>NC_052160.1:100690873-101344562 GCF_902713615.1 Scyliorhinus canicula | reverse complement strand
CGAGAGAGTGAGAGGGGGGTGGGCGGGGCGAGAAAGAAGGGGGCAGGCGGGAAAAGAGAGAGAGAGGGGGGCGGGCGGGGTGAGAGAGAGGGGGCAGGCGGGGTGAGAGAGAGAGAGGGGGCAGGCGGGGCGAGAGAGAGGGGCAGGCGGGGTGAGAGAGAGAGGGGGCAGGCGGGGTGAGAGAGAGAGGGGGCAGGCGGGGTGAGAGAGAGGGGGCAGGCAGGAGAGAGAGAGGGGGGCAGGCAGGAGAGAGAGAGAGAGGGCAGGCGGGAGAGAGAGGGGGCAGGCAGGAGAGAGAGGGGGCAGGCAGGAGAGAGAGAGGGGGCAGGCGGGCGAGAGAGAGAGGGGAACAGGCGGGGCGAGAGAGAGAGGTGACGACGGGGGGGTGAGAGAGGGGGGGCAGGCGAGAGAGAGACAGGGGCAGGCGGGGCGAGAGAGAGAGAGAGAGGGGACAGGCGGGGTGAGAGAGAAGAGAGGGGACATGCGGGTGAAGAGAGAGAGGGGACATGCGGGGTGTGAAGAGAGAGGGGGGGTGTGGCGGGGCTGGAGAGAGACGGAGTGGGCGGGGCAGGAGAGAGGGTGCGGTAGAGAGTGGGGGGCGGGCGGCTGGCGGATAGAGAGGGGGTGGGGCGGGGCGAGAGAGTGGGTGGCAGGCGGGGGGAGGGGGGGGGCAGCAGGGGCGAGAGAGAGAGAGGGGGCAGCTGAGAGGGGGGCAGGCGGGCGAGAGAGGGAGCAGCGGGGCGAGAGAGGGGCAGGCGGGGCGAGAGAGGGGCAGGCGGGGCAGAGAGGGGGCAGGCGGGGGAGAGAGGGGGCAGGCGGGGCGAGAGAGAGAGAGCAGGCAGGGGCGAGAGAGAGGCAGAGGGCGAGAGAGAGAGAGGGAGGGAGGAGAAAGAGGGTTAGGCAGAGCGAGAGAGAGAGGGGGAATGCGGGGCGAGAGAGAGAGAGAGGGCAGGCAGGGCGAGAGTGGGGTCAGGCAGAGCGAGAGAGAGGGGGGCAGGTGGGGCGAGAGAGGGGGGCCGGCGGGTGAGAGAGGGCAGGGGGGCGAGGGAGAGGCAGGCGGGTGAGAGAGAGGGGCAGGCGGGAGAAGGGTAGAGGAGGGGGCAGGCGGGGCAAGAGAGAGAGAGGGCGGGCGGGTGAGAGAGAGAGAGAGAGAGAGAGAGAGAGGAAGAGAGAGAGAGAGAGAGAGAGAGAGAGGGGGAGGCGGGTGAGAGAGAGAGGGAGAGGGGCAGGCAGGGCGAGAGAGGGGGGCAGGTGAGAGAGAGAGAGAGAGGGGGGCAGGGGCGGGGCGAGAGAGAGAGGGGGGAGGGGCAGGCGGGGCGAGAGAGGGGGCAGGCGGGGTGAGAGAGAGAGGGGGCAGGCGGGGCGAGAGGGGGGGCAGGCGGGGCGAGAGGAGAGGGGCAGGCGGGGCGAGAGAGAGGGGGGGCAGCGGGGCGAGAGAGAGAGGGGGGCAGGCGGGGCAAGGAGAGAGGGCGCAAGTGGGACGAGAGAGAGGGGGCAGGCGGGCGAGAGAGAGAGAGAGGCGGCGGGGTGAGAGAGAGAGGGGGCAGGCGGGGCGAGTGAGAGAGAAAGGGGGCAGGCAGGGTGAGAGAGAAAGGGGGCAGGCGGGTGAGAGAGAGAGGGGGCAGGGGCGGGGGCGAGAGAGAGAGGGGGCAAGTGGGACGAGAGAGAGGGGGCAGGCGGGGCGAGAGAGAGACGGGGCAAGTGGGACGAGAGAGGGGGCAGGCGGGGCGAGAGAGAGAGGGGGCAGGCAAGAGAGAGACAGGGGGCAGGCGAGAGAGACAGGGGGCAGGCGGGATAAGATAGAGAGGGGGCAGGTAGAGAGAGAGGGGGGCAGTGGGGCGAGAGAGGGGGAGCAGGGAGAATGAGCGAGAATGGGAGCAAGGGAGAGCGAGTAGGACTGACGGTCTACAAACAGAGCAATGTTACCAAGATGGAAGGGGTATCGATTGAATAGCAGAAAGTTGGATGAAGGCCATTGTCATTTGTATCTAATCCAGCATACATTTTACCCAAACAGACAAATAAATAGATTAAACTGTCTTGCAATACCTTTCCCTCTTTTAATCCTGACCATACTTAGACATTTGTCTGATTTCAATTTAATACCTTTAACACAGTACAATCATCCAGATCCCAATATATCGTGATGAAGAAAAGTAAAAACAAACTACCATGCACAAAAAATTTGTACGGCAAAGAAGGCTGGTAATAGTGAAAGAACAGCAATGGTTTCCAGCTGGGTGCGATTGCTAACAGTAGACAATGAAAAGTGAAGCTGACTTCAATAGTTGAAAGGTGGCTGAAGGGTGGCAAAACGGGTGAAACTGAAACGGGTGAAGCTAAGAATTGTGGTGGGTTCGGTAAAGTGATGTTACAATACAAGTGTTTCAATATTTTTTTCCTCGGAGAATAGCAGAACACGCTTTTGTGCCCATAAATGGCACGGTGGCACAGTGGTTAGTACTGCTGCCTCACAGCTCCAGTTTGGTCGTAACCACTGCTGTATATATTAGGGTATGTATGGTAAGGCCCTGTACTACAGTTACGGGGATAGTCCCTGCCTGCTGGCTCTGCCCAGTAGCGGAGTATAAATATGTGTGCTCCCCGTACAGCAGCCATTTCGCCAGCTGCTGCAGGAGGCCACACATCCGAGTGTAATAAAGCCTCGACTTTGTGCAATTGATCATGCATCACCCAGGTTCAATTCCAGCTTCAGGTGACTGTCTGTGTGGAGTCTGCACGTTCTCCTCATGTCTCATGAGTTTCCTCCAGGGGCCCCCGGTTTCCTCCCACAGTCCAAAGATGTGCAAATTAGGTGGATCGGCCACGCTAAATTGCCCCTTAGTGTCCAAAGGATTTTGGCGGGTTGCTGGGATGGCCTGGGCTTAAGCAGGGTTCTTTACAAGGGCCGTGCAAACTCGATGGGCCGAATGGCCTATTTCTACACTGTAACTTCAATGGAATTCTATGAACTGAGTCTATTTATACCAAGTGGTTGAAGCTGGCTCCCATCTCAGTGAAACGGCTCCACCTTAATCTAGTGGTAAGGAGGAGGAGTGGAAAAGGGACAAAATGGAGACTAACCCATTGGTAAGTCTCCCGGCAGCAGTAAGAAATAAGAAGGCCTGAATCATGGCAGATGGTAGCAGGCCTCCCCTGAAACTGGCCCAGGGAGAGCTGGAGAGAGAAGGAAAAAATCAAGATCATTTTTTTTGGTGGGGGATGGTGGAATGGAACGCATTCGTATGTAGGAGCTAGAAAAGATAAGTAGTGAGAATAAATCAAAGGCTTTGCTCAGAAGAAACCTGGCCACCTTGTAAAAAGGATGACTATAATGAGTAAAGTTGGGCCATTACACTAATTAATGGATCATCAGCAATTTAGTGGGAAAAGCTGAAAGCAGCAGTTGGAATAGGGCACAAAGTGTATAGCTGGCTGAATGAAGACATAATTAAAGCTGGGGAGTAAAATTAAGTTTTATACAGCAGCAAATGAAGATTGGAAAAGGAGAGTTTAAGTCGATCTTTTAGCTGCTGTTGTCCAAGAATTTGATAGCTAACAAAGAGTGGAGTTATCTTCGATTAAGTAAAATATGATAATTTCCATTGAAGACAGAGAAAAAAAAACTAACCATCCATGCCCTTTCCTTGGTGACAATGAAGCTTTCGTTAGTGGATCACGATTAGCTGGAATGGTTTAGCAACTATATCAACTTTATATATTTATGTAAGAGGTTGATTAGAAGTACAGTAAAGCCCAACAAGGCAGAAGACAAGGTGATCTTAAAAACAGAAAGGAGTACCAAACTAAGAGAGGAGAATTATGGAAATATGCAAACGTCAGTCAGCCTCGCAAAAGTGTTTTATTTCTCTCTTAATTCTCCTCCTCCTCTTATTTTCTTACTATATTTCTTCGAGGCATTTGTGCGACACTTCTCACCAGCTTTCCTATTTCCATGAGCTTCTAGTTGTGGCTCAGAGGAAGCACTCTTGCCCCTGCATCTAAGGTAGTAGTCCCCCTCCAAATACTTCAAAATCGAGGCTTACCCTCCAGAGCAGTGATGCCGCACTGGTCGAGTGCAGTTTTCCAGCTGGGATGTTAAAGTGAGGCCCTGTACAAGATCACGGAGCACCATATCTTAAGGAGCAGGGGAGCTCTCCCGTGATGTCCTGGTCAGTATTTATTCCGCAGCCGACATTGCTATAATACATTATTTGGTCATTACTTCAGGGGAGGCAATGGCATAGTGGTGTTGTCGCTGGACTAGTAATCCAGAGATTCAGGATAATGATATGGACACCCTGGTTCAAATCCCGCCATGGCAGGCGGTGAAATTTAAATTTAATAAAATATCTGGAATTAAAACTCTTTAATTATGATTATGAAACCATTGTCGATTGTCATTAAAAACCCTACATGTGACTCCAGACCCACAGCAATGCAGCTGACTCTTAACTGCCCCTGCTCAGGTGAGGAAGGAGCAGTGCTCCAAAACCTAGTGATTTGAAACAAACCGATTGGACTTTAGCCTGGTGTTGTAAAACTTCTTTCATTTATCATGTTATGGGCCAGAACAATTGATAACACAATAATTGCATTTTCATAGAATTTACAGTGCAGGAGGCCATTCGGCCCATCGAGTCTGCACCGGCTCCTGGAAAGAGCACCCTACCCAAGGTCAACACCTCCACCCTATCCCCATAACCCAGTAACCCCACCCAACACTAAGGGCAATTTTGGACACTAAGGGCTAATTATCATGGCCAATCCACCTAACCTGCACATCTTTGGACTGTGGGAGGAAACCAGAGCACCCGGAGGAAACCCACGCACACACGGGGAGGATGTGCAGACTCCGCACAGACAGTGACCCAAGCCGGAATCGAACCTGTGACCCTGGAGCTGTGAAGCTATTGTGCTATCCACAATGCTACCGTGCTCCCCATTTTAAACCAATGGGTTAAAAAAAAACTGGAAGAAGAAGTTAAAAGAATATATTGAAGATGTCACAAGTTAAAGGCCAGGATTATTCCCCCCCCCCCCCCCCCCCCCCCCCGCCACCACCAAGCAGGTGACTCGCCATTGATCATTGGTGGGATCTTCTGGTTGCACCAAAATCAGACTTCCCAGTCGTGCCAAAGTCAATGGCCATTGCTCGCCTGCCTGCTCCGTCACGGGGGTGGGTCACCTTCGGCAGGACTGGAAGCTCTAGCCAGCAGGAAGAGCCAGAAGATCCCACCCAAAGACTTTTAACAGTACGTTAGACGCAGGTAAAATGAGCTGGTATCAAATTAGAGCAGACAATTAAATGGCCGTTCAGCTTCACCACCGGGGGTAATGGTTGGTTGGGTGACCTGTATGACTCCTGCAGATTAGAGAAGATAAAGTATGAGTTAAGGGCTCTTGAGAAAGGTGGAGGATGTTTGTGACCGTATTTGAGGGGCTGTTCGTCACGGGGAAGGGTGTAAAAGGGGAATAATCTGTACAGACTCTATAGTTGATTGTTGGGAAGTATGTTTATTCGCTGTAACCTGTTTTGATACATGTTTGTAATGAAATACATTTTCTTTTAAATGGCCGTTTAGCTGCTGTGATGTGCAAAACCTGAGCACATGCAGGAAGAAACAGTTACTCTTTGATCTTCAGTCATCATTGGGATTGTAGTAGAGATCAAGGAAGAGGCAACCATGTTTCAGATTTTTTGCCTGAAGAAACTGTAAAAATGAACACTGAAAAGGTCATCCTGACACTTTTCCAATTTAGTTGCCAGAGTAGATTACAGCATAATGCAAACTTTTCAAAATATTTCGCGAGAATTACATTGAATATACAGTACAAAATAGGTGGCTTGACCCAGTTAGTCACTTCCCATCATATTTTTGTCATTGCCTTTTATCCAAGTGGTCAATGGATAAATTCTCTGTCCGGTGTGACACTGAACCGCACAAACTAGGGAGCTTTGAAGTTCAATCTTCCGTGTATATTAAGGCAGCTGAGGAGTCATTGGAGGCTAAATAACTAAAAACAAATGTCACAATTTTTAATTATACTCAACCTGCTGCAAGGTGCAATGCTGAATGAAGACAGCGTTGAGATTGGCTCTGATAAATCACTCTCCCAAATCAAGTAACTTGTAATCAAGTCTCGCACATGAAGCACAATCACTGAGAATTATTGGCATCCATAAAGATCTTTACCACAATATTAGACAGTGTCATCAGCAAGAAAGAGAGGGAGGTGGTGGAATGTTTAGAGGACAAGCTAAATTGTATCACAGAGCATTGTGCACAGTTTTGTTCCCTTATTTGAGGAAAGATATAGTGACATTGGAGGCAGTTCAGAGGAGGTTCACTAGATTGATTCCAGAGATAAAGGGTTTGTCGTATGAGGAGAGATTGAGCAGATTTGGCCTATACTCTCTAGAGTTTCGAAGAATGAGGGGAGATCTAATTGACATATACAAGATGCTAAAAGGTATGGATAAAGTAGACGTGGAGCTGACGCTTCCTCTTGTGGGGCATTCTAAAACAAGAAGTCATTATCTGAGAATAAGGTGCAAATCTAAAACAGATTTGAGGAAAAACTAGTTCTCCCAAAGGGTTGTGAAACTGTGGAATTCGCTACCCCAGAGTGCGATAGATGCAGGGACAGTGAGTAAATTTAAGGAGGAGTTAGGCAGATTTTTAAATGGTAATGGGTTGAAGGGCGTTAGACTCAGGAGGCTAAATTGCCTTCTCCCGCTCCTAGGTCATGTGTTCTAGGCAGGAGATGCTCTGGCTAATTTCGCAATCCAGCTCCAGGTCCGTAACATCATAGGTAGCAGATGAGGGACATATCAGCCATGTTAGAATGGCGAAGCAGACTCGATGGGCTGAATAGCCTAATTCTGCTCCCATATCTTCTGAACTTATGAAGCTGCAGAGCACCAAATCAACAGCAGCACCCACCAAATGCCTGATCTCAGCGACTCTGGGGAGTACTGAATATAATTCAGAAGCTTGCACACTGGGACAGGAGGAAAAATCAGTAGGAGATGCCTTTGCAACCCCTCAAGATCGGTTTCATGGCAGTGGGAAGCGTAAAAATACCATCAATAAAATGCACTATAACAGCAGTCAGAACTAGTCGTACACTTAACAGAGATTCAAGACCGTCTGATCTTGTACCTTCTCCCTGTACAGACTTGTCTAAAACTGCTGCCAACGACTTTCTCAGTTGAGTCACAACAGTTATCCCTTCAACCCATCCTGCGAAATGGGATTGACTGGTCTTACTCACTCTGGTATTGTTTCTCTCTGCTTTCAATTCAGAGATCTCCTCCTCTTTCTCCAAAAGTTGTTCCCTGCAGGCATTCAATTCCTTTGTTAGTGCAGCAACTCCTGCAAAAGGAACAGAAGTTTGGCACATCTTTTTAGAAATAATTCAATGTAATACATTCATCATTCAATGGCAATTGAAAATATCTGTTGGAGTGAAGAATTCTCTGTTCCAGGTGAATTTGTCCCTCCTATCTTAAGTGTTTATGAGGAGCCTCCACAGATCATAAACTGGGTCGGTTGAACGTCCTAAATACACTGCGGGAAAATGAAGGCGGCTTGTAGCTGAGAAGTATCTTAGTAACCTCTAGCTTCCGTTGCCGGAGCACTATTCTCTGTTCAACATTAGTAATGTGAGAATCACATAGCAACAACAGAAAGAAAAGCAGACCCCCATCCATGTTGGTGTGAGGAGCAGGGAGAGGAACACTGTCTGAGCAATGAAATAGGCAAGTTGGAACACAAGGCTGAACATCAGAGGTACAGTATACCAATGTCCTCAGAATAAAGTTAAGCAACGTGAAATTCATTTGAATGTGAACGGGGAGCCGGTGATACCCGGCTGGGATAATGGAATTAGAGGACTTTCAACAAGCAGTGACAATCTACATGAATGACAATTTATGCAGTATGGAAGTGGGGAGGATGACATAAAGCATTGAAGAATTCAAGCCTCAAGGTGACAAAGTCATAGCGGGGGGGGGGGGGGGGGGGGGGGGGGGGGGGTTGATATTTTGGGGGGGCGGTGGGGGGAGTGATGTTTCCAAGGCAGTCACGGTGATGAAACAAAGACTACAAGGAAATGCATTTCAGGATCAGTCACCACATTTAAGGTCCCAGACCGATGAAAGGTCACAGGCTTGAAACATGAACTGTTTCATCTCCATTGATGTTGCCTGACCTGTGGAGTATCCTCTGTTTTCATTTCATATTTCCAGGACCAACATATTACGATTCAAGTTGGCGTTACTACGGATGGGAAAATCCCAGAATGGAACCCTGGCTCAGGAGACTGTAGTATGTACTTTTATTTCAGAAAATGGGGATGAACAGTCACAAGAACTGCCAATTCGTTTTTAAAAAACAGAATAAAAAAAATAAACATGAAGAGTTTGATTATAACACTACTTCACTTCCATTTATCTTCATACATAAGGCAGTCCTGTAACTGTTCATCAATATTTGCAAAAAAAAAAGTCAAAGTTGCAGTCTTCTGAGCCAGGGCTCCATTCTGGAATCTTCCCGTCCAGTAATAACGCTAATTGGAACCATAACAGATTTTAAGGATAACATAGTTCCAAAATATATATTATGCTATAATGTTCTCAGTAAACACAGTCCCTGTATCCCAACAAGCTGTCATCAGACAACACCCCACTCTGAAACAAAGTGGCAGACGCAACCCAATCGAGCTTCTGTGGATTTCTCCTCAAATCCTACAAAATGATTATTAGACCATGAGCCAACATATCCCACTGGTCGCCAGCTTCAACATGAGTGTTTCCAAATTCCACGTTTGAAGTTACATGCCTTAGAATCTTCTTTCAAACAATGCTTTCCCTCAACTGCTTCAAGCAAGTATGTAATTCCAGGGTTTCCAACTTTTCTTGCAATATTTCTTCATCTTGAATAACCACAAGCTTTGAAGCTTCACACAATCTCTCAGATATCCTCGCACAAATTGCTTTGTAATGGCTTCAACTTGTACTTCAAAGACTGTAGTAAGATATCAAAACCTTAGGTGTGCTTCAGATATCGCTGACTTCTCCAGCCAACTTCATCATGTCTGCCCTTTTTAGATCTGACTTTAACTTCAATACACTGTACCCTTTTCCAAATCAGTTGCTCTGTTCCAGGGAATTCCTCTTTCATTCCCTAGTTTTGAGAACAAAATATCCTTAAGTTTCAGGGAATTGCTTTCTTGCCCATTGTGCTTCTGGTAAAGCGTAGAGAGCTGTTCCCACTCTAGCTCCTTCCACTAATGGGTTCAGCTAAACCAAAACACAAGGTATTTTGCTGAAAGGTATCCCCCAATTGCTAAGCAATGGCTCATTCTTTCACCAAGTTATTGTTTACCTTTCACCTTAAACTCTCTCAACACAATAGAGACAGTTTGAACTAAAACCAAAGTCTCCACACATGCAAATCCATTTGTTTCACATGACTATAGCTGGAGTTTTATTTTTCTTACAAACA
This sequence comes from Scyliorhinus canicula, assembly GCF_902713615.1. Taxonomy (NCBI): domain Eukaryota; kingdom Metazoa; phylum Chordata; class Chondrichthyes; order Carcharhiniformes; family Scyliorhinidae; genus Scyliorhinus; species Scyliorhinus canicula. Next base: position 101,335,050 of record NC_052160.1, on the reverse strand, counting down.
AAAACTTCATTAAACCCACTTATATTTGTAACTTATTTCTAATATCCAACACAAACATAAGTCACATAAAACTACCTCTGTTTATTGTCAAACAGTTCTTTACATTTGTGTTCCAAGGTCCAATATCAATGGATCAACCATTGACTAATTGCACCCATTTGGTGCTGAGCTGTCGAGACCAAGAAAATCTCTCTCTGTCCCATGCTGACTTAGCTGAATTGGGTCAAGAGTGGGGAGACAGCAGTTGGGATAACTGTCCTCAGCTTTGGAGAAGTGAGAGATAAGGAGATAGAGGTTGAGAGTTTGCATAACCACAGACTAGTTAAGCAACAGCCTGACAGTCATACTCACTGAACCATCCCTTACAGACAATGTCTCAGACACCACTATCACCATTCCTGGGGGTATGTCCTGTCTCACAAGCAGGACAGACCGAGCATTAGTGGCAGCATAATGTTAAACAGTCGGGAGGGAATTGTTCTGGGAGTCCTCAACATCGACTCTGATCACCATTAAGTCTCAGGTTAAACACGGGCAAGGAAACCTCCTGCTTATTACCATATACCAGCCAACATCAGTGCCTGAATCAGTAATCCTTCATGTTCAACACCACTTGGATGAAGCACTGAGGGTGGAGAGGGTGCATAACACCAAGTGTGACTCGGTAGCACCACGACAGACTGAGTTAGCTGGTTCCTGAAGGACATAGCTGCTATACTGCTCCACAAACATCCCCAACCTCAATGAGGGAGGAGCCCAGCACATACGCGCAAAAGACAAGGCTTAGGCTCGCAATAACCTTCAGCCAGAAGTGCCAGGTGGATGATCCATCTCAGTTTCCTCTGGAGTCCCTAGGATCCCAGATGTTAGTCTTCCACCAATATGATACACTCCAAATTCACTGCAATGGTTCAAGAAGGCAACTCATCACCACCTTCTGAAGGGAAACTAGGGATTGACAATAAATGCTGATCTAATCAGCGACGTCCACATCCCATAAATTTTTTTTTTTTAAATCACTATGGTTGTTAATTTATTCTAGTAATGGAAAGTGAAAACGTGGATATCAATGAGAAGAGTGTCAGATTTGGCTGCAATGCCTTCTCCAACTTCAGCAATCTGTTGGCACTTAATATCCAAGTCCATATATGCAGACCAGAAAGCTTCCAGCACCCGTGGGACCAATTCTTCAAGATAAATTGTCATCTTCAAGAGAAAGGGTGATAAAACAAGGTAACAACAAACTAAAAAAGTGCAACCAGGTACACGTAATTAATAGCAATGTCCAACCAGCAACCCAATATATCTGAAGAAAGGTTTGTGTAGACCCTCAAAACATCATCCAACAGACTTGATAAAACAAGGCTCTCAGACTGGGAGAGTGTTAATGTCATATTACATCAACACAAAGCAGAGGGGGGGAAAAAAAAAACAAAGTACGTCATGCATGAAGGCCAGAAAACAAAACTCAAATGGTGTGGAAAGTTGACAAAGAAGAATACATACAATAAAATTGCACCAGTCTTGAAGGGAACCGAAAATGCCAAGGCCCATGAGAAACATGTCTGCAGGAAGGATTGAACAATTCTTCTTTTTATTGTCCTGCATTTATAAACATCAAGAGCTAAAGAATTCGAGACAATGCAGATTCCAGAATGTGAAGCTTGGCCCTGGCAACAGTCTCCAAGAACACGGGTTTCATTCTGAATAGTTATTGCTGCAGAATCTGGAGATTACAGTGCAATGTTCTAGGTCAGCTTCACATCCAACAGCTCCATTTACAACAGGGCTGTCTGAGTGAGATGACAATGGTTCCGTGAACTGTCCCAGTTACCTTGGTTTTAGCTGAACTGTGACGCAGGAACTGAAGAGCACAAAAGCTGCAGCACTGTGAACTTTACCAATCTGAAGTCTGATGTTCCACTGTACAACTGGCAATGGGGCTTCACAGGGAGACGGGTCAAATGGCTCAGCAGGAAACACTCTCCCAATACAGTCTAGTTACTGTAATTAAAAGATATCTCATCTGTATCGAGCACTTTCACATCATACAATTTCACTGAACACGTCCATCAAGAATGATGAAACGAAAACAAATTGCAAATACATAATCTTCCTCAACAAGAAACGGTTTCCCAACAATTCCAGAAAAGCACCACAGGCATAACTAAATTTCAATGATTTCTAACTCGGCTATTGTATCTCGTACTGCTCCACAAAGATAAGAAAGAATATTATGAGATCATCCAATGGGAAAGACAGATCCACAGTCCCCTTACCAAAGTATCGAATGACGATGTTATTTTTTGCCTCCGTTACCGCATCTAGTCATCAACCCCATTATGCCAAACTGGAGAAATGTACAGAGAGGCTTCCTTACTGAAGGACTTCAGTGATCCAGTCTGACTTTTGCGATAAAACAGCTGTTTTCATGTTTACTTTTCTGGTATTAAGCCACAAATTATTTAATTTAATGAATTCAATTTCACAATCATTCATGGTGGGATTTGAACCGACCACCTTTGTGTCGCACTGTATCCTCAATCTGCAAAAAAAAAACCTATTAATCCTTGCATCCCCAGTAACCAAGATGTTCTCTTTTACTTTGGCCCAGGGTTTCTGTCACGCTCGGAGAGAGGGTCAGCCTGTGACTGCAGCGGAAGGGGTTCCAGGCTTCCCACCTCATGTTCCAACTCAACCACTTGCTGACTGTACCAGTATGAGGAAAGCAAGAGAATCAAGGCACAATGACCTGTACCCCAACTAATTAGAAGGTCTTCAGGGATCTCAGAAGCAGGTTGAAGAGGAGATGATAATTTTTTAAAAATTAATTCACAAGGGTGTGGACGTCACAGGCTAAATCATTATTGCCCATCCCTAATTGTCATTGAGGAGGTGGTGGTGAGCTGCCTTCTTTAAACACTGAAGTCCATGTGGTGTAGTTACACTAACAGTGCTGTTAGGGACGTAGTTCCATGATTTTGAGCCAGCGGCAGTGAAGGAATGGAGATATGTTTCCAAGTCAGGAGAGTGAGAGGCTTGGAGAGGAACTTATTCCCATATCTGCTGCCTTTGTCCTTCTAGATCAGGGGTGGGCAAACTTTTCCGTGCAAGGGCCACATTCAGAAATTCACAATTTTAAAGGGCCGCATAGTATATTAATTAATAGTCCCGGTTGTAACCAATTAGCGGGCGGCATATACCTCAGCGCTTCCCCTGGCGGCATCCTGCCTTTAGCCCTCTTTTTCTCTACTTTTCAAAAATGGTGCTTCACCCGGTTATGATTCTGGGCGCCTCATATAGAACATAGAACAGTACAGCACAGAACAGAACAGGCCCTTCGGCCCTCGATGTTGTGCCGAGCAATGATCACCCTACTCAAGTCAACGTATCCGCCCTATACCAGTAACCCAACAGCCCCCCCCCCCCCATTAACCTTATATAAAAAAAAATTAAATTTTTTTTTATGACTTGATCTTGGTGGGCCGCATAAAGACCTTCCCGCGGGCCGTAGTTTGCCCACCCCTGTTCTAGATGAAGGTGGCCATGGGTTTGGAAGGTGCTGCTAAGGAGTCTTTGAGAGTTTATGGAGTGCACCTTGTCGATGGTACACACTCCTGCTACTCTCTGTCGATGCTGGAGCAAGTGAATGTTTGTGGATGGGTTGCCAATCAAGTGGGTTGCTTTGTCCTGGATGGTGTCAAGCTTTGAGTGTGTTATTCAGGCAAGTGGAGCATTCAATCACACTGACTTGTGCCTTTTGGATGGTGGACAGGCTTTGGGGAATCAGGAGGTGAGTTACTCTATGCAGTACTCCCAACATCTGACCTTGCAGCTACAGTGTAAATATGGCTGGTCCAGTTCAGTTTCTGGTCAATAATAATTCCCAGGATATTGATCATGTTGGATATTCAGATCAAATCAGGAATCTCTGCCTATTTATAAACACACAAGGCACATTATTCACTCTGTAACACTTTGGTGGAGGACACAATCTTAAGCCTGCTATTCCTCCTTTGAACCCTGGTTTCCACATTCAATGGGCGATAAACAGAGGGTCAGAAAGACATGGAGGATCCCATGAAGGCACGACTCTGCTGTGGGTCATGTGAGGGGAAAATTAATGATCACAGGAATGAAGTTTTAACATGCAGCACATCAAACAAACAAGAGGAATGCCAGAACAGACAAATATCTAAACACAAGAGGCACAGAATCAACCAACATCAAACGCAGAAGGCAGTCAAAGTCAACCAAACCCAAGAGGTGCATGAGACGAAAGACCAAAGTGAAAGCAAGAGGAACATCAGAAATAAAGGAACATCAGAGTAAAGCGACATCAAACGGGAGAGGCATCGAGTAGATCCATGTGTGTACGAGCTGCAAGATCAAAAATCTACACGATTCCCACATCACCGATTGATGAATGGATGTACAAACAAATTTAGAAAACTTTCATTCCACTAACTAAGTTCGCCAATGATTTTCAAAAATAAATCCCACTAACAGCTGAGGTTCAGGCAAATGTTACACAGGGTCAGAACAGCGAGACGAATGCCCCTGTGCAGACAGAAGCGCATTTTTTCTTGTGATGTCAGTATGGAATGAGGACTGGGAGGACTCTGTTAGCTGCTTAACAAGTGTTCCCCCAGTTTGTGGCTTGGGGCTGCAGACGGAGGTGGTGACCTCTCTCCTCACAATTTAAACAGTATTTTTATTCCAAATTTACAAAGTTTTTACAATGAATAACAAGCACAGCCACAGCCCCCCCCCCCCCCCCCCCCCCCCCCCCCCCCCCCCCCCCCCCCACCCAACGACACACTAAACTTCGGCCAGTCCAACACCCCAAAATATGGCTTCTAGGGGACCGGAATCCACATCCACAAGCAGAACCCCCAAAATGGAACACAGAATCATCCTCGAAAACCCTTCAAGCTTTGGGCAGGCCCAAGACAGATGTACATGGTACACAGCGCCCCTCACAGATGGCTCATGGACATCCTCCAACCACCAGAGCAGCCTGCTCATCCTAGAATTTGTAAGGTACACCATGTACACTACTTTCAGCTGTATCAGCCCGAGCTTTGCATACAATGTTGAGATCTCTACCGTCTGCAGCACTTCACATCACAATCCCTCCTCCAGCGCCACCCCAGCTCTTTCTCCCACTTTGTCCTAATCCCCTCCATAGACGCCCCATTATCCTCCCAAAATCCTCCCATAAATCACCGAGACGACGCCTTCTCCAACCCCCTGCTAATAGCACTGCCTCAGCCAACAAGGAGGGAGGCGCAATCAGGCAGGTTGGGATGACCTTCCTCGCAAAGTCCCATACCTGCATATACCTGAAACTTCTGCTCCGTGTCAACCCAAATTTCTTGCTCAGCTTCTCCAAGCTCACAAACCACCCACCCAGAAACATATCCTTCATCTCCTTAACCCACTTCTCTTCCCACCCCCAGAATCTCGCATCCATCCTTCCCGGCTGAAATCTGTGATTTTCCCTGAGCTGCATCCTCCCCGACCCCACTTTCAACTCAAAATGATAAAATGAAATGAAATGAAAATTGCTTGTCACGAGTAGGCTTCAATGAAGTTACTGTGAAAAGCCCCTAGTCGCCACATTCCGGCGCCTGTCCGGGGAGGCTGGTACGGCTGGTATGAGGAAACTGCCTCCAGATTTTCAGCGTGGCCATCAGCACTAGACTCATGGAATATTTCCCTCAGGCCATCGGGAGCTGCGCTGTTGCTGGCGCCCACAACTCTGATTACCAACATGAGTCTGCCTCCATCCTCACCCACCTTCTTATTCCATTCCTGAACATTCTGTAGCCACCTGGGGTGGCCACTTCCCGATTCCAAAATGGAGGCCCACAAAGAATACAGGGAAAATTGGCCAGGCACAGAAAAACAAGCAGGTGCAAGGTTTCCTGTGTATTAAGACTTGCAAAACCCAGACAGAACCGAAACCAGTAGCCATCTACATATTAATGAGCAATCCCCAGGAACAATTAGATACATTGAAGGGACCAAACCAGACTCCCCGGCGCCAGCGGGAGCCAGGACAAAGGAAGGCCAACGGACACATAGGAACCGCCCAGCGATCAGGGAACAGTTCCAGTATTGGAGAAATCGATTGAAATGATTGGGACATGGTCTAATTAATTGGGACCAGGTCCGGGGTCCGCCCAAAAGGGCGCGAAACCCCTGGGGACTATAAAATAGAGTCCCCAAGTTCAGTTCATCCTTCTTGGTAGGTTCTCTAAGCAGCTCAAAAGAACTCTTGACCGTGACTCTCAACAAGGAGAGACCTGCCTAGCAGCTGCACCAACCAAGTAAGTTTCCAGTCAACACACGCTATGAGATAGGCGCTCCTAGCTACTATTCCATACCAGCTTGAAACCCGCAGACGCAGAACCGGACAAAGGCCATTGTTCCTCTGACCTGGTGGGCCATTCCAAAAGCTAAGTATCGGCCTTTAGTGTTAGTGATAATCCAGTAAGTAGAGTTTTATGCATGAGTAGTGATTGACTGTGTGTATAATAAATGTGTTTTGATTTGAAACTTACTAACTGGTGTATTGAGTTATTGATCAGCACTTGGCTTTGAACCTCGTGGTGGTATCAGAAAGATACCTGGCGACTCTGGAGCAAAGGTTATTAAAACAGAGCAATTAAGCATTCACCGCACAACAATACAACGGATTCGGGAGGCCTAGCCCCACCCCCCACCCCCACCTGCCGTTCCCTCTGCAGTGTCACTTTCCCTACCCTCACCACCTTCCCCACCGAGACAAATTAGGTCAGTCTGTACACCCCCTGAAAAATGTCTTGGAGAAAAAAGCCGGCAGGCACTGAAACAAAAACAAGAATCGCGGTAAATTATTCATCTTTACTGCCTGTACCTGGCCCGCCAACAACAGAGGGAGATTGTCCCACCTCAACAGGTCGCCCTTCACTCTCCCCATCAAGCTAGCAAAGTTGAACTTCCGGAGCCCTGCCCAGTTCCGGGCCAAGTGCACCCCAGGAGTGAGAAGCTGCCAAACGAAATGGCATCCCCCAAACCCGCAGTGACTCTTGGAGAAAAGACCATAAAGTACTCACTTTTCCTTAAATTCAATTTATACCCTAAAAATGTCCCAAACCTGAAGCAAACCCATTAGGTCCCCACCGAGGACCTCAGCTCCGAAATATGCAACAAGCTATCCGGATACAAGGACACCCTATGCTCAAACCTTCCTCCCCCCCCCCCCCGACACACACAATTCTGTGCCCCTCAGCACAATGACCAAGGGCTCTATAGCCAATGCAAACAGAAGGGGGCGGGGGTACATACGGCACCCCTGCCTCGTTCTCCGATGCAATGCAAATTACCCTGAATTCATATTATTCGTATGCATGCTCGCCATTGACTCCTTATTCAACAGCAACACAAACTTCGCCCCAATCCCAAATTCTGCAACACCGCCATCAAATAACTCCACTCCATCCAATCAAAAGCCTTCTCTGCATCTAATGCCACCACCACCTCTATGTGCCAGAGAAAGCACCACATGTCAGGAATAAAAGAATGACTAGGGTAAGAGTAGGGCCAGTCAAGGACAGTGGTGGGAAGTTGTGTGTGGAGGCTGAGGAGATAAGCGAGATACTAAATGAATACTTTTTGTCAGTATTCACTCAGGAAAAAGATAATATTGTGGAGGAGAATGCTGAGACCCAGGCTATTAGAATAGATGGCATTGAGGTGAGTAGGGAAGAAGTGTTGGCAATTCTGGACAAGGTGAAAATAGATAAGTCCCCGGGCCCTGACGGGATTTATCCTAGGATTCTCTGGGAAGCCAGGGAAGAGATTGCTGAGCCTTTGGCTTTGATTTTTAGGTCATCATTGGCTACAGGAATAGTGCCAGAGGACTGGAGGATAGCAAATGTGGTCCCTTTGTTCAAGAAGGGGAGTAGAGATAACCCCGGTAACTATAGGCCGGTGAGCCTAACATCTGTGGTGGGTAAAGTCTTGGAGAGGATTATAAAAGATACGATTTATAATCATCTAGATAGGAATAATATGATTAGGGATAGTCAGCATGGTTTTGTGAAGGGTAGGTCATGCCTCACAAACCTTATCGAGTTTTTTGAGAAGGTGACTGAACAGGTGGACGAGGGTAAAGCAGTTGATGTGGTGTATATGGATTTCAGTAAAGCGTTTGATAAGGTTCCCCACGGTCGGCTATTGCAGAAAATACGGAGGCTGGGGATTGAGGGTGATTTAGAGATGTGGATCAGAAATTGGCTAGTTGAAAGAAGACAGAGAGTGGTGGTTGATGGGAAATGTTCAGAATGGTGTTCAGTTACGAGTGGCGTACCACAAGGATCTGTTCTGGGGCCGTTGCTGTTTGTCATTTTTATAAATGACCTAGAGGAGGGAGCAGAAGGATGGGTAAGTAAATTTGCAGACGACACTAAAGTCGGTGGAGTTGTAGACAATGCGGAAGGATGTTGCAGGTTACAGAGGGACATAGATAAGCTGCAGAGCTGGGCTGAGAGGTGGCAAATGGAGTTTAATGTGGAGAAGTGTGAGGTGATTCACTTTGGAAAGAATAACAGGAATGCGGAATATTTGGCTAATGGTAAAATTCTTGGTAGTGTGGATGAGCAGAGGGATCTCGGTGTCCATGTACATAGATCCCTGAAAGTTGCCACCCAGGTTGATAGGGTTGTGAAGAAGGCCTATGGTGTGATGGCCTTTATTGGTAGAGGGGTTGAGTTCCGGAGCCATGAGGTCATGTTGCAGTTGTACAAAACTCTAGTACGGCCGCATTTGGAGTATTGCGTACAGTTCTGGTCGCCTCATTATAGGAAGGACGTGGAAGCTTTGGAACGGGTGCAGAGGAGATTTACCAGGATGTTGCCTGGTATGGAGGGAAAATCTTATGAGGAAAGGCTGATGGACTTGAGGTTGTTTTCGTTAGAGAGAAGAAGGTTAAGAGGTGACCTAATAGAGGCATACAAAATGATCAGAGGGTTAGATAGGGTGGACAGCGAGAGCGTTCTCCCGCGGATGGACGTGGCTAGCACGAGGGGACATAGCCTTAAATTGAGGGGTAATAGATATAGGACAGAGGTCAGAGGTGGGTTTTTTACGCAAAGAGTGGTGAGGCCGTGGAATGCCCTACCTGCAACAGTAGTGAACTCGCCAACATTGAGGGCATTTAAAAGTTTATTGGATAAGCATATGAATGATAAGGGCATAGTGTAGGTTAGATGGCCTTTAGTTTTTTTTCCATGTCGGTGCAACATTGAGGGCCGAAGGGCCTGTACTGCGCTGTATCGTTCTATTTCTATTTCTATTCAACAGCTTCCTCACATTCAATGACAACTGTCTGCCCTCCCCGAATTCCATCTGATCCTTCCCAATCACCTTTGGAAGGCACCCCTTCAACCTTAATGGCAGCACCTTTAAGGTGGATCAACCACCAACTCCCCTCTATTGTCCCGCACCATGCCTACGGAGCAGACCTGCCAACGTATGCCCTGCCTTCTCCCCGTACTCATAGATAACCTCCCTTACCCTTCTCAACTGAAGCACCACATTCCCCGTCGATAATAGGTCAAACAACTCCTTTCTCTTTGTCAGGAGTCCCGGGTCAGGGTCCTCTGCGTGCCTCCCATCCACCTCCAAAGTCCCTTCTATCAACTGTTGGCATTCCTCCCTCTCTTCACTATCCACCTTGGCCTTAAGCAAGATCATCACACCCCTCAACACTGCCTTGAGAGCCTTCAGACCAACAACGAGATTTCCCTCATGGAACTGAACCCCACATATGCCTCAATCACCTTCCCTATCTTGTCACAGAAGTTCCAATTTGCCAATAACCCCACATCCATCTTCCACCCAGCTGCTGAGCTGCCCCCTTCTCCAATACCAAATCGATCCAATGCGCATTGTGATCCGAGATCATAATTGCCGAATACTCTGCCCCATTAACTCTGGCCAACAGCGCCTTTCCCACCACAAAAACTCAATCCTTGAGAATACTTTGTGCACCGGGAGAAAAGCGAATACCTTTTATTCCTCAGGTGTAAAAATCTCCATGGGACAAAATACCCCGCCCATCTCCCTCATTAGCCCACCCAATGACTCTGCCACCCCCTTCCCCCCGAACCAGGTCAGCAAGCACGGCTGGGATCTGTCCACCCTCGGCTCCAGCACTGTGTTCCAATCCCTTCCCCCACTATCAACTCATGGATATCCAGATCCGGAATGGCAGTCAGTGTTCTGTTCACAAACCCCATATCATCCCAACTGGAGGGGCATATACGCTTACCACTGCCACCAACCTCTCCTCCAATGCGCCCGTAACTATCACGCTACTGCCCCCCTGATCCTCCGCCACCTTCGCCATCTGGACCCTTACCCGCTCACCCACCGCAATCGCCACTTCCCCGAGCCCTATCATCAAGCCCGAATGAAACATCTGGCGCACTCTTCCCTTCCCAAGCCTCACCTGGTCCTTCACCCTCAGATGGTCTCGTGCAGCATCACCACATCAGTTTTTAAACTCAAATGCGCAAAAGCTCTCGCTCTTTTCACCTGTCCCGTTAACCCCCTCACATTCCACATCACCATTCTGACTGGTAGTCTCTCACCATCCCCGGGGGTCTCTCAGTGCCCCCCCCCCTTCCTATCCGCCATCACCATTACCCCATCCTCGCCCATCCAGCCAGACCCACCCATCCTTCTGTTACCGTCATCGTGTGTTGTCCCCCCCCCCCCCCCCCAAACTTCCTCGATCCCCTCCCCCTCGGCTTCACACCTCCCAGGTCAATCAAAACCTGTTCAACCAGGCGATAATGACCACGACCCTCTCCTCACCACGCTCCCTTTCATTAACCAACCTTTGTTTACTAATGCGGTAACCCCTGCCTGAAACCCCCCCCCCCCCCTTCTCAGTAACTCAGCCCCACATGCCCAAAACCCACCTCCTTCAAACCAAAAAACACCACACCCATAAGGAAAAACAAAAACACATGTAAATAACCCCCTCTCCGTTTACAGGACAGAAACAAACCCCCAATCCAAGTCGGAAACCCTCAATAAGAAAAATATTCCCATCCCAAAAAAACCAAGTCCAGATCCTAATTATCATCTCAGTCCCAGTCCCTCAGTGTTAACCGCTGCCTCCACCATCTCAAAATAAAAGTATTTCGAGCTTCGCTGGGTAGACCACTCCAAATCTCATTCCACTGCCATACAATGATTCACCTGGAAAAAGTACGGTGTATTTACTGCACCAATTGGATTCTAAAATCCCTCAAGGTACAGGTGGAGAGACCGAGCACCAGTCTAGTATAAATTGGATCAAATCGAGTAATGCTGATGCTTAGTTTGGGTCCCGCCAGGGTTATTCAATACCTGACCTCATTACAGCCTTGGTTATAACATGGATAAAAGAGCCACATTCCAGAGGTGAGGTGAGAGCGACTGCATTTGGCATCAAGGCCGCATTTGATCGAGTATGGCATCAAGGAGCCCGGCATCAAGGAGTCCTAGCAAAATCGTAGTCAGTGGGAATCGGGGAGAAACCCACTGCTGGTTGGAGTCATACCTAGCACAAATGAAGATGGTCGTGGTTGTTGCACATCAGTCATCTCAGTCCTGGGACATCACTGCAGGAGTACTTCAGAGCAATGTACTAGACCAAACCATCTTCAGCTGCTTCATCGATAACCGTTCTTCCAACAGAACGTCAGATTTAGGGATGTTCGCTGATGATTGCACAATGTTCAGCACCTTTCGTAACTCCTCAGACACTGAAGTAGTCCACGTGCAAATGCAGCAAGACTTGGACAGTGACCATCACCAATGCGAGGGAATCAATCCATGGCCCTTGACATTCAATTACATCATCATTACTGAATTCCCAACTTTTAACAGCCTGGGGGTTAGCATTGACTAGACCTAGCCTAGCCATATAAATACTGTGGTTACAAGAGTAGGTCAGAGGCTTCGAACCTTACAGTGGATAACTCACCTCCTGACTCCTCAAATTCTGTCCACCACCTACAAGGAACAAGTCAGGAGTGTAATGGAATACTCCCCACTTGCCTGGATGAATGCAGCTCCAACAGAACTCAAGAACAACACAGCCCACTTGATTGACACCTCTTCTACAAGCATTCACTCCCTCCACCATCGACGCACAACAGCAGCAGTGTGTACCATCACCAAGATGCACTGCTGGATCTCAACAAGGCTTCATAGGCAACACCTTCCAAATGCACGACCACTACCATCTAGAAGGACACGGGCAGTAGATTCATGGGGACCCCGCCACTTGGAAGCTACCCTCCAAGTCACTCACCATCCGGACTTGGAAATATATCGCTGTTCCTTCAATGTCGCTGGGTAAAAATCCTGGAACTCCCTCTCTAATAGCACAGTGGCTGTACCTACTGGACTACAGCTCATCACCAACCTCTTATGGGCAACTAATTTGGGATGGACAACTAATAATGGCCAAGCCACAGAAGCCCACATCCCGTAAAAATGAATAAAAAAATAGGAAGTATCGATTTGCAATCGCATTCATGTTACATTGTATGCATTTCTCTAAAGCCAATGGGAATTGGTCTGCAATTAAAAATGATCAAATAAATACATAGTTCTGTAGACAGCTCAGAGATGGAGAACTCGCACGCACCCAAGTGCAGAAAAAGAGTTTTAACCATCAGCTCGGATGTTAGTGCACAATTTGGTCACGTAACCTATTTCCCGCTTTCTCTTTCCCTGTTTTCCTAAAGACCCCGACTATAGCTGAGATACATGCATGTTGAAAATCACCCAGTTTCCTGTTAAGAACAAAGAACAGTACAGGACAAGAACAGGCCCTTTGGTCCTCCAACCTGTGCTGATCATGCTGCCTGTCTAAACTAACACCCGTGTCCATCCTATTTCTCATGCTGCCCCTTGTCAATATCATCTGAAAGCACAGCTTCAGTTTCCACATGTACATTAATGGCACAGGGCTCTAGCTTTCTACCACCGCCTCCCTTAATTCCTCCAAAGTATCTAAATTGTCAGAATGGTCATCTGACTGCCAGTATTACTGGAAGAAGAATTTCCTGAAATTAACTATTGGCAAGATTGAAACCATCTTCTTCCACCACAAGCTCTGCTCCCTCATCACTGATTCCATCCATCTCCATGGCAATTCTGAGACCAAATCAGATTGATCGAAACCTTGGTTTCATATCAGATCCAGAGATGAGCGTTCAACCATGTTAGGCTTGCAATCCAGAACAAGGCCAGCAGCGCGGGTTCAATTCCCGTACCTGCCTCCCCGAACAGGCGCCGGAAAATGGTGCCTAGGGGCTTTTCACAGGAACTTCACTAAAGCCGACTTGTGATAATAAGCGATTATTATTATAACATTATTACCAAGCTCCTTCAGCTGCTGAAATTTGAAACCATGCCTTTGTTACTTCCGGTCTTAAGATATTCTAATCCACTCCCAGCCATCTCCCACATTTTACCCTCTGGAAACCTGACACATTCCAATTCTCTGCTGCCCATGTCCCAAATAACATCAAATTCCTTGCACTCACCAGCTGTGCTCGCTGACCCAGGGTGGCTTCTGGTTAAACCACAACCTGATTTTAAACTTCTCATTCTTGCTTTCACATCCCTTCATGACCTGACCCCTCTATGTCTCTATAAACTGCTCCAGCCCTCCATTTCTCCCAGTTATCTGAACTCCTCTAATTCTGGCCCAATTTCTTAGCTTCACCATTGGTGACTGTTCTTTCAACTGCTTGGGTCCAAGCTGTGGAATTCCCTTGTTAAATCTTTCAGCAGAGATACATTTCTATATGTCACTCCTTAAAACCATATCTCTGGCCAATCATTAGGGCGCTGGCCTAATATCTACTTGTGTGACTCAGTGCCCCAGTGAAGTATTTTGGGATACTATTACTTTAAAGGCATTATTCGTTATTATTAATTATAACATAGCAAGTCTTTTTTTTTTAAACACAGCATTTACAGGGAATAGAATTTATGCACCTTTTCTAACTCTTCCATTTTCTCACTCTTTCTCCATTTTCTATCAATGGGAGCATGCATATTGATATGATTTGCTAAAGCATACGCACTTGTGCTATGAATTTAGGAAGATTTCCTTACAACTTAGTACATTGGCGACCAGAATTTTGCTGCAGACATTTCAATTTATATTCTCAACACGTTTAATCTCCCTCAAAATGGGTTTATTGAGGGAGAGTCGTGAATGACAGGACAACAGTGGGCAATATTGACCTGTAGAAACCAATATAATAGTATCTGGAACTTAACATGAACATACAAATTGCAACCATTAACACTAACAAAACAGACAAAACCTCAAATCAATGGATTTACAAATGGCTTAGCTATACGTTGAGGGCAGGCGAATAGAATAATTTATAGGGAAATACCGGAGCTAAAAATGCGCTGAAACCTGGGAGTGTCACAAATGGTCCAAGGGATTATTGAATAAATGTTGAATATTTGTTCTGAATTACATGTTGTGTTCATAATCACAAAAAATTAACATAGAGGTGAGGTTTTTCAAAATTCATGTGCAGTATTTTTATTTTCACAATTGTGGCTGGTCAATGTCATACTGTGTTGCTCCATTACAATCCTTCTCGATGGTATGAGTGCAATTGACGAGAGTGGGAGATCCTAAATAGACACGCTCAAAATCTCCACCAAGTGTGTCAGTGTAAACACCACCAAGATAGGAAAATACTTCAACTTCAGTTGCCTGCGTGCCAAAACAATACCGACTGCCACAGACACACATGGTTGTTCAGGATTGCCCTGCACTAGATTTGCAAGTCACTGTTGATCTCTCCAATTCTATATGCAAGAAACATGGCCTGTCCTTGAATAACCATAACAAAACTCACATCAACCCACATCTGATCAGCCAAACATTCCACCACCCACAAGTGTTGAAGGAGAGTTTCTGGAAGATGAAATGAAAATGAAAATCGCTTATTGTCACGAGTAGGCTTCAATGAAGTTACTGTGAAAAGCCCCTAGTCGCCACATTCCGGCGTCTGTCCGGGGAGGCTGATACAGGAATCAAACCGTGCTGCTGGCCTGCTTGGTCTGCCTTAAAAGCCAGCGATTTAGCCCAGTGAGCTAAATCAGTTGAACACTTTCCATATCTCAGCGTCCACCTCTCTCAAAAGGTCACCATTGACAAGGAGACCCAATAATAGCATGAGTGCCAACTCATCGTCCGACAAACCATGGCAGCAAGCCACAAAGTGTTTGACAGCCAAAGCCTCCGCAAGCCAGCAGAAGTCCTGGTGCTCAAAGCAATTGTGATCACCACACTCCTACATTGCAATGAGAACTGGACTATGCATCAGCGACACACAAGATGCTGGAGAGGCGGCATCAGAAATGCCTCCACCACTCACTCCAGATTCAACATGAGGGCTGGCGGACGAATGTTAATATTCATCATGAAGCCAGCTCCACAAATGTTTAAGCAAAACTCCTGCAAAATCAACTTGGTCTGGATGGCTGAAAACTTTCTCCCAATTTATTTTCCCATCTCTCAAACAGCCAATGTTCCAGGGAGGACAAAGAAAATGCTTTGAAGCAATTCTGAAACTCTCCTTGAATAACGGCAACATTAACAATAATAATCGGAAAGAACTTGACACCAAATATTCAGAATGACGGTAACTTGTTCATTAAGCTGCATTATGTTTTCAGTCACTATGTCATAGAGCTTTACATCACAGAATAGGATTTATGCACCACAGCTGGTGTCTGCACCAGCCATCAAGCACCTATCTATTCTGATCCCATTTTCCAGCACTTGGTAGCCTATGTTTTAATGATGATACAGTAAAGGAAGCAAATCCTGCACTCAGAGCTCACTATCTTGTGGGACATTCTACTCCATGTGCCAGTTGAAAACTGGCCTGATCAGAGACAGATCAGAAACTCGTGACCCTGAGGAGATTACCTGTGAATCAAGAGACATCCAAAGACGATGCTTGTCCAATTAATTGTGGAACACTCAGTTCCATTTCTCCACCTCCCCACTCCAAATACAGCTCCCAAAATAAAATTGGCTAACTTGGTTGTCTTATTGCACAACCACATGACAAATAATTAATCAGAGCAGCGAGTGGATGAAATGGTTTCTTCTGCTCCCATCCCTAATATCGGTTCAATTGCCATGTTACATCGAAAATAGCTTCAAAATCGATGTGAAGCAGCTAAACAAGGAATGAGGTTTAAACTATAATCTGAAAATCATTTGTGCCTCCTGGGCATTGGAGTCAACTTAAATGGGCACAGAGACCATCTGAACATGTAAAATTTAGCTACTGGGAAAGTAGTTTTGTACATGGGTGTAACCACAGATAGATTAAGCTCTCTGCTTGAGCAGAAGTAGTGCTAGCCAAGGAGATAATAAACAGTACAGTTTGGCTTGACAATGAGGAAAAACGTCCTTTCTACAGTGTAGAAATATAGTTCAAAACAAATTATTAAATACTTTACACTTTACGAGAAGCAAATGAAATAGTGGCAATTTTGTTGTTGACTCAACAGTACAACCATTAAAACAATTAACAGAGCATTTTTTTTTTTTTTTTAAATAGTTCCTGAATTTTAGAGTTTTGTAATAGCTATTTAGCCACTGAAATCTGCTTTGGGTCTTTTCCTCCATGAGCCACAAAGTCGAAATGCAATCTCTTGCTCATTCCTCATGTTCTAACCACTTATTGTGGAGATAACCTACCATTTAACTTGAGGTTATTTTGAAATAGAGCCCTTACATTACTATGTCGATCACCATTTGCCTTGCTATAATCTTTAATCTTGAAGAATGCTAGCAGTTTTGTAATCACTCCAACAAGCACCCGACTGCTCAGGTAACACCGGCTCCCAACCTGTGCTTCTTGCAGCCAGTGACAACCCCAAAGGAATCTCGTCAGTGCACTAAATGGCAGCCGTTGGTACAGCTCATTTACAAAAAGATAGTTTCCACCACTGGCCTCTGCAGCAAGCCAAGTTACATTAAGTTTACATCATAGAAGCAGAAAATTGCACCCAACTGGTCCGTGACTCGATACATGGTCCACACAAGCGTGTTCTCACCCCTTTTCAGCTAACCCTAACAGCACACTTTTACTTTTTTCTCTCATGTATTCATCTCACTTCACCTTAAATGCATCTATTCAATTTGCTTCAATTATCCCTTGTCGTAATGCATTCTTCATTTGACCCATTTTCTGGGTCACAAAGTTTCTCCTAATTCTTTATCAGACTTACAAGCGATTATATTATATTTATGGTTCCTAGCTTTGGCCACCTCGACAAGAGGAACAGATCTATCCTATCAAACCCTTACATTATCTGAGAGACCTCCAAGAGGTCACTCCTCAGTCTTTTCTTGTCCAGGAAAAAAAGCACCATCTGTTCAATCTTTCCTGATTCTGATAACCTCTTAGTTTTGATATTATACATGAGAATATTTTCAGCACCTTCTCCAGTACTTCTATATCCTTTTTATAATATGGAGGCCAGGAACATACAGTGGTCCAAGTATGATCCAGCCAAGGTTCTATACAAGCTATACATGACCTCCCTGCCTCTCAATTCCATCCCTATAGAAATGAAATCCAGCACTAGTTTGTTTTTTTAAAACTTTAACCTGTTTGTGTCTTTGCTCCTCTACCCCATTTAGACTAAATAGCCAAGTAATAGCTGGCCTCCTCATTCTTCTTGAGAAAAAGCACCACCTCACACAAAGACATAATGAAATAATTTATTAATTACACACCCATCCTTTGTATTAACTGTGCCCTCATTTGAGTTATGTACAACTTGAGAAATTGCACTTTTAATTCCCGAATCCATTCACGGGAATGAGGTTCAGTAGCCTGAATCCGGTTTTATGAACACCCATTTATACAGAAGCAAACTGAATTCGCAATTCATTTCCTGCAACACTGACCAACAAAACACACCGATTACTGTGAAACACTTGGTGGATTTAAGTGAAAATCCGAGTGGAGATTTTCTATTTTTGAGCCCATCAACGGCAATGAAATTCACACTATTAACAGGAACATTCCTGACGGAGTGTCCACAATATTATTCCTAAACACTGACATCAGTGACAATATTGTCAGCTTAGCTCGGCATCCTGAAAGGGGAGCTCAGCAGCATATCTCCCAAATCTGTGAAGCTTGAGCAACAGTCTCGAGCTAAGCTCTCTTGGAACCATTATTCAATCTGCTGCCTCTGAATACAGGGAAATATGGTGGCAACCGCAATGTCATCAACAAGATCTACCAACTTATAAATTATTATGTGCAGAAGAAGCAGCAGGCAACCAAACACAAAGGTTTATTTTACTCAATATTTTGGCACAAACCTTGACTGAATATTGGACCCCCAAAACAACCGGTTTATGTAAACAGGGAGAGGGGAGACAGATTGCAATCTTCCACTGCAACACGGTGCAATTGGAAAGCCTGCTTTTGTCTTCTTGGGCTGACGGTTTGCATATTACTTTGCCACCTTTTCTAATTCGGGTCTACATTACTCCACACTACCTCATATTTGGGCATCCTCTGTGTCTCAGTGTTATAACTGCAAGTTGGCAGAGACCCAGGGTAACACACTGGGGACCCGGGTTCAAATTCCAACATGACTGATGGTGAAATTTAAATTAAATTAAATTAAAATTCAATTGAATTCAATGATCTTCCTATCACAATGATCAACTTCAGAGACGCTCAACAGCTATTCCGATACAAATTATATTCATGATGACAATTTGCAGCTAAACACTGAAGATGAACAGCAAGCAACCTCAGATAACCTGCTTGAAATGTATCCCAGGTGATACAATGAACAGGACAGATTCTTCTTTAAAATAAAAGACAACCGAACTGCCTGCTGACCAAAGGAGATTATAATTAAAATTCCATTCAAGATGTAGACGTAAACAAGAAAAATATTATTTCTGCTTGATACCTTACTACATAAAAAGGAACAACCCCTCCTTTTCCATGCAACTCAAAGCTGTACCAGAAAATGTTGAAATTACACAGATCAGGCAGCATCTGAGGAGAGAGAAATAAATTTGGTGTTTCAGGTTGATGATCTTTTGTTGGATTTGGAAGAAGTTAGAGATGTAAATACTGGATATTCCCAACATTTTCAGTTTTTCCTTAGATTATAAAGCATCCACAATGTTTGCTATTGTTACACAGAATAACATGCAATGCTAAATCTTAAACTACCCGAGCAATATGATTTTGTTTTTCTGCATTAGGCAGTTAATGTATTTTTGTAATTTTAAAATCAAGTTACTGCTCTTTAGCATGCTCTGATGTTTACGGCCATTGTCTAATTATTGACTAAGAATTTGTAGTGTAAGGAAACGAGTATTTGTTCACATCTAGCTAACTTTAATATCTTTAGTATAAAGTAGATTTAACCAGTGAAGGTTGGATTCCTGCTGATGACCATCATGGCCACAACATTTAACTGAGCTGCCTTATTACATATAAAAGCTCCAGGAACTAACAGAACATCTGAATCCATTCACCATTTTCTTTGTTAAGTTTATATCTGAAAAGGATAAAATATAATTATTTGAATTGAATGTACCTTCTACTGAAATATCCTCTCCCCCCTCACCCCCTCCATCTTTCAAACATGTTCAATGTGTGTACTTTATTGCTTCAAGAATTTCAATTACAGCAATCGAATGACTGCCACACGTCCCTCGGTGACATTTTACTGAAAGCAAGAATGCTTCATTCTGAAAATCTTTTTTAAGACTGGAGAACTGCTTAGATTATTAAGTCTTGCAATGAACCCTGAAGCATCACGGACTCCCGTCACTTGCAATTGAAGACAGGACTGGGACTAAGAGCACTCAGTTGCTCAGAATTGCTTGTTGAGCTGAGGATTGGGTTGTTTTGGTGTCTTTTCGCATTATCGCGTCGTATTCCTGAGAACACATTTCTGATTCCAGGTTATCCCACAAAAATGCAATGGTCTGTTTGTCTTGTCAGGGCATTGGCGATCAACCAGAGACTGAAAGGTGTTTCAGGAAGCACCATGCAAACAAGTGAATAATGGGTTTGTCAGATGTGTGAAATGGTCAGCTGCTATTCAGTTACGTGCCATTCAACCGGCTTCCTTCGAGAGTTCACCTTGGTCACAACTGCAAGCTTCCAATTTGTTCTAAACACCAATTCTAAATTGCAGCATTTGGAAGACAAATTTGGATGGGCATGAACAAGATACCCACCTCAACAACGGCACTGATTCAAAATGAATTGGACAGTCTCATACTGAATAGCACGTTTTTCACTTGTTTAACATGTCTGAAGATTCTTCCTGTTCAGATGCAATGTCATTGAATTCACAACAAGCAACAGCTCACATGGTCATCGTTCAGCATTTTGCCCTGTCCAGAACTGGATGAGCAGAAGTTTCCTCCAGTTAAATTTTTGGAAAGTCGAAGCCGTCACCTTCAGTTCCTGTTACAAATTCTGTTCCCTAACTACAGAGTCCATGCCTCTCCTTGACAACTGTCTGAAATGGAGTCAGACGTTTTGCGATCTTGGTGTTGTATTTGACCCAGATGTGAGTTTTCAACCACATATCCACATCATTAATTATTTCCATCTTCATAATCTTGTCCGATTCTATCCTGCCTCACAGCTCATCTGCTGCCAAAACTCCCCCATCCAAGGCCTTTAAGAGTTGACCTACACACTCCTGGTTTGCCTTCCATATTCCAGCCTGTTATTCAAGGTCATCCAAACCGCTGCTGCCCGATTCCTAACTCGCACCAAGTTCGGTTCAGCCGTGTCCATTGATCTACATTACTTCCAGCCAAGCAACTTTGCGATTGTAAAATTATCATTCTTGTTTTCAAACCCCTCCATGGCCTTGTCCCTTCCTGTCTCTTTAATCTCCTCCAGGATACATGCGCTGTAACAATTGTGAGGTTTATAAGATTATGTTTTGGGCGCAAACATTTAAATTTAGGAAAAATACAGTGGACCATGTGACCTGTTCTATTGTCTGCCAGACAGTCTGGCTGGTTGGTTTGATTGTTTGAGATCAAAGGAAGGCTGCTTTACTGAGAAGAAAATATTTATGCTTTGAGGCAATGGCAGCAGTCTCAGAGTTTACGGCGAGTAGATTCTGTGGCTTCTAAAATTCTAGAAAGGTGTTTTCGTTCTTAGATTGTAAATAGTTGTGCTGTAAAATGTCCATTTACTTCTGAGATGAAAGTGAGTTGGGATCAAATACAGCTAATTAATATTTCTACTTCTATGCAAAATTAGTGTGTTTCACATTGCCATGGCGCCGCGGAAACCATTTTTTTAAGATCAGGACACAGGGTTCCCGACAAATCAATGAACATCACAGACATATAACAGATTTGTGTGATCAGCTCAGAGAAGAAAGTGCATGACTTTGTGAGCTATCAGATCCAGGTGAGGGTTTGGGTTGTTGGGGGGGGGGGGGGGGGGGGGGGGGGGGAAAGAGATAGACTCCCGTCAAAGAGAAACATCCTGCAGCCACCGAAGGACTCTTAGCAAGACAAGGGTGAATTAAAATTATTGGAACAGGCTTTGCTACTGGTGATGGATTGAAGAAACACTCCAAAAACTGAAGATAACACCTGGAGATGCCCATTCAAAGTTACTACTCATCAAAACAGGAACCGAAACAGAAACCGAGGAAGCTGAGGCCAACTGTGGACTGTTTGCTGAAAGGACAATGATTTTATGGAGAATGTGACAGGTGATCAGGGTAAAAGTATACCACTTTCTCCAGTTTGAAGTATAAGTTGCCTCAGGAAAAAAAAAAATTTATCAATAGTTTTTTTGAGTAATTTGTTTGAGTAAATGTTCTAAAATGCAAAATATCATGTCATTCTTTCAGCTAATACTGAAAGTTCACATCTGTTTGAAAGTTATGGTCTCGATGGAGATTGCAACAGCGCTCAGCTAATTCTAGTCTTTTGAGAATTCCTAATTTGAACTTTTCTGCACAGATGGCCATAGCTGCCCAGGCTCGAGGGTCTAGAATTTCCTTCTTAAACCTCTAACTCTTTTCCTCCTATAAGATACTCCTTATAGGACGGCATGGCAGAACAATGGTTAGCACTGCTGCTTCACAGCACCAGGGTCCCAGGTTCGATTCCCGGCTTGAGTCACTGTCTGTGCGGAATCTTCACGTTCGCCCTGTGTCTGCGTGGGTTTAGCTCACCAGGCTAAATCGCTGGCTTTTAAAGCAGACCAAGCAGTCCAGCAGCGCGGTTCGATTCCCGTACCAGCCTCCCCGGACAGGCGCCGGAATGTGGCGACTAGGGGCTTTTCACAGTAACTTCATTGAAGCCTACTCGTGACAATAAGCGATTTTCATTTTCAAGTACTCCCGAATGATGTACTGTTAGGTAATTTGGTCATTCCGAATTTTCCTTCTGTGTACTAAATAGGCGCTGGAATGTGGTGATTAGGGGCTTTTCACAGTAACTTTGTTGCAGTGTTAATGTAAGCCTACTTGTGACATAAAGATTATATATTAAAACCTCGATTTTTGACCAGGCTTTTCGTCATCTGCTTTAATATTGCTTTATATGGCTTGATGTCATTTTTCTTCATCATAGACCTGTGAAGTGCCATGGAACCTGCGGCATACATTAATGCATATACACTCCATATACATTCTTATGGCATTCCCTATCAAAATAACAGTTGTTCCATGTGGCAAGCAATAACTAATGAACTCATATATTCAAGACTGCCTCTCTTTCTCTCTGGAAAACCAAAAAGCAATCATTAACATCTCATTATCATATTTGAAAATTTATTGTAAAAGGCTGGTGCATGACCAATCTAAGGTTATAAAATAACATTGTCACATATACCCTGCTAATGTCAGTAGTGAGTGTGGATGCACAATGCTTAAGGACTGGAGGCGTGTGAAGCTGCAAAAAAGCAAATAAGATTATTGGTTTTGTAAATAAGGGTGTAAACAAATAGATATTGCTAGACATGCAAAAACAATTTACGAGGCTACAATTTGAATACTGTGTCAAGTTTTGGGCACACGGCTTTAGAAAATATGTTAAGTCCTTGGAGCGGATAAAAAAATCCACTGTTTTGAAAGGGCCGTGAAGCTCCAATTATGAGGTGAGACTAGAAACATGGATAGAAGATTGGTTGGCTAACAGAAAGCAAAGAGTAGGCATAAGTGGGTCTTTTTCAGGTTGGTAAGATGTAATGAGTGGTGTGCTGCAGGGATTGTTGTTTACAATTATATAAATGACTTGGGTGAAGGAATGGTTGCCAGATTTGCCGTTGACACAAAGATAGGTCGGAAAGGAAGTTGTGCAGAGGACATAATGAGGCAAACCTGAATCCAAACTGAAGAAAATTTGTCCAAATTCACAAAATTATATATTAACTAAAATGAATTAACTGCCAATTGTGAGTCCCCACCCCCTCTCCCCGCACCTCATCAACTGGGATAGGTTACAAAGCCACATCTTATAAAAAAAATGACATGAATTTATTGGCTGGAAATCACAGATTGGATTTATTTTCCAAACAAAAACTGAGGCCACATTCCGATGACTTGAAACCGCAGTCTCAAAGATGCCCGAATATTGGCATCACTCTGGTTTGGACATTCCAATTCACTGAAATTGTAACTTGTGCGCAAACCTCACCAGAAACAATTACCTTAAAGTGGTATAGATGGGAGCCACCCCCTACTTCACTATGAATGTATTGGGGCCATTCCCTACCCCATTAGAAAATATCATAACAATTAGTTGGATGTCAACTGGGTGGAGATTAACCAGTATTCCCTTGAACAATGGGACCCTGGCTTTGGAAGGAATGTGCCCCAATGTAGTTACAATTATGTAGGTGGGCAACTGGAATTTACTAGCCATGACCACATTTGGATCATTGGGCAGGTGAAGGGAGCGGGTCATGTTTATTTTTATTTAAGCAACTGTTCTAACTATTGACAGCGTCACAAGCCAATGAGAGACTGAGGAAACAAGACTGAGTGAGTTTGTTCTCTCTTTTGCTCTCTCTATCCTACTTGGATGTTTTGAGCCCTGTCTGCTGTTTGACTATTCATGTATTGCAGATAGATATTTTTAAAAACTGAATTAGCAGCTGCTGTCTCCAGAAGAATGAATGAACCATCCATTCTTTCATGAGATGTGGGCATCACTGGTGAAGCCAGTAACTGTTGCCCATCCCTAACTGCCCTTGAACTGAATATATCAGTGGGTAATTTAAGATCAACCTACTGCTGTGGGTCTGGGGTCACATGTAGGTCAGATCAGATAAAGATGGCAGATTACCTCCTCTAAAGGAGACTAGTAAAGAGCTGTAATTTTATGATAATCAACTGTGATTTCATGCTCACTTTTACTGAGACTGTCCTCAATTCTAGATGCTATTAATTTAATTTAAGTTCTTGGTGGGATTTGAATCCTTGTCTCCAGAGCATTAACCTGGACTTCTGAATTTCTAGTCCAGTGACCACTGCATCATCATCTCCCCTAAACTGTCAATTCACACCTTTAAACCATCAGGACCACCAAGCCCAGGATGGACCCACCCAAGTCATCAACCTACAAGAACCGTAAACCGTAATCTTTATTAGACTTTAAAGTATCACTTAATCTATTCTCCCAGTCAATTTATTGCTGTGCAAGTGAAAGTCGAAACTTAAAAAGAAAAGGTGTTACTTAGCTCAATTAAGTACAATTAAAAACTATTCTCTTTTCTTTTTTAAAAAAAACCTGCCTCTGTCTTTTATTTGGCCACAGCACAAACAGCTAAATACTCAATGAATTGGCAAGTATGTCCTTCTTAAAAATAAACCTATTGCAGCCAAACAAGGAGTGGGGAAAGAAGGGAGCCATTCGACCCTCCTCACCTGATCATACAGGATCTAGACGTTTTAGTCCAGCATTTCATGTCTGATTATTAGGATTTCATAGTGGCAGTCGACCTTCCATATGATTGTCAACATTTTCGGAGGCCCCGTGATAATATTCAGCTGTTTTTGGGGCTGGCACAAACACCCCTTCTGGCACGGGCGCAGCAGATGTGACGTCCAGTGGCTTATGGGGCGACTTCACCAAGCTTACAAAAATTGTTCTTTGCCTACTTAGGGACCTGAGGAACTGCAATTGAATGTTGTTTGCAGCTGACAGGAGAAAGACCCCAACCTCTCAAAGGTGGCTTTCAGCAGTGACTCAGTAGGTATCACCCTCACCTCTGTGTCCAAAGGTTGCTGTTCAAGTCCCACTCCAGGTCTTGAACACAACAATCTAGGCTGTTGTTTGCAGGGAGCGCTGTACTGTCAGAGGTGCTGTCTTTCAGACGAGACATTGAACGGAGGCCTCAATTTGCCCTCTTAGGTGAACATGAAAGATCCCATGGCACTATTTCGAACAAGAGGGGGAAGTCATCCCCGGTGTCCTGGCAAATATTTCCCCCTCAGACAATATCACAAAAAATATATTATATCATTATCACATGGCCGTTATGGGAGTTTGCTATGCGCTGATTGGCTGCTGTATTTCCTACAACTTTTAATTGATTACTTAAAAGTTTTTGATTAGTTGTGAAGTGCTTTGGGAGGTTCTGAAGTCAGCTGTTGTAATTTTGTACATTGACATCTACGACAGAAACATTCACAAGTAAATTATTTGCCGGTAAACTGTATGATACAGCTAACAATTAAAATTTATAATGTGCTTTCACACTCGTGAGACATTTAAGAATGCTTCACCAAGTGACAAATGGAAGTAGACATACAGAAAAACAGATAAAATAGATTGTCAGACAGCCCATCTCAATATCTTTTCCTTATCCAGGAACTGGTGAAGATGCACCACCATTGTCCTGCGACTTCCTCATCAGCGCCTTGTGCACTCGGTCGGCCTCCAGGAGCCGGTCAAAGGTTGCCTCCCCCATTAACCTTTCCAGCACCTTGGCCATATACGTACCAGCCTCCGCTCCCTCGTTACCTTCAGGCATCTCCACGATTCTTAAGATTCTGTCACCGGGAGCGATTCTCCAGGCCCTCCACCTTAACTGCTTCTGGGTTTCTTGCATCAGGCCTGCTTCAGCCGCCGACGAGGTGAGCTGCTCCTCGTGCTCATTCACTTTCCGAATAGCCTGGCCCTGGGACTCCAGCCTCTGTTCCTACTTTTAACAGTTCCACCACCTTGGTTAGGTCCTCCTGTGCTTCCCTCCTCTGCCGGCTAAATTTCCTATTTAAGTCCACCAGCTGCTCCATCGACCACTGGGCAGGTAAGGCAGACCCATTATTCCCCCGCCTTCTTGACCTGAGTCGCACAAAGGTTCTCTAGCTCCAGCAGCTCCCTTTTTCACGCTCCACTTCTGGTCTGTGGATCCATCCACCTGCTCCACCAGCGGAGTTAAACCTTCACCAGTCATCCCTGCACCTTTTTTCCACAAAACATCCACCCTACAAATGGGGAAAAGGTCTGGAAAAAGAGCGTTGAGCGGGAGATGCCAAATGTCTGGCCACTCACTCCATGGTTGCCACCGGAAGTCAGCTGTGTAAAGTTTGAACTTTCTCCTGTGTCTGCGTGCGTTTCCGCCGGGTGTTCCGGTTTCCTCCCACAGTTCAAAGATATGCAGGTTAGGTGGGGTTATGTGATTATGGGGATAGGGTGGGGGAGTGGGCCTGAGAATAGACAAAGCCCTTAAGAATATGTAGAAAGTAGGAAGAAACTTAAGCAAAGAGTCAGGAGGCCTAAAAGGGGTCATGAAAATTCCTTGGCAAATAGGATTAAGAAAAATTTATACATATTATAAAGAGCAAGAGGGTAGCCAGGGAAAGGGCTGGCCTACTCAAGGACAGAGGAGGGAATCTATGCGTAGAGGCAGAGGAAATGGGTGAGGTATTAAATGAGTACTTTGCATCAGTATTCACCAAAGACAAGGATGATGAGTCTAGGGAAGGGTGTGTAGATAGTTGGCCCATGAAAATATCAAAGAGGTGGTGGTGTTGGGTGTTGTAGAAAGCATTAAGGTAAATAAGTCCCCAGGGCCCAATGGGATCTATCCCGGAATACTGAGGGAGGCAAGGAAAGAAATTTCTGGGGCCTTGAGAAAATTCTTTGTATCCACATTGGCTACAGGTGAGGTCCCAGTGGACTGGGAATAGTCAATGTTGTTCCTTTGTTTAATAAGGGTGGCAGGGGGCAGCACGGTGGTGCAGTGGTTAGCATTGCTGCCTCACGGCGCCGAGGTCCCAGGTTCAATCCCGGCTCTGGGTCACTGTCCATATGGAGTTTGCACATTTTCACGTGTTTGCACGGGTTTTGGCCCCACGACCCAAAGATGTGCACGGTAGGTGGATTGGCCAAGCTAAATTGCCCCTTAATTTGAAAAAATGAATTGGGTACTCTAAATTTATTTTTTAAAAAAGGATGGCAGGGATAATACAGGAAATTATAGGCTGCTGAGCCTTGCGTCAGTGGTAGGGAAATTATTAAAGAGGATTTTTAGGGACAGGATCTACTTGCATTTAGAAACAAATGGGCTTACTAGTGATAGGCAGCATGGTTTTGTGAAGGGGTGGTCGTGTCTCACTAACTTGATCGGGATTTCTGAGGAAGTGACAAAAATGCTTAATGAAGGAAGGACAGTGGATGTTGTCTACATGGACTTCAGTAAGGCCTCTGACAAGGTCCCTAATGGCAGACTGGTACAGAAGGTGAAGTCACATGGGACCAGAGGTGAGCTGGCAAGATGGATACCAATTGGCTCGGTCATAAAAGACAGAGGGTAGCGGTGGAATGGTGTATTTTTGAATGGAGGGCTGTGACTACTGGTGTTCCACAGGGATCAGTGCTGGGACCTTTGTTTTTCACAGTATATATAAATGATTTGGAGGAAAATGTCAGTTGGTCTGATTAGCAGGTTTGCAGACAACACAAAGATCGGAGGAGCTGCAGACAGTGAAGAGGATTGTCAGAGGATACAGCAGGTTATGGATTGGTTGGAGACTTGGGCAGAGAAATGGCAAATGGAGTTTAATCCAGACAAATGGGAGGCAATGTATTTTGGAAGGTCTAATACAAGTGGGAATTACACAGTAAATTGCAGAACCCTTAGGAGTATTGACAGGCAGAGAGATCTGGACGTACAGGTCCACAGATCACTGAAAGGTAGTCAAGAAGGCATGTGGCATGCTTGCCTTCATCAGTCGGGGCACTGAGTATAAAATTTGGTAAGTAATGCTGCAGCTGTACAGCACCTAAATTAGGCCACACTGGGAATACTGCATACAATTTTGGTCACCACACTACCAGAAAGGCGTGGAGGCTTTGGAGAGGGTAGAGAGGTGGTTTACCAGTATGTTGCCTGGTCTTGAGGGTATTAGCTCGGAGGAGATGTTGGATAAACTCTGATTGTTTTCACTGGAACGATGGAAATTGAGGGGCGACCTGATAGAGGTTTCCAAAATTATGAGTGGCAAGGGCAGAGTGAATAGTCGGATGCTTTTCCCAGGGTGGAAAAGTCAATTTCTAGGGTACAAATATTTAGGTGCGAGGGAAACATTTGGAGGAGATGTGCAAGGAAGTTTGCAAGGGTAGTGGTGTCTGGAACGTGCTGCCAGGGAAGGTGGTGGAAGCAGATACAATAGCGATGTTTAAGAGGCATCTTGACAATACATGAATAGGATGGGAATCGAGGGATTATGGACCCCGGAAATGCAGAGCGTTTTAATTTTGATAGGCATCACGATAGGCGGAGGCTTGGAGAGCCGAAAGGCCTGTTCCTGTGCTGCACTTTTCTTTGCTCTTTGTTGGTAGGGTACTCTTTCAGAGGGTCAGTGCAGACGCGATGGGACAAATGGCCTCCTTCTGCACTGTAGGAATTCTATTATATTCTAAGTATTTAGATGGGCACTTGAAGTGCCATAGCATACAAGGCTATGGACCAGAGAGGTGCTTGACAGCCAGAACGGACACGATTGGCCGAAGAGCCTCATTCCATGCTGTAAATATTCTATGACACAGTAGAACCTGCGTGAGTGGCATGGGTGGCTACAGGAGACACATTTGTGTCAGTGTAATGATCACAATGGGACAGATAAGAATTAAACAAAGACAGAGCAAAGCCTCAAAGATGAATAAGGATGGAATGATCACAGTCAAAGAGGATATTGCTTCACAGCTCCAGGGTCCCAGGTTCGATTCCCGGCTTGGGTCACTGTCTGTGCGGAGTCTGCACGTTCTCCGTGTGTGCGTGGGTTTCCTCTGCGTGCTCCGGTTTCCTCCCAGTCCAAAGATGTGCAGGTTAGGTGGATTGGCCATGCTAAATTGCCCTTGGTGTCCAAAATTGCCCTTACTGTTGGATGGGGTTACTGGGTTATGGGGATAGGGTGGGGGTGTGGGCTTGGGTAGGGTGCTCTTTACAAGAGCCAGTGCAGACTAGATGGGCCGAATGGCCTCCTTCTGCACTGTAAATTCTATGATTCTATGATATAATTTATGAGTGATAAAGGCAACTTCTGTACTGTGGGTAGTTTGGCGGTCAAGAATAAGATGTCTGACAGTAAATGTTATAGGTCAAGTCAAGAAGGGAGGACGGTGAAATGAACAATTAGTGGTTCAAGCAGTGTGCTTGATAGGGGTTCCAGAAACCTGTTGGATTACTGAAATGGACAGCTCTCTTTAAATGTATTACCACTGGATCAGTGGACAACCAAACAAATAACAGTGAGAACTGAAATTTTGCCTCATGTTACTCAAACTCGTGACCTCTTCCCACACCACACACCATCTGGATTTGGAAATATATTGGCTTTGCTTCACTGTCGCTGGGTCGCACTGCCTTCCAGGCTCACCACATGGACTGCAAAAGTGTAAGGCAACTTGCCACCACCTTCTCATGGGTAATTAGGGATGGCAATAAATGTTGGTCCAGCCATTATCTCCCAGGAATGAAAATATATATATTTTTTAAATTTCAGCTAAAACTAACGAGCCATCAGTACCTGATATCACAACACTCTTCTTCATGAAGGTGCTTGTGTGGAAAGATTCTAAAGAAAAATTATAATAGGGTTTTTTCCAGTATAGAGGTGCAGGGGTCATAATTTAGTTTATTTTACCAGGAATGGTTTTGGATTACAATTTGAAATTGAAAGGTGCTCATACATTCTGAAATGCCACAATCAGCCAAGATCCTATTGAATGGTGGAGCAGGCTCGAGGGGCTGAACGGCCTACTCCTGTTCCCATTTCTTACAGTCTTAAGGTCTGAAAGGCTCCTTGGCAGTCTAAACTACTTCTAATTTCAAACGTAATTGTCCTTGAATAGAGAAGTCAGGCATCCCTGTCACACAAGCTCAAACCTAAGTACCAACAAGAGCTGAAGGCAAGGCCCAAGACATTACATCTTACTAGGTGCACTCATCAATCAACCTATGCGCCATTCAAAACAAAGCTCTTCAATCCAGTCACTGTAGAATGAAGAAAATTAGGCTTGATTTCTATCGATTTATTATTTTCTCCTCTTTTGTCTCTGCTTTTGTTTAGTCCCTTGATTTGAGTCAGGCTCAGTCCTTCTACTAGTACCACATTCGTTTCGGGCTGCGTCTGTCTGTACAACAGAATACCAGGATAATAATTTCCTCAAGGGTTACAAGAGCCCCGAGAGATTGGCATTCAACTTGAGATAATCCTCTTGCTGTGCAATGCTCGAGGGGAAGGCCTCCTCCAAGAACTGCAGTAAAAAATGAATTTTGATTAAAGCACTGGTTCACCATTTGTTATAAATTTGATTGTCTCGTGTGAAAATATCGATCAGGATGAACGTCTGTGTCTCAACTGGACAGCCTTTACATTTGGGTACACCGTGCTGCTGTACGCTTCTCGTTTTCTGAAGGGAAGCGGCAAATTAGCTAATCATATCCGTAATTGCTTTCTGAAAGGGGTTTCCAATTAACCACAGACCTCTGATGTTTCCTCGCAGCTCTGAAAATTTCACCTGTGCCAATTCCCCTTGAAAATTACAATTGAATCTGCTTTCACCATTCTGTGTATTCCGAATGATAATAACTTACTTGGTAAATAAACTCTCATTTTCTCGATGACATTTTTGCTCATTGTCTTACTATCGACTCCCTGCCAGCGGAAACTGTTTCTGCCTATTAACTGGTTTCAAAACAGTTCACAGTTTTGAACACCTCTACTAAATCTCCCCATTACCTTCCTGGCTCTGAGGAGGTCAATTCCAATTTATCCAGTCTCTCTACATAAACAAAGTCCCCCCCATCCCAGGCAGATATAATGTGGACAGATCCCAACAAGGGATATTACTGGCAAGCACAACCATATTTTGCCTACACCATCTTGAATTTAAAAAAAAGGTAAAACATAATATTGAACACCAACCAGAAAGCATTGCAAGAGAAATGACACTTCATTTCATCAAGCCAATTTCATTCAGAGACCATTAATAAGCCATGTTACAGGTTCATACGTCTGCTCCGGATGGAAAACAAACAATTGTTCTGCTGCAAATTCAGATATTTTCACAAAGCATAGTAGCTGAGAAACTAAATAAGGATGCAGTTGCTTGCCCAATCACCACAAGGGAATACTCTGGTCAGGATATTCCGGTCCTTACCTAGGTCATCAAACCTCTGGCTAGTCTGTCAGATTTTCCATTCTGCCTGCAATGAATCCTACCAGGGGCAGGACATGGGAGCTAGCAGCAGAAGTAGGCAATACAGCCCTTCGAGCCTTCTCTGCCATTCAATCAGATCATGGCTGATCTCTTCCTGGTATCAAATCCACCTGCCTGCCTGTTCCCCATATCTCCTTCTTGAAACCATTAATGATTCAGACTCCACCGCAGTATGGGGCAGTGAG
Source organism: Scyliorhinus canicula (assembly GCF_902713615.1). Classification (NCBI taxonomy): domain Eukaryota; kingdom Metazoa; phylum Chordata; class Chondrichthyes; order Carcharhiniformes; family Scyliorhinidae; genus Scyliorhinus; species Scyliorhinus canicula. The sequence continues at coordinate 101,303,043 of NC_052160.1, read as the reverse complement.
TTCCACACATTCTGCGAGAAGTAGTTTCTCCTCTCCTCAGTTTTAAATCTACCACCTCGCGACCTATATTTGTGACACCTCATTCTAGATTGCCCCACAAAGGGAAACCATTTGGCCTTTGTCAATCCCTCTTGCTATTTTATATACCTCGATCAGATCCCCTCTCATTCTTCTAAACTCCAGTGAGTATCAGCCCAAACTGTTCAATCTCTCCTCGTCCGTCAACCCTTTCATTCCCGTAATTAATCTGGTGAACCTCCTCTGAACTGCCTCCAATGCCACCACATCCTTCCTCAAACAAGGAGACCAAAACTAGACATGATGTCGTTTCACCAACAGCCTATACAATTGCAACAACACTTCTCTACTTTTATACTCCAGTCCTTTTGCAGTAAACACTAAAATTCCATTTGCCTTTTTAATTACATGTTGTACCTGCATATCGACTTTCTGCGATTCATGAACAAAGACACCCAGATCCCTCTGCCCAGAGACATTTTGAATTGGCTTCCCATTTAGATAATAATTTGCCTTTCTATTTTTCCGGCCAAAATGGATAACCTCACACTTATCCACATTGAACTCCATCTGCCAAATTGTGCACATTCTCCTAGTCTATCTATATCCATCTGTAAACTGTTTATCACCTCTTCACTTCCTGCTTTCCCACCTATTTTACATAAACCCAAATGTTGCCATATTACACTCTGTCCCTGCTTGCAGATCGTTTATATAAATTGTAAACAGTTGAGATCCAAGGACTGACCTGTGCAGCATCCCGCTAGTTACAGTTCGCTAGCCAGAGAAGGACCCTCAATTATTTGTGCTCAGTCTACTTGATCTAACTCTTTTCTTAGGCCTCTTTTCTTACCTCTGCTCAACGTTAAAACTCTAGTATGGCACTCGGCCTTCTCTCGCTCAATCTGAATTTGAAATTCTAGCTTGCTGTGTTCACGTCTTCCAAGAGGATCCTTAACGACAAGACTATCAACCGTTCTTTGTTATGTAATACTAACTCTAAAATACAGCTTGCTCCCTGGTTGGTTCCATAACGTATTGCTCGAAGAAACATTCCCTTATACACTCTATGAAATCTGCCTCGAGGCTACCTTCGCCAATTTAACTAATCAAGTCAATATGCATGTTAAAATCATCAGACCTAATATAGTGCCCTTCTCACAAGCTCTTATTAGTGTTCATATGAGAGTACCTTTAAGAAATAGGTGTTTATAAAATAGCTTTAATGGATGTACCTTTAAGAAATAGTGTTTATCAGTGATATCAGAGTGTGGGTGGAGGCGGGCTGTCTGACTGCTTTTACTTTCGCTTTGGGCTGTCTGCTACAGGGCGTGTTTTCAGTTTCATTTTGAGAGCTGTATATCTGCAGGCAAAGCAAGCAGCTGTATAAGGATCTCTCTGCAGTCTAAAGACTGTCTCCAGATCCTTTGGTGATTTAAAAATAATACCTGTTTCTGTAGAGAAGTTAAACCTGATGTCTTTCTGCAAAAATATTTGTTTTTGTCTTATGGATGTTGCAAGGAAAGATTAAGAGTTACTCGGAGCACGGTATTCTTTGGGGATTTATTGGTGTTGATGGTTGTTAAGATGTTTACTGTGGGTTTATAAAGTGTTAACTGGTTTCATGAATAAACATTGTTTTAATGTAAAAGTACTTTAACTCTCTGTTGCACTACACCTGTAAGGTAGGCCCATGTGCTCCCCATAACCACAATCTATCAAAAGTTGTGGGTCAGGTTAACTCCATGACACACTTTGGGGTTCTCTAAACCCTGACCCATAACATTAGTTAGTGGCTCATACTAAGCCCCACATTGGAAGTATTGCTTGGGGGGAGGGAGGGGAGGGGGGGGCTGTAAATTACTCCTACCAAAGAGTTTATTCACTTGTTTTTGTATTTCCGCCCAGATCAATTCAATATTTTGGTCCTTAGTGCCAATATCATTTCTCAATTCAGCCTTGATATCATCTTTAACCAAAAAAAAACTCCACCCCCTGTTCCATCCTGTCTATCCTTTCTGAATACTGAGTACCCTAGAACATTCAACTCCTCGTCCTAGTCCTCCTGCAACCATGTTTCAGTAATACCCCATCAGATTGTACCTGTTTGTCTCTATTTTTGTCGTCAGCTCATTGACTTTATTCCAAATACTTTGCGCATTTAGGTACAAAGTTTTTTAATATGTCCCACTGATTTGTCCTTTCCTTGCAGGATTTTCTTATGCACTATTCTTTTCACTTATTCTGACCTCCTTTATTAACTTCTGATAACACTCAGCCTCATCCCCAACTTTCACAGTTATCTTACATTTTTGATTTTCTACTTTTTCTTTCTCGTCATTGGACTGCCCTGTTTGTTTCTCCTAACAACTTCTACCTTCTCCTCACATGCTAATCTGTTGCTTTGGTTCCCATTAACCATTATACTTCTCGCAGTTTTACCATTAGCTGCAATTTCTAAAGTTAGGTTTTGACTATCTCTTTACTCTCTGCCCTGTTACTTGCTTTTGGAACCGTATTGAGCTCCCTTGTGTATTTTCTTTTATTTCCTTTTCTTTTCATGTACTTAATGATCTGTTGAGCTGCGCGCAGAAAAATACTTTTCACTGTACGTTGGTACACGTGACAATAAACAAAATCCAAATCCAACAGCTTAGTTTTTTTAAATCCTGAATTTGCTTCCGGGATTGTAAAACTTTATTACAATTCAGGCAATGTTCAAAGTGAAACTGAGACTGAACCTAACTGAAGTTAGAACCGTAGAGTTCCGACAGTGCAGAAAGAGGCCATTCGGCCCATCAAGTCTACATCAACCCTCTGAAGTAGCCCTCTACCCAGGCCCACCCCCGTAACATCACCTCACATGCACATCCCTGGGCACTAAGGGGCAATTTAGCACGGCCAACCCATCTCACCTGCACATCTTTGGACTGTGGGAGGAAACCAGAGCACCCGGAGGAAACACACGCAGCCACGAGGAGAAATTGGAAACTCCACATAGGCAGGCACCCAACAGGGTGGAATTGAACCCAGATGCCTGGCGCTGTGAAGCAGGTGTGCTAACCACTGTACCACCTCATCGCCAGCAGAGATGTTAATTCTGAAGCAGAATGCCAAGAATTAATTTTCAAATTGCAAGCCTGAACTATTCCAGTCAAATTTGAGTTAAAATCAGAGTCATTTCAAACAATCTTTATATTCCAGGCCTGAAATGATTACACATCAGCTCAATATCTTTATTATTAATTTACGTAACTAGGGCAGGCGAGGCAACGGAAGGTTCTTTCATGCCAATACAGTATTTCCAAACAGTAATCCCCGCTCTCAAAGATATTTAATTTTTCATGCCACACAAGCTCCCATGAGCAGTTTCTCAGTCTACATGCTGTCAAGTCTTGGCTGAAGAAATAATTTCTGTGCAATCATCATCAGTAATTACTAATCAAAATAACTACATTCACGCTTCATTCCAATATATAGAAGGGTAATAACTTTTCCATCACTGTTAATCTCACGGGATGAAGACCTCATAATATATATTTTTATAACATATATCTATTTCCTTGTGGTTAATTTTGCAAATTTAAAAAACTGAACGTAGACTCTAAAATGGTGGAAGTTATATCTGTTTGTGACTCTGAACAAAAGGAGCTTCCATGAGAGGATTACAGAAACCTGCATCTTATTATCGCTGAAAAGGCACTAATGACCACTGTGGGCAGCAGATACTAAATTTAACATGAACTATACAAAGGCCATCTGCATTCCATAAACCAGGCCTGGCCAATTGGAGCCTACACCCTTCTTTTCAAGTCTTAAGGATTGGAATATCTAACTGCCTCGCAAACCCAGAAAAGGGATAAACGCCCTTTTTCAAAGCTAGAAGGAAGAGGTAGGAATCAAGTGACACCAACCTCTAGCTGATGGAGCCAGTTGTATTGCCTTGCTGTACCTACAAGCAGCAGCGCAGAAAAGGGATTCTGCCTAGATTGAATACCTAGCCCAATCTACAATATTTCTATTGGAGTAACATTGCCTACAAGACTGATACGTGCTTATCTCCTTGTCTGAAGTCAAAGTGAATTGCTAAGTTTTCAATATGCGGACCTCCATGACCAAATACTTCATTGGTTATTATTCTGAACTCTGAACATATTTTTTCCCCTGTGACCTTTGTCTTGTAAATCTCTCCCCCTTTACTGTATGAGTGCACAGGGGGCTACATTGTGCCCCCCCTCATTTTACGGTATGGAAGTAAACTAACCCTTAGAGTTCATCCTATCACAAGTTTGCTCTGGGGTTATTCATAGAAAATTGGATCACAGAAAAACTTTTTGGGGGGGGGGGGGTTGGGAAATACGCCACCACTTGGAAGAAAATCAAATACCTTTCTGTTTATGGATGGGTAGTGATGGCCAAAACCAGGGCTGTTTAAATTAATCCGCCATCTGTCCAAAACACTAATGAGGAGATGTACCCATTATTAAACCCTAAGAAAGTGCGTCAAAGGGCCATATAAGGTATTCAGTTTGTTCAGTACTCTGACTCAAAAGAGAATACATTCCCAAATAAATAAAATTCCAATTGACACCAACAATGTGATCTGAAGCCTGTTTTTCCTGAGACTGTGAAGCCAACTTTCCCAAAAATATGAGTGATCAGTTGAGCAGTTGTATTCCAACCCAGTCAAGAATGTTACAACACTGTGCAAAAAACAACAATTCGCAGAGGCAGGGGAAAAACTGATGAACATATATTCTATATTTTCCATCTTTCAAGCATGCAAGATCACTGCTTTATTGATGGAGGCAGCGTTACCATTTAGATCCTCCAGATAGCTAAATATAGTTATATCTATTATGCACCTGAGACGTTAACATCTGAAATATGGTAGCTGACGGGGGTCAGGTCAGGGAAAGTGCCCATTTTCTATGCAAGTCAAATGCCAATGGGCAAGACAGAGTTACACCAACTTTATCTGATGGCCACAAATCTCAATAGCAATTTTATTTTTCCATGGATCATTTTCAGAGGCTTGCAGCAAACTCCAATCAGTTTACTTGCAGTTCTAAAAGAAATATTCTCTTCACAATTATCGGCTTTGGTGTGGCCCATGATCAGTAGAGAGGCAACTTCAAATGGTTCTCGGGCGTTTATTTATTTATTTTTAAATTTAGAGTACCCAATTATTTTTTCCAATTAAGGGGCAATTTAGCGTGGCCAATCCACCTATCCTGCACATCTTTTGCGTTGTGGGGGTGAAACCCACACAGACATGGGGAGAATGTGCAAACTCCTCACGGACAGTGACCCAGAGCCAGGATTCGAACCCGGGTCCTCAGCGCCGTAGGCAGCAATGCTAACCACTGTGCTGCCTGCCACCGTGCTGCCTTGGGCGTTTATCATCTGTTCATAGGTGCAATGCCATCATTTTCGTTATCACTGTGTACGAGAATCTAATCAACTGTCATGCGTTAAAATTATTCCAATTTTAAGCAGGAGAAATAATGCGGTGAAGGCCTGAAGCAATTTGTGCACTCGGAGGGCGGGACTTTGCTTTTGTAAATATTCAGATTTTACAGATTTTAAATACTAATAAACAGAAACACCTTTTTCCTACTGCAGATCTCACAGAAGACTCCTGATTTTGCTGTTAACAGCTACAGAAAGAATCGTTCTATTTAATAACCCCATTTTGCTGATGATAAATTAAAATGTTTGAAACTAATCTGCATGTTGTCCTTAATACAATCATATTTACATGAATGCCTGTCCACTCAAGAGGTACACTGTTCTATCCATGGAACAAGTAACGAGCAAGTTTGTGAATGGGCAATCAGGACCAGCCACTGCAAGCACTAATCCATCTTACAGCAGCTCTATCACAAGTCCAAGCACAAACATATCTCATAAACAGCTGCAACATCAGCTTGCCACTGGTTTCGAGCACACAGATCAATCCAACCTTGCCATGCAGAATTATTGAAACTTTGTGCAATGTATATTTTTAAAAGATGGCTCTAAAGTTCTTGATAAATGATGTGAAACAAGGAGGATCGGACACTCTTAGCTCTAATCGTGCTTTAAGCCGTGGTGGACAACCTGCTGCCCACAGGGTTCTGAGTGTAGCCCACAAGACATTTTGTCGACTGTCGCCCATAGGCAGGGTTGTCACATTCCGCTGGTTTCCATCTACATTGTTATTTTTCCTACCGGTATGACTGAAGTGACACACATGTAAAGCAAGGGCAAGAGGTGCGAGTTGATTGCACACAACATTGACTGAGAGAGCCGTGCGCTCCCGCTGCAGTCAATCAAAGCGTAAATATTTTTGTTTTTAAATTCATTTGAAGTTGACGGCAGTTGATTAAGCATTTTCTGTAACTTGTGAAATATTCAGTGTGTATTAAATGTATTTAGTCTTATTAATGGGGTTGTGGTTAGCGAACAAGCCCAGTTTCAATTTTGCGAGGCACTGAGATGAAGGAGGGCCACTCGTGTGGCCCACTTGCTAGCCGAGGTTGCCTATCATTGCTTTACAGGGTATTCCCTCAATATTCCAAGGACAGCAGTCTGAAGATTATTTTAAAACATGCTGAAGCTCATGTTCGCAGGATCACTTTCATCATGTATGTAAATACACAAAAAAAACCCACATGAATTGTATGCCCATGTTGTGGAACAAGAGAAGGACAATCTGTATATCGTCATTGAACAATGTGCATAAAAAGTAGGGCCAGGAATTAAATTGTGCGCTAGAGATGCAACTAAGCAAGCTCCCAGCCAGCCACAAATTTAGAGATGCCACACAACATAAATCTAATGGTAGGAGAGAAAATAAAATGAAGTATTTATCTTTACAATATACTTCCTGGGATTAAAGCTTTCATCCTTGGAAGGATTCCACAGATGCATACTGCAGCTTTTGGGAGGTCCAAAAGAGACAGATTGCGAAGAGCAACACTGAATCACTTTCAGCCACAGAGGAGTACAGCCTTCAGTATCCAGTTTGATAGATGTTATCATTTCATACTTTATAGCAAAAATTATTTATGTGCTATCATAGTTAATGAAAGCTTTCTGTACTGTACTTTAAATGCTATCTGTGCCTGGACACGCACTTAAAATATTAAGTAAATTCTGGAGCAGCATTTCAACAAGGCAAACTAATCATACGGTACATAAACCCAGAAACTCTTTTCTATCCTTCAAAGGAGTTCGGACCATGATAGATGGGGGGAAAATTTGATTAACAGAGTGAGCCACAGAACAAAAAAATATTATTTAGCAAAAGAGGTAGATGTACTAAAATGTAAAGGAGAACATGCTTTACAACAAAACAAGACAAAACAGATACACCACCAGTTAAGGAAAGACACTGACAGCTGAGGGATCTGGAGATTAGAGTCCCCATGATACACACCACGGCTTTGTGCAGATACGTCAAAAGAATTCAGGGTTTACTATAACTGGCAAGTGATTTATATTAAGGCAAGTTGTTGTTACTCAAACATCATTGTATTTGTAACGGTATATTTACCCAAGGTTGGCAAGGTTTTGCCAAACATAAATCCGTTATCGTACAAGTTAACTGGAGCAACTGCAGAAAATAAAGGCATGCATTTTGAAGATGCATATCTGATACTTGGGTTCAAGCAATTTAACTGACTGGTACCAACCACATAACTTGAATACCACAGGGTCGGGACAAAAGTTGCGCTCCTGCTGCATTCAGTAGAATTGCTTTAGAAAATATCTCATCAGGTGTTTTCTAAAAATATGTAATTTAAAATAATGACTTGTGTAGCATTATGTGAATTAACCCAGAATTAACCAAATCTATATGTGGGCCTTCTAAAATTGTATAAACCAGAGAAGTGAAATAAGAATGACAAATTGGAGAATTAACCCAAAGTATTATTGCGGGACACAAAAATTGTTTTCCTTTGCCACAGTTATAATGCAATTGTGAGATGCTTCACCACAGGAAAAATCAGGAACACACTCTCATTCCCAGGCCATTTTCATGCCTCTTTAGCAGCTGTGTCCTAAGTGGCATTGGCAGAAATATGGAAACATGTCACCTGCACTATTCACGTTTCTCCTCCACGTCAGCAATGTCAGCAGATTGGTGAGAAAACGGAAGCATTTGCTATCTCATACTATAAGGATATCTTGTGAAATGAAAATTTTGGCCAAGTCTATTGTGATGGTTTGTCAGTGATTGCAATAGGGCTCAGTGGAGAAACAAAGCACTGACTTAGCAACCAGTCTATTTTTAATAAGGAGTTCATTTAAATTTATTGGGGAGCAATTAAGATAAAAAAATATTGCTTTCATTGAAGGAATTACACTTGAAACTTAATCACAACTCATCTCTGGCAGCAAGGGCACCAATGGTCACTCACCAGTATTAAATACTGTGAGAATGCAGAGCAAGCTCCTGGTTACTAAATTTATTTGCAGTTGTCTTTAAGCAAATTATTCATTTTCACTAAGGGAATGAGTTGTTAATCTAGAATGCGTCAGCCTGAACAAGTCTCTTTTTGTCATATCCATAAATTTTATTTTCAGCAATGAAAAAGGTGACAGTAAAGCTAGCCATATGAACTAGGCATCCCTAAACATCTATATCATCATCCTATATCTAGTGCCTGACAGCTCAGTACAATAAATGTATCAGCAGAATCATCTGAGAAGATTCTGCCTTTCCACATTGAACGAAAAACAAGGAATTAATTATATTCACAGTTCACCTAATAGCTGAGTTTTGTGCGGTGGTTGACCTGCATAAATATGTTGTATATACTTTATTGTAATAATGTTCTCAGTGTTTCTGGAGGATAGATGAATAAAATAGACTTTCAAAATGGCTCCCGAGGTACCTTCAAACTGTTGTTTAAGACATTGCTGATAGGGGGCTGCTTGCTTCCAAACTAAGATGTTCAATGCCCTCAATATTCTATAATTAATTACAGGGCTATTGAATTCCCATATATCAGAATACATATTAAAAAATCCAATGCCAAGACGTTTAGCCTTGATTAAACAAGCAGCCTTGAATTCTAACTAACACTATCATGGTGCCACAATTACATGCTAGAGTGCGCTCAGTGATGAGCTAAAAATATGAAGACACTGTCTATTGTTTCAAGTGCATATCGATGCCAATGCACTGTTTCAAGACACCCTTTGCATATTTCATCCATGACTGAGAAGTCTTGCTTGTAATTATTTTTTTTGCTTTTTAAATGGAGATATGGACTGCAATGGATAATATTGACAAAGTTCAAAAGGCACTTGCAGGACTATTTTGCTCGCAAGATAATCATGCAATCAGAGGATAGTCCAACATCCTTTCACCTTGCACACGGAGGAAATTGTAGGGTCAATAGATACAGGATGCCTTTACAATATAGAAGACATGGAAATTTCAATCAGCAATATCCCAGGTGCAAAACAACGTGGAAAACATCACAAACCACCAAGTATAATAGTTAGAATAGTTGTCAGCAATGTCTTAAACAACATTAATTCAAATAAACTTTTAAATCCACTTACCAGCTAAAACCATCAGAGTGATACCGAAATAATGTTTTATTGGAGTTCTGGGAGTTTGGAATCATGGGATCTTAGAACACAGAAGGAGCCCATTTAGCTAATTGTGGCAGTTCGGACTATGAAGAATATACAATTAGTCGCAACTAATAGTTCTTTCCACGTAGCCATGCAAATGTTTCACATTTTACTATACAATTGCCTTTGGAAAATTCCAGCACTGACCTGTTCACAAAATAAATATACTGATGTAATATATTAACAGTTAAATACGCAAATCACTACATATATAAACTTCAAAATGATGAACGTTATCGAGGTATATAGCTTCGAAAGTTGTGTGTAACAAAATACTTGAGACAAATTTTCAGCGAGTACATAAAACTAGACTACTGCAAATGAACATAGCAACGTACAGCAGCAACTGTTCACTGTATACTAGAACTATTTATTCAGCATGACGTGGCAATGCACCAAACACATTTTGATTGAAACTCTTCCTCGCCCAAAATAGCCTGAAGATATAATACTTATTTATTTGTGTTGCGCTTCTCAACGTCCTCCATCTCTCCACGTTAAACTGCACCAGCTTCATTATTGATTCCTCCCTGCCAGACGCCCACACAAGGCAAATAATCCAAGAGCGGAGAGAAGTGGGGAGAATTTTGTTCCCCGACTTTGGAAGCGTTAGATTTATACAAGTAGGGCACCAAATATGAATTAATAGGAGAAGGCCATTCAGACCCGAGAGACTGTTCCCCCAATCAATTGGTTCATTGTTGATGAATCCCAACTCCTTCAACGCTGCTTGGCTCCATATTTATATCCTTGGCTAACGAAAATCAATTTATTTTAGATTTAATGAGTTAGGAACTGCCGCTTTATGGGGGAGTGTGTTCCACACTTCTTCCTCAAACTTCTCTTTTGAATAGTCTAGCTCTGATTGTACGGCTATGTCCCTTGTCCTCAACTCCTTCCCTGAAGAGTTCTTAAAAAATTAATTATTTATGGGATGTAGATACCACTGGCAACACCAGCTTTTGTTATCCACCCCCAATTGTCCTTGAATGGAGCGGCTAGGCTATTTCGGAGGGCAGTTAAGATTCAGCCACATTGCTGTCGGTCTGGGACAGCAGACATCCTTGCCTAAAGGACATTTAGTGAACCAAAATGGTTTTTCTGACAATCAACAATCGTTTCATAGGCACAATAACCAAATTATTAATTGAACCTAAATTCCACCAACTGCTATGGTGGGATTTAATCCATTAGCCTGGGCCTCTGGATTACTGGTGACATTATCATGCCACCAACTCTCCAGTTTCTCACCCTTTCAATTTCTTTCAAAACTGCAAACGTCCCAATAGAATCACGCCTTAACTTTGCATATTCCAGGGAATAAAAGCATGGTTTAGGTTATCACTCCTTATAATTTTATCCTTGGATCCTGCATCTAGATGTGGTTCAACCAGGGCTCGGTATAGTTGTAGCAAAACTTCTTCCCCATTCTATTCTAGCATTCATGACATAAAGGCCAACAATCCATGAGCCACTTTAGTTATTTTTGTACATAATCACAACATTTTGGTTATCTGTGTACATAGAGCCCCTAATCACTTTGTATCTCCATTGTTTCTAGCTTCTCACCATTTGGAACAAAAATTAGTTTAACCTTTTTTTCCACTGAAATCCATCTGGCACAGTTTTGCTCCCTCATCTAATTAATTATAATTTTATTTTCTCCATATTATTTATGATAGCACTGATCTTTGTGTAATCTGCACACTTGCAGCAGAGAGCCATATATTTAAATTATTAATAAATATAGTGAATGTTTGAAACCACAAAACAGATCCTTGTGGAGCACCACTTCCCTACAATTTGAGTACACTCCCATTATCCTTGCATACAGTTTTATACTGCCTAACCAACAAGCTAACCGGTTCAATAATTTACTTTCAATCCCAAGAACTTAAATTTTTCCTAAAAGTCTCCGATATGAAATATTACCAAATTCCTTTTGGAAACTACATTCATTGGTATTACCCTATCTATTCTCATCGCTAATTTCTCAAAAGAAAATCAATTAAGAGGCATGACCCAACCTTCAAAAATCAATATGGACTCTCTCCAATCAACTCAAATTCTTCCAAGTGCTCAGTTAATCTGTCCCAACAGGTTCCAATAACTTTCTCACAACGGATATCAGACTAACAAGACTGGTTTATCTCTCCCCCTGTTCTTCAATAATGAGTTACATTTGCAGTTTTGCAACCAAAAGGGTCAATAGTCGAACCTAGAGTGGTTTGGAAGCTTATGAATTTGTGCCACTATTTTTGAACATATTGTTTTCTTACTTACTGTAACTTTAATCAGCTCTGGTCCTTGATTGATTGATTACTCATTTCCCTGGAATGTCAAGCTTATTGTTCCTCTACCTCTGCCAAAAAGACTGTCACAAAGTAATCATTCAATAAGTCTGTAATTTCCTTACATTTATTTGCAATATTGCCCTCACCATTTTTAAAGTGGAAAGGCGACCAAGGATGACTCATTTGTCTAATATAAGTGTATAAATCTGAATAGCGGACAGCACGGTGGCACAGTAGTTAGCACTGTTTCCTCCACGCTGAGGTCCCAGGTTCGATCCCAGCTCTGGGTCACAGTCCGTGTGGAGTTTGCACATTCTCCCCGTGATTGCGTGGATTTCACCCACATAACCCAAAGATGTGCAGAGTAAATTGCCCCTTAATTGGGGAAAAAAAATCTGGATAGCCTTCACAAGTTTCTTTTCATGTTCTGTTTTGAAGCTCTTAGCATCATTTTTTAAAAATTCTTCCCTTGGTGTTCTTTCCGTCTCTCCCAATCCACTGGATCTACATTTTCCTTTGTTCATCGGTACTGCACATCTGTATTATCTTGTAGTTGTGTAAACTCTCAACCTTTTCAAGTGAAATCCGCTTTTGAATGCCGCCCATTCGTCATCTCGACCCAAAAACAGTTTTGACCAGTTCACCGCCATCAGTAGATGTCTTATTCCAATTTAATTAACCGTACCAAAATCTAGAATCCTACTAATTGTGTTACGGTGTTCCCTTTCAAAGCTAACATATGCCCTTACTGTTAGATTAAATAAATACAGTTCATTGCTCAATACTGAATCTAGTATGGTCTGCCTTCTCATCAGTTCTAGAACATACTGCTCCAGAAAAACGATTTTGTAGGCACATAATTAGAATCTCCCATTTTAAAAAAACACCGCTTTTGCTACAAGTCTTTCTAATCACTGACGTAATGTATTCTGACACTCCATTGCTGGTATCTTGAGGCATGTGAACTCCCATTGAAGTTTTAAATCTTCTCATTCCTAAATTCGAATCATACGGCCTAAGCTAATTGCTTTCCCTTACCGTAATCTTTTCAAATGTCAAGAACTGCTTCCTGACAACACATTTGCAAGGCCTAGCGCTAATTTTAAGGTTATCCTGCATTATTTTGGACTCTCAACCAAAGGAAATAGTTTGACTCTATCTAGCCCCTCAAATCTTTTTATCTTAAAATATCTCAATACTTTCTGCGTTCAAGGTACAAGCCTCATCCATGCAACCTATCCTAATCATTTAACCCTTTCAGCCTGGTATCATTTTGCACTGCAGTCATTCTAAGGCCAAGGAGCACTGGATTGCAAATTGTATTTACAATTAGCCCTACAGCAATGGAAAGCATATTTTATATCATGATTGTGAATATGATTCTGAATATCACAGATATGAGGGGCTGGTTTAGCACACTGGGCTAAATTGCTGGCTTTTAAAGCAGACCAAGGCAGGCCAGTAGCACAGTTCAATTCCCGTACCAGCCTCCCCGAACAGGCGCCAGAATGTGGCGACTAGGGGCTTTTCACAGTAACTTCATTTGAAGCCTACTTGTGACAATAAGCAATTTTCATTTCATTTTTCATTTCATTCCCACATGTATTCAGTAACTACCGGAACAATCATCGGCATTTCTGAACAGCGTGATCTGCAGCTCCTATCAATGGCTAATTGCATATTCCTGCACAAGATTTATAATAAATGAGAGGGTTACACAATATTGTACAGTGAGGGATAGAATACAGGCTTCAGAAGTATGAGCAAATGCAAAATTACTAGTAAAGTCTTTGATGACTCACGAGGGTGACACTTAAGGTTATACTAGAAGGTTACGATTTTCAACTCTTCCATTCCTTGCCTTCTCTATCTTCATTTCTGGGGAGAGACTGCCAACTAATAGCCACTCCACCACAGCTACCTTCACTACCATTCCTGTAAGGGCTCTAATCCATTCTCTCAGTTCCTCTCTTTCTGTATCAGCCGTTCTGACGATGCAGCTTATATGCCTTCGGTTTTCATCAATCGAGGATATCCGTTCTTCATTGCCCCTTAACTGTGTCTGCTGCATGTTTGCTTAGCCCTTCCCTCTCCATCAAAACCATGATAGGGTTCCTCTTGTCCTCAACCTCCAACATATCAGCCTCCATGGTCGGCAGATCATGCTCTTTCATTTTTGCTGGTGTAGTCCTACATCTTTCCCTTCTTGTCCTCTTTGTCCTTCACCTCCGACTATGTTCCAATCAAGCTCAATGAACACTACTTCAGCATTTTGTAGGGATCATGCACCCCTGACCCAAAACAAACGGGTCCACCAGAATTGTCCACACACACCCCCCCCCCCCCCCATGGAATCATCCAGTGCAAGCACAATTGTTCCCTTCTCATCATCCGAGGAAACTAACATGCCATTCAGGTGAAGCAGTGGTTTATCGGGATTGCTTTAATTTTCGAGAATCCATTTGCTGCTCATGATGAGGCCTCCTCTACCTTGGGATGCCCAACACTTTGAAAAACACCTCCATTCAGTCTGCAAACCTGAGCCAGTCATTTTAATTCTCAGCCCTCTTTGTCCTTCACCTCCGACTATGTTCCAATCAAGCTCAATGAACACTACTTCATCTTTCGATTTGGTCCTTTGCAGACTTAATCCAACATTAACAATTTCAGGTATTCGCCACATGCTTCAGCATTCTTCCAGACAACAGCTCATGGTAATTATTCTGCTGGTTCACATTTAAATCTCCTTTCAACCCATCTTTATTTGCCTCACAGCCATCTCCTTTTACTTTGCACCATCAGCCCTTTGGTCATTTAGTCCTTCCAACCTTCAGACCTTCATTTTACTGCCCCTCCCCCATTTCTCAGCTGCAGTCCTTGCTTAAAACCAGTTACATCTTTAGCTTCATCCCGTTCTCATGAAATGTCACAAATATGAAACATGAACTCCACTTCTCTCACCAAAAATGCTGCCTGACCTGCTGAGTATTTCCTCCATTTTCTGTCTTACTGGAGGTTACGTTTCTGACTTCCAGATGACCATCTTTGCAGCATCTGGACAAGATACGCACTCAGACAGTCGTGCATCAGCTGCAGAGTGACAGCCAATGGCTCCAATAGAGGAAATGTATGATGTTTGCAACTTGTTCCCCGTCATGAGCGAAGCAGATAAGCCAGTCTTAGCTCAGTTAGGTTTGCAGTGGACCTCTGGGAGCCATACAAAGCCATCATGTTATACTTGAGGCGGTTGGTTTCTCTCTCAATAATTTCCATTCTTCACCTCATCTACCCATCTCCCTCCCCTTCCACTGAAGAAAATGATGTGATTTCATTTCCATTATCGCTGTACTGGGATAGTGGAAAGACTGACACCGATTTCTCATCGACTGTCTTCAGTGGTGCTCGATGATAACCTCTGGCTGAAGACAGTTCTGTGGGATTCTCTCAATTCTCTTTCTCCTTCAAAGTGGACAATGTTGAGGTCCCAGAATGTTGCCCTGTAAGCACCTGGCTGAATAAAGGAGGTGAAGGCAAGGACCATTTGGGAACTGAACCTCTGGGTTGTGTCCAAAGTTCAGATGAGGTACAGCACCTACTTATTTGCTGAACATCACCTAAAAGTAGGGTGACTTTATTTGAAAATGGAGGGTTTAAGAGAAAGATTTCAACCCCTGGCTGTTTCTGGGGGAGTGGGGATTGTACTTCTTCATGCCAACCACAAAAGCAAGTATTTCAAGTGAAACATAATGGCAAAACTGAAGCCTTAACAATCTTGCTCATTGCCCTACGAGATCACACACTGGAGATTGCTGTCCTCTGAAACATGATTACCAGACAATTTTAAAAAACAACTTGATGTAAAGTAACTGCACGCCAGGCAGTCATCAGAGAGATTACAACTGAACAGTTTAATATTGCAACTGTTCATCAATTCAAGAGAACGTAAAAACCTAGCTCCATAAAAAAAGTATGCATCAAACCATTTGGAAAATTGCTGGCTAGTATTTGTTTAGTGTCTCATTCAAGATAGCACTCATTCTCTGACACACGCATGCTGCAGAACGACAGCTTTCACTGCCTAAAGACAGATACTTTACATTTACTTTTTTATGGCAGCCAAGCGCTCCACTTTTCAAACTTAATGTGGCTATCAATCATTCCTTTAGGACACCACTGAACTTGAAAAACTGGAATTAATGCATATAAAGAGTGGAAATCTATAATTGAGTGCACCAAAAATGATCGTGTGGCCTATTAAATGACAGTCATAAAAATATCTCAGTCTTGCAACTGAGAAACTATTACTTATAACCTATTAGAGAGTAAAAAGAAGCCAACAGTGTGTAAAGGGATGGGCCGTAAATGGTGGAATCCAATTGTTCACAGCTCACATTATTCCCGGCATCCAAATTAAAAGTTTCATTAAAAATAACCTTTTGGAAGTTTGGCATATGCCCATTCTAAATGTTACAGATGAACTAAATTCAAGCCTGTCGAGAGATGCAAGATGGAACCCCATGGCTATCACTCACTTTTTAAATGTGTGTGCAGCAGTTAGGCAACTGTAGCAGCTGGGAATAAGGACCAAATCTAATTTCAACTTCTCCACAAGAACACATGAATTAGGAGGAGTAGGCCTTTTACATTAGGCAGATAAGAGAAGTGGGCAGCACGGTAGCATTGTGGATAGCACAATCGCTTCACAGCTCCAGGGTCCCAGGTTCGATTCCGGCTTGGGTCACTGTCTGTGCGGAGTCTGCACATCCTCCCCGTGTGTGCGTGGGTTTCCTCCGGGTGCTCTGGTTTCCTCCCACAGTCACAAAGATGTGCAGGTTAGGTGGATTGGCCATGATAAATTGCCCCTAGTGTCTAAAATTGCCCTTAGTGTTGGGTGGGGTTACTGGGTTATGGGGATAGGGTGGAGGTGTTGACCTTGGGTAGGGTGCTCTTTCCAAGAGCCGGTGCAGACTCAATGGGCCGAATGGCCTCCTTCTGCACTGTAAATTCTATGAAATAAGTCATTCAAAGTTAATTATTGTATTACTGAGGGAACATATTGGGAGATGGTAAATGAATGAGGGGAGATGGTAAATGAATGAGGCAAAGTAGTAAGTTTACTTTTAGTTTTAAAAAGGAGCCATAAAGTAACAATAAAGATTGGCAAGTTCTGGGAAGAGGAATTCTAAAGGACTGCAGAAAGCCTCGAGTAAAAAATCAAAGAGAAAAAGCATATTTAAGTAAATATTAAAGACCATTAGTGGGTGGCTATGAGATCCTGATAAGACAGTGTGTGCTGGAGACAGACCTATGAACACCAGCTGTCACCACCCTCAGAAATATGCTTTTGTCTGCAAGGATATTGAGACAAGCTGTGGCTATTCAGTATTGAATGAGATTGTAAGATTTCCCCTATAGCAGCAGGGCATTTTGTGGTAATATTACTGGAAAATAAATTATTATACAAATTAAATTATATAAATTAAAAGTCTATGAGGACTGTTGATATCAAAAGAGGGTTCACTTCTGAGTTTACATAAGCCAATTTTTTTTAGGAATTATGCATAGAAGTACTGCCATCTGTGTAAAGATGTTCTTGTGTATTCAGGTGTTATTTTCTTTATTCTTTATTTTAATAACTGCTTAAATTTAGTATTTAAGATCTTCACAATCTCAATACAACAGACATTCTCCTCTGAAGCATCTAAAGACTGATTTGTCCAGAATCACTTTCCTCCAAGCAAAGATTTGCAATAAACTGTTTACTTAGAAGATTTTGAAAGGAACGTCATCATGCAAATACTTAGTGATACTTCAGTTCTACAGAATTCTATTACAAGTAACTCACTTCCTGACTTCCCAAAACCTCTCCACAGTGTGTGTTCACATACTCCCGACCTTCGTCACCACTCTAAGTTAGACTACTTCCACGATACCTGCGGCATGGTGGCACAGTGGTTACCACTGCTGCCTCCCAGCACCAAGAACCCGATTCAATTACGGCCTTGGGTGACTGCTTGCGTGGAATTTATGCATTCTTTCTATGTCTGCGTGGGTCTCCTCCTTTCTCGGGTTTTCTTGCACAGTCCAAAGTTGTGCAGGTTAGGTGGGTTGGCCATGCTAAATTGCCTCTGAGTATCCAAAGATGTGCAGGTTAGGTTGCAAGGATAATAAGGCGGCGGAGTGTACCTTGGCGGGTCGGCGCACTCAATGGGCCGAATGGCCTCCTTCTGCACTGTAGTGTTTCTGCGATAAAGCAGTCAGCTTGATCGGCACCTCATGCACTCCCTTCACACTGACACAATATGGCAGCAGTGTGCATCATCTATAAAATGCACTGCTAGGAGATTGCCAAGGCTACTTTAACAACACCTTTCAAAACTGCAATCTCCATCGTCTAGAACAAGGGTGGGCAAACTACGGCCCGCGGGCCGCATGCGGCCCACCAAAGGTCTTTATGCGGCCCACCAATATCAAGTCATTAAAAAAAAATTAAATTAAGGTTAATGGGGGGGGGGGGGGGGGTGCATACGTTGACTTGAATAGGGTGATCATTGCTCAGCACAACATGTGTTTCATGTGAAGTTTCTACTTTAAAATATTAATTAATAAAAATTAATTGCTTTTTTTCTTTAAACTGAGTTACTTTGTTTTTCACAAATATGTTTCATGTAAAGTTTCTACTTTAAAATATTAATTAATAAAATTTTCTTTAAAAACCTTTTATTTTGGCTATTTTAAATAATAATTATTTTACTTAATATACTATGCGGCCCTTTAAAATTGTGAATTTCTGAATGTGGCCCTTGCACAGAAAAGTTTGCCCACCCCTGGTCTAGAAGGATAAGTACAACACATGTACGGGTCACCTGCAAACTCCCTTCGAAGACACCTTTACTTGGAATTATTTTGGCCTTCCCCCACTCTCACTGCAAGATTCTGGACTCTTTCCCTAAACGGTACTGAGGGTGCATCCACAATACATGGACTGTCAAGGTTCAAGAAGGCAGTTCACCTATATCTTCTCTATGGCAGCTCGGATGGACAATAAATGATGGCCTTGCCAGCAACACTCACATCCCATAAACAAACAAAAGTTACATTCAGGATAAAAATTGGTTCCCCATAACGTAACAAACCTATTGCAGCTGCTGATGTAATTTGTGCTGCTGTGAAATGCCAGGCGATAATAAATGTAACATCTGTGATGGTTTATGAAAGCTGAAGACATTTGCTGGTATTACCTCCAGAGTCGTGTCGTCGGTAAATGACTGTGTTAACTTTCCCATAGTGCAAAAAGGAGATGTTCTAGGTAATACTGTAGTAGCAACTGGAATTTAATACAATCATAACTTACCAACTGGGAGTTATCTGAAACGTGTAGTGTATTATTTTATACTTTTATGTTTTACCGCACTATTGAAGATTGAAAGTAATGAGTACTGTTCTTTACTTCCTGAGCGTCTGCATATTAGTCCATGCTACAAATATTATTGATTCCATTGGGAAATTAAACCCTCCACCATGCATGTCCGATAATAAAGATTTTACTGTGCAATGACATTCTTAATTTATGAGATTCTGAGAGGTTTATAACTATCAGTACAAGCAGGTCAGGTCTCATTTCTCTAGAGGTTGGAAGGTTGAAAGATGACCTTATGGAGAGGTATTTAAAATTATGAGTTTTTAAGGATAGATTTTGGCGGATCCAATAGAAGGGTCTTAAATATAAGTCACCGATGAACCCAATAAGGAAGTCAACAGAAAAGTCTTTGGCCAGACAGTGCTGAGGATATGGTGCTGCTCCCAAAAGGAGCACAGTAAGAAGTCTTACAACACCAGGTTAAAGTCCAACAGGTTTGTTTCAAACACGAGCTTTCGGAGCACGGCTCCTTCTTCAGGTGAATGCGAAGGAGCCGTGCTCCGAAAGCTCGTGTTTGAAACAAACCTGTTGGACTTTAACCTGGTGTTGTAAGACTTCTTACTGTGCTCACCCCAGTCCAACGCCGGCATCTCCACATCATGCCCAAAAGGAGCGGTTGAGGTGATTAGCATGGATGCACTTAAAGGAAGCTAGATCAGTGCAAGAAGGAGAGAGGAACCCAAAGTTATATTGACAGAGTGAGGTGCAGCAGGGTGGGAAGGGGCACATTTGGAGAAGAAAGCAGGTCTCTATTGGGTCAAATCATATACATTTGTGTCAAAAATTCTGTGGAATTTCTTAATTACTCAGCCACAAGAACAGAGAGGAAATTGATTACACTCAGCCCACACGAAGAAATTAGGTTAGAAACGGAGTAGTGTTGCATGGCTGTCAAAAACAAAAAGTTCACTGATCAACAATTTCAAGAAAAAAATGACTGGATCAGCGAGATAGAGGGGGAAAACATTTGCTTCATTAATAACTATTGAATTAAATACGAGAAGTCTGAAACTGTTGGCACCAAAGTGACATCAAAATCGTGGAGGAAGAGGGATGAATGAGTAACTTCAACAGAAAAATATACAGACTGGTAGCGACATATATAAATCATATACAATATTAAATATCCATTGGAAGGGTTCTTCTTTAAATATAATTTCAGTTTAATGAAGTACACAGTTAACGCAATGGAAAAACAGAACATTGCTCCATCCTTTTCCCTCGACTGAGCATGCACTCCTTACATGATTGAATTAATTACCAATATAACCATGACCGGCTTCTTCTAAATCCAATCAATGACTTTGCTTCTGTGTAATATGTTAATTAATTTATCTTTGACTTTGAGCTACATGGGTCCCTTGCCCTTCCTGTTGCAAATTATGTGGTCCAATGACACGGATTATTTTGTGCATGCCTCCAATACACGCCACTGATTGTATAAACTTCTGCTGCCTGAAGTGGATGTGTAGGAGATGTGCGGCTGGCTGGGTTCAGCCACAGAACTATTAGATGAAATGATGACTAAGTTACGTGTCCATTCACTGCCTTCGGCTATAGACATGTCAAGGCAAAAGAGTTCCTCAGCAGGTAACACACACAAAGCATGCATAAAGGCTTTGAGACAGCTTCGATTCCCTTATTTGTTTGATTCTAAAGGTTGTGCATAGATGATGTGTTCTTTTGAAGAGTTTCAGCCAGAATATTAACAAGTCTTTCCCTTCTGGGATATTCACTGGCCTGTTGTGCAACTCCAACACTCGCATTTTATTGCCTACTAGTACACAGAGCCTGAGCATGTCATCTCAAATTATCAAACACCTTGGGTAAAAATCAGTTATTCAGCAACTTGAACCGAGTCGAGGTTGTTGTACTGCCACACAATCAATCTGTCATTTTTCTTATGCCACAGATGACTCCTTGCAACTTCGAAAAATGTATTAGAAATAAATCAGTTCTCCGTGGGCGTCAAATAAGAGAGAACGGAGCAGGTAGACTGAACCAGATTGCCTGCTGGGAAGAGTTGCATTAGGACTGTAACATTATTGTTATTATTCTAATACATGTGTGCCTCAGAAATTTCCTCCGATTAAATATTGGGAAGACAAAAACTATTTCCAGTCCCCATGACAAACTGTTTACAGCTGCAGGTGCCCTCCTTCTCCCGGTTAATTGTCTAACACAGGGGCAGACTGTTCATGACCATGGTTTTATATTTGACCCTAAGATTAGCTTCCTACCCCACATCCACACCAACATGAAGTGTGTCCATTTCCACTTCTGTGATGGCCTGGCTTCAACTTTGCCTCAGCTCACCTGCTGCTGAAACTGTCATCCATACCTCAGTTACCTGCAGACTTGATGAAATCCTGACTGGTGACCCACATCCTATCCTCCACGAACATTAGATCATTCAAAGCTCTTCTGTCCGAGTTCTAATTTGCAACCAACCCTGTTCACTCATGTTCGCTAATTTACATGGGGCGGAATTTAAGGGACAATTTAGTGTGGCAAATCCATCTACCATGCACACATTTGGGTTGTGGGGCGAGACCTACACAGAAATGGGGAGAATGTGCAAACTCCACATGCCAGTGACCTGGAGCCAGGATCAAACCCAGGTCCTCAGCGCTGTGAGGTAGCAGTGCTAACCCACAGGAATTGATCTACCCTGGCCGAGTGGTGGACAGCACAACAGGAGCAGTGCAGCTATATGTCAGAAAGCTTCATCTCAAAGTCTCTTGCTACCTGAGGACCATCATGTGCATATCGCTCTTCAGCAATTCGGTTTGATGCCATCGTGCTTGCCCGCCGGCATGTTAGATTGAATGGAGTGACGGGATACCAGTGAGCCGCTGTTTTAATGAGCATTCATCAAATGCAGATTAATGCAAATGCCGTTTAATGTAAATAGGGTGAGGGGGTAGAGAGTCAGGGGCACCAGAGATCGGGACACGTCCCGACCTCTGGCTACAGAGGAGTTCCGATGAGCTTTTCAGTGCAGAAAACGAGCATGTAGGTTCAGCAAGGGTGATATATGTCTTTGGCTGGGCGTTCCCTGCTGAGGACCCTATGTAACCCGAGGGATGCTTGATAATGTTGCGTTTCTTGGTGCTGGCGACTGCCGGGAAACACATGGCTAAACTCGCTCGCCATAGGACTTTGTTCCCATTTAGTTAAATTGCGTCAAATATCTCCTTATGTGCCTTGTTCAATTTTATTCCATAATACTCCTGTGAAGCACCTTGGGGCATTTTCTTCTGCTAAAACGGCAATATACTACTGTAGATCTTCTGTTGTTGTAACATTCTTGCCTCCGGGTCAGAAGGTTGTGGGTTCAAGACCCACTCCAGAAGCTGGAGCACAAAAATTTAGACTGGCACTCCAGTGCAGTATGAGGGAGTGCTGCACTGTCAGAGGCACCACCTTTCAGATGAGATGTTAAACCAAGGCTCTATTTGCCTGCTGTGTCAAGAGTACATAAAAGAATCTATTGAACTTTTGAAAAGTTCATAAATTCATAAGTTAGAAGAGCAGAATTAGGTAATTTGGCCCATCGGGTCTGCTCCACCATTCAATCATGGCTGATCTCATCCTGGCCTTAACCCCACCGTCCTGCCCATTCTCCATAACCCTTCAACTGATGACCGATTAAAAATCTGTCTAACTCCTCTTTAAATTTTTTCACTGTCCCAGGATCCACCGCACTCTGGGGTAGTGAACATCCTTTGGGAGAAATAATCTCTCAACTCCGATTTAAATTTGCTATCTCTTATCCGAATACTATGACCTCTCATTCCTGAATTCCCCACAAGATAAAGCATCCGCTCCACTTCTACTTTGTCCATACTTTTTGTTATCTTGTAAACCTCAATTGGATCTCCCCTGATTCTTTAAACTCTAGAGTATAGACCTAAACTGTTCAATCTTTCTTAATACGACAAACCTCTCATCTCTGGAATCAACCTAGCGAACCTCCTCTGAACTGCCACCAATGCCACTACATCTTTTCTCAAATAAGGGGACCAAAACTGTGCAGATTACTCCACGTGGTCTCACCAAGACCTTGTATAATTGCAACAACAATTCCTTTTCTTTATACTCTATTCCTTGAGCTATGAAAGCCAATATTCCATTCACTTTCTTTATTATCTGCTGTACTTGTATGCTAGTTTTCTGTGACTCATGAACGAGGACCCCCCAGATCCCTCTGCAACGGAGTATCCCGAAGTCTCTCCCCATTTACATAATAAGTTGCCTTGCCATTTTTCTGACCAAAATGGATGACTTCACACTTATCCATGTTAACGTCTATCTGCCACATTTTGGCCCACTCTCCTAACCTATCTCTATCCATTTGTATGTTCTTATTTCCTCATTGCAACTTACAGGCCCACCTATTTTTGTGTCTTCTGCAAATTTGGCTATAGAACCTTCTACCCCTGTTTCCAAGTTGTTTATATAGATTGTAAATAGCTGGGGCCCAAGGACCAAACCCTGTGGCACCCCACTAGTTACACCTTGCCATCCAGAGAAAGACCCATTTATCCCGACTCTCTGTTTCCTGTCCATCAGCCAGTCTTCTATCCAAGCTAATAAATTATCCCTAATCCCATGTGATCTAACCTTGCAAATTAAGTTTCTGTGCGGCACTTTATCAAATGCCTTCTGAAAGTCCAGTTATGCTACATCTACATGATCCCCATTATTTACTTTGCTTGTTACAACTTCAAAGAACTCTAGCAAATTAATCAAACATGATTTCCCCTTCATAAAATCATGCAGACTCTGATGGATTGAGTTTTGACTTTCCAAAAGTCCTGACATTACTTCCTTGATAATTGATTCCAACAATTTCCCAACAGATGTTAAACTAACTGGTCTGTAATTTCCCACATTCTGCCTCCTTCCCTTTTTGGATAAGGGCATTACGTTAGCATTTTACCAATCCACTGGAATCTTTCCCATTTCCAGGGAATTTTGGAATATTATAATCAATAAATCCAATATCTCTGCTGCCATTTCCTGCAACACCCTACGATCTAGACCATCAGGCCCGGGGACTTGTCTGCCTTTAAATCCAATAGTTTGTTGAGTACCATTTCACTATTCATGTTGATTGTTCTAAAGAGGCAGAGGAGTTAGTGCCTTCGACAATATTAATCTCTTCCACATCATTAAAACAGGTATTCATCACATTGCTGTTTGTCTTATCTTCATTTCATTTTGTAATTATGCTTTAAAAGTATTTTACAGATGGTAAATAATTTCGGGATGTCTGGATCAAAGGTGTGGTATAAATGTAAGTCACCCTTTCTTTTACATATTACGCTCAGCTGGAATTTGACACAACCAAATTTCAATTAAATTTATTTTACACAATACTAGACCCGAATAATGGCATGCAATTTCACATGGCTGACAAAAGCAAAGATGAAATGAAATGCATTCCCCACATATCGGATAAATGGTCCATTCTTTAGACGACTGTCTCTCTAAACAATCATTTCTCCTGCTGGAGTTGTTATTAAATCATTAAATTTCCATTAAGACTTTCAAAACCTTCAAATTCATGGGGGTCTTATTCACGTCCTTCAGTTAATGAAACATAACTTATGTTTTTGGGCTGAATCCTTCAGCGATCCACACTGATGTAATGCGCCCGCACACAGGGGACAAGGATTTAAGATGTGGCGTTTTATAACAAGTTACTTCAAACCAGTGTGTAATAATTGACCATTTTTCTAGCTCCATTCAAAACAGCAATGGTACTTCAGAAAACCAAAAATTCAGCTGTGTCTTCGCAACTATACTACAACATTCAGCACAACATTGAGCAGGTTAGCCCCTTGTCACACTGCTTTACTCACCAACTAGATGCAACACTTCAGTGAAAAAACAGTGAGAAATTGCAGAAATAATACCAAAATCTCACTCTTTAGATATTGCAGCCTCAGTTACTTTATTTCCTGAGAATATTGTCCAAGACATGTCCTTCTCTGTGATATCCTACACCCTTAACATTGCCTAGCCAAAGGGCGGCAAGACCAATTGGAATTGTTTCACCAATCACATTTGATTGTGGGTTATTTTAGACATTTGTACCATAGTTTTGTTACGAGCTATTGGCAATTTGGCTGAAATCACCTACCTCAAAACTGAACCGAATCGAAGCTGGGACCTTCATGGGATGGGGGAACTACATCCATTCTTCAGCAATAACTTTACGGCAGTATTCTCCGGTTCCCCGGCTTGGTGTTTCTCAGCGGTGTGCCGTTTGATGGCGGCTGGATTCTATCTTCCCGCTACTTTTAAATAGGATTTTCCATTGAAGCCACCCTGACCACCGGGGAAACCCGGGGGGGGGGGGGGGTGGTTTGGGGGCACTGGCAACGAGAAAGGACAATTTCAACCAATAGTTTCCCCATAGGTAATAAATACATATTTATTCAGTAACTCACTGAACCCAGCTAAGTTGTTTGTTTTTAATAAATTTAGAACATCCAATTAATTTTTTTCCAATTAAGGGGCAATTTAGCATGGCCAATTCACCGACCCTGCACATCTTTGGGTTGTGGGGGTGGAACCCACGCAAACATGGGAGAATGTGCAAACTTCAAACGGACAGTGACCCAGAGCCGGGATCGAACCTGGGACCTCGGCGCCGTGAGGCAGCAGGGCTAACCCACTGCGCCACTGTGCTGCCCTAAACCCTGCTAAGTTTAAAAGAGTTTTAAAAAAGAGTAGATAGGGAAAAAACGCAAAGAAGGTAAGTTCTTTCCTCGGCACATAGATCAGGATAAAGACTTGTGAAGACCCACTTTTAGAGTTAAGCTGGAGGCCATCATTCATTATCTGCCTGTACTTATTCCTGTCAAGGCAGCCGGTATGCAAACTTTGTGGTGCT
Organism: Scyliorhinus canicula; assembly: GCF_902713615.1. Classification (NCBI taxonomy): domain Eukaryota; kingdom Metazoa; phylum Chordata; class Chondrichthyes; order Carcharhiniformes; family Scyliorhinidae; genus Scyliorhinus; species Scyliorhinus canicula. The sequence continues at coordinate 101,276,768 of NC_052160.1, read as the reverse complement.
TTTGAGATTGAAATGATTGTAGGGTTGGGCTGAATGTCCAGCAAGGGGTCCAGCAGAGTGCATGACAGCAGATGGTGAAGCTCGCCTTCTCCTTTTAAAGGCAGCCTACCCACTTATGGGGGTGGGGCGGTGTTGAACTAATAGGAACAAAGCTACTGTTGACTACAAGTAGGAGCTGCACAACTGAAGCACCAGGGAAGAGAGAAGGCTACCAGGTTCATAGATGCAACATACAAATACTCTATCTCAATTTGAACACACTTTTTAATGACAGCAGCCTCACACCCACCTCCCATTGCTTCAGCTTCAACTTCAGCTATTCAGCTATAGCAAGCACATCACCCAAACACAATGCAACATAATCAGTGTCATTTCTCACTCTCTCTTGTTGGACATGGTTGCTGATTGGCACTTCTTCATCCAAAACCCCAATAGAGGAGATAATGCAGCACATTCAGGCCTGACTGTGACAGAGCCCGTGTCACCTGGCATTGCCAAGAGCATTCAGGATGATTCACCTGAGGAAGGAGCATTGCTCTGAAAACTAGTGTTTGAAACAAACCTGTTGGACTTTAACCTGGTGTTGTAAGACTTCTTACTGGAGTCAACCTCTTGTCACGGTCAAAAAGTATGGTGATGTCCAGTTCCAATGTGTCATAGGCCAGCGCTCATTGAAGACCATCTTTCCATTACACAAATGGCAGCCAACTCCATTACGTATCATTTGTAAACCCTCCTGTGATGCGGATTCTGTGGAGTTACTGCCGCAAAGGCTATTCAATGTCTCAGTGAAAGCTGAAATTGTGATCAAGAGATCCATGTTATGCAGGTTCAGGCTGCTGTCATCTCAGCAATCAAATGCAGTATATTGGTTCCTATTGCAGTCCAGCAATTTGCTCCTTAACAGTTTGCTAGGAATTTTGAGAGGTCACCCCGCAGAAGTGACGGTGGCTGTGTGGAGCATGGACCTGTTGTGCTCTCTCAAAGTCAGTATTTGGGCTTCCAGCACTTGCTGGGCCTTAGTGTTGACTCTGAACCAGCCAGTCAGCCAGGCCAGAAACACTCCACAATGTGCAATTAGACTAAATCACTTCCCCTGCAAGTTGCATGCCTGTCCCTTTAAATAGCACGAGTGGAGGCTTTCTATTGGGGTTAAACGTGCGTGCTTTTGTGAGTGGATAAAATCAGTGTACCTGCAAATTTCAAGTATGTACATGAACTTGGCCAGAATGGCTGTTTGATGCCACAATGTGGCCAGTTGAGATGCATCCGGTGCAGTTAGCACATCCAGGCTAGTGCTCTTCCCAGTATGGGACACTCCGGAAATGTGTCTGCGACATTCTGAGGGCCTCTTGCCTCAGTGTTGCCAGTTGCAGTAGGGCGATGGAGCCAAGTTTCTGTATCTTCTCTTTTGTCAGCCACCTTCACTTCTTACTTGCATTAGTAACATTTACATTCTATAAATTAGATATCACAGATAAACTGGCCACAAAATGAAACTCTCAAGATAAATATCAAATAACCATAACATTGAGGTATCTATCATGGACATCTACAGATCATGGCATTTAATGAGGCACTAAATTTTGAGCTCCAGTATTTTATGAAGAAGTTAAAAACCCGGCATTTGATCCTTCGGATCTTTAAGTGCAGGTGAATTTTAGTGTAATGCCCAATTAAGCTTTCTTGTATTAAAAATTCTATTAAAATTCCTCCATAAAAAGAGTTCATTTAATAGTAAACTTCAAAGCACCATCAGCTCACAGGATTATTGTCAGATCAGATTTAGAAATCACTGATATACTTCATACAATACAAATTCATAACAGGGGTGGGGGAGGGAGGAGGAGGAGGAGGAGGAAGATGAGAAAGGACAGATTGTTTTGACCATTATGCAGGCTTGTGAAAAGTTAAGTTACTCAGTTGACCCATTGTACTCTAATGTGCACCTACACCAACGGATAAACCAGCTCTTGGAAAGTAAATAATGAGTGAGCTGTTTATTAAATATTGCTTGATTATCACAACCCTATTCCGTTTCAAAGCTTTCCAGTACCCAATAAACAAGAAAATTAGTGACTAGGAACAAAGGACTTGGGAAGAGGAGGCCATTCAGCCCTTCAAGCCTGTGCTACCATTCAATAAGATTGTGGCTAATTTGACTGCAGCCTCAACTCCTCTTTCCTAGCTGTCTGCCCACCATATCCCTCAACTCACTCCCAGCTGTCTGCCCACCATATTCCTCCACTCCCATATCAATCAAAAATCTCGCATACTCAGACAAATAAATTAAATGACCCAGCTTCCACTGAAGAGAATTCCCCAGAATTTTCTCAAGAGGAAATAATAATTCCTCAACTCTCAGAAGGGAGAACTCTTATTCTTGAACTGTGTCCCCTAATTCTAGCCTCTCACATAAGAGAAAACATCCTCCCAGCATCCAGCCTATTGAATCCCCTCAGAATCTTATACTTTTCAATAAGATCACCTTGCATACTTCTAATGGCATAGGTCCAACCTGTGCGACCAAAGATAAGCCCTTCATCCCAGAGAAGTGAACCTTCTCTGAATTTGCTTCCAAAATAATTATATCCCTTTTCAAATAAGGAGATCACAGTACTCCAGACATGATCTCACCAAGCTGCAGCAAAAGACTTCCCTACATTATATTTAGTTCCCCTTGTAATAAACACCAACATTCCATTTGCCTTCCTATTCACTCGCGGGAGCCACTGACTAATCTTTTGTGGTTCATACTAGGGCACCCAGATCCCTCTGTACAGAATTCTGCATTCTTTCGTTATTTAAATAGCATACAGTCTCCTATGCTTCCTGACAAAGTGGTCAAGTTCACACTTCCCACACTATGCAGAAAACATCATTGCACATTGATTTTGAAACAGGACAGCAATTTACACAAACAATGCAGACAAGTTATTGAACTGGCGGTTCTATTGGCTGAACAAGTCAGCCTCAACTTTGGCATAATTGTGTGCATTATGCCAATAAAAGACTACTGATTAATCTGCATGTCCCTTCCTCAAAATACATGAATAGTAACATCATCCTACAGAATCACAGAATGGCTACAGAGCAGGAGACGACTATTTGGTTCTATGAATCCATAACACCAAACAAACTAACGAATAACCTGCCCTGCTACTTCCAACAATATGTACCCATTCATCCACAGGTGTTTTTACACCCCCTTAAGAATTGCACCCTTTATCCGATACTGCCATACTGCCTCCTTTCGACAAAACTGTACCACTTCACACTTCGCCACACAAAATTTCAGATGTCCATCTCTGTTATTGTGGGCCAGGGTTTAGAGAATACCAAAGTATATCATGGAGTTAACCTGACCCACAACTTTGAATAGATTTTGGTTATGGGAGCACAAGGGCCCACTTTACAGGTGTGATGCAACAGACGTCTAAAGTATTTTTAAAACAAAAACAATGTTTATTCGATTAATCCAGTTAACATTTTATAAACACAGTAAACGTCATATCAACTACCAACACTGATACTCCCCCCAAAGATACAGTACTCGATAGGTAACCCCAGTAACTTTCCAAGTAACCTTCCTAACAACATCCATTAGCCAAAAAATTTTAACAAAGACAGTAGGTTTGCATTCCTTACAGAAACAGGTATTACCTTGAAATCAAGTGATCTGGAGACATTCCTTAGCATGTAGAAAGACCAACAATACATCTCCTTAGTTTGAATGCAGCTGAAAACAAAACTAAAACCCAGAGCCAAAAACAGCTTCCAACTCAAACCGAAGGTAAAAAGCAGAGCCAGAGCTCAGCTCCACCTACACACTAACATCATTGCAGCCACATTTCCTAAAATGACATTCCCATGACACCTCCCCCCCAAGAAAAAAAAATAAACCATCACCTTTAAGATGGTTTCATTTTTCACCTTTTCACTTTCTTTTAAAACAACATTGACTTTAAATATACTTTTTTGTTTAACAAAATAAAACACAAATATTTACAATAACATAGCCCATTTTAGTTCTTCTTCCTCCAACTGGAATCCCTCTTGATTGACAGTTTCTTTGGACAACTGGAATCCCTCTTGATTGACAGTCTCTTTGAACAAGGTGGTCTCTGCACGATCCATCCAATTCTCTATGCCTCGGCATTTCTCGTTAAGTCAGATACTTTTTAGATCAAACCGATCACAGAGCCCCATGTAATTCTCCAACACAGGAGCATTGGTTAACACAGCCTTCAGGCTGTCAAATGCCTGTTGACACTCCGCTGTCCACTGAATTTTGCTACGCTTCTTCAGCAAGTCCGTCAGTGGAACAACCAGATTGCTAAAATTCGGCACTAATTTGCGGTAAAGTTCACTCATGCCAAGAAATCGCATTATTTCCTTTGTGTCTAGGGTATTGGAAACTCCCCAATAACTTTTGTTTTCACATCCCGTGGGATCATTTGACCCTGTCCGATTGTATGGCCAAAAATGGGGTTTTCCGAATTCAACTTTGGCTAGGTTTACCACCAAGCCCGCCTCCTGAAGTCAATCGAATAATTTCATCAGATGTTTCAAATGTTCTTTCCATGTCTGGCTGAAAATTACTAGATCATCGGTGTATACCGCACAATTGGGTAATCCTGAAACAACATTCTTCGTTCGTCGTTGAAATGTCGCTGGAGCATTTTCATGCCAAATGGCATAACTTTGAATTGGTATATACCATCTGGAGTCACAAAAGCTGAAATCTCCTTCGCCCTTGCGGATAAAGGTACCTGCTAGTAACCTTTAAGTAAATCCAGTTTGGAAATAAAAGCTGATTGTTCCACCTTCTCAATGCAATCCTCCAAACGTGGGATAGGATAAGAGTCCATTCTTGTAATTGCATTAACTTTTCTATAGTCCACACATAACCGTTGGGTACCGTCCGGTTTCGGTACCATCACTACGGGTGAGCTCCATTGGCTGCAACCCACTTCAATGTTAACCTGTGCCAATTTTAAAGGGTTAAGTCTATTTGGATGTTGTTTAATTGGAAAAGCAATTCCCACATCTACATCATGTATAGCCATTTTAGTACTCCCCAACCTATCTCCACAAACTTGCCCATGTGATATAAATAATTATTTCAGGTCAGTTCGTTTTACCTCTGGAAGGTAACTCAACAATTTATCCCAATATTTAAGAAAATCCTAATTTTCCAATTGAATTTGAGGGATGTCAAATTCACAGTCATTTGGATTTGGTTCTTCACTTTGAGTTAGAATAATTAAGACCTCCTCCTTTTGCTCTCCTTCCCTGTCAAAGTATCTTTTCTGCATATTCACATGACACACTCGGTGAGTTTTCCTTCTAACTGGTGTTCTTACCACATAATTCACCTCACTTAATTTTGTTTCAATCTGATAAGGTCCACAAAACCTTGCTTTTAAAGGTTCACCTACCACTGGTAACAATACTACAACTTTATTTCCACTGGCAGAACTATGAACTTTGGATTTCTTGTCCGCTACCCGTTCCATCACATTTTGTGCAATGTTTAAATGCTGTCCAGCCAATTCACCTGCTCTATTTAATCGTTCCCTAAAACTTGACACGTAATCCAATAATGTAAGTTCCGACTGTTCACTCACCAATTTTTCTTTAATCAATTTAAGTGGTCCTTGTACCTCATGACCAAAAATTAGTTCAAAAGGACTGAATTTGGTTGACTCATTAGGTGCATCCCTAATTGCAACCAGTACGAATGGAATTCCTTTAATCCAATCCTATGGATAATCTTGACAATAAGCCCTCAACATTGTCTTTAATGTCTGATGCTACCTTTCTAACACTCCCTGCGATTCTGGATGGTACGCAGTTGATTTAAATTGTTTTATTCCTTAGCTATCCATAACTTCTTTGAATAACCTTGAGGTAAAATTTGATCCTTTATCCGACTGTATTTCTGTGGGTAGTCCATATCTAGTAAAGAATTCAAGTAACTCCTCCATAATCTTCCTAGCTGTAATATTGCATTCTGGAATGGCCTCTGGAAACCTAGTAGACACATCCATTATAGTCAAAAGATATTAATTCCACTTTTCATTTTAGGAAGTGGTCCTACGCAATCAATTAAGACCCTTGTAAAAGGTTCCTCAAATGCTGGAATGGGTATTAAGGGCGCTGGTTTTATCACTGCTTGAGGTTTCCCCATCACTTGACATGCGTGATATGATCGACACTAACTACATCTTTATGTAGTCCAGGCCAATAAAAATGTTTTTGGACTTTAGCTCGAGTATTCCTTGCTCCCAAATGACCTCCCACTGGTACCTCATGTGCTACTCGCAACACCTCCTTTCTATACCCTACCGGCAATACCACTTGATGAACGTCTTCCTACTTTTCATCCGCCTGCATATGTAAAGGTCTTCATTTTCTCATCAAGAATTCATTTTTACGCTAATAACATTCTGGTATACACTCAGATTCCTCTTCCGTGTATGCTTTCTGATACATCCGTTTTATTTCTACATCTTTCTGTTGTAACTCAGCCAATTTTCTTGAACTAAAAATATCTGCCTAATCCTCCACCTGTTCTTTTCCAACCATCTGATCAAAAATAGTTTCTGATAATTAAACTTCAACATTATCTTCACTCTTTGATCTCTCCTCGGACTTTGAGACCGGGTTACTACATAATCCTGAAAACTCTCAGGATATTCCTCCTTCAACACTTCAGTTGTCTGATTTTCCACTGGCTTATCAACCACAGTAGGCATCACTCCCACCTGCGATCTAGCTATATCATTACCAAGATAAACTGTATTCCTGAACAAGATAATTTCTCTATTACTCCTACTACTACTTCACCACTCTTCACTGGACTTTCCAACCTTACTGATATAATGGAATACTACTTTTCTCACCCGGAATTGCACATATTACCACCTTTTCCGGCAATATTATTCCCAAACTATACAACTCCTCATTTCTTACCATCAAAGATTGACTAGCTCCTGTATCTCTTAAAATTGTGACTTCTTTACCTACTCCTCCTGGTACAGCTGAGTAAACTTTACCCCCATAAGTAAATTCTTTAAAGAGATCTGGCACCTTCGTATCAATGACCTCTTGATCAGGTTGTACAATCTTTTGCACCTCCTTCGCTTCACTTGAGCTTTCCATTGCCACTTCAACAAACTCTACTGACTTATCCTGTTTTAGAACACCAGGTTAAAGTCCAGCAGCTTTGTTTCGAATCACTAGCTTTCAGAGCACTGCTCCTTCCTCAGGTGAATGAAGAGGTAGGTTCCAGAAACATATATATATATATTATATATATATATATATATATATATATATATGTATACGGACAAAGTCGAAGATGCAAGACAATACTTTGAATGTGAGCCTTTGCAGGTAATTAAGTCTTTACAGGTCCAAACGGAGCAACTGGAGAGAGGGATAATCACAGGTTAAAGAGGTGTGATTTGTCTCAAGCCAGGACAGTTGGTAGGATTTCGCAAGCCCAAGCCAGGTAGTGGGGGTGTGAATGTAAAGTGACATAAATCCAAGTCCAAGTTTCTGCTCTGCGATTCTGCATTGTCACGCGTCCTGAAGGCCGCCTTGGACAACGCTTATCCGAAGATCAGATGCTGAATGCCCTTGACTGCTGAAGTGTTCCCCGACTGGAAGGAAACATTCCTGCCTGGCAATTGTCGTGCAATGTCCGTTCATCCGTTGTCGCAGTGTCTGCATGGTCTCACCAATGTACCACGCTTCGAGACATCCTTCCCTGCAGTGTACGAGGTAGACAATATTGGCCGAGTCGCACGAGTATGTACCACGCACCTGGTGGGTGGTGTTCTCACGTGTAATGGTGGTACCCATGTCGATGATCTGCCATGTCTTGCAGAGATTCAATGGCAGGGTTGTGTGATGTCATGGTCGCTGTTCTGAAGGCTGGGTAGTTTGCTGCAAACAATGGTTTGTTTGAGGTTGCGCGGTTGTTTGTAGGCAAGTAGTGGGGGTGTGGGGATGACCTTGGCAAGATGTTCATCTTTATCGATGACGTGCTGAAGGCTGCGAAGAAGATGTCATAGTTTCTCCGCTCCGGGGAAGCACCACGCTGTGATTTATGAACTAATTCATAACCATCTGCCATTTCTGCTGCTAACCTCACAGTTTTAACCCTCTGCTCTTCCACACGAATTCTCACTACATCAAGAATTGAATTTTTAAACTCCAAGCGTATAATTTCTCAAAGCTTCATAAATACCTATAAATACATAAACCTATCAAAATTACTCTGTTTGATTCTTTCAAACTCCATACGTTTGACCAGGTTCTTTCCTTAAATTTCTAAACCTTTGTCTGTAGGATTCAGGCACTAGTTCATATGCACCCAAGATGGATTTTTTCACCTCCTCGTACGTCCCAGATACCTCCTCTGATAGTGATGCAAACACTTCAGTAGCCCTACCTACTAGCTTTGTTTGAATCAGTAATACCCGCCCTGTGGCCATTTCAAAATGAAAATAGCTTCCACTTCCTTCTCATCAAACCTTGGCAATACTTGGACATATTTAATAGATCCCCACCAAGCCTTCGACTATGATGCTCTTTCTCTTTATCCTCATCACTAGCCTCCAACTGTATGTTCCCCTTTACATCCGCCAATTTTAACTGACTGTTATGTTTCATGGCCATTTTCTGAAGTTCAAACTCTCACTTTTTTTCCCTTTTCTCTCTCTCTTTCTCTTTTTCCCTGATATGTACTTCCCTTTCTCTTTCTTGTTGTTCTGCTGGGGCTAGTCTTTCTTTTTCCTTCATTTCATATTCAAGCTGTTTTAATATGAACTGAATGTTTGCCATTTCTAATGAGCCAGACTGTATCTCAGGCAATTTCAAATGCTCAGCCGCCGCCGTAAGTACTCTTCTTTTCGCATCCTGTCAGGTAATGTTAACTACAATGTTTTTGCCAAATCTAAAATCCTTTTTTCGAGTCTCTTTTCGTAAGGTACTGCGTGACCTTCTCCACCCCCAAAACATCCGAGCCTCTGAAAGAACCATTGTCCACAACACACTCCCTACTTAAACTGGAATACCACACCTGAAAAGTAAACACAAATATGCTCATGCCTCACTGTCTTTTAAGTTCACTAAGCCAGCCCAATCACGAAAGATAGACTTTTACCCCACGAGCCCCCAATTTATGATGGGCCAAGGTTTAGAGAACACCAAAGTAGATCACGGAGTTCACCTGACCCAAAACTTTGAATAGATTTTGGTTGTGGGGAGCACAAGGGCCCACTTTACGGGTGTGATGCAACAGAGGTCTAAAGTATTTTTTAAACAAAAACAATGTTTATTCTATGAATCCAGTTAACATTTTATAAACACACAGTAAACATCTCATCAACTACCAACACTGATACTCCCCCCAAAAATACAATACTCTATAGGTAACCCTTAGTAACTTTCCTCACAACATCCATAAGCCAAAACCCCTTTTTAACAAAGGCAGTAGGTTTGCATTCCTCACAGAAACAGGTATTAATTTGAAATCATCAAATGATCTGGAGAATTTCTTTAGCATGCAGAAGACCAAAATTACACCTCCTTGGTTTGAATGCAGGTCTCCAACTGAAAATGAAACTAAAACTCAGAGCCAAAAACTGCTTCCAGCTCAAACCGAAATTAAAAGCAGAGCCAGAGCTCAGCTCCACCCACACACTGACATCACTACAGCCACTTGAGAAGCCAAACATTTCTTAATGTGACATTCCCATGACACTGTCCTCTTCAAGAGGATCTCTATCCTCCCCCCACAGTTCACAATAATTCCAAATTTTGTGTCATTTGCAAATTGTGAAATTTGAATGTGACAATTTAAATTAAATTTGTGTCTACCAAACAATTAGTTTTTACTTCATCATGAAATATATTGTTCCTTTCCCCTCAATGATGTAAGCTACCCTTTCCTTTTATTATGCCCTTCAGTCAAAATAAATGGGAACAGACCCGTTGCGTAGGAGAGTCGTTAACATCAATAGACAGCAGAAGACTATGAGCGACTCATGCAAATAATAGAATAGGAGCCATTGTCCACTGGCATTACAATTCACAAATCACTGATTCCCATGAAGTGAGGCACTGACCAATGATGGAATACATCTTAACAAGAAACCTTTCTTGAAACTTTAAATCACTGACCTCAAGGAATAGAAATATCTATGTACAAAATGTGTATTGAACACAGGTCCGTTACACTCCATTTTCAAACTTCGGTATATACAAATCAAACTTTTTTTTAAAAACAGCTATGTATTTTATCCTGAGTTCTTTCTGAAACATACATGTAAGCTGCTGACCTCATCATGTTTCCAGGCAGATACAATTATCTTGATTCATACAGGCAATACTTGAACAGTGATCTTAAGGGAGTGACAGCTCAGCAGTTAAATATCAACAATTATCAAGCCTTAGGCTGCCTGTGATCAATGCCTCTGCAGACCTCCTAATACTTCAATATTTTTTACCATTTTACTACTTCAGAATGCTTGCTGGCTGGATGCGAGCTTCCCTTTTCTTTTGCACGGATGAAGACAATGTTCAGTTTTGAAAGCATCCATGATCTCTCCTTCAATCTACAGATTGGAGCCTAATCTCTGATGAAGTAAGATTGATAAAGCCCATTTCACACCGGTTCCAAACTCCAGTCTTGCCCATGTGCATCTTCACAAGCGAGGCCAATGACACCAGCTGCTGCAATGGATACCATGTGGATATTGATGGAGCTTCATAAAACGCTGCCTTGTGTCATCAGTTCCGGGCTATTTCACTGGTGATCGGAGTGATCAAAAAGAGCGTCTAGATAGAGTCTGTAACTGCCTCAAAACATGAAAGTGTGGCACAAAAGCTGTTCAGAGTTCCCAGCCAGCAGTTATTTTGGCTGCTGGCATATCTTCAAACTCTTTCAAGCCCACAGCTTGTTGGTGGCCTCTTTTGGAAATATTCCAATATGCTGAGGATGGTATCTTGACTCGAGTGTACTTTGGGGATAGTTTTTTTTTAAGATAGTGGCAGAAAGCCTTTCCTTGATGTGTTGTCTGCCAGTGTCATAAACCCCCGAGTTTGAGTCTCAAACCTGCCAATAGAATGAAGCCAAGATTATTTGGAGCACCCGCCACACTGCACCTCATTATGTATTAAAAAAAAAATTAAAATCAAAGAAAATAAAGTCTAATTTTTCTGGAGAGAGCTTTGAATATAAAATAAGAATGAATTTAATCAGCATCATCATCTTTTATATTTCAATAAATTTAGAGTACCCAATTATTTTTTTCCAATTAAGGGGCAATTTAGTGTGGCCAATCTACCTACACTGCACATCTTTGGGTTTGTGCGGGTGAGACCCATGCACACATGGGGAGAATGTGCAAACTCCACACTGACAATGACCCGGGACTGGGAACAAACCCGGGTCCTTGGCGCCATGAGGCAACAGTGCTAACCACTGCACCACTGTGCCACCCAAGTTACATCATCTTACTAAGGCCAAACACAAAGTCTCTAATTATCTATTCCCCAAGGAACTTTCTTCACATAAACAAAAGTCCATTCGCCCAAATTTTACAATGCTTTAATTGCACCTGTCTCCAAAAAGTGTCTGCTGCCTTTCAAACCAGGATTGTTATAAACATGACTGCAACAGTCACATACAATCTTAGGCGTTTAACCCTTACTGCACCGACTACATACAATACAACATATCTGAAATTTGTACCTTCATCACAGTGACCCAATGTGTGATGTAGTTAAGAAATTATATTGCAAATTAGCAACAAACTGCCACAATAACAACAAGCTCAACCAGTTTCTTCTCATGTACCAGAAAATACCAAAGGTGGGATTTTCTAGCCCTTCCCGCCTGGAGGATTTTCCAACTCCGCCGAAGGTGACCCCCCACCACGGTAGGATGGGCAAGCCACGCAAAATACAATAAACATGGGCAAGATTAGAAGGTCCTGCTGGCAGGCAATGGCAAGCTGCCTCCACCACCAGAAAACACACAACTGGGGGGGGGGGGGGGGGCTGGAAGATCCCACCACGATGCTAATGTTCAGAAGCAAGTCTGTTCTTTTCTTATCACCTCCCGAAACAGTCTGATCTGTCTATCCCTACTTATATTGCTCAAGTTTGATTTCCAGACGAGAAATAAAAGACTTGCATTTATATAGCGTTCTTCACATGCACTGGACATCGCAAAGCTTTTTTACAACCAATGAAGTACTTTTGAAATGTCAGTGTTGCAATGTATGAAACATGGCAGACAATTTGCATGCAGCGAGCTCTCACAAAGGCAATATGATAATGGCCAGATAATCTGTTTTTTTGTACTGTTGTTTGAGGGATACATACCTGCCAGGACACTGGGAATAATTCCCCAGTTCCTCTTCGAAATAGAACCATTGGATCAGCTACATCCACCCTGGAGGGCAGATGGGCTCATCTGAAAGATGGCACCTCCGACACTGCAGGACTCCATCATTACCGCAATGGAGTGTCAGCTTTGATGTTTGTGCTCAAGATCCACAGTGGGACTTGCACACAGAGCTCTGATTCAAACACAAGAATTCTACCAACTGATTACACACAAGGTTCATGAATACCTTCAAAGAGTGATAAGGATCAACCTGATTCAAAATCTATATTTTTAAATGCTGCCAGGAATACATTCAAATAAATAATACATGATGCCTCTGTTAAAATTGAATGGCTTAGCTCTTCTATGAACCATCAGACACAGGATAAACTAAATCCGTAACCAAGGTATCATGTTAAGCTGGGATGTGTCAGGTTTTTTTTTTGACCTTTATAGACCATGACAGAATTAGAGGATTTGAAACTGTGTCAAATCCTTTTTTCTAAAAAAACCTTTGCAACATTGTGGTGTGTCTGGCTTACTGACCAATAGCTGTGTCTGGCCAATGGCTGCTCAAAATCGAAGCAGTTTCACCAATGTCCTTCAACATGAAAGGCAGGAAGAAAAAAACACCCCAAAAAATCCCCTTTTTTTTTCATTTTGCTCAAGCAGAAGAATACCAGAAATGAAGAGCACAAGAGGAATCAAAAGTCTGAGCAATCTCTGATGGTAGTTGCCAGAATTCCCACAGATTCTAGTCCAACTAAGATTAGTATTATCTTGGAATCATAGAATCTGCAGTGCAGAAGGCCATTCGGCCCATTGCATCTGCATGGGCCCTTGGAAAGAGCACCCTACTGAAGCCCACACCTGAACCCTATCCCCGTAACTCCACTCAACCTTTTTTGTTTTGAACACCGAGGGCAATTTTAGCATGGTCAATCCACCTAACCTGCATATGTTTGGACTGTGGGAGGAAACCGGAGCATCCAGAGGAAATGCACGCAGACACGGAGAGAACGTGCATACTCCGCAGATACCAAGCCGGGAATCGAACCCGGGTCCCTGCCGCTGTCAAGCAACAGTGCTAACCACTGTGCTACCGTGCACCACCCCCCCTATATTTTAAAAACTTATTTTCAAATCTCCTAAAAACAAAACAAATGCTCTCAATTCTCCATCATGCCTATGACCTTGTGTAACAGAGCCACAGCAAATGCTCTTTTCCTCCTTTTATCTCCACCCCACACATTAAAAGGTCTTGAAAGTTGCTAACTTCGAAAGCCAGAGTGGGGGGAATGAAGCACATTTCCTGGTGTTCTCCTGATCTCTTCTGCTTTGACTTTTATATCAAACTCTCCATCTCCAACCCCAAACTTTTGAGTCTCCATCCCCAGCCCTTGGGGTCCTACACCTGCAAAAACTGCAAAATAATGTTTCATTTCGACATTAAGGTGGTTTGTACTGGCAATAAACAGGGCACAATTAATGTTGCAAAGAAGGCAAGGTGAAGTAAATCAGGAGACAGAGAACATGAATGCCTGACTGTTATTTCTACCACAAAATACGGGCCATTTTTTGGAAACCGATGGGTGTATACAATCAAAAGATACTTATAACTAGCACATCTTGCAGCAAAGAAATACCAGGAGCAAAACTTCAAAACTGCAAAAACCAAGTCGAGAAAATCCGATTACCATCAGGTAGAAGAGGGATTGGTATTTTAACCTATCAAGTTAACCTGTAAAACTGGCTCCCTGAACAGGAATACATCAGAAAACATATGTTCCTATTGTAGGCTGCCTGACATTAATACACTTACAGATCAATGCGTGACTGATCTATGTGAAAGTGTCCTGTGCTATTTTCAGCACCATTCGGGAAGTCCTACTTCTTGTGTAAAACAAATGTGATACACGAAGAGGACAGGTCCCAGCTGGTACATTATTCTTTTTGATCTTTCATTACATAAATATGAAAATCAGGACTTTAAAATCCCTGACTTCACATTAGCTGCCACTAAAGCTGTACAGATGTTTGGCAATCTGTAGCCTCAATTTAAAAATCATGTTACATTAAAAGAATTTTTCATCAAAAGTCGTTCTTCATGAAAAATAAAGGGGCAGTGTTCACAAAGCATATGGTGTTTATGGTTTAGCTGTTAAGGACTTGTCCCTTGCTACCTTTTAACATTTGATGCTAGCAGCAACATTCTATTACCCACAATTCGTCCAAAAGAGGAAAAGCTGGGTGGGGCAGTTAACACTTGTGATGCCACGTATCTTGGCAAACCTTTCCTTACCTACCTTTCACATCTGACGCTAAGAGCAACACTTGTGTTTTCCACTCTTCAACCATGCAGAGGAAGAGCTGGATGAGACAGTCAGCACTTGCAATGCCATTTCTGCCTTGGAGATCCGCACCCATATATTGAACAAATAAACTCTAAACTTTAATCCTATGTTTACTTATCATTAACATTTCAAAATGTCTGCAATTTGAAAAGGAAAAGGGTAAAGATAATCAAGCTCATTTTTGGTAAATACCGTCGTGGTGCATCACCACTGGAAAAAGGAAACAGCACATTGTTGGTAGATCAATCTCAATGCAGAAAAATGACTTGTGCTGTGGCAGGAAAATATAATTTGACCAGTGTGGTGCATGGCAAATAGGTAAGGAAAAGGTGCTGCTCTAATGGTGAAGCACATCTTACGGCATCCTATTGTCAACATTATCAATGAAGATTGATGTAAAGTTTATCCATGGTCCTTTTAATGGTGAAATTATCCCCAGAGGCAGGCAAGAAGGGAGAAAACATTCTTTAACAGGTTTTCCCCAGACAAGACATTGAGAAGACTAGTAATAAAGCTACTACCTCATTAAATGCTCTTATTCATGAATTCACAAGGGAAAAGCAGAGGGAGAAATAGTGTTCATCACACTAAATAGTTATCTCACTTTGTAAAACAGGCTCATGGGGCCATTTGGTTAATTACAGGTCTCCTTTCAATCATCAAAGTATGAAATGAGTTTTAAAATGTATGAAATGAGTTTAAAAATACATACAATGCTTTGCTGATCCACATATATTGGCAATCAATTCTTTAACACTACTGAGTTTATGTATGTTAGGGTGGTCCTGACCGTACGTGGCAGTCAGCTTTTTCTATTTAATGTGAATAGATATAATGCTGAAAGCGCAGATAATGTCAGCATGTTCCAACACAATTATCTTCCAAAATCAAACTGCGCCTCTGATCATGGTACTTACGGCAAAACTAGCACTTGCCAACAGTAACACAACACTTAATTCACACGGGGAAAGTGGGCAGCCTAATCAAGGATCCCTCCCACCCGGCTTACTCACTTTTCCAACTTCTTCCATCGGGCAGGAGATACAGAAGTCTGAGAACACGCACGAACAGACTCAAAAACAGCTTCTTCCCCACTGTCACCAGACTCCTAAATGACCCTCTTATTGACTGACCTCATTAACACCACACCCTGTATGCTTCAACCGATGCCAATGCTTATGTAGTTACATTGTATATCTTGTGTTGCCCTATTATGTATTCTCATGTATTTTCTTGTATTTCGTTTAATTCCCTTTTCTTCCATGTACTGAATGATCTGTTGAGCTGCTTGCAGAAAAATACTTTTCACTGTACCTCGGTACACGTGACAATAAACAAATCCAATCCAATCCAATCCAAAAAGAGAAAATGCTGGAAAAATCTCAGCAGGTCTGGCTGCATCTTTGAGGGGAAAGAGCTAAAGTTTTGAGTCCAGATGACGCTCGTCAAAGCTGAGGGCCACCTGGACTTGAAACGTTAGCTCTTTTCTCTCCTTACAGATGCTGCCAGACCTGCTGAGATTTTCCAGCATTTTCTCTTTTGGTTCAGATTCCAGCATCCACAGTAATTTGCTTTTACTTAATTCACACAATTATTGCAAAGTTTCAAGTCGCACTATTGGTAGGCATTTACAGCCACACCACTGTTTATACCAGTCCACATCCACCAGTATTTCTTAAAACTGACTTTGCATAAATCAACAAGCAGATCAATAGCTATCTATTCATGGATTTAGGAACACAAAATGCTTTGATTTTTGATACCACATACACGGCTCCTGGAAAATCTGCTGGCAGTTCAATAAAGGCCTTTGTCAACGACTCAGTTTGTATGTTTATTATTGTCCAAGATCAAAGCTTTTTTAAAAAATGTCAGGTTAGCATGAATCCTTACCCAGAGTAGTTCGTCTAATTTAAATAATTTCTAGCAGAACGTTGTTGTAAATTTCAAAATAATGGTGATTCATTCTCACAATCTAACGCAACACTCTTCTATACTACGAAACATAAAACATACAATCAGTTGAGGAAAAAAAATACGCTTACAAGTTGAAATGATTTCAGTTTCTTTCAAGCAGGCCTGTAGTTTCTTAGCTGAACTGGTGCTGTAGCTGGAGTGGAGGGCAAGTAAAAGCAGAGTATTCTCAGCCAGCTTTGAGGTTCTTGTAGTTGAATTGCCAGGATGCCGACTCTCAGGTGAACTTCAAGATGGAGGAGATTGGGGGGGGGTGGGGGGGAGAAAGAGGAAGATTCCCTCTCTCTCTTTCAAGGTATCTGCTGGTATCATAGTCCTGGTTGCTGTTAGTCCATCTTTACAAAACAAGTTGTAAGTTTCTCAAGGGGCTGGGATTGTTCATATTTTAATGATGTATTTGCTCCAGTGTCAGGTCTTGTCTGGAGCTGATCGTGCCAAAGTCACAGGATTTGCTGTCATCCATTTAAAAAAACTGTTAGCTCTATTTTTAAAAAATACATCTTTAAAATATGTAATATCTGCATATCCATATTGGGCATGACACCATTCAAAGAGGACTCTTTTCTCCAAGGTCCTTAAATATGTGGTCGCCCATTCTTCCCACAATTCCATGTTTGAACTTCTCCAATCAGGTTTTCACCCCACTATCAAACAGCCTGAACCAAAATCACAAATTACTTCCTACACACCTATGATCAAGATATACTGTCCCCTCCTTATCTATTTTGACTAGTCGGCAGACCACATCAGCCTTCCAACAATGCTTATCCTCGGTTGCCCAACTGACCTTGCTAATTCCATTCTCATATATTTAATCACAGCTGGAGAATCACCTGGGATATTCAGGGTGGCACAGTGGTTAACATTGCTGTCTCAGCTCCAGGGACACGGGTTCAATTGCGACCTCAGGTGACTATCTGTGTGGAGGTTCCCCCCGTGTCACCATGGGTTTCTTCAGGGTGCTGCGGTTTCCTCCCACAGTCCAAAGAGTTAGGAGGATTGGCCATGCTAAATTGCCCCTTAGTGTCAAAAAGGTTAGGTGAGGTTACTGGGTTGGAGTCGTGGTTTAAGTAGGGTGCTCCTTCCAGGGTCTGGTGCAGACTCGATGGGCCGAATGGCCTTCTTCTGCACTGCAAATTCTATGATTCTATGATTTCTATTTCCGCTCCCGCACCAGTGTCTTAGGAGGCCCTCAAGATTGTGTCATTACCCCTCCCCCCTCAACTATTCCTCATCTGTATGTGGCCCCACAGTGATATAATTCAAAATGTGACGTTCCAGAAGTGCACTAATAGCACCTCTCTCAATCACTCCATTGCCTCTGATGTATCACGCTGCTCATCTGACATCCGGGAATGGATGAACAGAAATTTTCCCCAGATAAACATTGGGAAGGTCTTACTCATTTGTTGTTGGCACCCAGCATCAATACCATTCAACACCCACCTTTTTAGCCAAAACTAGCCCACTCTTAACCTCAGGATCTTACTTGACACCAAGCTGAGCTTCCAATCCCATAAACTCTCCATCAGCAAGATTGCCCTTCGTTGCTCCTGCTACAACTAATTGATTCGCAAAATTCTTATCCATGTTTTTGTCACCTTCGAGCCCGATCGTGCTGAGGTTGTCCAGTCTGGCCTCCCATATTCCACCCTCCATAGACCGGAGCTTATCCGAAACTCTGTTGATTGTCAACTAAGTCTTGTCGTCCATTACTCATGTGCTTGCTTACCTACGTTGCCTTTCAGTACATCAACACTTCAAATTTACAATCGTCACCCTTTTCAAATTCCTCTCTAACCTTGCTCCTTCTTATCCCCATAACGTCCTGCAGCCCTACAACTCTCCAATTCAGGCCGGCCGGACATAATTAACTGACTTCTTTTAACCCTCCCGGACAATTGGTGGCTATGCCTTCCAGGGCAGTAAGTGCGAGGCTGGAATTCCCTTCTTCAACCGGTCTCTCCATTTACATTCCCCCTTCAAGCCAAACATTAAAATCTACCTCTCTGACCAGGTTTTTGGTCACGTATCCTGCTGCCTCCTTCTTTGGTTCAGTTTTAATTCTGGCATTCCTGTGAAGCGCCTTGAAATTGTAACTAAGTTAAAGGTGCTATGTAAATATGTCATTTTTGTATGCCTGCAAAGTTTCACGTTTAATATGCCAGAGAATAGCTTGATCGCCTCAACCATTTATCTCTGAGACATCGCCACAGAATCGCACTTTCCAATTAGAGGAGAAAAAGTGTACCAGCATGTTTCACCATGCCACCAGCTGAGGAGAATTACTTTAGGAATTAAAATCACACTTCATTCATCCGAGCTGCACGCAGTGGTGGAAACCAGTTACAAAATCCACTTTATAAATCACCGTGTTAGGTTTAGAGTCACACTCTATTTAAAAGGGCATAAAAAAATGTATGAAGCTGCAAGGAAATGCACAATTTCACATCGCGAGAGACCATTCAGTGTCTCCCTCCAGCCCGCATTTTATCTGCTTTGAATACCTACTCAATTTTACTGAAAGGATGCATTAAAAACATACATAGAAAATAGGAGGCGGCCATTTGGCCCTTACCACTGATTAAGTTCAAAACTCTGATTCCACCCATATCCCTTGATCCCTTTACCCAAAGAGCTATATCTAATTCCTTCTTGAAATTGCACAATGTTTTGGCCTCAACTATTTTCTGTGGTAGTGAATTCCACCGATTCACCACTCTCTGGGAAAATACATTTCTCCTCACCTCAGCCCTAAAAGCTTTACCCCTTATCTTCAAACTATGATCCCCAACTCTGGACTCCCCCACCATCAGGAACATTCGTTCTGAATCTACCTGGTCTAATCCTGTTAGAATGTTAACACGTTTCTATGAAATCCCCTCTCACTCTTCTAAACTCAGATACAATGGTCTTTGCCTCAATGTGCCCAGGACTGGATGCTCCAACATGTTAATCATTTCATAATTCTGTCAGCAATACTTTCTTCAATTGTGACCTGTTCATTTTATAGTTTTTTTCCCCTATAATCTATGGCGAGACAGCTAGGTATCAAAGTCATTTACCAGTAGGCCCTGATATCTATATCTTAGTGGGAAATTGGAACAAATGTAATGGAAGCAGTTTCAAAACATTCAGGGAAAGGTGAAATATATGGACACAAATTTCAAAGGAAACATCGATGAAATACAGGGAAAAAAAGCTTTTTTTTTTAGTCACTTCCAAGTGAGAAAGTAACCAGCCAATATTACGTTGTCAGCATGGCAGTGCATCCTCATCAATAGCTGAATACTATTCTGCAATGGAAGGAGCGGACATGCAAGTTATATTTCGATAGAAAATACTTCAGTACCATTGCAGATACTTGAATGATTTTACAATGCAATTGAAGCTGCTTTTATTCCCCACATATTGGGCGCAATTCTCCCACCGGGAGACTAAGTCCCGACGCCAGAGTGAAAACCGGAGTGTTTCACTCCGGCGTCGGAGGCCGCTCCCAGCCCCCTATTCTCCCACCCCCGGGGGGCTAGGAGCAGCGCCGCGTCATTTACGGGTGCCGGGCCTTGGCGCCGTATAAATTACGCGGCGACGTCACCGCGCATGCACAGGTTGGCCGGCGCCAACCCGCGCATGCGCGGTTGCCGTCCTTCCCGCCTCCGCCCCGCAAGAAGATGTCAGATGGATCTTGCGGGGCGGCGGACGGAAGGAGGTCCTCCTTCAGAGACGCCGGCCTGCCGATCGGTGGGCACCGATCGTGGGCCAGAAGCCTTTTGCGGCCTCCCCCGGTGCAAGAACCCCCTCCCCCTCAGGCCGCCCCCCCCCCCCCCCCCCAGCGTTCTCGCGGGCACCAACCTGTCGTGTTGGGCAGGCCACCCGGCCCATTCGGGCTGGAGAATCGCCGTTCGCCCGTTACAAACGGCGAGCAGCGATTCTCCCAGCAGCCAGCCGTGAATCTTGCAGCGCCGGTTTGGGGGGTTGGGAGAATCGCGTGCGGGTGCTGGGGCGGCGTGGTGGGACTCGCTCGGCACCCCGACGATTCTCCCACCCAGCGTTGGGGGGGGGGAGGAAGAATTTGCCCGTTATTCCTTGTGATTTCGGATTTTTGGCAGAAATTTCAAATTGCATGAGAACTGCAAATTTTCTCACCATATAAGCACAATTACCAGGTTGAGTATTTAATACAACTTCTATCATTCAGGAATGTATTTGAATAAAACAATCAATGATTAAATTTGTTGAACAGCGAGTACTGGTTCAAATCAATAATTTTAAATACATTCTTTTATTTAGACACCTGGCCAAAATAGATGCCAAACTATATTTGCAGCGATTAATTACTTAATAGGCAAACCATATTAATTTTCAATTTTTCCTTTACTTTTCTTTATTTTGCTTTCCCTTCAACACTTTCTCTTTGTCCCATCATTCAGTTGAAGCGTTAAACTGATGTCCTGTCTGACCTGGACATGAAAAATCGCACTGCATTATTTCAGAGAGCGAGAGTTTCACCTACATCATGGCCAATATTTAATCGCCAACATTACTAAGGGATTATTTTTGTCATCATATTGCTCTTCATGGAACATTCCTGTGTACAAATTGACTGCGGAGTTTCCTAGCGTACAACGATTATGACGCTTCAGGAATACTTACTTGGCTGTAAAACTCTTGAAACACCCCAAGTTCCTGAAAGTTGCCATATAAATTCAAGCTTTCTTTCCCTTCCACCTTTCCTCCTCTACTTTCAATGTCACACATTACCCCATACCACTCCCCACCTGTTCCGTCTCTCTGTTCTATTTCCAACGTTAACAGCCTGAACTGTAGGAGCCATCATTCTCTAAACAGCAGTACAGAAGAGCCAGTTTGGGCTGTTACTGTTGGAAGTAACACAAAGAGCAGACAGGGATCTATCGTGATGCATTTGTCACCAGCCTCAGGAGTGGTAAGGACAGAGAGGGACCTAGCTACACTGATTTTGCCAGCACATGTTGACTGGCTGCCCAAAGCACTGATGGTTGGTATGTATAGCAACATTATAAGTGCAGGTAAAAGCGTAATGAGAAGTTTTGGATGCCTCAAGACCAAAATGGTCATTACATTGCAGTTGCACTTATTGACCAACACTTTCAGAAACAACTTCTTTTTCAAAACAAGTATGCTCCAAGTCACATGTAAATGCTCCCCGTGATTGAGAATATTAAGTGTGAAACAAAGAAGGATGATTTAATATAGCACGTGACCTTATTTCAAAAAGCACATGTAATCCACCCCGTCAGCCACCAGAAATCTATTAATTTCTGCAGAAATCATCTTGAATTCTCATTTAATATCTCATCTCAGCCTTGCTCCACTCTAGGAAAATAGCTTCTCCTCCCATCTTCCTTTCCCATAAATCAGCTCACTATTTTGAATAAAGCTCATCTCCATCCCTGCAGATTGAATGAGATATACATTCAACGCCTCTTAAAGGAGTTTGCCCACAGAGTACATGACTTCATTTGGCAAGAGTCTACTCCATGTAGTCACTACTCAAAGATAAAAGCAAATTACTGCAGATGCTGGAATCTGAAATGAACATACAATTCTGACCATTCTGACCTTTGACAGTCATCCAGACTCGAAACACATTAGCTTCCTTCGCTCTCCACAGATGCTGTCAGACCTACTGAGATTGTCCAGTATTTTCTGTTTTTGTATCCACTACTCCAGGCATTTTCAGTGGGGGTCACGACCCGCGGGTAGGTCGCGGGCGGGTGTCGGGTGGGTCACCATGGGAAATCATCACATCATCGCCCTCTGTGTACTGAAGGGTGGCTATAAGTTTTTTGCTGACCTTTTAGACTACATTAAAGCATTGAATCAAAACAGTGACCAATCAATCCCTATGACGGTGGACTTCATCCGCTTGAAGAGTTACTGTAATGATCAGTTAAGAGGCGAGCTACTCAGAGTTTACAAACAGATACAAAATCCACGCTTTCCTCCTCGAGAAATTGTCCTCTCTGGCTGATTCGTTTCCTGATGAAACTTGGATGCTAACTATGACTTACCTTACACACATCTTTTCAATTCAAAATGAACTGAACCTCAAATTGCAAGGTAAGGATGATGATTGCTTTCGGCACTATGAAGAAATCGCAGCTTTCCAAAACTCATTGAAAGTTTCACAATTGCAAGTACAAAGCTAAAATTACTAGATGTTCCCCACACTGCTACGACACATGGAAAAAACAGCATTAGTAAGGAAACTGTAAATGGACTGGCAAGCCGGACTCCAAATGTAGCTGACTGAACTTCTGCGCCTCAGCTTTGACAGCACATTAAAAACAGGGCACAAGTCAATGACACTTTGAGCATTCTGGTGTAGCGTCTCCAAGGAGTATCCGGAGCTGAGTAAAACAAGCATTTTGTTGCTTTTGCCCTTCACAATGACCGACACGTGCGAGGTTGGATTTTCCATCCTCACAAAGGTGAAGACGGCACAAAGGAACCGGCTGAATCCTGCATCCGATGTGCATCCTCTCTTCCTGTGAACCTGATTGGAGAGCGATCGTGAGCACCAAGCAGGCTCACCTCTGACATTAAAGGTAAGAGAAAATAGTGGGTTGCAAACGTCAGCCGGCATGGGTCATGAAGGTCAGCTTGCATGGGGCCCAAAGGTTGGCCGCTTGGTAAAAATGGGTCCCCGGAAAAAAAAGTTTGAAAAACACTTTTGTCACAAGGTGGCAAAATCACAATAAACCTGCTAGAATTATAAAGAGGCTTCCGGATATCACATTTCAAGATCTTATTTGTTCCAGCAGGTCTTTGGACAGGGCCCACTATAAATTAAATGAGATGTGATGGATCATTCCTTATGAAAATAATAAATGGTTTGTAAGATTTGAGGGTTTCAAGGTATAAAACCCTTCTAATTAAAAACTCTTACGGTCTGAATTCTTAATCTCCAACATTAGGGTCCTTAGTTGACCTACAAGTTAAGTATTTGTGCATCAAGCAGAATTTTTTAAGCAAGATTTTGTATATAGATAGGAAGTAGTGAAGAAATCACACAAGCTCCACATCTCTCAAGATCCCAGAATCCTTCGACATTGTCAGCACAGGTGATATCTTTGTACTCTCTATCTCTGAAGTGATATTGAACTGTGTCCGGAAGAGTCATACCCCAGAAGTTTTGGTATCACGTGCCAACAAAAACTATGGTTTTCCAACTTTTATCCTCACTTCTCATTGTTCCTCCTCCATAATTTGAAAATGGTCCAAATTCACCTCTCCCATTGGCTTGGGATGCGAGACATCTCGTCTCACTCTGTCTCTTGAGTCATATAGACTAAAGACAAATGTTCACCTCCGATTTCCTTGGGCACTTCAGGAGTTTACATTCCATTGCAAACAAATAATACATTTCCTCACGTTAGAAAACAGATACAAAGTCATACCCTGTTGTCAGCAATGCATCCATCATAATTTTAAGACTATCAAGAACAAATGTTAAAAACACTTCCTACCATAATATCAGAAAAGGGACATTCCGTTCTGGTACAGATCAATTAAGGTAATACATGGGTTTGGATAAAAGGCAAGGTGTAATTCTAAGAGGAATCTATGTTTAGCACCAATAAATCAAAAGGTTTGTCCTCGAACCCACCATGCTTAGTCTTCAAATGCCTTTTAAGTTTTGAGGGTTTTAAACTTTCATTTGCCAGTACTTCCCTGCATATAACACACATGAACTTTGCATCCTGATTTGCAGTGGCACAATTAGTAAACCTACACCTCAAGTAATCATATTTCTGCTACTTTTTTTCTGTTTTCAGCTTCTTCGTCATGGATTGTTAACCAGTGGCCCTGGAGTTCACACCAGCACTGCTGACAGCTGCAAATTGCAGAAATCTCTCTAGCGCCCAGAACACGTCAGTGTACCTGCTCTCTGTCACTCTCTAGACAGGAAGACTCCAGCGATTTAAAAAAAAAAAATGTTTCTGGGTCAGCATACTGACATCAGGAGGAGGCGTTCTACCCTGCTGGGGTCCGGGCCTGCGCACTGCTGAGGGGCACGCATGCGCAGAACGGCCTACATTCTGAAAGCCAGTCACAGCCGGCATTTAAAAAATCCGGTCACTCCGTTGGGCACTACTTCTCATGATCGGGAACACCGCAACGCATGGCCCTGACACCTGCCGGTGACCCACCCATGGGTCACGACCCTGGGTTTGAAAATAACTGCAATAAAGAGTGCTTAATAAGCAATAAGGACAGTGGTTGGTGGGGGGCATTTAATCAACATTTCTCTGCAGCATTAAAGAGAAAAAAAATATGTCTCACTGCCACGGGACAGACAGTCACAAACCCCAAGCCTTTGGACCTGCAACCAGCTGCACTAACTCAATGGGATCAAGGAAATAATAGCAAGCTAAACTCTGATCCATGAAAGGAGAGACCCACATTATACAACTACAGAAATAAAATTTAAAGAAGACACTTTGGATCCACTTCATAGTACAGAATATATTGTTGGAACATTTTTTTCCAAAATAAAAAAATGCCTTGGATAAAAGAGCAGTAATCAATAATATCTACTTAATAATAATCAATTCAGTCATCCTATGGTGGTGCTTCAAGCTATAAATTTGAGTCTAGATAGTGAAGAAATAAATTAGCGATACAGCACTTACCATCCCTCATTGTAAATCTGAGTTTGTTCAATGTGCGGTCTGGCTGACATTAGCTCTGTGTGAGGAATCAATTAAAAATATTTAACATCCTCTTCAGAACCCAGACCTCAGAGACTCACCAAGCCAATCATCTGTAACGTCACTGAGCTCCACAAAGATCTCCACTCATGGGGACACAGTATGCATTGAATGGGCAGTGTTCTGTAGACACATGCCAACTTGACAACTACATTGAATTGACTTCTTTGATTCCCTTTGCAGGGAAACATTTCACTGCATGGAGGATTTCAGATTAAGTGAAGGCAGTGCACAGGGAAGCATAAGAATGCTCGCTAATGAGGAAATGCTCGCTATACTATATTTATTTCAGCAGAGGTTTTAGTGCTTCCAATCTAACATTGAGAAAGAATTCCATCAAGCACCACTGTCTCCACTTAGAGCTTCAGAAATAGCCTTTATTCATCTCATCTGTGGCCAAAGTGGTCTTAGTGACATATAATCCAGGTGCATTGAAACAATGACACACAAGTATGCACACTACTGTCAGATTGTGTGGCATCAAAGTAAGAAATATGGAAGTTTGTGCGGTTGAAAATAAACTGTCCACTGTTAACACAACTATAGACATATCTCCAAGGTATAACCCGAACTAGGCACTATCTTCATGCTGACTTTTCTCGGCTAGCCTGTCTACAGTCATGTGACTCTCTATATCATACTAGGCATGACCGTTCTCCAGTCCCACATCAAACCTTGCTATGCTGAATATCCTTATACAACAATGACAAAACCTCCACCCTCCAAAATTCCACAAATACTTGGAAACAATCTCTGACAAAGATTTAATTAAGCGGACTGGTCACTGCATTATTTATAAATGTGCATACAAACTATCAGCAGGGTTGTAAAGGGCTTTTTGTGATGGAAGATCACACTGTGGAAGATGATCACTTTTGCTTGAACTATCAACCATGAAAATGATGCTAACTTATAATTAACCAAGATTTAGCAGAGTAATTATAGAACACAAAGTGACCCTCATCCAATGTGCACGTACCATGCATTGCCATCAGTCAAGCCGTCTTCATTAAGGTTTAAACTTGGTTACCCAGCTAACGGTATCCGAATGATTTATTTTATCTGCTCACCTGTAATCTGAGTATTTTCCATTTGTAAATTTGTTGACGGAAATCTTCATTTTGACCCCATTTATAAAACTTGTAGAACAAAGACAATATTGGTCACCCTGAATCAACTATCCCCCACACCCTTCAAACAAAAATTGGGGAGAGAAAATTCATCTTTTCCATCTGTTAGCCTGCATTATTTGGACTTTACATTGGCTGGTTTCTTCTAATCCTCCTCCCATCCTCGTTTCAGACATTCTTCCATTGGTTTCCTTCACTGATCCAAATGAAACACAACACAAAAGGAAAAGGAAAAGATATTTTCCGACCCCTGAACATTATTCAGCTCGCAGGACCTCAATTTGCAATGTAAACATCATTCCAATTTGTCTCAATCTTCAATGTGCAGTCTTGAGTTGAGGTGGACACTTAAAATGCCTGTACGTGTGTGACTTTGCTACTCGTCAATTGGCTGCCTCATTTTCTGACATCAGAGCAGTGATTTCTCTTCTAAAGTACTTCATTAACTATGAAGCATTTTGAAATTTCCTAAAGCAATGAAAGGTATTATTATGCAGATTGATATGTATTCTATCATAGCGAAGCAAAAGGGAACAGTATTGTAAATTTTCATTGAGGGCAGCTATCATTCCATTGTCTTCCCTTGCATGTTGAAACAGAACTTAACTACATGCATTGTTGCTATGTTATAAATGTATACCAGATGAGCCTGATGCCCACAGACATCATTGTTTACTTCTTTCAGTAATTGAAAGCTATTTCCAGCCTACTAAAATCGTTTTCTGAGGGTAGCTAGCATATTTGTACTCCTAATTTCTATCACTTGTTCGTCTCTCCCTTCTTTGTTACTGCTTGTCAAGCAAAAATACTTTTTCTTGCTGTACCTACCCATTTACATTAAGAACATAAGAACTGGGAGGAGTAGGCAATTCAGCCCCTCGGGCCTGCTCTGCCATTCAATACGATCATGGCTGATCTCCTCACAAACTCAATTGCACTTTCCTATACATTCTCCATAGCCCTTCAACCCGTCACTAATTAAAATCTGTTTTACTTCCTTAGAATGACTCAATGTCCCAGCATCCACCACACTCTGGGGTAGTGAATTTCACTGATTCACGACACTTTGAGAGAAGCAGTTACATTTGCATTCTAACTGTTACTGTAAAAATGCTCGAATCTCATTTTAAATCTGCTACCCCTTATCCTAAAACTATGATGTCTAGTTCTAGATTTCCCCACAAGAGGAAGCATTCACTCTACGTCCACTTTGTCAATACCTTTTATCATCTTATATATCTCAATTAGATTTTCTCTCATCCTTCTAAACTCGAGAGAATATAGGTCTAAACGTTCCATCTCTCTTCATCAGACAAACCTCTCATCTTAGTAAACCTCCTCAGAGTTGCCTCTAATGCAACTACGTCCCTCCTCAATAAAGGGTAAAGGGACCAAAACTGTACCCAGTACTTCAGGTGCGGTCTCACCAATTCCTTGTACAGTTGCAGCAACACTTCCCTAATTTTATACTCTATTCCTTTCGCTATAAAGGCCACAATTCTATTTACCTTCCTGTACCTGCATACCAGTTTTCTGTGATATATGCACGAGGACACAAAGATCCCTCTGCACCAAAGTATTATGAAGTTTCTCTCCATTTAGATACTAAGTTGCCTTCCATTTGATAACCTCACACATATCCATGTTAAACTCCATCTGCCAAATTTTGGTCCACTCACCTAACCTATCCACATCCATTTGTAAATTTCTTTTGTCCTCATTGCAACTTACTATCACACCTATTTTAGTGTCATCTGCAAATGTGGCTATAGTTTCTTCTATCCCTGCATCAAAGTCATTAATATATATTGCAAATAGTTGGAGCCCCAAGGACCAAACCCAGTGGCACCCCACTAATTAGATCTTGAAAACCAGAAAAAGATCCATTTATCCCGACTCTCTGGCTTTTGTCGGTTAACCAGCCTTCCATCCAAGCTAATAAATTACCCTTAATCCCATATGATTTTACCTTGCGTATTTAACTTTTGTGCTGCACCTTCTGGAAGTCCAGATATACTGCATATACTGGATTTCCATTATCTACTTGACTTGTCACATCTTCGAAGAACTCTAATAAATTAGTTAACATGAAGTATCCTTCAGAAAAAAATGCAGAATCTGCTGAACTGCCGTTTTAGCTTTCTAAATGTCCTGTTATCACTTCCTTAATAACGGACTGCAACAATTTCCCAACAACAGGTGTTAAACTAACTGGTCTATAGTTTCCTACTTTCTGCCTCCCTTTTTGAACAAGGGCATTACATTAGAATTTTTCCAAACAACTGGAACCTTTCCTACATCCAGGGAATTTTGGAATATCATAACCAATGGATCCATTATCTCTGCTGCCACTTCCTTTAAGGCCCTAGGATATAGGCCATCAGGCCTTTGGAACTTGTCTGCTTTCAATCCCAATAGTTTGTTTCGCACTTTTTCCCCCTTGATGATGATTGTCTAAGTTCCTCCCTTTCTATTACCTCTGCATTATCTGTTATTGTTAGGATGGTACTAGTGTCCTCCACCGTGAAAAGGGAGGCAAAATATTGATTTAGCATCTCCACCATTTTGGTGCATCCCACGATTAACTCCCTGGTCTCAACCAAAGAGAGACCAACATTTACTTTAGCTACTCTCTTCCCTTTTGTATACTTATTTTGTTACCTTTTTGGTAATTCTTTGTTGCTCTTTAAAAGTTTCCCAATCTTACAGCCTTAGCTTTTGTCGTTATGTTATCTTTACCTTCCTTGCTTAACTATGGATGTTTTCCCTCCCTTACATCTTTCTTCCTCTATGGAATATATTTTAGTTGGGAGGAATTTAATATTTCCTTGAACAATTGCCCCTGCTCATCAACTGTTCTACCTTTTAGTCTTCCTGCCCAGTTCACAAAGACCAAATCTGTCCTCTTGCCTATGTAATTACCTTTGTTTAACTCATTTCTATAGAAGATTTTTTTCTTTGTTCCTAATGTAACACGACTCTGGAATAAAAGATCAATATTTTTTTTCAAAATTGAACTATCCCATGCTAAGTAAATAAGGAATAGTTGAATATCTTTTGCCGGGTGGGGGAGAGGCTACTTAAAACATGTTCTTTTGGGGGGCGCAGGCAACATATTTTCAATCAATGTTTCAACACGAGCAGCATCCCTGTTCCAGTGCACCTCTCCATGATAAAATGCTGCACTAGCATATAAAATTCCTAAACATGAGTGTTAAATGCAAAACTCACGATGACATACCTCAGGATGAAAGTGTTTCCTTTTTTTAATACTTCCTCTCTGTCCAAAGATGGATTTGCATTCTAACTGTTGCTGTAAAAATGCTCGAATCTAGTAACGGGCTGCAAACTGACCCTGCAAAAAGGGTGGAAGAGCATTCCTGTTGGAGGAGGTTTCACCCTAATCCTTTCCAAGATCTTTAGGATTTTGGCTCTGAGATACAGCATTGAAATACAGGATCAGCCATGATCATATTGAAAGGTGGAGCAGGCTCGAAGGGCCGAACCGCCTACTCCTGTCCCTAGTGTCTATGTATTTTTTTAGGCTTGGTGCGGCATAGAGCTAGTGGCTGAAAACACAACTTGATTGGCTGTGCAGACCAAACAGATATTTCTAAAAGGCCACAAGGTAAAATGGATATCCAATCCCCCCCCTCCCCCAACCCCAGCTGTTACCACCAACCTCCCCCCCCCAAACAACCCCAGATGTTACCACCACCTCAAGAGTCTTCAAACAATTACGAGCATACAGACAACTTCGGTATACATTGGGTAAAGTTTGCCCAAGATTTCATCCTACTTGCCATATTTACATTTCTCCTGTGCTTTTGGAAATAAGGGAATGATTTGGCATTAATATTGGTTTCATAACAAGGCTTTCAGTGCACAGTAATGCATTATCATTTGCATTCACTACCCCGAGTGCCTTGGCATTATGTTATGAACTTCCCATTAGTTCAGTGCAGTGTCAAGAAAACTAACCAGTATTAAGAAAAGTAACTAGTGTCAGGAAAAGTAACAGCCCTTGTCCGAGACATTGAGAATCAGTATCCCTATAGTATTATTAACATTATCAATCTTTGTTAATAATTGAGCTAAATATTATAGAATCATAGAATTTACAAAGTAGAAGGCCATTTCGGCCATCAAGTCTGCACTGACCCTTGGAAAGTGTACCCTACCGAGGCCCAGGCCCAACTCTATTCCCGAAACCCAGTAACCTCACCTAAACATTTGGACATGAAGGGGTGATTTAGCATGGGCAATCCACTTAATCTGCACATCTTTGGACTGGGAGGAAACCGGAGCACCCAGAGGAATAAGCAGACGCAGGGAGAATGTGAAAACTCCACACAGTCTCCCAAGGCCGGAATTGAACCTGGGTCCCTGGCGCTGTGAGGCAGCAGTGCTAACCACTGTCATTTTCACTACTCTTTTCAAATTTCTTCCTCACATATTGAGATCCACATACGTTGACTGATGTTCAAAGAAATTTTCTTAAATCTCCCATAATCCAATATTTAAGGCAATCTACACGCTTTATGCCAATGTACAATAATATATTATGCAAAGTAAATTGGCAATTTCCTTCCGAAACAGCTGAAGTAACGTCAATCATCTGGAAACACAAGTGTTGCATTAAATTAACAATAATTTGCCAACTTAAATATCCTGATTAGGTTCCCTTTTGTAGCTAAATACACATTAAGCCATCAACTGAGTAGTAAATGAAAATCCTGTGGTTTCTTATTACAATTCAAAATTGTGTTTGGTTGCCAGGCTATACCTTTGCAAAAGCTTTTCCTTCTCATTTACATTTTTAATTTTAGTACGATGTAAAGAGGGTAGGCTTGTTTTCGGATTACAGCACAAAGGGGGACTCTTAGTAAAGAGAACCAGAATTTCCCAAAGGATTAAATACCATATTCCCATCTGTAAATCTCAACTGATGTGATCTGAGGAGCAATAAATGGAGGGGAAGGACTGAGGGGGAGGATGAATTAGAACGGGAGAATTCAATGTCATACCAATTACTGAAAGAAAATTAATCAAAATAAAAAGAAAGTGAGGTAAAGAAATATTGGATTGAGAGAGATAGATTAGAAAGGAGGAGAAGTTAATTTAAGATTTGCCATTTTAAAAATCGCAATTCACCACTGCCCGAAGGAATGTGGCACCACACTTTCAATTGTCCACTTTATGGGCCATAGAGGTTGGTCAGGAATCATAACAATGCTCACACTGTTAAAAGAGGTACTTTCTCTTATGATGAGAAAGATGCACTATCAATTACGACGAGTCGAAAGTAGAGGGTAATTGAGGCTTTATTAAGCAGAGATGTGGAGCCTCCCGCAGCTGCTACCAGAATCTGAGCAGCTCGGTGGGCACACACATTTATACTCCGCCTACAGCGCTGAGCCAGCAGGCAGATATCTACCCCCGAACCTGTAATACAGGAGCCTTACCGTATTACCTCTTTTATACAATCAGTGGTGACTACCACATTCACCACTTGTTAAAACACGAGTCCAGTGGGGGTGGTGGAAACAACTTTTTACAGGTTTATGAAAATTTTAAGTTTACAGTCTGGTGAAAATTTACAAATTCAGCCAGACGGGTGCCTTGATCTTCCGCTGTGAGCACCTCAGTCCCGGTGGTGATGCGGGCTTCGACTTGGTCGCCTGTGGCTCCGGGAGCATGCTGTTCTCATCTTCATCCCCAGGTGGAACCAGTGGGAGGACGGATTGTCCTGGGGCGGGGGCTGCAGTGAGGTGCGCTGGGGGAAGGGTAGGTGGCGCCGGGGCAATCGGAGGGGAGGGTGCCGGGTGTTGGGCCGTGGGTGGAGATCCAGCTGGTGCCAGGTCCCTGACGGAGACTGTGTCCTGGCGCCCGTCGGGATACGCCACGTAGGTGTACTGCGGGTTTGGGTGCAGTAGTTGTACCCTTTCGACCAACGGGTCCGTCTTGTGGATCCGTACGTGTTTGCAGAGGAGGACGGGCCCAGGAGCTGCCAGCCACGTTGGGAGCAAAACCCCGGAGGTGGACTTCCCAGGGAAGGCAAGATGTTCATGGGGGGTTTCATTAATCGCAGTACAGAGTAGCGATCAAATGGAGTGGAGCGCATCGGGGGGGGGACCTCCTGCCAGCGGGAGACCGGGAGATTTTTGGACCGCAAGGTCAGCAGCCCGTTTCCCCAAGGGTTGCAGCTGGTCATCCTGCTCAAGGCAATGCTCTTGCTGAGCAGGAACTGACACAGCTCATCACTCATAAAAGGAGGATCCCCGGTCGCTGTGGACGCAAGCGGGGAAACCGAACAGGGCGAAGATGCTGTTGAGTGCTTTAATGACCGTGGCAGACGTCATATCAGGGCATGGGATGGCAAAGGGAAAACGGGAGTATTCATCGACCGCGTTCAGGAAGTATGTGTTGCTGTCGGTGGAGGGGAGGGGCCCTTTGAAGTCCATGCTGAGGCATTCAAAGGGGCAGGGGGCCTTCACCAGGTGCGCTGGGTCTGGCTGGTAGAAGTGCGGCTTGCACTCCGACTCCGCGCAGACCTGGCAGTCCCTGGGTGACGGTCCTGACCTCCTCAATGGAGTAGGGCAGGTTGCGGGTCTTTATGAAGTGAAAGAACCGGGTGACCCCTGGGTGACAGAGACCATCGTGTCGGCCCAGAGTCGGTCCACTTGTGCTCTGGCACATGTGCCTCAGGATGGGGCATCAGGGGGCTCGTTGAGCTTCCCAGGGCGATACAAAATCTCGTAATTGTAGGTGGAGAGCTCGATCCTCCACCTTAAGATTTTATCATTTTTGATCTTGCCCCGCTGTGTATTATTAAACATGAAGGCAACCGACCGTTGGTCAGTGAGGAGAGTGAACCTCCTGCTGGCCAGGTAATGTCTCCAATGTCGCACAGTTTCCATGATGGCTTGGGCCTCCTTTTCGGCAGAGGAATGCTGAAGTTCGGAGGCATGGAGGGGGCGGGAAAAGAATGCCACAGGCCTGCCTGCCTGGTTGAGGGTGGCAGCCAGACCGACATCCGATGCATCGCTCTCGACCTGAAAGGGGAGGGTCTTGTTGACTGCGTGCATCGTGGTCTTGGCGATGTCTGCCTTGATGCGGTTGAAAACCTGGCTGGCCTCAGCGTCAGAGGGAAAATTGTGGAGTAGATGAGTGGGCGGGCCTTGTCCCATAGTTAGGGACCTACTGGGCATTATAGGAGAAAAACCCCAGGCAGCGTTTCAGGGCCCTGGGGCAGTGGGGGAAGTGGGAATTCCATGAGGGGGCGCATGCGGTCGGGGTCGGGCCCTAGAACTCCATTTTCCAGAACATAGCCAAGGATGGCTAAGCGGTTGGTGCGGAACACGCATTTCTCCTTATTGTACGAGGTTAAGGAGTTTGGCGGTTTGGAGAAATTTGAGAAGGTTAGCGTTGTGGTGCTGCTGATCGTGGCCGCAGATGGTGACGTTATCTAGGTACAGGAAGGTGGCCCGCAGCCCGTACAGGTCAACCATTCGGTCCATCTCACGTTGGAAGACGGAGACCCCGTTCGTGACGCCGAAGGGAACCCTAAGGAAATGATAGAGGCGTCCATCTGCTTTGAATGCAGTGTATTTGCGGTCCGGCTTGTGGATGGGGAGCTGGTGGTAGGCAGATTTCAGGTCTACTGTAGAGAAGACCCGGTACTGTGCAATCTGATTGACCATATCAGAAATGTGTGGGAGGGGGTACGTGTCGAGCTGTGTGTACCAATTGATGGTCTGACTGTAGTCAATGACCATCCTCTGTTTCTCCCCAGTCTTTACTACTACCACCTGGGCTTACCAGGGGCTGTTGCTGGCCTCAATAATGCCTTCCCGCAGCAGCCGCTGTACCTCAGACCTGATGAAGGTCCTGTCCTGGGCACTGTACTGTCTGTTCCTGGTGGTGACGGGTTTGCAATCCGGGGTGAGGTTTGCAAACAGGGAAGGTGGGTCGACCTTAAGGGTCGTGAGGCCGCATATGGTGCGGGGTGTTGGGGGTCCGCCGAATTTTAGAGTTAGACTTTGGAGGTTGCACTGGAAGTCCAGGCCGAGTAACAGGGCAGCGCAGAGGTTGGGGAGGATGTAGAGCCGGAAGTTGCTGAACTCTACGTCCTGGACAGTGAGGGTGATGATGCAGTACCCCCGGATTTCCACGGAATGGGATCCGGAGGCCAGGGAGATTCTCTGGGCAACGGGTGTACCGCAAGGGAGCAGGACCTTACCGTAGCAGGGTGGATGAAGCTTTGCGTGCTCCCGGAGTCCAGAAGGCAGGATGTCTTGTGCCCACCGACTTTCACCGTCGTCGTCGAGGTTGCGAGGTTGTGCGGCCGGGACTGGTCGAGCATGATGGAGGCGAGTTGCGGCTGGTGTTGGTAGGCCCCGGGTCGGTCGGCGGCAGTGGCAGGCAGCCAGATGAAGTCGCCGATGAGCAGGGGTCCTGAGGCACCGTCCAAAATGGCGCTAAAGATGACGGCGCCCACGGGCCGCATATGTTTTGCTGGGAGGAACATGGTGGTGCTCACGGGCCGCACGTGGTCTGCGGGGACGAAAATGGCGGCGCCCACAGGTCGCTCGGGAGGGGGGGGGGGGTGCGCAGGAACACTGGGCCTATGTACAGCAGCGATCGACCAGGCCTGGCACACAGCAGTGAAATGTCCCTTCTTTCCGCAGGCCTTGTAGGTTGCACTCCACGCCGGGCAGCGCTGTCAGGAGTGTTTTGTCTGCCTGCAGGAACAGCACTTGCCCGCCCCCCCCCCCCCCCCCCCCCCGGAGATGGCTGGATGCCGCACGGCACAGGCTTGGGGTTGGCTGGGGGCAGCCACTGGTGGGGCCCACGATGTCCATGAGGGCGCCATGCAGTCTGGGCGTATGCTGTGCGGTCGGAGTCGTACGACTGCACAGAAGGCTACCGTTAGCGAGTTCGCGAGTTGGCTGGTCGCCGCAAGGCCGAGCGTACCCCTTTCTAATAGGTGCTCGCTGATGTACGCCGACTTCATGCCCATAACGAAAGCATCCCTGATTAAGAGTTCTGTATGTTCCATGGCCGAAACTGCCTGGCAATCTCAGTTTCCCGTCAGGATGTGCAGGGCACGCCAGAAATCGTCTAATGACTCATTGGGGAGTTGTTGCCTCGTGGATAGGAGGTACCTGGTGTAGAGGTTGTTGATCGGCCGGATATAGTGTCCTTTCAGAAGCTCCATAGCTTCAGGGTAAATGGGCGCATCACGGATAAGGGGAAAAATCTCGGAGCTCACCTGTGAGTACAGGATCTGAAGCTACTGTGCGTCCGAGGGCTGTTCAGTCGCTGATTCGAGGTAGCTTTTGAAGCAAGCTAGCCAGTGGTCGAAGGCAGACGTGGCGCTGGCTGCTTGAGTGTGCAGCTGCAAACGATCTGGCTTGATGCGTAGTTCCATCGCTGTAATATCTCTGCTTAATAAATTGATGCACTATCAATTACGATGAGACAAGAGTAGAGGGTAATCGAGGCTTTATTAAGCAGAGATGTGTGGCTCCTGCAGATGCTACCAGAATGGCGTGCTCGGTGTGCACACTCTGCCAGCAGGCAGAGATCTAACCCCGTACCTGTAGTACAGGAGACTTACCGTATTACCTTTATTATACAATCAATGGTGACTACCACAGCTTACTAGGTTTAACTTTAAGTGATGAGTTCAATGGACATTTAAAGTGCAAATGTAACAAAAAGGCTAAAGATGAGCTGCAGCTTTCACACAGCATCACAAAATGGGTCAGTACCTTGTAGTGATTTGCAATTCATAGGGTCTCTCTTTCACACCACAAATTGCTGACCTGTTTGTACACTAACCAAATTCCTGCCGATAATCAATGGGCAAAAAAAATGCATGAACAATAAGATTCAAACAGAAAAGGAAATGGACTAACATGTAAAATTGACTAATGTACAAGCTTCTACAGATAGAAAGGGAGAAATGGTTGAACTTTTAAAGTTTAACTCTGACATAATTTTGATAGATAAAAATGCACCCAACGATGGATATACTCAGTAAAGCTTAATTTTCTACAACACACAACCTGGCCTATATACCACAATGCTAAATATGTCACATGTATAAGGAATACATTGCACAGTTTAATGTAAGAAACAAATTGACAGTTGTTTATGCTGACAGATTTTCACTTTCTAGGTGGCTATCTTTTTCAAACCTTCCATTTATATCTCATTCTTTCCTCTGTGCTTAGCATGCCTCTATTTTACACAATGAACCATCAAACCATGTTCATGACCCAAATATAATGAGTCATATCACCAGAAATCCAAATGCTGTATTAGTTAGAAAATTAATCACAGCCCCTTTAATGATCTCTGTTGAAACGAGCTGAGTATAAGGTTTCTTAGCTTCAATTCGAAACTGAATGACCTGAAATCTGTAATCATCTTGGTTGCAATTTTTCTGAATCTTTGCAGTTTCCAAGTGGTAATGCCATCAGAACTTGATATACCATTTGGCTATTAAAAAAAGCTAGCGTTGCTAGGTGGTCAATGCATTTGTATCTACAACACCTTTTCCCTCAAGTAAGGGCTGACATACATTGCATTGACACTTTCAATGGTTAACAAGTTCCATGACTCACCCTTTCAAAAGTGCCTCAATTAATTAATCACATTGACTTTTTATTGTCACTGTGCATTATCTCCTGTTTTTTCTGTCCGTGCTTTCATCTGCCCAGTTTTAAAATACAAGGGATGAAGGATTGAACACATCTCCATCACGCTGTTTATAAATATTTTCAATTACATCCTCAGTCAGGGGTGGCATGGTAGCGTACTGGTTAGCACTGCTGCCTCACGATGTGATGACCCGGGTTTGATCCCGGTCCTTGATCACTGTCCGTGTGGAGTTTGCACATTCTCCCTGTACCTGTGTGGGTCTCGCCCCCACAACCCAAAGATGTGCCTGGTGGGTGGATTGGCCAAGCTAAATTGCCCCTTAATTGGGAAAAAAAAATTGACTACTCTTAAAATTTATTTTGAAAAATTAAACACTCGGTCACTGCTGCCCAATATCAATGGCTACCTTGAGGCTCCTGCAACACATCTCTTGCTGTAACCTTAAATAAGCTGAATGCTCTCCAGTCCCATTCTCATAATAAAGAGGGAGGATGCGCTGCCCCTTATAGCCAGGTATCACACAACGCACCAAATATCAAATGTAGCTCTTTCTGAATAAAATTAAAGATACCACCTTAAGGAAGGTTCCTGCTGCCAAGCTGGAGTGGTTTTTAAATCTTAGCTGCTTCCTGCCAGGACAACAAGTGTAACAGAAGCTAATCACACATATTTGCACAGCTTCTCAAGGGCAATTAGGAATGGCAACAAATGCTGGCCTAGCCAATGACACCGACATCCTGTGAAAGGTATTTTTCATAAAATTTTAAAACTTCCAATTAGAGGCGTCGTACTGTAAATAAGGAGATCTTAAGACCACTTGGAGTCTGGCTGGTGTTGCTGAGGGAGATTTGACTGTTAAAGCAAACCTCGGCAGCATCAATATTTGACTTCCTGCTGAGGCACAGGAGGAAGGAATACTTATTGGCAGCTGCTTGTCAATTCTCAGCTCACAGCCTCCTCGGAAAAGGAGCAAAAAATATAATTCTCGACTTTCTTCCTCCCATGTCTTTCTACAACTCCAAATATGCAAACTTTATTTCTCCCACCCAGACAGGATGTGCCTGAGCTGAGTACTTCCAGCAATTTCCGTTTTTATTTCTGATTTTCAACATCGTGTTTTGCTTTTGCTCTGCTAATTCCAAATCTAAAACAAAATAGAATTTGAAAATAATAAACTCCTATTCAAACTGCGTGTGCACATTTTCAACCATGCCTCCCTGGAGATACCATCTGTGTTTGCCAGTTCATTCATGGGTTGTAGGCATCTCTGCCAGCATTTCATACCCATCTCTAATCACCTGTGAGAAGGTGACAGTGTGCCCTCTTGAAACGCTGCTGTCCATGTGATATACCGATAGTGATGTTCAGGAGGGAGTTCCAGGATTCAGTGACATTTAAAGAATTGCCATATATTTCCAAATGAAGACGGTGTGTGACATGAAGGGGAACTTAAAGATGATGGTATCTATAGCCCTTGACCTTCTAGGTGGTAGCGGGTTTGGGATAGGCTGTTTGAGTTGCCTTGGCGAGGTACTGCAGTGAATGTTATAGATGGTAAACACCGTCACTTCTGTGCCCCAATGGTGAAGGGAGTTTAGGGCGGTGGATGGGGTACCGATCAAGTGGGCCGCTTTTTCAAGCTTTGGCTATTGTTGGAGCTGCACTCATCCAAGCAAGTAGTCTATGACAGTCATGGCTTGCGTCTTGTAGATAATGGAAAAGCTTTAGGGGAGTGAGGAGGCAAGTCCCTTACTGCAGAATACCCAGGCTCTTCTTTCCTCTTGATGCCATTGTATTCATGTAGCTGATCTAATTAAGTATCTTTGATCACTGGTGATCCCCAGAATGGAGACGGTGGAGGATTTTTACGTTGTTGAATGTCAAGGGGAGGTGGCTGGACCTGTACTTGTTGTAAACACAGATGTGAACGGTTACATTATCTATCATTTCCAGTTATCATGATAACCAGGGCAATTATGTTAAACACAAAAGGAACTGCCATTTTTGTAAAAGGTACATTGAATTTTCCCTGGATAAAGAGCTACTATCACTCGATGGAGGTTAACAAAGAAACACGAGTAGAAAGCATCACAGAGAAAATTAGATAATCGCCAAGTTGAAAAAAAACAGTTATAAAACTGCCACCTAGGTGATTATGCCGTCAGAAAAACGTTGATATATCTATATTAAAAACAAAGAAACCTTAATACGGTCAGGTCATTAGAGGTAGTGGAGAAGGTTGTCAGAGAAACAGGCCCAAGGATCAATCCAACTTGGACTAATGGGATAATTGCCTTCTTTCTCGAGCAGTTGTGAGGTTATTTGGTAAAAAATGAACTTGAGCTATTGTAAATCAGTTTCTAGGGCGCGCAGGCCCATAATTATTCTGTGATGACAAATATCATCTCCAATTTCACACCAGTTTGATCTAAAATGCTAATCTCAAAGATGCCTGATATGGAAAACTAAAATTAAGTATCTGCTTCAAGAGATGAAACAGAATACAAGAAACCTCAACCCATATCTCAGGTAGGGTCTCAAATGGAAGTATTTCATTCCCCAGCACTACCTTATATATTTTCTTCAGACAGATTAGGAATCTGTATTAAGCAGCCTATTTTTAATACCATGTCCCTAACATCCTTGATGCATGATGTGCTCAATGACTTCTCATCAGCTTATGCTCCATTGCTGGAAATGGAACCTTTCAAACTCAAAAAGTCATATGCTCCAGGCAAAGTCCCCAGAAAGAATGGTAACAAATTGCAAACTGTTTATTAAAAGTATTTTTTTTTTAAAAACAGTCCCTAATGTCAAAGTCAAATAGACGGCTTTGAAGAATTCATCCTGTACGAAAACGCTGGGAATAAAGAACTTTAACTGAAACCCACTGGAATGAAAGGATTCAATTACGTGTGTTGCCCAATGTCAACAAATGCATTATTCTGAAGGAGAGTGGCATCAACTGACTGCACACTTCCCCAGGACCAATTTAAAGTTTGGCTTTCTCAACAGCTTCAGTCGCTACTGAGTTGCAAAGAGTTGAATTGCTGATAACTCAAGAGAATTTCCTCTTCATTACCATAAAGGTTGCCTGACAGCAATTTTCATTTCTCCAGTGCCTTTTAGTGGTGTCTCCAAGCTTTTAACATGAAAATAAAGAGCAGAAAAAGAGGAGGAAGCAAAGTTTAGGCACTGATGCATAGAGTGTGAAAATTAATTCAAAGAACTCCAGACTGCAAGAGATGCAACTATAAATGTTGGACTGCAAGAGACAAGAATAGTCTTGTTATTGAGGTATGGTTGGGACACAAGAACCTTATGGAGAAGAGACCATTTGGCTCTCATTACCTCCATTACCCTTGAATCCCAAGCATCCAAATATCCATCAATCTCAGACTTGAATATTTGCAACAACTGAGCACCTGCAGCATTCCAACATTCCGAGGTCTAAAGATTAATAACCTTCTGTGAGAAGAAATTTCTCATCTCAAGACAAAATGGTCAGCCACTTATTCGGAGACATCTTAGTTTTAGACTGCCCAGTCAAAGGAACTATATTTTCAACATCTACTGTAGTAAGCCCTTAAGAATTGTATGAAGGAATATCAACAAAATATTGTAGATGTTGGAAATCTGGGTAAACTCAGATTTATCCAGAGAAAATTCTGGCTCAACTTAGCAGGTCTGACAGCATCTATGGAGAGAGAAACCGAGTTAATGTTTCAAGTCGATATGACCGTCCTACAGAACTTGAATGTTTTCTAACACTTAGAATGTGTCCCAATTAACTTACTCCAGCACCAAGCATTTCTTTGATCTAAAAATAAAGAACATTATTTATTGTCACACGTGGTGACCTAGTGGGCCCAGATTTGAACCCGAATAAAATTGGATATTCTAAATTAAGATGTGGAGAAGCCGGCGTTGGATTGGGATGAACACAGTAAGGAGTCTTACAATAGCAGGTTAAAGTCTAAAAGGTTTGTTTCGGATCACTAGCTTTTGGAGCGCAGCTCCTTCCTACCTGAGGAAGGAGCTGCACTCCAAAAGCTAGTGATTCGAACAAACCTGTTGGACTTTAACCTGGTATTGTAAGAATATTAAATAAAAGAACTGGACACTTTAAATCAAACTACAATCAGCTCAAGCAAACTGCTGGGAA
Organism: Scyliorhinus canicula; assembly: GCF_902713615.1. Taxonomy (NCBI): domain Eukaryota; kingdom Metazoa; phylum Chordata; class Chondrichthyes; order Carcharhiniformes; family Scyliorhinidae; genus Scyliorhinus; species Scyliorhinus canicula. The sequence goes on along the minus strand of NC_052160.1, from coordinate 101,235,309 downwards.
TTAGGACTTGGCCAAATTTGAATGTACAGAACTCAGACAAGCTGCCTGGGCATGTCTGGGCCTGTCTTGTCAATCACCTATCAAGAGATCATCGCACCCAATTGATATGCGCCGCCTAATGTCCACAGCCTAGATTCAGCTAGACTCCTCGCCACCGAGTTCCCACCGTTACCTTATGAGCCACGGGGATACCTGCAGCTACACTATCGAAGGTGGACACATGGTACAGGCCAAGGTGCCCTGTCAACATGTCATTAATTGGGTCACTGAGGGCTGGGACCACCTATTGAGGCCTCATTGGCAGGAGGCCAAGGGAGATGGCAAAAGGGCGTGAATAAAAATAGATATCTGGGACACATCGATAGCGAAGGCCCGACGTGGCAGTTGACCTTGACCATCCAAAGAACTGACCAAGAAGGAAGGAAGAAGCTGCCAGCAAGACCTACTTTCGTGACGACGGACAAGAGGGGCTCGGGATTTGCACCCACCCTTCAACTGAACCATCTTTGCGGGTGGTATAACCAAATCTTGGGTGTTTCTTGTGTATGTATATATGGGTAATTTATGGTTTAATTACGTGTTGAACAAATTAAACAGATTGTTGAATTCATATGTTTGTCCTTTGTTCACCTCATTATATCCACCTCATACCCAGGGCAGCAGGGTAGCATGGTGGTTAGCATAAATGCTTCACAGCTCCAGGGTCCCAGGTTCGATTCCCGGCTGGGTCACTGTCTGTGTGGAGTCTGCACGTCCTCCCCCTGTGTGCGTGGGTTTCTTCCGGGTGCTCCGGTTTCCTCCCACAGTCCAAAGATGTGCGAGTTAGGTGGATTGGCCATGCTAAATTGCCCGTAGTGTCCTAATAAAAGTAAGGTTAAGGGGGGGTTGTTGGGTTACGGGTATAGGGTGGATACGGGGTTTGAGTAGGGTGATCATGGTTCGGCACAACATTGAGGGCCGAAGGGCCTGTTCTGTGCTGTACTGTTCTATGTTCTATTATTAAAGAAACCTAGGCAAAACCTTAAGTAAACTGGTCGAAAGTATCCTAATTGGACAGATGCAACACATCCTTATCCCAAATTTAACGCAATGTTTCACATACTGATCTCTAACACAGATAATTACTGTTACAGCATATAATTATCTCTCGCTCTGTGGCAGGCCTGAGGTTTCTTGGATGAATTTGATGCTTCAAAGTTGAAGTGATGTTCTGGTAAAGCAAAGGATTCTCTGCAGGCTTCTTGAAGTCAAATTTCTGGGAGGCTGGTACGGAGGCAAACCCAAGCCAGAATAGGTTGGGGAGTCCTTCTTTCTGTTAGGATCATCCACTTTCAAGGTAATACTGGTTGTTATCTTGGTTGCTCAGTGAGTTTCATCTAGTTCAATGGAATTCTGTCTGCAAGCATTTTCCAGGTTTAAAAGCAGAATGCAAAAATGGTTCCCTCATCATGCAACTTCCACAAGTTCAACGTCCTTTTTCCAAACAAAAGGGTGGTATGTATGTTGATATCAATCATCCTGTGCTGTTGTTTGACACCTTGAAATTCACCCAATCTAATTTGGATGAGCAAAATGTTATAACACAATGGAAGATGGATAGGATCTATTCACATCTGTCTTACACATGTTGGCGTGGAGTTTCATCAAGTCGTGGTGACTCGAGGGCACGATACAAATGGCTGGCGGCCCTTGATTCCACAATTCCCAACCCCAATCTTGGGCAGTCTAATTTTCCACAGTGGCTTCAAAGGGTGTGGGCTGGTACCTGACTGGTTCACATCCAGCACTCCCTACCTGGGTGGTTCCTTTGCTGTAATAGGTGTGTCTGACTCCTACACAATTTTCATCAAGTTGGGAACAGCTTCTTAAAGGGTCAGAGTTCACTGTTCCTTTGAGCAATCATGAATCCTCAGTCTGCATGAAGGGACCTTTTTGAAGGCAAGTTCAAAATTTTGCTCTCATGCCCCCATGCCAAGTTACACCCCCAACCACCTATGCCAAGCTCTGCCCACGTACCCAATTTGTCCCCTCATGCTCCCTATACTAGCTATGCCTCACCAAACCCCCCCACCCCCCGTCTTCCATGCTCAGCTCTCCCCTTCCACATCACTTGGCCCGTTCAGGCTCCCTCCCTATGCCAAGCTCTGACCCTTTCACCCATCCCGTCAAGCCCCCTATGCCAAGCTCATGCACTTCCATGCCTTTGGTTTTAGAAAGTGCTCAGTTGGTCAATAAACACAATAGTGTATCATGGTATGTAAAAAAAAGGTTAAAAAATGTAATTAATTGATAACTTTCTCCTGTGCTTGAAAAAAGGTGTGGACTGCAAGTTAATAAAATTCTCAATCACCCAGGTCCTTTCAAGTTTCAAAAACCACAAACCCTTGAAACCATTTAATTTGTGCAAACACGCATTGTGAAATTGACAGCCGAGATCCTGAGCTGTCAAACACCGTTTCCTATGGAGTGCCCGTGTTCTATCTTTGTCTTCCTGTAGGCTTGGCAGAGTGTCCAGAAAGCAGTGGATTAAGAACTTACCCTTTGATTAATGCAGTAATGTAATCACTAAATCAGAGCAAATATGCCTGTGTTTCTAAACTAACCATTTTCATGAACAAGTCACCCAGTTACGACAAAACTGAATATTCTTTTCTGTCTCACTGCATTCCTGGATTCCCAACACAATGTGATAAAGAAATAGAATAAAATTTGAGAAAAATCAGTAACAGCAGTTTTTAGAAATTGTCATGCGAGAGTACCTTCAAGAAATGGGTGTTTATTAAATAGCTGTAGTGGATGTACCTTATAAAAAATGGGGACAGTAAGAAATCTTACAACACCAGGTTAAAGTCCAATAGGTTTGTTTCAAATCACTAGCTTTCAGAGCACTGCTCCTTCCTCAGGTGAATCCATTTAAGAAATGGGTATTTATCAAATAGCTGCAGTCATGTCAGTGTGGGTGGAGCTGGGCTTCCTGTCTTTCGTTTGAACAAAAGCTGGTTAAGTGCCTGTGGGTTTTTAGTTTCGTTTGGAGAGCTGGATAGCTGCAAGAAAAGCAAGCAGCTGTATAAGGATCTCTCTGCAATCGAAAAACTGTCTCCAGATCATTTGCTGATTTCAAAGTGATAACTGTTCTCAGAGAATTTAAACCTGATGTGTGTGTTCAAAAGGGTCTTTTGTCTTATGGATGTTGCAAGGAAAGATTAAGTGTTACTTATAGAATATTGTATCTGAGGGGATGATTAGTGTTGATATTTGTTAAGATGTTTACTGTGGGTTTATAAAGTGTTAACTGGTTTCATAAATAAACATTGTTTTAATTTAACTCTCTGTTGCACCACACCTGTAAAGTAGGCCCGTGTGCTCCCCATAACCACAATCTATTAAAAGTTGTGGGTCAGGTGAACTCCATGATACACTTTGGGGTTCTCTAAACCCTGGCCCATAACAAAATAAACAGTTAACGATAACCATGCTTTGGTTATGTACCAAGTCTAATTTAGCAATCTAGTGGAAATAACAGTCTTCCAGTTGGAATAAAGTTAAATCACCACCATTATCCTGGGGCAAAGGGTCAAGCACATGTTCAGGTTCAACTATAAAACTAACAGAGAAATGTTACTAACTAGAAAATAGATAAATGGCCAGAACTTGCTGGAGCTGAGCATCGTTCTGTACGCTCCGTTAGTTCAGCATTTTTGCACTGTAACTTGCTGGAGGTATAACTTGATAATCAAGCAGTGAACAAGTGATTTTGAACCTCAGCAAACGGTAGGAACAAAATTAAATCCCCAAAGCCAATAAGATTTAAGGATCAAGAAATAAACAATGGCAGGCAGCATGGTGGTGCAGTGGTTAGCACTGTTGTCTCACAGGGCCGAGGTCCCAGGTTCGATCCCAGATCTGGGTCACTGTCCGTGTGGAGTTTGCACATTCTCATGTTTGCGTGGGTTCCGTCCCCAAAACCCAAAGATGTGCAGGTTAGGTGGATTGGCCACGCTAAATTGCCTCTTAATTAGAAAAAAAATGAATTGGGCACTCTAAATTTTTTTTTTAAAGTAATAGATTGAAATGGGCTGCCTTTGCCCACCTGATTTAAAAAAAAAAAGAAATAAACAATGGCAAATTCTGGCGATGAAGAAAACACGCTGTAATACTCATCCCCCTGAAACGTATGGCCAATTTTCACATTTACAAGATCATTATTTCAGCAACTCCAGCCCAATTAAATCCACTAAAGCTGCTTGAGATTACTCCCACCTACTTACATTCACGGCAATATGCAACTTAACATCCAATTGTTCCTTAACCCCATTATTATTTGTTAACTGCAATGATCTTCCCAATTAATTTACTCCCACTAGTTCTTTGATCGAGGTGAACAATTTACTTAGATCAGTTTTCTTGGCTCCCTTTGAAAGTTGGAATATTGTAAATTTAGTCACTTTCATACAAAACAAGCCTAAGTTCCTGAAAGTCAAAAGTATCTTAGTGTTCTCTGCTGTCCTCTCTTTCAACGCGGTTTGAATAAACAGTAGACCACAGAACAGTATTCCAACATTTAGACAGGAGCACATACACTTTAGGAATATCTGCAGAAATATGGACAGGGGAATGAAAAATGGTGGGATGGATGGGGCAGGCACTTCAGAGGGTCAGTAAAATAGCATGGTATAGAGCAGTGATGGGCAACTTGGACTAGTGAGTGGGTCACATGAGTGACCCTCCTTTCATCTCAGTGGGCTGCAAAATCGGAATCAGTCAAGTTCATTAATTATGACCCTTGAATATGATCGAATACATTTAATGCGCACCGATTATTTCATAAATTATAAATATGCTTAATTATTCATATGTTAATAGAACTGCATCAGCTTGAGGCGTGGGCCTTTGTGCAGGCTGAAAAGTTGGACTCGAACTAGGGATTGGGGACTGTGGGGGGTTTTTGTATCACTGTTTATGCTGTTGCTGGCTATTCTGTTTTTTGTTTTTCCTGCTTTCGGATGGTGTTGGTTATGGTTTTGTGTTTTAAGGCGTGTGTTGGGGGTCTGTGGTTGTTCTTTTTTGTTTGTACGTGGTTGGTGGATGGGTTGGGACTGCTATTTGGGAGCTGCGTTGAGGGGGTGGGGTGGGGCAGTGGGCTTTCCTCTGGTTTCCCGCGCTGCGGTACGAGGGTGGTGGAGCTGGAGGCAAGGGGTGTGGATATCAGTTCCATTTTCCTGCGCTGAAGCGGTGCCAAGGGGGGGGGGGAACCCCTTTTCGGGAGGGGTTGGAGTTAGGGTGAGAGCTGCCGGGGTCAGCAGAAGTCAGCTGGCTCACGGGAGTACTATGGAGGGAGCTGGATCCCCCACTGGATTGTTCTAGTTCTGGGACAGGCAGGAGGCCGGCGGTGGCCAAGGTGTTGAGGGGGTTTATGGACCAGATTGGGGGGGGTGGATCCCTGGAGGTTTGGGAGGCCGAGGGCTCGGGAGTACTCTTTGTTTCTCCCACGTGCACAGGGTTTATTCCCGTATTGATTTTTTTGTCCTGAGTAGGAGGCTGGTCCCGAGGGTGGAGGATGCCGAATATTCAGCTATAGCAATTTCGGACTATGCTCCCCATTGGGTGGATCTAGAGATGGGGGAGGTGCAGGACCAGCGCCCGCTTTGGCGTCTGGACGTGGGGTTGTTGGCTGATGAGGAGATGTGCAGAAGGGTCCGGGGATGTATTGAGAGGTACCTCAAGGCCAATGATACTGGGGAGGTCCGGGTGGGGATGGTGTGGGAGGCTCTGAAGGCAATGATTAGGGGGGAGCTGATTTCCATCCGAGCCCATAGGGAGAGGGGGGAGAGGAGGGAGAGGGAGAGACTGGTGGGGGAGCTGCTGAGTGTAGATAGGAGGTATGCGGAAGCCCCGGAGGAGGGATTGCTCGGGGAGCAGCGTAGCCTGCAGGCCAAGTTTGATTTATTGACCACCAGAAAGGCAGAGACACAGTGGAGGAAGGCGCAGGGAACAGTCTACAAGTATGGAGAGAAGGCGAGCAGGATGCTGGCGCATCAGCTTCGCAAGCGGGACGCGGCTAGAGAGATTGGTGGAGTGAAGGATAGGGGTGGGAATATGGTGCGGAAGGGGGTAGAGGTCAATGGGGTCTTTAGGGACTTCTACAGGGAACTGTACTGGCCACATGCAGTCGGGGAAGGCGCCGGGACCGGATGGGTTTCCGGTTGAATTTTATAAAAAATATGTGGACCTATTGGGCCCCCTGCTGGTTCGGACCTTTAACGAGGCATGGGAGAGGGGAGTTTTAACCCCGACGATGTCGCGGGCGCTGATTTCCCTGATCCTGAAGCGAAATAAGGACGCCTTGCAGTGTGGATCATATAGGCCAATTTCACTGTTGAATGTGGACGCCAAGTTGCTGGCGAAGATCTTGGCCACTAGAATAGAGGACTGTGCGCCGGGGGTGATACATGAAGATCAGACGGATTTTGTGAAGGGGAGTCAGCTGAACACTAACGTGCGAAAGTTGCTAAATGTGATAATGATGCCGGCGGCAGAAGGAGGGGCAGAGATTGGGGTGGCATTGGATGCGGAGAAGGCCTTTGATAGGGTTGAGTGGGGGTACTTGTGGGAGGTGTTAGAGAGGTTCGGGTTTGGGGAGGGGTTTATTAAATGGGTGAGGTTGCTGTATGAGGCCCCGATGGCGAGTGCAGCGACAAATGGGAGGAGGTCCGAGTACTTCAGGCTCTACCGTGGGACGAGGCAGGGGCGCCCCCTGTCCCCCATGCTTTTTGCGTTGGCAATTGAGCCTCTGGCCATGGCGCTCAGGGAGTCGGGGAGGTGGAGGGGTCTGGTGCGGGGTGTGGAGGAGCACCGAGTGTCGCTTTATGCAGATGACTTGCTGCTGTATGTAGCAGAACCGGTGGGGGGAATGCCGGAGGTGGTGGAGATTCTTGCTGAGTATGGGAGTTTCTCGGGCTACAAGTTGAACCTGGGCAAGAGCGAGATGTTTGTTGTACACCCGGGAGATCAGGAGGAGGGGATTGGAAGGCTCCCGCTAAAAAGGGCAGTGAGGAGTTTTAGGTACCTGGGGGTTCAGGTGGCTAGGAGTTGGGGGACTTTGCATAAGTTTAATTTTACTAGGTTGGTGGAGCAGATGGAGGAGGAGTTTAAAAGGTGGGACATGCTGCCGCTGTCGTTGGCGGGTAGAGTACAGTCCGTTAAAATGACGGTGCTCCCGAGGTTTTTGTTTTTGTTTCAGTGCCTCCCCATTTTCATTCCGAGGGCCTTTTTTAGGAGGGTGAACAGCAGCATCACGGGATTTGTTTGGGCGCATGGGACTCCGAGGGTGAGGAGGGTCTTTTTGGAGCGGGGCAGGGATAGAGGGGGGCTGGCGCTGCCCAACCTCTCTGGGTACTATTGGGCGGCTAATGTCTCGATGGTACGCAAGTAGGTAATGGATGGGGAGGGGGCAGCATGGAAACGGATGGAGATGGCGTCCTGTTGAGGCACGAGCCTGAAGGCACTGGTAACGGCGCCGTTGCCGCTCCCTCCAATGAGGTACACTACGAACCCGGTGGTGGCGGCTACCCTCAAGATTTGGGGGCAGTGGAGGCGACACAGGGGGGAAGTGGGGGGCTCGGTGGAGGCCACGCTGCGGTGGAGCCACCGGTTTGTCCCAGGGAACATTGATAGCGGGTTCCTGGGGTGGCACAGGGCGGGCATAAGGAAGTTGGGAGACCTGTTCATTGACGGGAGGTTTGCGAGCCTGGGTGAGCTGGAGGAGAAGTTTAAGCTCCCCCCGGGGAATATGTTCAGGTACCTTCAGGTCAAGGCGTTTGCTAGGCGGCAGGTGGAGGGGTTCCCTTTGCTGCCCCAGCGGGGGGTAAGGGATAGGGTGCTTTCGGGGGTGTGGGTCGGGGATGGGAAGGTCTCTGACATCTACCAGGTGATGCAGGAGGTGGAGGAGGCATCGGTAGAGGAGCTGAAGGCTAACTGGGAAGTGGAGCTGGGGGAGCAGATTGAGGAGGGGTCATGGGCGAACGCCCTGGAGAGGGTGAACTCCTCCTCTTCATGTGCGAGGCTTAGCCTCATCCAGTTCAAGGTACTGCACAGGGCTCATATGTCCGGGACAAGGATGAGCAGGTTTTTTGGGGGTGAGGACTGGTGCATTAGGTGTTCGGGGAGCCCAGCGAACCATGCCCATATGTTTTGGGCATGCCCGGCACTGGGGGAATTCTGGGGTTTGGGTTGGGGGGAGGCTGGGGACTCGCGATATTTGGGGTTGGGGTGGAGCCGGGAGTGCAGGAGGCGAAAGAGGCTGGTGTTTTGGCCTTTGCGTCCCTAGTAGCCCGGCGGAGGATCTTGCTGCAGTGGAAGGATGCGAGACCTCCGAGCGTGGAGACCTTGATCAATGACATGGCTGGATTCATTAAGCTGGAGAAGGTCAAATTCGCCCTGAGGGGGTCGGTACAAGGGTTCTTTAGGCGGTGGCAGCCTTTCCTCGACTTTCTGGCTCAACGATAGGGAACTAGGTCAGCAGCAGCAGCAACCCGGGGGGGGGGGGGGGGGGGGCATTGTTTATGTTAATTTAATTTATTTTGTTGTTTATTGGGTTTGGGGGGGTTCGTTATATGCGTTGGTACATGTTTATTATTGTTATTATTGTTCTGTTGTTATACATTTTTCAAAAATTTCATTAAAAATTATTTTTTTTTAAAAAAGAACTGCATCAGCTTCAAGTGGTAAAAATATCAGACATATTTACACTTGATTGGATGCAGAGGGAGCGCACGGCTCTCACAGTCAACGTTGTTTACAATCAGTATGCACCTCACTTCACTTGCCCTTGCTTCATGAACATGCCACATCAATTATACCGGTGGGAAAAAGGCTACGCAGATGGACACCAGCGGAATGTGGCAACACTGTGCATGGTCAACAGTCAACAAATTGTCTTGTGGATAGCATTCAGAACCCTGATGGGCTGCACGTGGCCCCCGGGCCGCAGGTTGACTGGCACTGGGATAGAGTGAAACTCATCAACTTTAGGAATCTACTAATAAATCACAAGAGGCTTTATTTCGACTGCAACATTGTGAAATGCATTTAAATATTTAGGCAGCTACATTGACACTTATGCTCAACAAAATGGTGGTTTGAAAGATTTTCTGTTGGGAGTTCTTTGCTGTGACTTGATAAGGGGCCACACTCAATTTCCCAGGTGTGGTGGTATGATTTGCATAGCTGTCTGCCATTGGTGCAGAACACCATCTTACTATTGGCCCTGGTCGGTCATGTGCCTCTCAACCGATTGGTTGAGACCAGTCATATGACGACTCTCCGATTGGTCGAGGGGCTGAGTTAACCACGCCTCCATACCGAGGTATAAATAGTCAGAACGCCCGGCGGTCGTCCATGTATTGTAGTCGACCGCAGGGCTAAGTTCTAGCTTATTAAAGCCTAACTTTTGTACAGCAACTCGTCTGACGTGCAATTGATGGCTCATCAATTTAATAAGCTAGATTTTTGAAGATGGAGTTCCGGATCAAGCCCGAATGCCTCCGCATCAGTCCGCAAACTCAGAACGCTTCAGAAATTTTTCAACATTGGCTGGCATGTCTCGAAGGATACCTGGAGTCTGCAAACAGCCCCCCCACCATGGCACAGAAGCTTCACGTCCTCCACTCCAGCGTGGGCACAGCAGCCTACGCGATAATCAAGGAAGAGGAAGATTACGATGTGGCTATGCTTAAGCTGAATGGACAGTTTCTTAAACCAGTCAACAGAGTATTCGCCCGACATCTGCTGGCCACCAGACAACAGCTCCCCGGTGAGTCATTAGACCAATTTTACCAGGCCCTCGATGTCCTGGGGAGGAATTGCTCCTACGTTTCAGCCACGGAGCACATGGAACTGCTGATCAGAGATGCTTACGTGGCTGGGATGCAGTCTGCCGCTATCCGCCAGCGGGTGCTGGAGAAAGACGACCTCAGCTTAACTGAGGCACGGACTCTCTCCACCTCCCTGGAGGTCGCCGCTTTACACGCCCGCATTTATGTCCCCAGCCGCGCTATCTTGGGCCTCCTGGCACGCTTCCCCACTGCCATCCGCCGCGCCAATCTCCCCCCCGCCGGGCCTTTCAGGGCCCCTCCAGCGCACCGTGCTAATCTCCCCCCTCCGCCGCCGGGCCCCTGCGTCCGGCCTGCGCGCCTCCCCCTCTCCTCCGGGGCCTTCCAGGCCCTCTCAATCAACTCTCTCCCCCTGCGCGCCTCTCAGCCCCCGCTCTCAGCCGCTCCGGTCGGCCCGCCGGCACCGCTAACCCCGCCCCCAGCAACCACGAGGGCCCCGCTATCTTGGGCCCCGGACACCACATGCGGGTACTGGGCGCCGCCATCTTGGGGCGCCGACTCCACGTGCAGGCCCTGGGCGGCGCCATCTTGAGACCCCGACTCCACGTGCAGGCCCTGGGCGGCGCCATCTTGGGATCCCGACTCCACGTGCGGATCCTGGGCACCACCTTCCGGGACTGGCACGCAAGGTTCTTCCAGCACCTACTCGGCCGATGACGACTATGGATCTTCTCCACGGCTCGCGGCCATTCAGCTCGACCAGTCACGTCCACGCACGCTCACCTCAACGGCCACGAGACAGGCTGCCTGCTGGACTCCGGGAGCACGGAAAGCTTCGTTCACCCTACCACGGTAAGACGCTGCGCGCTCCCTGTCCATCCTGTAAAACACAAAATCGGGTTAGCCTCAAGTTCACACTCCGTCCGCATCACCGGGTGCTGCATTGCGGACCTCACGGTCCAAGGGAAGGTTTTTAAAAATTAGAAACTCCTCGTCCTCCCTGACCTTTGTGCACCGGCACTCCTAGGAATGGACTTCCAGTGTAACCTGCAGAGCTTGACCTTCCAATTCGGCAGCCCTATACCCCCCCCCCCCGCCTCACTGTCTGCAGCCTTGCGTCCCTCAAAGTGGACCCCCCTCCTTGTTTGCTAATCTCACCCCCAATTGCAAACCCGTCGCGACACGGAGCAGATGGTACAGCGCCCAGGACTGGACCTTCATCAGGTCGGAGGTCCAGAGGTTACTGAAGGAAGGGGTCATCGAGGGCAGCAACAGTCCCTGGCAAGCCCAAGTGCTGGCGGTCCGTACTGGGGAGAAAAACCGGATGGTCATCGACTATAGCCAGACCATCAACCGGTTTACGCAACTGGACGCGTATCCTCTCCCCCATATTTCCGCCATGGTAAACGATATCGCGAAATACAAAGTCTTCTCCGCTGTGGACCTTAAGTCCACTTACCACCAGCTCCCCCTCCGCGCGAGTGACCGCAAATACACCGCGTTTGAGGCAGATGGGCGCCTCTACCACTTCCTTAAGGTTCCATTTGGTGTCACAAATGGGGTCGCGGTCTTCCAACGGGAGATGGACTGAATGGTCGACAAGTACGGATTACAGGCTACCTTCCCGTACCTTGATAATGTCACCATCTGCGGCCACAATCAGCAGGATCATGACGCCAACCTCCAGAAATTCCTCCAAACCGCAAAACTCCTTAATCTCACATACAACAAGGATAAGTGCGTGTTTAGCACCGACCGTCTAGCCATCCTCGGCTACGTAGTGCGTAAAGGAGTGATTGGCCCCGACCCCGAATGCATGCGCCCCCTGATGGAACTCCCTCTCCCCAATACCCTCAAATCCCTTAAACACTGCCTGGGTTTCTTCGCTTACTACGCCCAATGGGTTCCCAATTAGGCTGACAAGGCCCGTCCCCTCATTTCAAACCACGACCTTCCCGCCGTCGACAGAGGCCTGCCAGGCCTTTAGCCGCATCAAAGTGGACATCGCAAAGGCCACGATGCGCGCCATCGACGAGTCCCTCCCCTTCCAAGTCGAGAGCGACGCATCAGAAGTAGCTCTGGCGGCCACCATGAACCAAGCGGGCAGACCCGTGGCCTTCTTCTCCAGAACCCTCCAAGCTTCCGAACTCCGCCACCCCTCTGTGGAAAAGGAAGCCCAGGCCATAGTCGAAGCGGTGCGACATTGGAGGCACTATTTGGCCGGCAGGAGGTTTACCCTCTTCACAGACCAACGGTCAGTAGCCTTCATGTTTGATAATGCACAAAGGGGCAAGATTAAGAATGACGAGATCTTACGGTGGCGGATCGAGTTGTCCACATACAACTATGAGATCTTGTATCGTCCTGGGAAGCTCAATGAGCCTCCTGATGCCCTGTCCCGCAGTACCTGCGCCAGCGCGCAGATAGACCACCTCCGCTCCCTCCACGCGGACCTCTGCCATCCAGGGGTGACCCGTCTCTACCATTTCATTAAGGCCCGCAACCTGCCCTACTCCATCGAGGAAGTCAGGACAGTAACCCGTGACTGCCACATCTGTGCAGAGTGCAAACCACATTTCTGCCGGCCCGAGCGCGCACACCTGATCAAAGCATCCCGCCCCTTCGAACGTCTCAGCATTGACTTCAAGGGGCCCCTTCCCTCTAACAACCGCAACATTTACTTCCTGACGGTAATCGACGAATACTCCCGCTTCTCCTTTGCCATTCCCTGCCCCGACATGACCACATCGACCGTCATTAAGGCCCTCCTCTCCATCTTCTCCCTGTTCGGCTACCCCGCAGACATACATAGCGATCGGGGGTCCTCATTTATGAGCGACGAGCTGCGTCAATTCTCGCTCAACAGGGGCATTGCCTCTAGCAGGATGACCAGCTATAACCCTCGGGGTAACGGACAGGTCGAGCGGTAGAATGGTACCATCTGGAAGACCATACTACTGGCCCTCCGGTCCAGAGATCTCCCTATTTCCCGACTGCAAGAGGTTATCCCAGATGCCGTACATTCTATCCGCTCACTCCTCTGTACCGCAACAAATCAGACACCTCATGAACGTCTTCTTGTTTTCCCCCGGAAGTCGTCCTCCAGATCCCCTCTCCCGACGTGGCTGGCCGCCCCTGGACCCATCTTGCTCCGGAAGCATGTGCGGGTGCACAAGTCCTTGGTGGAACAAGTCCAGTTACTCCACGCTAACCCGCAGTATGCGTACGTGGAGTACCCCGACGGTCGGCAGGACACGGTCTCCCTCCGGGACCTGGTACCCGCCGGCGTGCGGCCTTCCCCCCCCTTCACCACAGACCCCCCCCCCCTGTTTTTTTCCCCACAGCGCCCCACCCAGGCCACCCCTTCCCCATCCATGGCGTCTCCACAGCCAGTTCGGGTGACGGAGACTGTTCAAGGACCATCGCTCCCGAACTCCAGGACGTCAGCGGAACCACCATCGGCTGAACCGACGTCACCTACTCCACTGCGGCGGTCTGCCAGAACGTCACGGGCCACAAAAAGACTGATCGAATCGATTTAAATTACAACAGCTCCATAGACTTTGTTGGGACTTCGTGTACTATTGCTAATTGACTGGGCCAGTGGGAAGCCAAAACTGTAATAAAAGAAGAGAAAATTTTTGTTCTCCCAGCTGCTACTCATACCAGTTCTCTCCCCGCCCCTCGTTGAAATCTCCCCCCCCCCGCTTCTTTCTCCGCAAGGGGTGAATGTGGTGGTATGATCTGCATAGCTGTCTGCCATTGGTGCAGAACACCGGCTTACCATTGGCCCTGGTCGGTCATGTGCCTCTCAACCGATTGGTTGAGACCAGTCATATGACGACTCTCCGATTGGTCGAGGGACTGAGTTAACCACGCCTCCATACCGAGGTATAAATAGTCAGAACGCCCGGCGGTCGTCCATTTATTGTAGTCGACCACAGGGCTAAGTTCTAGCTTATTAAAGCCTAACTTTTGTACAGCAACCCGTCTCACGTGCAATTGATGGCTCATCACCAGGCTGCCCCCCCCAAAAGATGCAAACTACTTGGCAGCTGCACCACCTTACTGAAAGCAAAATAGGATTCTACCAAACACAAACATTTCCAGAAAAGCAATTACCCTATGCAATTATAAGAAAACCTTTATTCCTTTATAACTCTGCGTTAGAACCACAAAAATAATTCTCTTATACTTTCCTGTGAAATTAGCCTGCCGTAATGAGATCACATTAACTTTTCGGTTTCTCTACATTTCTTATTTCAGGAGCTGATTAACGCTCATCAACACCGTTTGTGCGTGATGCTGTAGTAAATATTGTAAGAAATTGTCAATGGCTCTGGATAATAGCACGCTGAAGCACATTCATGATATTCTATACAATAGCGAATGAATGGTCTGGTCTTCCATCCTACTGAGTTCTTGATCTCGCCTGTGTTACTTCAGGACAGTGTTTTTCAAACTTTTTTTCCCCCACTTTTAAGCAACTGGCCAACCTTTGGGACCCACCCTGGCTGACCATTGCGACCCAAGCCGACCAACCTTCGCAACACACACCATGTTGGTGTACATTTTAAACTCGAAAAGGGAGCCTGCTCCATCCTCATGATCTTATTGAATCAGGTTCAAAGGAGCCAGAGGGCAAAGCATTATCAGGTGCAGACTTCAGCTGGTTTCTTTGTGTCATCTTCATCTTTATGAAAATGCAAAATTCAACCTCACACATGGGAAGTCGTGGTGAAGGGTAATAGCAAAGAAATACGTGTTTTACTCAGCACTGGATATTCCTGGGAGATTCCACACCAGAATGCTGACAGCCACGTGGGCTTTTGCCACGTTTTAAATGCGGTATTACAGGCCAGCTACAGCAGCATATTCTTTTAATTTGGAGTCAGCTTTAAATTAATAACGGATTCTGTGAAAATAATTTTTCGCCAAACACTTCTCTGTCAAATTCTGAAACTTCTCTCATTTGCCAGTACTTCCCTGCAGAAAATACACATGGACTTTGCCTCCTTATTTGCATTGTCACAATGGACAAAACCATAACTAAGAAATCATCTTTATATTTCTTGTTCCAAGTTAAGTTTCTTTTTACAGGGCCATTAACCAGAGCTCTACACTCCCACTGCTCTGGACTCTCCTGTTCAGCTCGCTCCAGCAGATTCTGTCCAATAGGTAAACTGCATTTTTGAGTTTCAGGCCATCTCTTTTTTTTTTAAGAAAACCATTGATCTTCACAGTTCACTTGCCTTGCTTGCCAGCAGCTGCAACATCAAAACAACTCTGCTCCCTCGGCGACAAAAGCACGTATCTGGTTGGTGTTTCAGGTCAAGTTTACATAAAGGGCTCTGCATTCAAAAGGCGGTAGCTGCCACAATTCCTGATGTAAAATCCGGTAGCGTTCAGGACCACAGTGGGAACTGCGGGACTGAACAAATGCACAAAACTCTCAACACCCGCCCGTGACACACCCGTGAATCATGACCCTGACTTTAAAAAACCCTGCTTTAGGGAACCTGGCTGCCATTTTAGTGCAGCAGTGCAAGTGGGCTAGATAGACTTCACCCACTTTGTTGGCCCTGGTTGGTGCTTAGCATTGAGAGACTATGAAACACAAAGACAAATTATGAAACATACAGAACAAGTGCCCTCAGTGTTGGGGGTGGTTACTAGGTTATGGGGATAGGGTGAAGGTGTGGGTTTGCGTAGGGTGCTCTTTCCAAGAGCCGGTGCAGACTCGATGGGCCGAATTGCCTCCTTCTGCACTGTAAATTCTATAAATAAAATGTGAGAAATACACAATAAGTTGGTCAGGAGCTGAAAGAAGACAACATTTTAACGATTTAGATGTGATCAATCTCAGCAAAGTATTAACTTGCCTTTCTTTTTTTAATCAGAATCTGATACTGCTGTGTATTTCCGGTTTCTATTTCGTATTTTTGAACAATCAAATAATATACTTGACAGCGAAGTGAGGATTGTGTCTATAATTTACTTTTAGGGTTCAAAGATGAATTTAAGTTCCATGAAACAGAATCACAGCCATAAGAAATAGATAAACTATGCATTTGTTTTATAGCTGGAACACGGTCTTTGGTTATTAGAACTATTGCAGCATCGGATTTAATATACATATTTTTTTTTAATTGTGCAATAGTGTGACAATATTTGGCTCAATGTTAATGGCCTGGAGCACTGGCCATGTGCTGATTCTCATAAACATTGCCAATTAAGAGGAAGTGCCAAGTTAACCTTTGATATGGCTGATGGAAGTGAGGGGTTGGAGGGATATCCAAAGTAAGCAAGCCGTGTATCAATATACTGTATTTTATAATATACCCAAAAGTTCACTTGCCTTCAGAATTACACTATGAAAGGGAGATTAGTCAAATGAGCATTGTGGAAGATGATAAGAAATATTGAAACATTTAATTTGCACGATTGAGCTCAAACAGTGCAGTGAAGAATATTTGCTGCATGAATGGTTTCATAAATAGCCATATGCTTCACCAGGCAATGTGAACTAAGTCCACTCTTCTGTTCCTTTGTCTAAGTATGTGCATGGATCTTCCTTTTAACTTAAGAGAACACATCCAATACTATTCTTTCTTACCAGGCCATAACAGTGGCTTTTTACCTTTTATGTGTATTCAGTATTGCGGACACAGTAAATGGCACAAACCGCCAAAACTCTAAGTTATTCTACAATTATGCAGCTCTTCTTTGAGGCTTTTCCCTGCCTAGTCAGTGCTCTGTAACTTCAAAGCTTAAAAAAAATATATTTTTATGAAGAGCTTCCAATGCACTGAGGAGGATTCAGGCCAACAACGGTCCAGGATCCAAATCACATCTTTGCCAAAATCTAATCGCTTCTTCCTTTTGCCATACCCTGTGTATTACGGAACAATAGGCTAGTATGCGGTCAATTCTAGCCCCACTTGAGCCACAACTCAGGTGAAACTAGATTTTATATTAATACCCATAGTTTTTGTTGAGTTAAATTGACTACAGTTGCCAAGTTTGTAAATTTAAACACAAATAACCTTTTATTAACAATAATTATAATTAAACTGACAGAAAAATGTAACTGACTTTCTAATACCCCTTTCCCAACCTCCTCTTTTAACTCCCTCACTCTCTACACACAAACACACCACACACACAAGCAACAGAGGGGAAAGGATGGTTGAAAGGGAAAGTAAATATTAATTAAATAAAAGAATAAAAGATCTTCGAATCAGATGGATGCCTTCCAGTTAATCTGCCTCAAGAGTTAGGCTTTCATTTGAGTACTTTCTTTTCCTTCAGCTTTTAATGATCTTCGCTGCAGACTCACGGAGACAGCATGGAACTGGCAACAGAGAGAGGGAGAAAACACAGCTCCTCTTCCTTCAAGGGTCGAGAGGCTCCTGCCAGGTGTCTCAGAAAGCATCATGCAGGAACCAATTGGTGACTGTTGTCAGGCAGAACACTCTCCCTGGCCAACCCAGTGGTTGCCTGTTGGCCAATCAAACCAACCTCCTCCAAAATAGGTTCCCAAGATTCACCGGCATTAAAACCTAGTTTCTCCTCTCCAAAATACGAAACCTCGGAACACACTCTCCTGGCAAGCACTTTTCTGCTAAACTGCACATTCCATGTATGGGTCCACAGACCAAAAATAATAAAATAAAGGAAATGTGAACAAAGGAAATAAAAGGAAGGACTTGTACAGTATCAAGCTTTGTTGAAACACATTTATTTATTTTTGAGATATATTCTTTATAGACAGATTAACAGGGGCAAAATATTACCCCTGCCTACCTTCAGTGAGTTTGATTCTGCAGTCAAGCGGTGAAAACAATGATGCCGACCAGGTAGAAAGCAGTACAAACACCTAATCATCTTTGCGGCATTGACCTCCCTTTTTTCACCAGCAGTTTGAACCTGGTGCCAAGTCAAAGGAGATCTCTAGGTATCCAGCGGCAGTGATGTCAACAAGTAATGTATGTAACCAACCACCATGAAGTATTCTCACAGACAGCAAACCTAAAAGCTAAGAGCGCTGAATTCCTTCATTTTTAAATTATTTTAAATTTTCAAAGAGCAAAATAAATGGTTATATTTCGAATAAGAGGCTAAAAACATTAATAACTAACTTCTTTAAAATGTGGATTTATTAATGACTATTAATTATGGCATAAACATAAAATTACCGATTCAAGGTCAGTGGGAGTGTTTAGCAGCTAGGACGGTATAACATTTTGAAGGGTTCTTGGAGTGAAACTAACAGTGTAACAATGGATGTTTCAGTCAATTCATGAATGCTTTGGAACTGCAGTTCAGAGTGACTTGAACAACAAATTTCCGGCAGAAATGTA
Source organism: Scyliorhinus canicula (assembly GCF_902713615.1). Lineage (NCBI taxonomy): Eukaryota > Metazoa > Chordata > Chondrichthyes > Carcharhiniformes > Scyliorhinidae > Scyliorhinus > Scyliorhinus canicula. Next base: position 101,217,116 of record NC_052160.1, on the reverse strand, counting down.
GAATCGCTGACTGCAACTTCCAGGCTTCTGGATTATTTTGCACATCTGTGGATATCACGGAACATATAAAGATGCATGGGGATGGGGAACACATCATCAGCTGCAGTTTCTCCATATTTTAATGTAGCTATCATGAATACATGGCTGGAACCTGCTGATTAATCAATTGGTTTTAAATGTACAAAGAAAATAGGGCATTCTTTTCAGTTTAAGCAAGCTTTCAGTAATAACACCCAAAAAAATCTACCACAGAGGACATGACTGCCATTACTTAATTGAGCATTTTCAAAAACATCACTATACGAAATGAAATGAAAATCGCTTATTGTCACGAGTAGGCTTCAATGAAGTTACTGTGAAAAGCCCCTAGTCGCCACATTCCAGCGCCTGTTCGGGGAGGCTGGTATGGGAATTGAACCGTGCTGCTGGCCTGCTTGGTCTGCTTTAAAAGCCAGTGATTTAGCCCAGTGTGCTAAACCAGCCCCATTGTATTTGTAACATTTCCTTATTATAATTAAACATTTGAGCTGCGATTGGAAAGCAAACGAGGCAAACAAATGTTCATGTCCAGAACCATCTTTGTAATTTCTTGCCTTTAGCCAAGTTTCCACAGACTATTCCATCTGTCCTCTAAATTAGCCATTGCTGCTTCCTGCATGAAAAACATTCGTCAACACAGTAAATCTATAAGTAAATTGGGGCAGCACGGTAGCATTGTGGATAGCACAATGGCTTCACAGCTCCAGGGTCCCAGGTTCGATTCTGGCTTGGGTCACTCTCTGTGCGGAGTCTGCACATCCTCCCCGTGTGTGCGTGGGTTTCCTCCGGGTGCTCCGGTTTCCTCCCACAGTCCAAAGATGTGCAGGTTAGGTGGATTGGCCATGATAAATTGCCCTTAGTGTCCAAAATTGCCCTTAGTGTTGGGTGGGGTTACTGGGTTATTGGGATAGGGGGAGATGTTGACCTTGGGTAGGGTGCTCTTTCCAAGAGCCGGTGCAGACTCGATGGGCCAAATGGCCTCCTTCTGCACTGTAAACTCTATGAAAAAAAAATAAAGAACTCCAGTGCACGGGTTGATACCAAGCACTGCTAAAATTGCTATTCTGAACTCAGAAGAGAGTTTGCTCCTACAAGACCAGCAAAATGTCCTTCTTCTTGGATGGCTGACTTTATGTACAAGCAATCTTCTGGGGTGGATGAAACAAGATATATTAAAAAGTAATTACCGCAGTTCTGAATACCTGCAGTTATTATCCAGTAAATCTCGAAGCCTCATCAAGATGGAAAACCACTAATAATCAAGCAGCGTATTTGTTATGCAGGTAAAGGGTTTTTGTCCAAGCTTTCACATTTTACCGCCTCTTTGTTGGTCACCTTTATCCCACATATTAAAACAAAATTAAGTACACCAGACTAACAATCATGATTAAAATGTGCGTAAAAATTAAGTGAAATTGAAAAGAATGGTGTTTCTCTTGGTTATATTCTGCATTCCATGTCTACAATGAATACATACTAATTAGTATATTGTACAATCTATCTCCCGTTTGCTCGGATTTCAAACATTTTAAAATCTTGTTAACGGATATGTGCAAGCCTTACGACTGTACACCAAGTTGCTCGATTTGATATTTTCAATTTTAAGCAACGATCATGCAAGGGAATTATGAGTGAAGCTTTGAAATCAGAATGATTTATGTCACCCATTAAAACTAATGATACTACCGTTACTTCAGTTGAATATATTTTCCAAACTATGTTTTGATTTACCTTCATCCAAAGATGTCCAGGATAGGTGAATTGGCCATGCTAAATTGCCCCTTGATGCCCAAGGATGTGCAAGTTGGGTGGGGTTACGGGGATAGGGAGGGGAATGGCCTAGGTAGGGTGCTCTTTTGGAGGGCCAGTGCAGACTCAATAGGCCAAATGGCCTCCTTCTGCATGGTAGGGATTCTATGGATTTATCTATGGCATTGCTCTTTTTTAAAATAAAGTGTGACTGATATCTTGCTACTCTCGGGGCAATGTTGGGAGAGGGCTTGGAACACTGGGTAGTTTTGGCAGGTTTTGTTGCAAAACTTCATGGTGAAGACGTCATGTAGCCAATGTGCCTGCCCTCAACTTGGAATTGGAAGCTAAATCCACTCAATGTGCAAAAGGCATGTGCGGAGAGACAATGAAATTCAGCACAATCCTCAAATTGGCACCGAAAGAATTATAATCTGACTTGGCACTTGGTTGCCAGACACCTGGTATCTCATAACCTCACTCTGGCCTCTAAACCTGGCTAAGATTATCCTTTCACCGAAGCTGCCCTTCACATTTAAATTCTGTGACTTATGAGGGGAAACAAAAAGTTTACTTTGAATGACTACGATAGGATTTGCAATGCACAGCAATGCAGTGGAAAGATGCCAGCAGGAATAAGACAGCTTCGAGAGAGGCAGGGAGGGAGGGAGGGAAGAGAAAGACAGTGAGGAAGTAACGCCGGACATGGGAGAATGCCGCGTGATACACCAAGAGTAAAAACATTTAATAGCATGAAGTGTCACCTACACAGAGAAAAATTTGTAGACAAAGTTTATCTTGTTCGAACAACTAGTGTTAACATTAGGAGATGGGTGTGTATGGTGGCACAGTGGCGTAGTGGTTAGCACTGCTGCTTCATGGCACCGAGGACCGGGTTTGATCCCGGACGGGCCCAGGATACTGTCCGTGTGGAGTTTGCACTTCTCCCCTGTCTGCGTAGGTCTCACCTCATCACCCAAAGATGTGCAGGGTAGGTGGATTGGTCATGCATTGGAAAAATTGGGTACTCTAAATGTTTTAAAAAAGGAGATGGGTATGAATCAGCTTTTCATATGCTCCACAGTTGAAAGATGCTGGATCATAATTTTCTGCTTCATAATAGAGGCCTGTGGAAGGGGTGCTCGCTCCATACACATTCAAATGTGAGTACTGTCTACTGTGCAAGGATTGAACATTTACTTTGGAATTTTCTTTCCAAGTAGCTCGGCTGAGACATTGCAAAAGGGATTGAACATTTACTTTGGAATTTTCTTTCCAAGTAGCTCAGCTGACACATTGCAAAAGGGAATAATTTTTTTAAAAATCCGTAACCCATAATTATATATGAATCATGCATATCATGAGCCCAATGCGGTAAAAAGTGCATGTTGTTACTGCAGCATAGAAATGCAATGCACATCTGGATAGTTTGATGGCTGCAACACAAACCAATTGACATTCCAGCCGTGGCCATTTCGATTACTTCTTTCAGCTTTGGGGTAATTTTGAAATCACTAAATTTGCATGCAAGAGCGCTGAATGGTTCTTGTTTTTAGTGCTTCACCTTTTTTTCGATAACTGACATCTCCTGACTGCAGGTACTCAAAACAGAATGTAGGAAATGACATTCCATTTGATTAGACTTTGACCTTATTTTAAAACATAATTATCACATGACGGATTACAGAGCTATTAGGCATATCAGACCAATTAAATTCAAAAATCTGCTGTAATCGTGTAGAAAAATTGCAAACACATTGTTTAAAAATGTGTGCTGCGACAGTGCAAAAATATACAAATAACCTTAAATATCAACTAGACAATCCCTCAACTATTAAGCATAATTTAAATAGATTAAAATAAATGTATCCCCAAATTATTTTCAATTAGTTTTTTCCCTACAGCAATTTATTTTTCAATGTTTTTTTTTCTTTTTGATATTCAGCTCGCTATATGCAGTTGATCTTTGTACTCAAATAATCCTTTTTCATGATTTCTTGTATCGCTTTGAAGTGTGTTTACTTGCATCATGGTCTTTAATAATCCACTCTTATGCACTTCAATTGTCGCATTTATCCAAGAGCAAAAACTGTGATTAAATCAGAGTTCAAATTTTTATAAAAAGCCTTATTTTTGAGAAAGAACCTTCAGGAGAGTGAATAGCCAAGTCTATGAACTATGAAGTCTATTGTGGGGGTTTGGACAGACTAAGAGGAACCAATAGGGATCCCCAAAGCAACAGCTCGAGTAGCAAAAGGCACAGATTTGGAGGGAAATGGATGCAAAGGTTAAACTATAAACAAACAAAGGGAAAAGTTGCTCATTGAGGAACGACAACAGGTTCAGCAGATCCAGGAATTCAGAAGAGCAAGCTTAAGATTGCTCAAGACAGACATGACGCTGGGAAGGAACAGCAGGTATCGGGCTTGAGATTATCGCAGGATAGAAAGGATAGAGCATGCAAATTCAGAGCCGGCGGTCACAGGCTTGAGTGCCTTCAATCTGTTTCTGCCCACTGTGGCTCCAAAATGGCAGTCAGCAAAGTCATTAATGACATTTTATGCAACTGTCCCTCCTCTTGTTCTTTCCTGCAACCGTTGACACATTTGATCATACCATCCTCCTCCCATGTCACTCTTCCTTCACCCTGTTGGATGGCACTAGACTTGTCTTGTTCCACTCTTATCTATCCAGTCGTAACTTTCAACGGCTTCTCTTCAATGGTTCCCACACCGTTAGGTCTGAAGTCCCAAAGGATCAATCCTGGCCCTCTCTTAAATCTACACACAGCCCCAACATCTCAAAAATAAACGTCAGTTTCCACATGTATGCTGACGATACCCAACTTTGCCTCACGCCACCTGTCTTGATCCCCTCCACTATCACTAAATTTTCAGAATGTTTATCCGACGCAGGACGAGATGAACAGATATTTCTTCCAACTAAACATGCGGAGAATGAAGCTATTGTCTTTGGTCCCTGGCCCAAACTCTGTTCTTTAGCCCCCGCTCCTTCGAGCTCTCTGGCATCCATCTGAGGGTGAACCAGACTGCCTTTTAAACTTGGTGGTATAGTTGACCCTGAAGTGAGCTCCGCCTGCCAACCGTGCCATGACTAAAGCTGCCTATTTCCCCCTCTGTATCATCCAACTCCCTTCCTACCTTAGCTGACCTGCAGTTGAAACTTGGATGAAAGGTCATCAATCTGAAACTTTCTCTCTCTACAGATGTTGCCTCCCCAGCCTGGTAGTTTCAGCATTTTCTGTTTTATTTCATTTACCTTGTTTCTGTTGTGTGAACTCCAGTGTTATTTACTGCTTAACATAGGTTTGTCTATCAAATTGTTCATCTGATGCAAGACAGTTTAAACACAATGGGCCTGAGATTCCAAGGCGATTCCATTAGTCTATCACTGGCAGACATTGCAGTATCGACACCAGAAAAATGGAGTGGACCTAGTAGCACGGTCTCTGCCTTTTACTGCGTTGCGTTCAGTATCTTGCAAGGAGCAGGGGCATCCATCCCCCACAAACTGAACAGCGAGCAGGGGAGGGGCGAGAACACCCTCAAGTCAGGGATTCTCATTCCTAAGGTTCACTTGCGAGAGCTGGCAGTTTAATGTTAACCACTGCATCAAAATCATGCAGACTTCACGACACAAGGAAATGTGTGAGCCCCTTTGGTGGGGTTCTGTTCCAGCAAGTGGTCTGGATTCCCGAAAGCGCAAAGTCTTGGGTTTTGGAAAAATCTGGCTGATCTCCTTTGCTTCATCAGGGGACAGATTGGATAACTGCTGGAAACCACCCCCACTCTCCCACCCACCAGCCTCTGGTAGCCTGTCCAAAGTGTACACCAGTGTCAAAAGTTTTCATGGACACGGGAGTAGGCAGGCATTAAGGGTGCACCTTAGACCAATGATTAGCCTCCCATTAGCACACTAATTATGGTGAGGCTAGGGTCAGAGAGCAAAGTCTCACAATTTCAGCATGACAATCACAATAAAGGGATATCAAGGCTTGCTTCTTTGCTGAGCTGGAAGTTATCAAATTTATCCGGGGTGGGGGGGGGGGAGGAAGAGAGAGAGAGAGAGAGAGAGAGAGAGAGAGAGGTAGAGAGATGATGTGTTGGGTAAGCTAGATCTGCGAGGACTGCGTTTACTGCAGCAGTGAGAGAGACAGACCTCCAACACTTGAAGAAATGCAACTTGCTTTTATTGAACTGTTAACTATCATACGTATTTTAACTGTGGGTTGACACTATGCTGAGTTGACCGGAGACCTGAGGTTAACCTGACCAGACTATCTTACTACCACATGGTTTGTGTTTTAGTTGTTGCTCACGGGCTCTGACTGTTTCAGAGGCTGGATCCCAAGAGAGTGGGAAAACTAGCGCCCTCTGGCTTTCTAGTGGTTGTGTCCTGTCTGGTGATTGGCTGCTGTGTTCTGTGTGTTCATTGGTCATCCTGTGTGCCAATCACTGCCTGTCTGTGCACCATCATATACTTGTGTGTATATTATGATGAGAGAGGGAGGGAAAGAGAGAGAGAAAGATGGATTTAGGAAACACCTGCAGATTGTTTAACATCCTAGTGTTTGGAAAAAGCTTGTTTTGTTTGCATCCAAATCAAAACTGAAACTCAACATCTGACAGTTTAAGCCCCTGGCTCCTCCCATTAACCACATCATCTCTGTCCCACTAACTGAGTTATGACCATCTTACTACGGCTAACCAAAACCCTACAATTATCTAAACCCAACTATTAACAAAAAATCTATTGAACCTATTTAGGTATGAATGATGATCTTACTTCTACAATGCTTTATCGCTTCTGCAGCCACAGTGTCTGCCTGCCTTTTAAACGAGGGTTTAAAAAAAATTACTGTGGCAGTCACATACGCATCCTATCTCAGGCATTTAACCATTACTGTACCAGATACATATAATACACTATATATCTGAAATGCCCACATCACAGGCGATATGAAACAAAACTTTATGAAATGGCCATTTTCATTCTTCAACCAAGGTGAGATAAATACAGGCAATTCAAACAGAAAACTGATTAAATTAAAAGTTATTCCACATGGGTGTAAAACAAAATCAAGCTGACCCAAAAAAACATTCAGGAAAATTAAGACAAGAAAGACTTGCGTTTACAGAACGTTTGCCAAATGCTTTACAGGTAATGAAGTACTTTTCAAGTGTAGTTAATGCTTTAATGTAAGAAACACGGCAGCTAATTTGCGCACAGCATTCTCTCCCCAACAGCAATGTGATAATGGCAAGATAATCTGTTTGCTTTTGTGATCTTTATTGAGAGATAAATATTGGTAAGGACACTGGGGATATCTCTCCTGTGTTTCTTCAAAATAGTGCCCTGGGATTTTTTTATCTGAGTTAGACGGAACCACAGTCTCATCTGAGAGAAAGTACATTCGACAGTGCAGCAGCCATTCAATACCACAGCGCCAGCCTTAATGTTTGTGTTCAAGTCCTGGAGTAAGACTTGAACCCACAATCCTTTGACTCAGAAGCAAGAGTGTTTCCGACTAACAGACTGCCAATCGATTCCCAGTGCAGATTGTCACCAGGCTTTTCAACTCAGAAGGCTGCAGAGCAAAATTCAACGTCGGTCTTTACGCAATATCTTCTATCCAGCACGGGTCACTGGATAATGATCAGGTGCAAAGATTAATTGTCGAGCTGGAGAATAAATGAGAACACCCCAAAACCCCCTTGGCTGAAGTAGGCTAATCCAGCATAAACATCAATTTGTGAGGGATGCATACAAGTCCTGTCCTTGGCAAGATACTGAGAAAACCGCAATACGTGGCACAGACCTGATCCAACTGGGTCCCCGCCATCTTCCTGTCACCTCTACCAGTGGTAGACTACTGGCTTTCACAACATCAAATTTACATTCACCTGGTCTATAAAGCTCAGCATTGCAACACAACATGGATTCATCAACTGAGCTATTACAGAAGAACTATTTGTACTTGTTTTCCATGGCTCATTTTATCATTTCTCTATTCCCATCAGGATTGCAACTCTTTCCCTCTCTACCCCAATTCATAATTCATTTCTTCCATTATTAATTTCCTAAATCTTTTAACACGTACTGTGCATCTGTCCAATACATCAACTGCGTCAGCAGGGGGAAAACAAGATAATTTCTCTTTGCCTGAGCTTCACTGATGACATCTCACAGAGATGCAGCTTTCTCAGCTTTGATTCATTTTGAACAACAAAAATAGCATATTTTCCATTCTTGGGATTCTCTGCTGTCACATTGCTCAGGATCTGCATGAAAAGTAGAGTCTGCATGTCAAACAATTTTTTTGACTCTCGGTTGGGGGGGATACACCATTTGCACAGCTCGCACTCAGCAGGCTCTGAGCGCACAGTTGGCAGCTCCACACCGTGAACATCACATTAATACAAAATGTTCAGACACAAAAGACACCCCAGTCTTCTTCTTCATCAAAAAAGCAAGATGTGTCTGACTTACCGTATGCATTAAATATTGAACATTAATGGACACAAATGACCTTTTTTAAAAAAAAATATTACCCATCATATGGCCCACTTTAGTCAGAGCATCTCGAGGTGAGCAGACCTAAATCATAATTATATCTAAGTAAACCACGTTGAGTCGTCACCATAATCCATGACAGCAACCATACCCACTGCGCTCACTGTACAGATCCTGCACAGCTAACCAATTGAGTGAGGGGGAACAGGAAGTTGGGGCAAAAAACATCAGAAGCGATTACAGTTTTTCACCTAACGTTGCGGCAATATTTGCTCAAATTATAAGAACATAAGAACATAAGAACTAGGAGCAGGAGTAGGCCATCTGGCCCCTCGAGCCTGCTCCGCCATTCAATTAGATCATGGCTGATCTTTTGTGGACTCAGCTCCACTTTCCGGCCCGAACACCATAACCCTTAATCCCTTTATTCTTCAAAAAGCTATCTATCTTTACCTTAAAAACATGTAATGAAGGAGCCTCAACTGCTTCACTGGGCAAGGAATTCCATAGATTCACAACCCTTTGGGTGAAGAAGTTCCTCCTAAACTCAGTCCTAAATCTACATCCCCTTATTTTGAGACTATGTCCCCTAGTTCTGCTGTCACCCGCCAGTGGAAACAACCTGCCCGCATCTATCCTATCTATTCCCTTCATAATTTTAAATGTTTCTATAAGATCCCCCCTCATCCTTCTATATTCCAACGAGTACAGTCCCAGTCTACTCAACCTCTCCTCATAATCCAACCCCTTCAGCTCTGGGATTAACCTAGTGAATCTCCTCTGCACACCCTCCAGCGCCAGTACGTCCTTTCTCAAGTAAGGAGACCAAAACTGAACACAATACTCCAGGTGTGGCCGCACCAACACCTTATACAATTGCAACATAACCTCCCTAGTCTTAAACTCCATCCCTCTAGCAATGAAGGACAAAATTCCATTTGCCTTCTTAATCACCTGTTGCACTTGTAAACTAACCTTCTGTGACTCATGCACTAGCACACCCAAGTCTCTCTGAACAGTGGCATGCTTTAATATTTTATCGTTTAAATAATAATCCCGTTTGCTGTTATTCCTACCAAAATGGATAACCTCACATTTGTCAACATTGTATTCCATTTGCCAGACCCGAGCCCATTCACTTAACCTATCCAAATCCCTCTGCAGATTCCAGTATCCTCTGCACTTTTCGCTTTACCACTCATCTTAGTGTCATCTGCAAACTTGGACACATTCCCCTTGGTCCCCAACTCCAAATCATCAATGTAAATTGTGAACAATTGTGGGCCCAACACGGATCCCTGAGGGACACCACTAGCTACTGATTGCCAACCAGAGAAACACCCATTTATCCCAACTCTTTGCTTTCTATTAATTAACCAATCCTCTATCCATGCTACTACTTTACCCTTAATGCCATGCATCTTTATCTTATGCAGCAACCTTTTGTGTGGCACCTTGTCAAAGGCTTTCTGGAAATCCAGATATACCACATCCATCGGCTCCCCGTTATCTACTGCACTGGTAATGTCCTCAAAAAACTCCACTAAATTAGTTAGGCATGACCTGCCTTTTACGAACCCATGCTGCGTCTGCCCAATGGGACAATTTCTATCCAGATGCCTCGCAATTTCTTCCTTGATGATAGATTCCAGCATCTTCCCTATTACCGAAGTTAAACTCACTGGCCTATAATTTCCTGCTTTCTGCCTACCTCCCTTTTTAAACAGTGGCGTCACGTTTGCTAATTTCCAATCCACCGGGACCACCCCAGAGTCTAGTGAATTTCGGTAAATTATCACTAGTGCATCTGCAATTTCCCTAGCCATCTCTTTTAGCACTCTGGGATGCATTCCATCAGGGCCAGGAGACTTGTCTACCTTTAGCCCCATTAGCTTGCCCATCACTCCCTCCTTAGTGATAACAATCCTCTCAAGGTCCTCACCTGTCATAGCCTCATTTCTATCAGTCGCTGGCATGTTATTTGTGTCTTCCACTGTGAAGACCGACCCAAAAAACCTGTTCAGTTCCTCAGCCATTTCCTCATTTCCCATTATTAAAACTCCCTTCTCATCCTCTAAAGGACCAATATTTACCTTAGCCACTCTTTTTTGTCTTATATATTTGTAAAAACTTTTACTGTCTGTTTTTATATTCTGAGCAAGTTTACTCTCATACTCTATCTTACTCTTCTTTATAGCTTTTTTAGTAGCTTTCTGTTGCCCCCTAAAGATTTCCCAGTCCTCTAATCTCCCAGCAATCTTTGCCGCTTTATATGCTTTTTCCTTCAATTTGATACTCTCCCTTATTTCCTTAGATATCCACGGTCGATTTTCCCTCTTTCTTCTGTCCTTCCTTTTTGTTGGTATAAACCTTTGCTGAGCACTGTGAAAAATCGCTTGGAAAGTTCTCCACTGTTCCTCAACTGTTCCACCATAAAGTCTTAGCTCCCAGTCTACCTTAGCTAGTTCTTCTCTCATCCCCTTGTAATCTCCTTTGTTTAAACACAAAACACTAGTATTTGATTTTACTTTCTCACCCTCCATCTGTATTTTAAATTCCACCATATTGTGATCGCTCCTTCCAAGAGGATCCCTAACTATGAGATCATGAATCAATCCTGTCTATTACACAGGACAAGATCTAGGACCGCTTGTTCCCTCGTAGGTTCCATTACATACTGTTCTAGGAAACTATCGCGGATACATTCTATAAACTCCTCCTCACGGTTGCCTTGACCGACCTGGTTAAACCAATCGACATGTAGATTAAAATCCCCCATGATAACTGCTGTACCATTTCTACATGCATCAGTTATTTCTTTGTTTATTGCCTGCCCCACCATCTCATTACTATTTGGTGGCCGATAGACTACTCCTATCAGTGACTTTTTCGCCTTACTATTCCTGATTTCCACCCAAATGGATTCAACCTTATCCTCCATAGCACCGATGTCATCCCTTACTATTGCCCGGATGTCATCCTTAAATAACAGAGCAACACCACCTCCCTTACCATCCACTCTGTCCTTCCGAATTGTTTGATACCCTCGGATATTTAACTCCCAGTCGTGACCATCCTTTAACCATGTTTCAGTAATGGCCACTAAATCATAGTCATTTACGATGATTTGTGCCACCAACTCATTTACTTTATTCCGAATACTACGAGCATTCAGGTAAAGTACACTTATGTTGGTTTTTTTACCTCTGTTTTGAATCTTAACATCTCCAGTTTTATTCCTTTTGTTATTATTGGGCCTATTCACTGTGCTCCCCTCAGTCACTGTACCTCATCCAACCTTGCATTCAGGGAGGTCATTGTTGGAGTTGTACAGAACTTTGGTAAGGTCGCTGGAGTACTGTGTGCAATTCTGGTCACCACATTTTAGGAAGGATCTGATTGAACTGGAGAGGGTGCAGAGGCAATTCACCAGAACGTTGCCTGGGATGGAACAGTTAAGTGAAGAGAGATTGGATAGGATTGGGTTGTTTTCACTGGAGCAGACAAGACTTGAGGGGCAACATGATCGAGGTTTACAAGATTATGAGAGGCATGGACAGGGTGGATAGGGAGCTACTGTTCCCCTTCCACAGGCAGTGCATTCCATGCCCCCACTACTCTCTGGGTAAAGAACCTACCTCTGACATCCCCTCTATATCTTCCACCATTTATCTTAAATTTATGTCCCCTTGTAATGGTGTGTTCCACCCGGGGAAAAAGTCTCTGACTTTCTACTCTATCTATTCCCCTGATCATCTTATAAACCTCTATCAAGTCACCCCTCATCCTTCTCCGTTCTAATGATAATGGTCCATGCTTGCGATCAGAAGCAGTTATTTGTACGTTTCACTTGTGGCCGGCCAATCCATTTGAAAGAACATGAAGGAACTTTTTAAAACTGGGCTAGATATAAATTATTTTATGCTACATTTTCTTTTAGCTTTCTCCCCTCAACCCCCTCCTCCACACACACAGCAGGTGACCAAAGCTATGATCAGACTAACTTTATTCAACTGGTACTTCATGTTCCTTCACTGATTCTGGTTTAAACCTGGTACCCCCTTCCAAACAGCACATTGGGAGTACCTACAGAAATGGTTCAAGGCGGCAGTCAACCATCACCTTCTCGAGGGTAGCTAGGGATGGGCAACAAATAGTGGCCAAATCAGCAATGCTCATCTTCATGAAAAAATAAATAAAATGATAATATGCAATGATGAGCATCATTTTCCCAGGTGAGAGAATCATCTTCCTTGACTTGAACAAAATAGCTATTAACAAGTATCGTCCATTCGAGCCCCCAGCCCGGTTTGATCCTGGATCCTACCACCCTCGACACCGCCCTTGCTACACCCTTCCAAAATTCCCCCAGCGCTGGGCATGCCCTGAACATATGGGCATGGTTTGCTGGGCTCCCTCAGCACCTAATACACCTGTCCTTGTTCCCAAAAAAACAGCTCATCCTTGTCCTGGTCATGTGAGCCCTATGCAGCACCTTAAACTGTATGAGGCTAAGCCTCGCACAAGAAGAGGAGTTCACCCTTCCTAGGGCATCCGCCCACGTCCCCTCCTCAATCTCCTCACCCAGCTCCTCCTCCCATTTACCCTTCGGCTCCTCCACCCAGGCCTCGTCTACCTCCTGCATTACTTGGTACGTTGCCGCGATCCTCCCCTCTCCAACCCACACCCCCGAGAGCACCCTGTCCTGGACCCCACGCGACAGCAACAGAGGGAATTCCGCCACCTGCCGCCTGACAAACGCCCTTACCTGCATGTACCTAAAGGTGTTCCCCGGGGGGAGCCCGAACTTCCCTTCCAGCTCACCCAGGCTCGCAAACTTCCCGTCTACAAACAGGTCCCTCAACCTCCTAACACCTGCCCTGTGCCAGCTCAGGAACCCGCCATCAATCCTGCCCGAGACAAACCGGTGGTTCCCCATGTACTCCATTTTATGGTGAGCTGAAATATTCCCAATTGATTTCAACCAAATTTACAAAGTGATATCCTTATTGATAGACTTATACCTGGAGAATAAAACTAACAGGGTCCATTCTAATCCAGAGGAACACCAGGTATTTTTATAGGGAACTAACAACTGCATGCTCTCACTTGGAATCATAGAATGGCAACATTATTGGAGCCATTCAACCCAATGTGTCTGTCTCAGCTCTCTATTAGAACAATTCAGCCAGTCAGAGTCTCCGGCCTTTTCAATGAAGCCATGCAAATCTTCTCTCTTCGAATAATTATCCAATTCCTTTTTGGAAACCACGACTGAATCGGCCTCTACCACATCCTCAGGCAATACAGTACATTCCAGGCCTCACCACTCACTGCATAATATAGTTTTCACTCATGCAAAGCTTAACAATGGACTTTAATAAATTAGACATTTTACTAATTAATTCCATCATATTATATTCCTTTTGTTCCATTTCAGTAAACGCATTTTGGTACTGTCTTTCACTTACTCATTGCCACCTCTCTATTTCCTCCAGTACCCTATGCTTTAGTACATTCCATACCTAAAATATGGGTTTCTTTCAGAGAATTCCTACAGTGCAGAAGGAGGCCATTTGGCCTGCACCAATCCTCTGAAAGAGCACCCCACCTGGGCCCGATACCCGTAACCCCACCTATCCTTTGGACACTTAGGGGTAATTTAACATGGCCAATCCACCTAACCTGCAGATCTTGGACTGTGGGAGGAAACCAGAGCACCGGTGGAAACCCACGCAGACACCGGGAGAATGTGCAAATTCTACACAGACAGTAACACGAGTTTGGAATCGAACCCGGGTCCCTGGCATTGTAAGGCAGCAGTGCTAACCATTGTGCCGCCCTTTCTGACCCTACTGCCAAGGTCCACCCCCTATGGAGAAGTTATGTTTCCACTCAATGGTTTTGCCAAAACAATAATATTCCTAAGGTCAGGATATTGGGAGGTTGGGCGGGGTGCTCTGAGTGGGTTTGTTCACATGCACACAAGCAGCTACTAACATTTGATCACCAGGCTATGACACCCCTCCTCACGTGTCCTTTGTGTTGACAACATGGATCACAATTGAACCATGACCACGATATCAAATCTGCATGAATTAAAATGCAAATTGGATTAGAAAGCCTCTGGAAAAGATATAAAAATACTGCAAAAGTAAAGGCTTACAGGAAAGCAGAACAAATATGCAAGGCAGAAATAAGAACGGCTTTTAAATATGTTTTTCAAATTCATATCGCAGCTGCATCTGTAATATTTCCATAATTTGTTGCGCTTTTACTGCCTCTCAACCTCAGTGGTTCAGTATGCAATTTCAATCTTCAAAACACAGAAACCACTCAAAAATTTACCCAGTGTAATGTTTCATCTTAAAAGCTTTTGGAGTAGTGGCTGCTGTACTGGTAACTAATTGAAGTTTGAAACAACTTGTTTCTCTATCTGCAGGATGTGTCTATTTTCAGATACCTAATGCAGAGTTCAATGATGAACAGGATCAACACTAAACAAAAACAATGATTGTTCCTCTTTTCTCAATATATAGCACTGCATTGGATATACATTGCAGAAACAGGCCATTCAGCCCAACCAGTTCATGCCAGCGTTTGCAATTCACTCCAGCCTCATACCACCTTTTTTCATCTAAACCTACTACCTCAGCCGTCCATTTGCTTCTCAAATACTAGTCTAGTTTCCCTGCAAACTCGTCAATGCTATTTGGTTCAACCACTCCGTGGTAATGGGTTCCACATTCTTACAACTCTTTGGATTTCTTATGTTGACAGCCTCCAGTTATGCTCTTTCCCACTAGAAACATTCGCTCTGCATCCACTCCATCATCATTTTCAAGACTGGTCACTCAGAGCCTTCTTTTTTCAAGGGAACAGAGAGTCAGCTGATCAATCTTTTCTTGAATCCACCCATGCAATTCTGGGCATCATCCATCGAAATCTACCCTCCCCGGCGCCTCCACATTAATTTTAATGTGGCAAACAGGACTGCATGCAGCACCGTCGTCTAACCCAGGTTCCATACAGTTTTAACATAGCTCATACTTTCCACCTGTATCCCTTTAGAAATAAAGCCCAGATCTTGGTTTGCTTTTGTGTGGCCCTGTTTAACTTATGACGCAACTTTTAGTAATTGATCATCTGCCAAGACTGTGGGGGAAAGCTCCCTCACAAACACTCCGCCACAATGCTGGATTTCAAAAAAAGTAATTGCATTGATATTGCATCGCAGCAAATCACCACTAGCTGTTCACACAATGATAAACCTTTATGGAGATTTATGTGAATAAACAAGATAGCCATTTCACAGCAACAGTTTCACAAATCACACAATGATAACCATGTGGTGTCCTTTTGCAGGACTGAGGGGAACAGAGAGAAGCCGCCTCCCCCCCCCCCCCCCCCCCCCACATCAAGTGAGGTTACAACCCTCATCACTTCGCCAGGCGGTTGGGAGCTCCATTTCAGACCCAATCCAAAGGTCAGCGCATCCAACAAGACAGCATTTTCAATGGCAAACTGAATTGCGATTATGCACACAAGTCCAGATGTACTAATCATGATTTATGTTTTGTGTCTCATTAATCAAACGTGCGCATTGAATCCTTCTGCCTCGCCATATTGTTGCTGTGATTTTGTATTAAACGATTAAGGAGAAAAGCTCTCTTTCAACAATTAATGATTCTGCCATAAAGGTGATGATCCATTGAAGCAGAAAGAAATAACAGATCAAAAACATACTCGAGGAGAGGGCAATGATGAGAGGGCAAATGATGAGAGGGCAAATGACAGGAACAGGTCAGCTAAAAAGTGCTTCAGAGAAAAGGAAAAGGGAAAACAAATAGAAGTTATATTTGTATAGCATCTTCCATCACCTCTGGATGTCCCAAAGCACCTCATAACCAATGAAACTCTTTTTGGAGCACAGACACTGATGTAAATGAGATAGTACTGCCAAGTCCCACATACAAGCAATGAGATAAATGACCAAATAAATCGTTTTTGTAGAGAAATAAGCCAATTTTTGTCAGGATCTAGAATGCATGAGCTGAAAGGGTGATCTAAGCAGTATAATATCTTTCCAAAGGGAATTGGCGATATGATTGAAATGAGTAGATTTTCCGGGCTGTTAGTAGAAACAGCGAAGAGAGAGAACTAATGCAATGGCTCTTGCAAAGAGCCAATACAAACACACTTAACCCAATCGCCTCCTTTTGTGTTGGATCATTCCGACGATTTCAAGCTCCTCACTGTGAAAATATACTGTGCCAAGAGCAGTAATTCCCCACAGTGAAATATCACAGGGCTCAAAGGAATGGCTGAAGATTTTACAGATGACCAAGGGCTAGATTATACAGGGTACTGTGTTCTGCCCAGCAGTCATTTGATGCTCATCAAAGTATTAATTATCTCAGGGCGAGACTTCTACCCAAATCTTTGGGGGGGGGGGGGGGGGGGGGGAGGAGGAGAGAGAGAGAGTTCCACTTTAGAGGAATGTTGGTCAATTGGATTAGCCAACAGCTTTGTAGTCCCAGCAGTGCCAGGTTTGAGGAGTGACCACCACCCACACCTCCACTACACTAATCCTCACCTTCTAAATAAACTTGAAGACAGGTCGGGGACATGCTGGAAGTCGGCCTGAAAACCACGATCTGCATTCCATGAGTTTACGACTAAACACTAGTTTCAATTGGGCTATCAGTGCTCCACTGCTAAATATGTGAACACTGTAAGTGCAGAGATGCCTCCTAAAGACACCATTTTTGTCAAGTGCTGAATGAGAATTGCTGCAGTGGGCACAAAGCTGCTGTCTATATGCAGGAAGTACTGATAATGTTTGCTTTTGTCCTGCCTGCACAGAAACCCAGCAGTAAATAGGAAAAGGTAGAAGGGGACACTGACAGTAGTTTCCTCAAGAGAGAAATTTGAAGGAAGCTATTCCCCAATAAAATCTTTCAGAAAAATATTGGGTCTTCATATACCACTGTTGTGGTTGTAGCTTAATGGAAGTGATGATTTCAGGGCCATTTTACAACACATCTGATGTGGAGTAATCATACATGCAATACAGAATCAAGACAGATGGAAATTCATGGGGCCAATGATGAAGAATCTACACTTCTGTACACAAAAAGTGATGATCCTCCCGATAAAAATGGAAAAAGAGCAGGAAAGGGCAGTGAATTGACATTAAGTGGCAGCCACAGTATATTTATTTGTTCAATTTGTCTTCATGAATTCTGAAGTTACTGCTAGGCGTCCGTAAGTTGCCAACTCCATTCATCTCATTCTTGTTGACAGCCTAACTGCTGGACTTATTAAAATGTGAGTTCGCAGAAGGCAATGCCCCGTCGATTCAATATTTCAGGGTCTTCTGATGAAGAACACAAAATATTATCAGAGACAGTGGCAATAAAGGCCTTTCTTTGATTTCTAACCTAGTGTGCCTCCTGCCTAACCCAATTATTAAATCTGGCCATCTATACCAGTGCACCAACATCACAATACTCTACACCAGCTTTACACCGGCTAAAATGCAGCACTGCTAATTTGGAGATTAAATTGCATAGTTATTTTTTAATATTGAAATGCCACCTTTTTTTGTGGTGCCTCTTCCCACAGCCTCTTGACACGTCCCAAAGCATTTACCATAAACACAAGAAGCACACGTGCCATGCTGATCTCAAGTGGTGTCTCCTGGTCAAAAGCATTTTATTACCATGGTCAAGAACCATCATGAAAGGGCACTCACTATCCTGGGCTTATATTGTGTCCAAATGAAAAGTTGGGCAAATGGCGAAGAAGCCATTGTACTGTTATGCATGCCTACAAATATGCTCCTTTACACAATGTACTGGAATGTATGTTTAAATGTGGTTAAACGTGTTGATGCAGATTTTGCAGACAGTGGAGAAGAGATGATGCTCGCTGCTATGTGAAACAACTTATTTTCTTGAAGAGTGGGTGCTGGGAAATCCAAGTCCTGGCGGGCTCAAGAGTTTCACGCATACATAGACTGGGAGTGGGCAGCGCAGGCGGAATCTGGTAGTTAAAGGGCCTGCCCATTCAGACAGAGGTGTGCCTATGTTAAAAGAGGAAAATAATTGGTGCAAAAACCAGCTCATGTGACCCAGAGCTGTGTGTCATTGCTGGTAAGAATCCCAGTCAGCGGGACAGAGACAGGGGAGAGGGAGGAGAGGTTCCAGTTAAGTCAAAAAGGAGGAGGAACAGACAAAGAGACTCCAATCAGTGAAAGGGCTGCTGTTGGCAGACTTTAAGTGGTGAAGGCCCAGGAGGGAACCTGATGGTCAAAGAGAGCTCAACCCTGGTGATCTGAGAAGAGAGAGGATTGGCGAGTCCATGCTGTGGGCTGTCGGATAGAAGGTAACACTTCGCAGTAGTAGCTTTCAGCTCGGCACGGCCAAAGAGCTGAAGATGTACTTATGAGTTGGTGCTCGAGTGCTGACTCGGGAAGCGTGTCTCAGAAAAGGAGACCGAAATCCTGTGGATGGACCATTGTTGTGGCTGTCCGAGTTGGGAGTGAAATTTGGAGAGAATACCAAAGCAAGACTTTCAAAGGTGAATGCTGGAGTCCCTTGTGAGATAGAGTTTTAACAAGATTAGTTCACTCTCAGCGTGTACGGACATCTGGGTGGATTGTTGAGAAACCCATTTTGCTCGCATCTGCCACTTATTGCGCAGTGTGGAGCACTCAACAGTTTCCCTGTTAATTTATATGTGCCTCATATTACCCCGGAATGTTAGAGTATAAGATACCGTATATTGTTAATTTTTTCTGATTTTGTATAGTGAAATTTATTTTTCTTGTTCAAAACAAATTGTGTGGCTTTGTTCTCTTAGCAAGTGTCTGCAATCTAAACCTTGCCTATTGTAAACAAAATGTTACTGGTCCCTAACTAGATTGGATCAAAATCTTGGGGGTCCAGTACAGAATCATAACAATATCAACCCAGATTTTGCAGGCAATAGTGAGGTCAGCTCACTGCCAACCTCAAAAAATGTTATTGGAAAGAAAAATGAATACAGTACAGGAACAGGCCCTTCGGCCCTCCAAGCCTGTGCCGATCACGTGTCCTATCTAGACCAACCGCCTGGATCCTTCTATACCCCGTCTATTCATGTGCCTATCCAGATAAGTCTTAAAGATCACTAACGTATCTGCCTCAACCACCTCACTGGGCAGTGCATTCCATGTCACAACCATGTTAAAATGACTTCCCCCGCACATCTCCACTGAACCTTTTCCCCCCTCACATATCTCCACTGAACCTTCCCCCCCCCTCACCTTAAACTTGTGCCCCCCTTGTAATTGCCATTTCCGCCCTGGGAAAAATCTTCCAACTGTTCACCCTATCTGTACCGCTAATCATTTAATAAACTTCTATAAGGTTGCCCCTCAGCCTCCATCTCTCCAGGGAGAACAATCCCAGTTTATTCAATCTCTCCTCATAGCTAATACCCATCATGCCAGGCAACACCCTGGTAAACCTTTTCTGTACTCAAAATGTGGCCGCACCAACTTTCTATATAATTGTAACATAATTTTTGAGCTTTTATACTTGACATCCCGTCCTATGAGGCAAGAATGCCATTCACAAAGATTTAGCGGGCTCGACAGCATAGACTTCCTCTTTTCCAATCCGAGTCTTAATTTAGCATCATCTACTAGGGATTGATGAAATCCAGCAATAAAACAGGCAAGATTCTCAACCAAATCACATAAAATTAGCACACACAGCAAAACTAAAAATAATAATCACATTGAAATCACTGTCCAGACAGAAAATAAAGATTGCAACAAATACACGGGGTTAAGGGAAAGACATTATCAGAACAAAAAACTTCTTAAATTAATTATTTTGTTAAAAATGAGCAATTTAAATGGTTTTTGAAGGGAATTAGACTCCACGCTTATAAAATTAGCTCTGCATAGGACAGCACAGTGGCACAGTGGGTGAGCCCTGCTGCCTCACGGCGCCGAGGTCCCAGATTCGATCCCGGCTCTGGGTCAATATCCGTGTGGAGTTTGCACATTCTCCCCGTGTTTGCAATGTATACATCATAGAATTTACAGTGCAGGAGGCCGCCATTCGGCCCATCGAGTCTGCACCGGCTCTTGGAAAGAGCACCCTACCCGAGGTCAACATCTCCACCCTATCCCCATAACCCAGTAACCCCACCCAACACCAAGGGCAATTTTGGACACTAAGGGCAATTTATCATGGCCAATCCAACTAACCTGCATATCTTTGGACTGTGGGAGGAAACCAGAGCACCCGGAGGAAACCCACGCACACATGGGGAGGATGTGCATACTCTGCACAGACAGTGACTCAAGCCGGAATAGAACCTAGGACCCTGGAGCTGTGAAGCAATTGTGCTATCCACAATGCTACAGAGCTGCCAAACCGTGTTTGCGTGGGTTTCGCCCCCACAACCCAAAGATGTGCAGGTTAGGTGGATTGGCCACACTAAATTGCCCCTTAATTGGAAAAAATTAATTGGATACTCTCAATTGTTTTTAATTAGCTCTGCAGACCCAACAGTTGTGCAATAGTAACGACATTGTATGCCATTAAATCGTTCTTTAACCTGATTGGCTAAACATTGACATTTTCATTATCCGTGAAAAGACAATTTCTAATGATTTCTTCAGAGTCAAATGTAATAATGCACCCTACGGTGGAGCAGGGCATCACTGACAGCCACTTCCCAATTTCTGTATTTAATTGCGCATGTGCAGAAGTTGCTGTCAGCTTTATAAAGTGTTAACAGTCAGTGCTGTTAGTACTACTGAAAATTTATAATCACAATGTTCAATTAGCACCTCTCAAACATCCATCCCTTAACACTCTTTCTGAAACTAGTGTCAAAATACAAAAAAAAACATCAGCACACTCTTCAGCACACAACACTCAAAGTTAAAGAGATTACCATTTATGTAGCAACTTACTACATCTTAGAAAGTTACCAAGCGCTTAGAGAAGATAGTAGCTATTTTGCACAAAGTCTCCAAACAGCAATGAGATGAATGAATTGTTAATTTCAGTTTGATAGTGTTGCTTAAAGATCAAGGAATAATCAGAAATTGGATGACAGGAAATAGTTTGATATTTCAACCAAATGGAAAGTTGCCTCAATACAGCACTCCTTCAGGGCTGCATTTCTATCAGCCCAGCTTAGCTAATGTAGTCACTGAGTGGACCTTGAACCAAACTATCAAGAGCATTTTTATAGACTGTTCACCATTTTTTCAGGGATAAGGGAATTAACAAAAAGCTACTCATTCACAGCCTCAGATACAATTTTTCTTAAAATTCCTTTCATACAAGATTCTGGAGTGCAGTTTGGCCCTCTAAAGAGCTTTGGCTGCTGTCAGTGCTGTGACAATTTAATTACAGGCTGCTTCCTCGCCCTCGAATTGTAAATTATGACTGGGCCATTAATGTAATTTCTGTTATTCTAAGTGTATAATCTTCTTTGGTGTATTGTTGAAGTGTTGATCTAAACTATGAAAATAAACATTAAATCCCGAGATAGCAGCGAGAGAATAGGAAGACAGAGCTGCAAGTAATAGGTTATAGCAGTCGTGGGGGATAAATTATCCAAAGGAATAAATAGGAGGTGACATGACTGGCTGACAGAAAGGTGAGGAAAGAGGAAACAAGGTGCAGGAGAGAAGGCAGGGGCCCTCTTGGTCTCTACTCCACTTTGACTTTACCACCCCATCTCCCGACACCCAGTACCCCACCCATCCAGTGACTTCCTACGTAATATTGGACATCTACTCTTGGATGAAAATTCATGGGGCCGGGGGGTGCCTTTGGCAGGAGATTCAGGGCAGGACTTTGGCAGAGGAATCATGGAAGAGGCATGATGGAGGGGGCTAAAACGTGCTTTTGACATGATAAGAACATGTGGGGTTCCATAGCTGGAAAGGTTTAAGGCCATTTTACCTCTGTGGTCAAAGAGGTCCATCTTAAGACGTTTCCCAAGGTCTTGATGGAAAAGAAGATGAAATCAACAGTTCTCTCAGCTTCTGATGATGATTAGCAGAAGTAATACAGTCTGATAATTATCTCTTCGAATTACTTGAGATATCCAGCCACCAAACATAATATTATGCTCTATCTCGCCATTTTGTGATACCCAAATATCCTTGGGACAATCATTGCAGTATATCGCGTCTCAGCACTCCTGGAATGACCAAACTCTTATCAGAGATGAGTAAATCATCAACTACACTGAGGCATCCCCTTTGTCATAATATTGTGTGAGAATGTGTGTGGCCTATGCTGACCATTCTTCTATGCAGTGTTCTCTGACCTGAGCACATTCTTCATCAGATTTCTGTGCATCTCCAATTTAATTTAGTTGTTGGGTTGTTATTGATAGAGTTATGGTTGCTGTCAATGCAAAGATTTCCACCTCTTTGACAAGGGCTACATCATATTGTTCAGGTATTGTCACTTAGATATTAGGACAAAGCAACGGATGTGGTCTACTGCTTTTCCAGAACATAACTCATCTCGAGGCAGAGACCAAGAATATTAGCTGCAAACCTTTCTCAAGCCCATGTAGCAGCTAATGCTTCTTTCTCTATCATTGCATATCTCTGCTCAGACCCCATCAGTGCACAGAATGTATAGTAATCTGCTCTACACTTTCCATTCGAATACTCAACTGAGGTCCTCTAACTTGGTAAAAACTTTCCAGCAATGGCATAAACTTTACCATGCTTGTTCTTTCATTTGCTGTCACCATATAATATTATTGGGGGCTCCCTGCGCCTCTGCACATGTTTCCTAGCAGGATCTTCTGCTCCCACCGCTGTCAATTTCATTTCCCAATTAATCCATCCTCCGCCGCCGGGAACTCCATGGCAGGGTTTCACTATCGGCAGAACTGGAAGATCTCTCTGGTGAGAATGGCTTTAAAATCCCCACCTTGGTCTAATGGTGCTAACACAGAATATGCTCCGGAATCTACTAAAGTAAGGAAACTGCTAACTTTAATGGAAATATCTCAGTGACTTTATCTTTCCATGAGGCCTACAAAGGAGAGTACTGCATAACCTACAGTGTCTCATAGCATATCACAAATATAATTAACCCTTTATAGAACAATATCCTAACAACA
This sequence comes from Scyliorhinus canicula, assembly GCF_902713615.1. Taxonomy (NCBI): domain Eukaryota; kingdom Metazoa; phylum Chordata; class Chondrichthyes; order Carcharhiniformes; family Scyliorhinidae; genus Scyliorhinus; species Scyliorhinus canicula. The sequence goes on along the minus strand of NC_052160.1, from coordinate 101,193,629 downwards.
ATTTGAATGCTCTGCTGACCAGCTGTCCAACTACCACATCCTTTGAAATACTGCTCATTCAAAACATGACCCCTATCTACAAAATCTCATGCACTCATTTTGCCTACCCTTGTCGTGCTAGTGGCTCCTGATTTCCCAGCTACACCTGCTCACCTCCTCCATCCTCTCAAAAGGTCTGCATTCTTTCGACCTCTTGCACATTTCCTCCTCCTCCTCTGTTGTTATAACATTACACTGCAAACTATCTGCTTTCTTGACGATGAACATGAAAGGTTAATTTGGTAGCATTCATTCCACTTGACTTCATTTGCAAGAATAGCCCCTAGTGTACAATAGCAATACCTTCATGTCAAATAACCAATTAATTATATCAAATGGTGTAGAAACCCGATGGTTCACGAGATGCACCACCACATGGTTAAGTGACATCTCTCACCAAGGTGTTGATCAGAGTGTTGTGACTTATATTTTGCTTCATTAATGTGTCCAATCCACAGCTTGCATTTTTAATAGGGCTTTAAAGCAGTGCTCTTCAAACTTTTTCCGGGGACCCATTTTTACTAACCGGCCAACCTTCATGACCCATGTCGGCCGAACTGCGCGACCCACCATTTTCTCTTACCTTGTTGGCTGCTGACAAAAATGGAGGAAATGGTTTTGGGTCCCTTTGGCCCTCGTACACGCTCCTCCAGTGGAACCTGTTGGATGAAAGTGAAACCTTCCGGTGTCGGAAATTGTGGAGTCTCCATCTGTCCAAAGTTCTGCATTATTTTCCTGTAAAATTTAATCAAATAAAACCCCCTCGAACTTGTAAAAAAAAAATTAAATGAAAATAAATGAATAAAACCCCCCGAAATTGTAAAACAAAAAGCTGCGACCGTTTAAAAGAAAAAGCGGCCGCACTGCGCATTTTTCCCGATCATAGGCGCGCATGCACATAGTTTTGTGCATGCGCGCCGATGATCTGGTACACATGCACAGTATAGCCGCCTGTTTTTTTTTTACATGTTCACAGCCATTTTGAAGGCTGCTGTTGCGTGCAGATTTGCACGATCGGGAGCGCCGCAACAGACGCTCCGCCACCCTCCCGACACCTGCCCTCGACCCACCCGCAGGTCGCACACCTGAGTTTGCCAATGCCTGCTTTAAAGGTTAACTGAATACCTAACACAGAGAAAAACCAACAAAGACTACATACCTCACTTACACAAGTCCCAAGAGCTTCAGTAAAGGATAATTCAGCCCAAGGTTTAAACAAAAGGTTGGAAATACAAGACAGTCACTAATAGAGAATTCTGCAGAAATGCTTTGCTCAAAGTGGTAAAAGAATGTGGAATATTCTCCTTAAAGGTGTAATTAAAACCAATAGCTGAGATGAATTTAAGGGAATCGAAGTTGGAGAAGTGTTTGATGGAGATAGGAATAGACTGATGGGGTTAGATGAAGTGTAGTGGGTGGAACTTTGAGTGGAGCATAAATGTCAGCAGAGGCCAGTTGGACCAAATGGCCTGTTCCTATGATATTTGCCCTCTGTTCCCCGGTATTGCCTTTACTTTTGTCAAATTTGAAGGAAAGTGGGCAAGGCTGAAGTGTCTTTTGCCCTTCAAGTCCCAGAGAACCATGCCCAGGCTGAACATAAGAACATAAGAACATAAGAAATAGGAGCAGGAGTAGGCCATCTGGTCCCTCGAGCCTGCTCCACCATTCAATTAGATCATGGCTGATCTTTTGTGGACTCAGCTCCACTTTCCGGCCCGAACACCATAACCCTTAATCCCTTTATTCTTCAAAAAACTATCTATCTTTACCTTAAAAACATGTAATGAAGGAGCCTCAACTGCTTCACTGGGCAAGGAATTCCATAGATTCACAACCCTTTGGGTGAAGAAGTTCCTCCTAAACTCAGTCCTAAATCTACTTACCCTTATTTTGAGGCTATGCCCCCTAGTTCTGCTGTCACCCGCCAGTGGAAACAACCTGCCCGCATCTATCCTATCTATTCCCTTCATAATTTTAAATGTTTCTATAAGATCCCCCCTCATCCTTCTCAATTCCAACGAGTACAGTCCCAGTCTACTCAACCTCTCCTCATAATCCAACCCCCTCTTGGATTAACCTAGTGAATCTCCTCTGCACACCCTCCAGCGCAAGTAAGGAGACCAAAACTGAACACAATACTCCAGGTGTGGCCTCACTAACACCTTATACAATTGCAACATAACCTCCCTAGTCTTAAACTCCATCCCTCTAGCAATGAAGGACAAAATTCCATTTGCCTTCTTAATCACCTGTTGCACCTGTAAACCAACCTTCTGTGACTCATGCACTAGCACACCCAAGTCTCTCTGAACAGCGGCATGCTTTAATATTTTATCGTTTAAATAATAATCCCGTTTGCTGTTATTCCTACCAAAATGGATAACCTCACATTTGTCAACATTGCACTCCATTTGCCAGACCCTAGCCCATTCACTTAACCTATCCAAATCCCTCTGCAGACTTCCAGTACCCTCTGCACTTTTCGCTTTACCACTCATCTTAGTGTCATCTGCAAACTTGGACACATTGCCCTTGGTCCCCAACTCCAAATCATCTATGTAAATTGTGAACAATTGTGGGCCCAACACGGATCCCTGAGGGACACCACTAGCTACTGATTGCCAACCAGAGAAACACCCATTTATCCCAACTCTTTGCTTTCTATTAATTAACCAATCCTCTATCCATGCTACTACTTTACCCTTAATGCCATGCATCTTTATCTTATGCAGCAACCTTTTGTGTGGCACCTTGTCAAAGGCTTTCTGGAAATCCAGATATACCACATCCATCGGCTCCCCGTTATCTACTGCACTGGTAATGTCCTCAAAAAATTCCACTAAATTAGTTAGGCATGACCTGCCCTTTACGAACCCATGCGGCGCTTGCCCAATGGGACAATTTCTATCCAGATGCCTCGCTATTTCTTCCTTGATGATAGATTCCAGCATCTTCCCTACTACCGAAGTTAAGCTCACTGGCCTATAATTTCCTGCTTTCTGCCTACCTCCTTTTTTAAACAGTGGCGTCACGTTTGCTAATTTCCAATCCACCGGGACCACCCCTGAGTCTAGTGAATTTCGGTAAATTATCACTAGTGCATCTTCAATTTCCCTAGCCATCTCTTTTAGCACTCTGGGATGCATTCCATCAGGGCCAGGAGACTTGTCTACCTTTAGCCCCATTAGCTTGCCCATCACTCCCTCCTTAGTGATAACAATCCTCTCAAGGTCCTCACCTGTCATAGCCTCATTTCTATCAGTCGCTGGCATGTTATTTGTGTCTTCCACTGTGAAGACCGACCCAAAAAACCTGTTCAGTTCCTCAGCCATTTCCTCATTTCCCAATATTAAAACTCCCTTCCCATCCTCTAAAGGACCAATATTTACCTTAGCCACTCTTTTTTGTCTTATATATTTGTAAAGACTTTTACTGTCTGTTTTTATATTCTGAGCAAGTTTACTCTCATACTCTATCTTACTCTTCCTTATAGCTTTTTTAGTAGCTTTCTGTTGCCCCCTAAAGATTTCCCAGTCCTCTAATCTCCCAGCAATCTTTGCCACTTTGTATGCTTTTTCCTTCAAATTGATACTCTCCCTTATTTCCTTAGATATCCACGGTCGATTTTCCCTCTTTCTTCCGTCCTTCCTTTTTGTTGGTATAAACCTTTGCTGAGCACTGTGAAAAATCGCTTGGAAGGTTCTCCACTGTTCCTCAACTGTTCCACCATAAAGTCTTAGCTCCCAGTCTACCTTAGCTAGTTCTTCTCTCATCCCCTTGTCATCTCCTTTGTTTAAACACAAAACACTAGTATTTGATTTTACTTTCTCACCCTCCATCTGTATTTTAAATTCCACCATATTGTGATCGCTCCTTCCGAGAGGATCCCTAACTATGAGATCATGAATCAATCCTGTCTCATTACACAGGACAAGATCTAGGACCGCTTGTTCCCTCGTAGGTTCCATTACATACTGTTCTTGGAAACTAACGCGGATACATTCTATAAACTCCTCCTCAAGGTTGCCTTGACCGACCTGGTTAAACCAATCGACATGTAGATTAAAATCCCCCATGATAACTGCTGTACCAATTCTACATGCATCAGTTATTTCTTTGTTTATTGCCTGCCCCACCATAACGTTACTATTTGGTGGCCGATAGACTACTCCTCCTATCAGTGACTTTTTCGCCTTACTATTCCTGATTTCCACCCAAATGGTTCAACCTTATCCTCCATAGCACCGATGTCATCCTTTGCTATTGCCCGGATGTCATCCTTAAATAACAGAGCAACACCACCTCCCTTACCATCCACTCTGTCCTTCCGAATAGTTTGATACCCCCGGATATTTAACTCCCAGTCGTGACCATCCTTTAACCATGTTTCAGTAATGGCCACTAAATCATAGTCATTTATGATGATTTGTGCCATCAACTCATTTACTTTATTCCGAATACTACGAGCATTCAGGTAAAGTACACCCATGTTGGTTTTTTTAATCTCTGTTTTGAATCTTAACATCTCCAGTTTTATTCCTTTTGTTATTACTGGGCCTATTCACTGAGCTCCCCTCAGTCACTGTACCTTGTACTGTCGCCCTTTTAGATTTTTGACTATGTCTTCTCTGCCTTGCACTTTTCCCCTTACTTCCTTTTGCTTCTGTCCCTGTTTTACTACCTTCCAACTTCCTGCATCGGTTCCCATCCCCCTGCCACATTAGTTTAAACCCTCCCCAACAGCTCTAGAAAACTAGGACATCGGTTCCAGTCCTGCCCACATCGGTTCCAGTCCTGCCCTGAAGCTGACATTCCTTAGTGATTTATATCAATAACTGGTGCACGGGTCCCTGTATCTTCACAGTCTCATCAGTCATCTACTGTTAACATCATAGGGACAATTAGCAGGTTATTATTTTGGTAAAACAGTGACAAAATAGGGTAGATGTCGAAAATCTGAAATTACTGGAAATGCCTTAGGTCAGGTAGCATCTGTATAAAAGAGAAGCAAGAGTTAATATTTCAGGACAATCACCTTTATCAGAACTGGAAATTAGAGTTGCAAGGTTTTAGGCATGCACAAAGGCAAGAAAAGGGAGGGGGCTGGCGGAGGGAAGGACAAAAGGAAAGGTATGTGATAGAATGCAACGGCAGGAGAGATTACATGACAAAAGAAACGATGGAGCAAGAAACATGGGTGGAGTGGTAATGGGACAACAAACAAAAGATGGATGGAGAGAAACTGGAAATGGCAGCAACAGGATCAGAGATTCTGGCAGAGAAAAATAGACAGTGTTTATGACTAAAGTTACTGAAATCAACCAGTCCAGAAGGTCGTAAAAATCCAAAATTTAGTGTTGTTCCTCGAGCTTCCATTGCACTTTATTAGCGCAGTGCAGGCGCGGAGGACAGATGGGGTCAGAGATGGATGAAGAACTAAAATGAGATGTAACCAGAGGCTCGGGGTCATGTTGGAATGGGATAGCATTAAAGTGATGAACCAAAGAGAGTTTGGTCAAAATTACTTTGGTTGGTATCAGAGGGGCTGTTCAATTGGAAGCCAGGTTTTAATTGTTTTAGGCAATTGGCCAATATCAAACTAATCAGTTTTACAGCATTCTGCCACTACATTCAGCACTTTTTTTTTAAACTTGTGCTCATTTAATTACTTGCTCCGATGTTTAACTTTTCACGTTCATTCAGCCACATGACAATTTGCACAAAAAGGACAGGGCTCTCGACCTTCAGAAAAAGTCCGCAATATTCACCATATCGACAATTAGATTTTTTGTTTCATAAATTGCTTCACTGTACAAGATAGCACATTGTCCAAATTAGTCTGCAAAGCAAACCTGTTCCTAAACATCACACTTGAGAACACCACCACCTGGAAGTTCCCCTCCAAGCCACTCACCCTCCTGACTTGAAGTCTATCACCAATCCTTCACCGTCATCGGTCCAAATCCTGGAACGACCTCCCCAAAGGCACTATGGGGGTACCGACAGCACATGGACAGCACTGGTTCATGAAGGCAACTCACCACCACCTTGTCATGAACAATTAAGAATGGGCAGCAAATGTTTTTTTTCTTATAAATTTAGAGTACCCAATTTTTTTCCAATTAAGGGGCAATTTAGCATGGTCAATCCATCTACCCTGCACATCTTTTGGTTGTGGGGGGTGAAACTCACGCAAACATGGGGAGAATGTGCAAACTTCCAGAGCCAGGATCAAACCTGTGACCTCGGTGCCTTGAAGCAGTAGTGCTATTCACTGCGCCACCGTGCTGCCCTGATGGGCAATAAATGTTGGCCTCACGAATGAATAAAAACTCAAGGTAATTACAAGAATAATTGTAAAAGTGAGCAAATGTAGTTTGATTGCCGGGGGGGGGGGGGGGGGGGGGGGGGGGGGGGGGGGGGGGCACGTTGCTGCCTTGCAGTGGCACGGACCGGCTTCAATTCTGGCCTTGGGAGACTGTGTGGAGTTTGCACATCTCCCCATGTCCGCGTGGGTTTCCTCCAGGCACTTCAGGTTCCTCCCACAGTCCAATGATGCACAGATTAGGTGGATTGCCCATGCTAAATCGCCCCATAGTGTATAAAAGGTTAGATGGGGATATTGGATCATAGGGATAGGGTGGGAGCATGGGCTTACGTAGGGTGCTCTTTCGGAGGGTCTGCGCAGAGCAGTGAGCCAAATAGCCTTCTTCTGCACTGTAGTGATTCTATGGTCAAATGCCATGTGATTGAATATCATGGGTGGTGTCACAGAAGTCACATGATCAAATCTCCCCAGGATATGTTAAACCAGGTTTCACTGGGCTTGTATCTCATGCCCACTGTCTGCTATTATTATTTCCATTTGCATCACCATTTTGCCAAAGGCAGGAAGGAAGTCAGTTAATGCAACTGAAAATTGAAACTTAAAACGTTTCTTTTATGGCTGTTGTGGAGCCTTCATCTGAACATTTGGGCCTCACGGTAGCATGGTGGTTAGCATCAATGCTTCACAGCTCCAGGGTCCCAGGTTCGATTCCCGGCTGGGTCACTATCTGTGTGGAGTCTGCACGTCCTCCCCGTGTGTGCGTGGGTTTCCTCCGGGTGCTCCGGTTTCCTCCCACAGTCCAAAGATGTGCGGGTTAGGTGGATTGGCCATGCTAAATTGCCCATAGTGTAAGGTTAATGGGGGGGATTGTTGGGTTACGGGTATACGGGTTACGTGGGTTTAAGTAGGGTGATCATTGCTCGGCACAATATCGAGGGCCGAAGGGCCTGTTCTGTGCTGTACTGTTCTAAAAAAAAAACATCAGAAGGATGATTTTCACATTGTTCAAACTCAGCAACAATTGTTGGAGCAGTTGTCCAACATAAACGCACAATCAGACATCCAGAGAAGCCCAGTCAGATAGCCTGCAGCAGTCATTTCCAGTCATGTACATTTCTTTGATATGAACTTTGGCAACTGGATTTAAGATTAAGGTTTGTGATTTTGTTCACTGGGCTTTCCATAAGTGACACTGAAGCTGTTAGATTTCTCAAAGTATTTTCTCAAGTCAAGTGTTGCTTGGAGGCTTTGAAGGTGATTTCAATTGAAGAAAGAAAGCAAACACTTCTTATTTGTGCCCCTTGATAGCACAGAACCTCCAATTCAGATTGGGTCAGCAGCGCACTATACCAGCAGTCAGTCCTCACTGCCTGGCTAAAAGCAGAAGACTAGAAAGAACAAGCATGCCAGAGGCAAACAGCGCATCATTGCCAGAGAAACCACAGTGCATGAACAGCAAAACAAATATATTATGTGACAGTACAGATTTCGGCCTGAAGTTTCCGCTCAGTTGTGTTAGTCTTTACAGCCCAGTTATTTGAGGACCAGTTTCCACGATCTTCAGCGCCAAGTCAAAAAGAAGTGTGTTATATTTAACCCTCCCCACAAAACCCTCAAAACAGATTAATCACCGTGGCAAATTCCCACCAATTCCACTCATTTCCGGGCCTTCGAGGAGGTTGGCAAAATGAAGCTGCTTTTTTGGCACAGGGACACTTATGGATACACATCTCAGCCTTTTTTTTTTGATTTACTAAGAAACTAACGGATCCCCAGTAATAAAACTAGTAAATGGTTTTGTGTACTTGCTTGTTGCCACTTACCTAAAACTGGGTTACTCACAGGTGGAGGAACAAGACACTGATTGAAATGGTTATTTTCGTAAGAAAGTTCTTTTCAGATGTATTCATCAAACTGTACCAAGTCATATTCTTAAATAAATCAGGGGAATTATTTGAAGCAAACATGTTTCAATTACATCCCAAAACCCTGCCTGGCTGTGGTCGTTTAAGATAGGTTTTATGTTGAATAATATGGAAATGCGCACAAGTGGAAGTGGAATTTGGGGGCAATTCGAGCTCGGATCACTTGTGTAAAATCTACTCCATGATCTGTTGAAACAAACCCTGGATATAAATAGCACCTACATAATTTAGTCTAGATACAGTGCAAAATCATCTTAGAAACTCCTCCTTCCAACAAGTTCACTTCCCTGGGTGGGAACAAAACCTAGAGGAGCTCAACCCTCAATGCTTCACAAAGCAATGTTATTAAGGCCAGAAGAGCAGTAACATTAAAGAGTAAAACAGAGAGAAGCCATTCTGTTTAGCTATAGCTTATTGTGCGTTTTATTTCATTTACCCATCAAGTGCTCTTGATAACAGTAAAGCAAACCTGCCTGGAAGTTACTGGATCTGGAGTCTACAGGAGCTAAATTAATTTGTCACGAGAAAAGATGAGAGATGGGGAAAATAAAGATCAAGGGTCACAACAGCGAGGGAAAAAATTGAAAGATCAGAGCACAGGACGGAGAAGGAAATTACTAGGAATGGGAAAGAGAAGGTTTCGAACAAATAAAATATACTACAGGTACACATCCAAAGGGCCATTATCATACTCCTACTTCAGGCCACAAAACATTGCATCATCCTACTGCCAGAATTGTTATTCAATATTTCTTTTGTTACAAATCAATGACTTCAAATTTTCCAAAACTACAGCTAAAGTCCAAACTCGTCCGATTTACTTAGTTTCCTTCCAAATAAAACACGATAAAAAAAAATGAAGTTGGATGAATTCCAACCAGTACAGTTCATCTTAATTTGTGCTGCAAAAACAGGGTCAATCTTCACTCTGTGTCTGCCAATCCTCAGTTGGTAGCCTCTGCATCTCAAGGTTAATGGGGCTAAAGGTAGACAAGTCTCCTGGCCCTGATGAAATGCACCCCGGAGTGCTAAAAGAGATGGCAGGAAAAATTGCAAATGCACTCGTGATAATTTACCAAAATTCGCTAAATTCTGGGGTGGTCCCGGCAGATTGGAAATTAGCAAACGTGACACCACTGTTTAAAAAAAGAGATAGGCACCAGATGGGGTTTGTGAACGGAAGACAGTTGAATACGAACGTGCGAAGGCTCCTCAATGTCATTATGATACCGGCCATGGAAGGGGAGGTGGAGATAGTGGTGGCATTGGATGCGGAGAAGGCCTTTGATAGGGTTGAGTGGGAGTATTTGTGGGAGGTGTTGGAGAGTTTTGGATTGGGGGAGGGGTTTATCCGGTGGATGAGGCTGCTCTACGAGGCCCCGATGGCTAGTGTAGCCACAAACAGGAGGAGGTCGGAGTACTTTTGACTGTACCGGGGGACGAGACAGGGATGCCCCCTGTCCCCCTTGCTCTTCGCGTTGGCGATTGAGCCCCTGGCCATGGCATTGAGGGAGTCAGGGAACTGGAGGGGCCTGGTGCAGGGTGGGGAGGAGCATCGAGTGTCGCTGTATGCGGACGACCTGTTGCTGTATGTGGCGGACCCGGCGGGGGGGGGATGCCGGAGGTGATGAGGATTCTTAGTGAATTCGGGGGTTTCTAGGGTATAAGTTGAACCTGGGTAAGAGTGAGTGGTGCATCCGGGGGATCAAGAGGAGGGGATCGGTAGGCTCCCATTGAAGCAGACAGGGAAGAGCTTCAGGTACCTAGGGGTCCAGGTGGCTGGGAGCTGGGGGGCCCTGCACAAGCTCAACCTCACAAGGTTGGTGGAGCAGATGGAGGAGGAGTTTAAGAGGTGGGATATGTTACCGCTGTCACTGGCGGGGAGGGTGCAGTCCGTTAAGATGACGGTGCTCCCGAGGTTTTTGTTCCTGTTCCAGTGCCTCCCCATCCTTATCCCGAAGGCCTTTTTTAGGAGGGTCAACAGGAGTAGCACGGGATTTATGTGGGCGCATGGGACTCCGAGGAAGAGTATTCCTGGAACGAAGCAGGGATAGGGGGGGGCTGGCATTGCCCAACCTCTGTGGGTACTATTGGGCTGCCAACGCAGCGATGGTGCGCAAGTGGGTAATGGACGAGGAAGGGGCAGCATGGAAGAGGATGGAGGCGGCGTCATGTGTGGGCACGAGCCTGGAGGCGCTGTTAATGGCGCAGTTGCCGCTCCCTCCAACGAGGTATATCACAAGCCCGGTGGTGGCGGCTACCCTCAAAATTTGGGGGCAATGGAGACGGCACAGGGGAGAAGTGGGGGGCTCGATGGAGGCCCCGATACGGGGGAACCATCGGTTTGTCCCAGGGAGCATTGATGACGGATTCCTGGGCTGGCACAGGGCAGGGGTTAGGAGGTTGAGGGACCTGTTTGTGGAGGGGAGGTTCGTTTGTGGAGGGGAGGAACTGAAGGGTAAATGGGAAGAGGAGCTGGGTGAGGAGATTGAGGAGGGGACGTGAGTAGATGCCCTGGAGAGAGTGAATTCCTCCTCTTCCTGTGCGAGGCTTAGCCTCATACAGTTCAAGGTGCTGCATAGGGCCCACATGACTGGGACGAGGATGAGTAGGTTTTTCGGGGGCGAGGACAGGTGTGCTTGGTGCTCGGGGAGCCCAGCGAACCACGCCCATATGTTTTGGGCGTGCCCAGCGCTGGGGGAGTTTTGGAAGGGGGTAGCAAGGACGGTGTCGAGGGTGGTGGAATCCAGGGTCAAGCCAGGCTGGGGACTCGCAATCTTTGGGGTTGCAGTGGAGCCGGGAGTGCAGGAGGCAAAAGAGGCCGGTGTTCTGGCCTTTGCGTCCCTAGTAGCCCGGCGGAGGATTCTTCTTCAGTGGAAGGATGCGAGGCCCCCAAGCGTGGAGGCCTGGATCAATGATATGGCGGGGTTCATCAAATTGGAAAAGGTGAAATTTGTCCTGAGGGAATCAGTACAAGGGTTTTTTAGGCGGGTGGCAGCCTTTCCTGGACTTCCTGGCGGAACGGTAGGGGAATAGGCCGGCAGCGGCAGCAATCCGGGGGGGGGGGGGGGGGGGGTTTTGGTTCGGGGGGAGGGAGAACTGTGTACATGGGTCTGTGGGATGTGGCGGGTGTTATCTCGTTCCCTTTTGTTGTTGGGTGTTCTTTTGTTTTTTTTCCTTTTGTTTGTAGTTGCTTTTGAAGTTGGGTGGGAATTGTTCTTGGGGTGTTACCGCAGTTGTTTTGTTAATAGAGTTGCGTTGTTTATATTTTGTAAAAATTTCAATAAAAATTATTTTTTTTTAAAAAAGAGGTAGGCAGAAAGCGGGTAATTATAAGCCATTTAGCTTAACTTCAGTAGTAGGGAAGATGCTGGAATCTATCAAGGAAGAAATAGCGAGGCACCTGGATGGAAATTGTCCCATTGGACAGACGCAGTATGGGTTCATGAAGGGCAGGTCGTGCCCAACTAATTTCTTGGACTATTTTGAGGACATTACCAGTGCGGGGAGCCAATGGATGTAGTATATCTGGATTTCCAGAAAGCTTTTGACAAGGTGCCACACAAAAGGTTGCTGCATAAGATAAAGATGCATGGCATTAAGAGTAAAGTAGTAGCATGGATAGAGGATTGGTTAATTAATAAAAAGCAAAGAGTGGGGATTAATGAATGTTTCTCTGGTTGGCAACCTGTAGCTAGTGGTGTCCCTCAGGGATCAGTGTTGGGCCCCCAATTGTTCACAATTTACGTAGATGATTTGGAGTTGGGGACCAAGTGCAATGTGTCCAAGTTTGCAGACGACACTAAGATGAGCGGTAAAGCAAAAAGTGCAGAGGATACTGGAAGTCTGCAGAGGGATTTGGATAGTTTAAGTGAATGGGCTAGGGTCTGGCAGATGGAATACAATGTTGACAAATGTGAGGTTATCCGTTTCGGTAGGAATAACAGCAAAAGGGATTATTATTTAAATGATAAAATATTAAAACATGCTGGGGTGCACAGGGACCTGGGTGTCCTGGTGCATGAGTCACAACAGTTGGTTTGCTGGTGCAACAGGTGATTAAGAAGGCAAATGGAGTTTTGTCCTTCATTGCTAAAGGGATGGCGTGTAATACTAAGGAGGTAATGCTGCAACTGTATAAGGTGTTGGTGAGGCCATACCTGGAGTACTGTGTTCAGTTTTGGTCTCCTTACTTGAGAAAGGACGTACTGGCGCTGAGGGGTGTGTGCAGAGGAGATTCACTAGGTTAATCCCAGAGTTGAGGGGGTTGGATTACAAGGAGAGGTTGAGTAGACTGGGACTGTACTCGTTGGAATTTAGAAGGATGTGGGGGATCTTATAGAAACATATAAAATTATGAAGGGAATAGATGTGAGCAGGTTGTTTCCACTGGTAGGTGAAAGCAGAACTAGAACAAATACAGAACAAATAAAAATTACAGCACAGGAACAGGCCCTTCGGCCCTCCCAGCCTGCGCCGATCCAGATCCTTTATCTAAACCTGTCGCCTATTTTTCAAGGATCTACTTCCCTCTGTTCCCTGCCCGTTCATATATTAGTCCAGATGCATCTTAAATGATGCTATCGTGCCCGCCTCTACCACCTCCGCTGGCAAAGCGTTCCAGGCACCCACCACCCTCTGCGTAAAAAACTTTCCACGCACATCTCCCTTAAACTTTCCCCCTCTCACCTTGAAATCGTGACCCCTTGTAATTGACACCCCCCACTAGGGGGCATAGCCTCAAAATAAGAGGAAGTAGATTTAGGACTGAGCTCAGGAGGAACTTCTTAACCCAAAGGGTTGTGAATCTATGGAATTCCCTGCCCAGTGAAGCAGCTGAGGCCCCTTCATTAAATGTTTTCAAGATAAAGATAGTTTCTTGAAGAACAAAGGAATAAAGGGTTATGGTGTTCAGGCGGGAAAGTGGAGCTGAGTCCACAAAAGATCAGCCATGATCTCATTGAATGGCGGAGCAGGCCCGAAGGGTCAGATGGCCTACTCCTGCTCCCAGTTCTTATGTTATGTTGAACCCCACATCGGAGCTTGAGCACAAAATACAAGGTTGACATTCCAGTGCCGTGCTGAAGGGATCGCTGCAGTGTCGGAGGCGCCATCTTTCAGAAGAAATGCGAAACTGAGGCCCCATCTCACTGTTCAGGCGAATGCAAAAGTTTCCAAGGCATTATTTCTACAAGTAGGGAAGATATCCACTGCGCCCTGGCTAATATTTATCCCTCAATAAACATCTCCAAAAAGATGGACTGGCCATTATCACATTGCTGTTTGTGGGAGTTTGCAGACTGCATACTGGTTGCTGCATTTCCTACACTGCAATACTGGCTGCACTTCAAAAATACTTAATTCGCAGGGCAGCACGGTGGCACAGTGGTTAGCATTGCTGCCTACGGCGCTGAGGACCTGGGTTCGAATCCCGGCCCTGGGTCACTGGCTGTGTGGAGTTTGCACGTTCTCCCCGTGTCTGCGAGGGTTTCACCCCCACAACCCAAAGATGTGCAGGCGAGGTGGATTGGCCACGCTAAATTGTCCCTTAATTGGAAAAATAATTGGGTACTCTAAATTTATTTATTTTTTTAAATACTTAATCCGCTGTATAGAGCTTTGAGCCATCCAATGGTCTCGAAAAGCAATATATTAATGCACACCTTTCTTTTTTCTAGCTATAATCTGAAACAGGAAGTTAGAGAATCATAATGATCCCAGCGTCATACCTCCAAGGCACATTGTGGAAGAATGCCTAATTGCTGCGCCAACCACTGGCTTCATAGTTCTCCCGTCTGGACCCAAGATCATGTTACACAGGGGGGCAGTGGGTAGCAAGTCAAACAATAGTTTTAACCTCAAAATTATGCTGCTCCTCACCTTCCTTGGCCTTCCATTTCTCTGATAATCTTTAGGCTTTCAAAATTAAATCTGGCATTAAGGCCATCTTGCAGATGCCCAAAACCTAATGCATTTCACATACAAATGCACTGGTGAAACGTAGTTGTCTTTGTAAGGTAGGAAATGCGGCATCTAACCTGCACACAGCAAGGCCCCACAATAGGAGATGTGACCGACTAACAACATGTATTTAGGTGTTGGTTGGGTGACAAATATTGCCACTTTTTCCAAATAGTGCCGGCAATCATGTCCCTGGGGCTTCAGCTTAAAAGTTCATCCAAAATACAGCATCTCCGACAATGCAGAAGTCCACAGTCCTGCGCTGGAGTGTCAACCTAGATTATGAACTCAGTTTGATGGACTGGAACGCTGATTCGGTGGCCATATGGCTAACTAAATTACTGCTAACATAGTAACACAGGCATCCAGTGTTCTGGCCTATCCTTTCAGACTTTGAGATATTTACACCATGAACCTGCCTATGTTTCCTAATGTAAAAAAACTTAACCTCAAAATTCCTAATTAAAATCATGAGGGGCTCGATGGCAGCTTTGAATCTATTCCAGGTTCTCACAGCATAACACCAACAAGAGCATTATTGATGTAAAAACCAGCTTGAATTTTAATTGCTACAATTTTTGATGGTATTTCTCTGGAGCTGTTCAAAAGGAAAAGAGCTGTTCAAAAGGCAAATTCAATTATGACAACACATTATGGCAATTCAATGTGAAGTGTTTATGATACCATAATTCAAAATAATGGCACCCAGACTTGAAGGTGTGCAGCATCACATGGCTGGTGTTGACAACATTTTCTGTGGTAGAACTCAGAAATATCGTGGCTGCATTAGGAAGAATTGGGTGCAGTCACACACCGATACGTTTATCCCACATGACACACTGAATATTGCAGCCATTACTTTCAAAGTTCACTATTCCCTATTCATTGAAGCCCATTGAATATGGATAATTCCACATATGCAAAACGGATCCAGGTATTACAATGCAACAAACTGATCATTCACTGTTGGTCAAAGCACAACAATTAAAAAAATAAATAAATACATTTTATATTTTAAAAAAACACCTTCCTAGCTGTTCAACATTCCAAAATAGATTTGCTCGTCGACACTGCCTTTCTACTGTTCGGATATCAGACGAGAAATTTTGCAATTTGTAAGACTGTGAGGAAAGGATATTTGACCCCAGGAGCTATTAATCTGACCAATAGGTATCTTTGTGTTAAAACAAACTTCAGTTTTAACATAGTATTAACCACATCATCACAGAAATAGCTCAACAATTCACAGTTAAACAGTTCTTAAAAGGAAAAAAATTAACTTCTGCCCGACACCATCATTGTAAATATTCCAACTAAGCAACCCCAATTGTTCAAATGCCACTTATAAATTTAGTTAACAAAACAGGTTTACTTGTTGATCTGTACCGACCTTTTGGAGAGAGACGCTTTCGAGAGCAGATCCAGTGCACTTCTGTGTTGTCAGACTCTTGTGGTCAACCTAACAGCATTTGCAAAATTGTAAACTACAGACAGACCTGGCTCTTCCTATAAATTACATCATCTGTATCTCACTAAGGTGTCCGTTGACCTGCTCAGCTAGGACTAAAAACAATCCCTCAAATTAACTATACTCCCAAAATATAAACACTATTGCATTAGCCCTTTATCTGTAACCAAGTAAGTGGTTGGAATGAATGATCACCTTACTCTTGCATTATCTTAATTACAGCTTTACCAGACACAGTCTGGATACCTTAACCCAGGCTTTTAATAACGTTATTGCCAAAGATATAAAATACATATATAACAATTTCTAACATTCATCACACTACGGATAAATCAGCATCTGTAACTGGGTTATCCGTAGGTCTACTGAAAACAAGGAACTGGTTTGCTTTCCATTCATGTCCGTCAGATATTTTACATACAACAGCATCCCCGCAAAGTGCAAACTCAATGGATTACAGGTAAAGCAACAAAGTCAAAGGGCATAGTTGATTAGAGATATTTAAAATACATTAGAAAAGGACATGTAACAGTGGTCTAAAAGGCCCAGCTTGCCTTAAGAAGAAGAATCTGGCAATTTTGTTTGATGCGCTCAAAACACTAAAAAAAAGTATGATCTACTCATATAAATCAACTCTGGAACCTAGGATGAGGTGGGGACTAAGAGAGGAATGATAAGGTGGAAGGAAGGAAGGGGAAAAAGAAGAAAGGATCGTAAAGTGAAAGCAAAGGGAGAAAAGATGGGTGGGGGGGGAAAGGGAGAAGGGGACCGTGGTGAGGAATATTATCCCATGCCACTGCAATAATTGGAAAGAATCAACAGTGTTCAGTTTCACATTCCAGAAAGTGCTTCTTTCATAGAATTTACAGTGCAGGAGGCCAGTTGGCCCATTGAATCTGCACCGG
The DNA here is from genome assembly GCF_902713615.1 of Scyliorhinus canicula. Taxonomy (NCBI): domain Eukaryota; kingdom Metazoa; phylum Chordata; class Chondrichthyes; order Carcharhiniformes; family Scyliorhinidae; genus Scyliorhinus; species Scyliorhinus canicula. Next base: position 101,177,003 of record NC_052160.1, on the reverse strand, counting down.
CCCTTGGAAAGAGCACCCCACTGAGGCCCACACCTCCACCCTATCCCCGTAACCCAGTAACCCCACCTAACCTTTTTGGACACTAAAGACAATTTAGCATTGCCAATCTACCTAATCTGCACATCTTTGGACTGTGGGAGGAAACCCAGGCAGACACGGGGAGAACGTGCAGACTCCATACAGACAGTGACCCAAGTCGGGAATCGAAGATTATCTAGCGCTCTGCTGCTGTAATGAAGTTTGCATAATATGCAGATTGGACAGGAAAATGGGATCATACTCTGTGGCCAAAGAAGTTGAAGGTAGATACAAAATATATTAATTAAGTGCACAATTGGCTTAAATCAATTCTCAAACATTGTTCAGGTTGCATTTCTGAAGCAGTATGAAAGAAACAGCTGGGTAGAAAATAGATAAATGTTGTGAATTAATAACGCCAGTTAACCTACCAAACTTCACCTCAACATGGTACACTTTGTAAAATAAAACCTGATTTGCCCTTGATGCTTTTATGAAGTCTTCTTTTCTTGCCTAATTTGGATTGAACAATTGGGTTTTCAGCTTCAATCACAGAAAATGAATTAATGTTTTCAACATGAAGTGCAATCTTAATCCAACCTCTCGTACTGAATTAAAAATAGCTGCCTGTTCAAGCACGGGAACTTCAAACTAAAGAGCAGCAAGTGTCACTTCAGCTTGTGTGGAAATTTGTATTTATGCTACATGCTGTCAGCTTTCCAATACACAGAAAAAATATCCTTCAACTGTTCAAATAGAATTCTCTCCCATTTATAATGCATGTAATGGGAACTTAATTTTTCTCTGAAGAGGCTGACATTTAACATTCATATTCTGATATATTTTAACCATTCTTGTGAAACGCCCAGCAGCTCCCCATATCTAGAATAGCAATGCCTTTGTTCTCCAACTCAATCCTGCAGCCATTATTATACATTTATTGAATGGGTTCCTTGATTTTCACAAATTTTTCACCAATGAGCTAACAATTATAAAACTTAGATTCCAGCAGGATAAGTGTCAAAGCAAAGCATCTTAATTACGAGGCATAATTAACCCTCAATGTACTGTCTATGAGCTTCCTATTGGTTCATTAGTAACTGAAGCAATATTGGCTCATCAATGGGTTTGCTTCTCCAGGCGAATGTCGGGCTGATCCATTAATGTCTATGGTAAGCACCCCCTGGGCTTAATCGAGCTTTAATATAAAAAATTATATCAATCTTCACTCTCCGTTTCCAGCTGTTAGACCAGGCAGCCTTTAAAACTAGATTCAGCCAAGGAAATCCCTTGTTTAAAAAGAAAAAACAAATTCTCCACCTTAAATACTTAAGTGAGAGCATAGTCAGAAAAAGGTCAAGAAAGAAACTTGGTTAAAATAAAAGCCAGAACTAGCAAATGGAGACAATAAGACACTCATAAAATAAGTTTTCTTTTTTTTTTAAGCACCAGGTTCATGCTTCAGCAATGAGCTGTTGCCGATGTTGGACCAATTTCATTACACAGTTAAATTCAGTGTCACATTTAGAGCTGAAAGCAAATGAAATTGTGCAGTAGGCCCAGGGAATTAGACGTTCCTGTAAACCTTTTGGTACAAAGTATGGGCCCGATTTCCTGCCCTCCACATCCACACACCTCCACCCACCCCCCTGCCCCCCCCCAACCCCACCACCAGACATGAGTCGCGGCGGTGGACCGCCACATTAACTGGATCTTCCAGTCCCTCTGCTGTCATTGGGGTTTCCCATTCCTGCAACGGGATACACCGTCGCGGAGGGACCTTGAACAGCCAGAAAACTCCAGCCAATATACTTAGTAGATAATCATCAGGAAATGCAGAAAACAATTTTGAAAAAATACAAATGCTGTTATATCTTTTCTCTCCTTCAAATAAATGTATGCACAGACTTATGAAAAGGCCACTTTACTAATTAAAATTACTTTTGTGCTAAAGTAGAGTTGGTGCTGACCATGCAACATATTTTCCTGAGCAGCAAGAAATTGTTAATTTTTTAAATATCTTAGACCTGCTGAGACCTGTTTTCAATTCCAGATTTTATTAACTGAACTCAAAGTGCCATGGTGGGATTTGAACACATTCACTCATGAGCATTAGTCTGGGCCTCTGGATTACTAGTTCAGTGGCATTATCACTATGTCCCCATTGACTCAGATAGGACATGGAAAAAGCTCAAATTTATTTAGTGTTGTATGTCGTCAAGACAGAAACCTGGCAACCAATGACTTTTTTTCTGAGAAGAGCAAGCGAGGGTAGACAAATCGGATAGTCAGTGTGCACACTGCAGGACTCTATTTGTTTCTACACCTGATGGTACTAAAATCCCCAAATTATCCTATACATTCCTCATCACACTTTTGAGCGTGCTGGTTGAGCCCTGCATTGTGCGAGAATACAAATATGTAAGTTGTGCAGTCGGCAGTTTAGTTAAAATCATGGATGAAGGCAGCAATTAAACTTGAACATAATATCTTTCAGCAAAAGACCCTGTGGTCCAACACAGCTAAAAACCTTTATATTAAAAACATCCAAGGATGGTGATGGCACAGCTGATTAATCAACAAATAATTCCCAGCTTTGCTCTTTAGAAAATGGCCCAAGTAAAACATTTTTTTCAAAAACATCAAGGAACTACTCTCAACCTACTAAACGCTGGAACTTGTAATGACACTGATTTGTACCCTGACAAGAATGCTCATTATGGACGAATATTCATTCAAGACGAATCCTTAACTCTTCATGATAAATACTCATTAACGTATTGACAGCTATTGAGTGTTCTTGATCAGTACGTACCAGTCAGACAGGGAGGAAAGGGTAGAGCGAGGGAACCGTGGTTTACCAAAGAAGTGGAATCTCTTGTTAAGAGGAAAAAGGAGGCCTATGTGAAGATGAGGCGTGAAGTCTCAGTTGGGGCGCTTGATAGTTACAGGGAAGCGAGGAAGGATCTAAAGAGAGAGCTAAGACGAGCAAGGAGGGGACATGAGAAGTCTTTGGCAGGTAGGATCAAGGAAAACCCAAAAGCTTTCTATAGGTATGTCAGGAATAAAAGAATGACTAGGGTAAGAGTAGGGCCAGTCAAGGACAGTGGTGGGAAGTTGTGTGTGGAGGCTGAGGAGATAAGCGAGATACTAAATGAATACTTTTCGTCAGTATTCACTCAGGAAAAAGATAATATTGTGGAGGAGAATGCTGAGACCCAGGCTATTAGAATAGATGGCATTGAGGTGCGTAGGGAAGACGTGTTGGCAATTCTGGACAAGGTGAAAATAGATAAGTCCCCGGGGCCTGATGGGATTTATCCTAGGATTCTCTGGGAGCCAGGGAAGAGATTGCTGAGCCTTTGGCTTTGATTTTTAGGTCATCATTGGCTACAGGAATAGTGCCAGAGGACTGGAGGATAGCAAATGTGGTCCCTTTGTTCAAGAAGGGGAGTAGAGATAACCCCGGTAACTATAGGCCGGTGAGCCTAACGTCTGTAGTGGGTAAAGTCTTGGAGAGGATTATAAAAGATACGATTTATACGATCTAGATCAGGGGTGGGCAAACTACGGCCCGCGGGCCGCATGCGGCCCTCAAAGGTATTTCTGCGGCCCACCAAGTCATTTAAAAAAAATAAAAACATTTTTTTTTTTTAATTTTTATTTAAAAAAAAAATTTTTTTTTTAAGGTTAATGGGGGGGGGGGGGGGGGGGGGGGCTGTTGGGTTACTTACTGGTATAGGGTGGATACGTTGACTTGAGTAGGGTGATCATTGCTCGGCACAACATCGAGGGCCGAAGGGCCTGTTCTGTGCTGTACTGTTCTATGTTCTATATGAGGCGCCCAGAATCATAACCGGGTGAAGTAATTATTTTACTTAATATACTATGCGGCCCTTTGTGAATTGTGAATTTCTGAATGTGGCCCTTGCACGGAAAAGTTTGCCCACCCCTGATCTAGATTCATCTAGATAGGAATAATATGATTAGGGATAGTCAGCATGGTTTTGTGAAGGGTAGGTCATGCCTCACAAACCTTATCGAGTTCTTTGAGAAGGTGACTGAACAGGTGGACGAGGGTAGAGCAGCTGATGTGGTATATGGATTTCAGTAAAGCGTTTGATAAGGTTCCCCACGGTCGGCTATTGCAGAAAATACGGAGGCTGGGGATTGAGGGTAATTTAGAGATGTGGATCAGAAATTGGCTAGTTGAAAGAAGACAGAGAGTGGTGGTTGATGGGAAATGTTCAGAATGGAGTTCAGTTACGAGTGGCGTACCACAAGGATCTGTTCTGGGGCCGTTGCTGTTTGTCAATTTTATAAATGACCTAGAGGAGGGTGCAGAAGGATGGGTGAGTAAATTTGCAGACGACACTAAAGTCGGTGGAGTTGTAGACAGTGCGGAAGGATGTTGCAGGTTACAGAGGGACATAGATAAGCTGCAGAGCTGGGCTGAGAGGTGGCAAATGGAGTTCAATGTGGAGAAGTGTGAGTTGATTCACTTTGGAAAGAATAACAGGAATGAGGAATATTTGGCTAATGGTAAAATTCTTGGTAGTGTGGATGAGCAGAGGGATCTCGGTGTCCATGTACATAGATCCCTGAAAGTTGCCACCCAGGTTGACAGGGTGGTGAAGAAGGCCTATGGTGTGATGGCCTTTATTGGTAGAGGGATTGAGTTCCGGAGCCATGAGGTCATGTTGCAGTTGTACAAAACTCTAGTATGGCCGCATTTGGAGTATTGCGTACAGTTCTGGTCGCCTCATTATAGGAAGGACGTGGAAGCTTTGGAACGGGTGCAGAGGAGATTTACCAGGATGTTGCCTGGTATGGAGGGAAAATCTTATGAGGAAAGGCTGATGGACTTGAGGTTGTTTTCGTTAGAGAGAAGGTTAAGAGGTGACCTAATAGAGGCATACAAAATGATCAGAGGGTTAGATAGGGTGGACAGCGAGAGTCTTCTCCCGTGGATGGAGGTGGCTAGCACGAGGGGACATAGCCTTAAATTGAGGGGTAATAGATATAGGACAGAGGTCAGAGGTGGTTTTTTTACGCAAAGAGTGGTGAGGCCGTGGAATGCCCTACCGGCAACAGTAGTGAACTCGCCAACATTGAGGGCATTTAAAAGTTTATTGGATAAGCATATGGATGATAAGGGCATAGTGTAGGTTAAATGGCCTTTAGTTTTTTCCATGTCGGTGCAACATCGAGGGCCGAAGGGTCTGTACTGCGTTGTATCGTTCTATGTTCTATGTTCTAAGGGACGATCTGGATTCACAACTGTGTTTTTGGTGAAGACCGAATTATGCCCAAATTTGGTTCTGATTACATCAAAAAGCTTGAATCACTATCATATCACTGCCAACATCCCATCAGGACTCACACATGCTACTGATGAATTCATTAACTCTTTCTTACCAACTATCAAAGAAGTCCATCATGAACTAATACTAGCTTCTCATGCTGCCTGAAGTCAGTTTCTCTTTCTGGATAAGGTGTCCATTAAATTCCGAGGTAGGCACTCCCTGGGTTTAATCCAAGTTTCTAAACCAAAAATTGTAGCAACCTTAACAATCAAAGTTTTCCATTAGACAGACAGCCATGGAAATCCTTTCTTGAGAAAAAATACAAATTCTCCATCCCAAATCTTAATGAGACGTCAGCCAGAAAAAAGTCATGATGTGGAGATGCCGGCATTGGACTGGGGTGAGCACACACCAGGTTAAAGTCCAACATGTTTGTTTCAAACACTAGCTTTCAGAGCACCGCTCCTTCCTCAGGTGAAAAAAGTCAAGAAAGGAATACGGTGAAAACAAAAGTCAGAAGACAATAGGAGTTTTCTTTTTTGTTTTTAAATATAACATTGTAAGTGAAGTGTTTAACATTGTGCGAGGTAGAAACAGGACAGTGGCACAGCGGTTTATGGGATCTCGTTATTAAATTGGAACAGCTTAAGGGGAAAATGTATTAAGGATTATACAGAGTATTGTAGCTGTGTGGGATATTTATGTTAGTAGTTGATAAAAATGCTTGTGTGTGTTTATAAAAATGTTAACTAAATCCGTAGAACAGACTTTGTTTTTGATTGAAGAGCTTAAGGCCTCTGTTGAATAACACCTGAAAGGCAGGCCCTTGTGCACATCGTTACAACATAAATAAACATTTGTAAGTTAGGTGAACTCATGATATACTTTGGAGTTTTCTAAACCCTGGCCTATAACAACTGATACAAGTAGTTTTTGCTTTTTCTATTTTTTGAGCTCTCCTTCCAGATTTCTTTTATTCTTTCATGAGTTGTGGGCATCACTGCAACATTTTGTGCCCATCCCTAATTTGCCCTTGAACTGAATGGCTTGCCAGCGGCTATTTCAAGGTAGTGAAGAATCAGCAACACTCTTGAGGGCCTGGAGTCACATATCAGCCAGACCGGGTAAAGACGGCAGATTTCCACCCTAAAAGGACATTCATGAACCAGGTGCATTTTTACAACAATCGACAATAATTTTATGGTCACCAAAACTGCGACCAGCTTTATATTCCAAATGTTTATGAATTAATTGCATTTAATTAATTCCACCAGCTGCCATGGTGGGAGTTGAAACTGTGGCCGCGATTTTACGGCCACCATCCTTCCAATTTCTAAAAGCATGCTACCTTATGTACTTTAGATTTCCTGCATCAAATGGTGTCAATCACAGATAAAACCCCATGCTTTATCTGTCCTCGAATCCTTTGAGAACCGTCTATTTGCATAAGATCTGAGCTGTGCTTTTCAAACGTACTTTATGCAACCAAGGCTTCCTGACCTATTTTTTTGAAACCTTTGAGCAGTTTTATTGATAACATATCTCCCTAGACATTCTCAAACTCTTGTTAATTGATCCCTCCACCTAACTTCATTACACTAGCCACTAAAGTCAGACTTCAATCAGGTACTGTCAATGTTTCCCAGTCACTGGTTTCATTGAACATGCTTTTTTATAGATAATACTCAGACATTTGCAGACGATAAGCCATCCTTTCTTGTGACACCCCTTGGAAACAAGACAGTTTGCTTATTTAACCTTAATTCTTCAAGATGTCCACAGGTGCAAAAGCATTTTTTGTAAGCAAGATTTTGCTGCATCAAAATCTTCCCCCAACCTCCCTTGTAGCTGCAGGAAAATGCCCTGGGGTTACAGTGATAGAAATGAAACTGTTTTCTGCATACTTTCAGTTTTGGAACCTGGAACATTGTAATATCTCATTAATACCTTATTGGATTATGTTTTATGCTGGGAGCAGGGCCCCGGCCCCCGTGTAAAATTTGCAAGCAAACCTCCTTAAGCTTGGGCAGCACGCTCTGCAGCCATTGTAAGCAACCCCCCCCCCCCCCCCCCCCCCCCCCCCCAGGGCTGTTAGATAATTTGGACATTCTGGATTCTCCGTGGGTACCTGAACAGGCACTGGAATGTGGTGACTAGGGGCTTTTCACAGTAACTGCATTGCAGTGTTAACATAAGCCTACTTGTGACAATAGAGATTTTATTATTATCCAACAGGTGAACTGTATGCAACCTGGCGAAGAGGAAATGGTGTAAATTGGCAGAAATGGGTTGTCTTCTTAGCGTGTAATGGAACAAGGAACTAGTCTATGCAAGATGGTCAAAACTTGATGAGGCTGCCAAAAAATAGCAGATGATGAGAGGTCGATTGACCGTGGCTGACGATGTGCACGTAGCATTTGTAAACAGACAATTGGCCAAACACTGAGTCTCAAGGAGGTAGGTTCGGCCTATCCAGAGCCAATCATGCAGGCAGCATGCACGGAACGGGGTACAATAAATTGTGCTCCGAAGTAATAGTGAACTGGCTCAGGACGAAGTAGTCTGACTAACTACTTGGGAGACCAGAAGGCACGAACTGATCATTCGCTCCATTTAGACTCTTGGTCAAACCCAAGCTATCTTGTCCAAATGGACGCGCGAGTATAATTTTTACTGAGTGTAAGATTTTTGAAATGCTGAATAAACGTGCTTTGTGCAAACAGTAAGTTGGTAGTCTTGAGATGTTGATACCTAGAGTAAACCTCTGGACCAGAAAAAGGAATTAGCACACGCCGTCATTGGGCCTATAATTGGCTTGATGTGGGCCTTCCACCCTCATTGCGGAATATGTCCCAACTCTGGGAGTTGCTGGCCAATCACATTGCCGGAAGCTCTCTTTTCCTTTTAGCGGTCACAACTGCAGCCGGTCCCCAAAGCGTAGTATTACGGACGCCAGACTTACAGCTAAGTCCGGTGTTTTGCCAGGGCTAGTAAGCACCAGCTTAACGGGAAACAGGGATCAACTGGGCCGGGGATGGAGAAAAACTGCAGACGGGTTGAAAAAGCTTTGGCATAAGCTGTGCCCAACTAAAAAGGCAACCCCTCCCCAACCAAGCAACATTGCATGCCCCCAGCTCAGCCACAAAGTCCGTCAGGTTTCATCAGGTGGCCACAAGGCACCAGCCTCCCCACCCTCCGCGGATGAAATACCTGCAAAGAGGCAGGCAAGCAGGCTGTTGGGGGCATGGGGCTTCTGCCAAGCTGCCCAATTTTACTCACCCCCACCCACCTACCCACACCCGTAACAGCATAAAATTCCAGCCCACAATTTATCCCCAAATATTTCATTCCTCAAGATACTAGCTCAATGCCTTAAAAAAATCTTTGATGTGAATTTGACAGGGTTTGGGTACTTTTAAACAGCTAAATTAATGACTGTTTAACCACGATATGCAGCAGTGAGCTATGGCTCATTTGTGACCCGAGTTAAGTGATACTTCTGTTTCATCTCCATGGATTTATAGTGTGCGAAGGTGATCTTGATTATTAAGAACGATTAATAGGACCTTTCATACATTTAATATTGAGTCACTGCCAGTCAGCCAGCAAATTTAGCAGCAGAACCTTTCTTTCGTAACTAAGCTCATAGTCACTGCCGAGACACAAATGGAATATCAAGCCTTTAATAAGTGATAGCACTTTGAATAAATAAAAAAGTAGTAATGGTTGCTTTAGAGGAATTAGAAAACTGAACCAATCTGAGGCTTTTGTTGACATCACACCAATTTTTGCACATGAAGAATTGAGGGAGGAGTGGAAATCAGAGACCCTAAGATTCAATTACATTCTTCACTTCACTAACTTGTATTTATCACTGTAAACGGAGTTTGTTTATGGACCTCCATCTTAAGCATAGTGTCATGCTCTGGTGAATTATGAACTTTGAGACAATACTTCAAACAAATTTGAACAATAATAGACTTAAAAATTGCCAGCGCCAATCATGTGATCTTTGGCAGTATCAACTCCAGATAACTCCTGAGACTTGAGTAAATACTTGTTATATATGGACATTCACAGCCATCTGTGAAATTCGTACGTATTTTGTTTGAGGATGGAATGTCAACAAAAGGACTACAGCATTTCAGCCAACTCACGTTTCTGGTTCATCATGGAGAAAAGACACAGAAAAACCCAACGTGCGCTAGACGAATGTGAAGACGTCCCCATCTATCTTCTTATTATGATAGTCCCTCATCTAAACGCAGGCTGGGTATATTCAAAGTGTCAAATGGCAACAGAGAATGTTTAGCCACCCGATCACTCACCTTATTTGGAATGGGAACAGGTTACATGGCTGAGTCAGCCATGTTTGCTTCCTGCTTTAAAACAGCAAGAATCAGCTATGTAGAGTCAAAGACACCATCAGGAAGTCCTTGAGCCAGCTGCAAAAAACTGAACAGCCATTGAACAGAAATAATAAGAATCTTTATTATTGTCACAAGTAGGCTTACATTTACACTGCAACAAAGTTTTTGTGAAAATCCCCTAGTTGCCACACTCCAGCGCCTGTTCGGGTACACAGAGGAAGAATTCAGAATGCGCAATTCACCAAACAAGCATGTCTTTGGAAAAAGGATTCGCCCCAACCTGTACCAAATTCAAGGTAACCAACCTCCTAAAAGTTCAACACCAAGAACCCTCACAACATACGAAGCGTCTACTAACAAGATCTTCATCTCAATTAAAAACGTCAACTCATCTAAGAAACTACATGCCTGCCATAAGGTTTTAAGTCACCTGACTGGCTATCTCCTCATCCGTATCATACTTTGTTTTATAATGTTCCTAAGAAGTGTTTTGTGATATTTCCTCATGTTAAAAACTACAACATAACTGCAAGATTTTGATTAATCTTACTGCATTAAAAGGGCCCATTTGGCCCTTTCTGCCTGTAACAGCTCATGGAAATGGAAAATGGAAATGGAAATCGCTTATTGTCACGAGTAGGCTTCAATGAAGTTACTGTGAAAAGCCCCTAGTCGCCACATTCCGGCGCCTGTCCGGGGAGGCTGGTACGGGAATCGAACCGTGCTGCTGGCCTGCTTGGTCTGCTTGGTCTGCTTTAAAAGCCAGTGATTTAGCTGAGTGAGCTAAACCAGCCCCTTTGAGAGAGCTATCCAATCATTCATACTTCCTTTGCTTTCTTCATAGCCCTGAACGTTTCTCCTTTTCACGTGTGCCCAATCCTCTTTTTTACAGGCTTGTACCAACCTTTCAAACAATTAATTCCTGATCATAACAACTCCCCACAGGTTCTTCTGGCAGTTATCTTTAATATGTACCCTCTGGCTATTGCTCCCATTGCACTGCAACATATAATGCAATTTAAATTTCTGTATATTTAATGCAGTACTCAAGTTTCTTACTTTAATTTAGCATTTTGTTTCAGCTAGGAAAGGCCGATCTCTATTGTTGTCTCAATCACGAAAACAATGGCAAATCTGTTTAGCTCACTGGGCTAATCGCTGGCTTTGAAAGCAGACCAAGGCAAGCCAGCAGCACGGTTCAATTCCCATAACAGCCTCCCCGAACAGGCGCCGGAATGTGGCGACTCGGGGCTTTTCACAGTAACTTCATTTGAAGCCTACTCGTGACAATAAGCGATTTTCATTTTCATTTAATTTCAAATCTCACAGCCAGATGAGTTGTCAAGAGGTGAATACAAGTATGGAAAACAAGGGTGAGAGAAAGAAAAGTAAAAGATGCAAGAGTACAATCATACTACAAGCATTGCCATTATTTTTGAAAACTTTGTGTATTCTTGGTAGGATTTAGATTTTTCACACCTGGACGTTCAATAACAACATGAGGTGGCTGAAGAGCAATTAATACTGGAGCTGTATTATAATAGATACAATTTCACTGGCTAACAAAATACCAGGACAGAGATCCAGCAGTGGCTCAGTGAGACATCGATTGAAGATAGTGGTCCAGAGTTAGAGAGACTTATTTTTCCATGTTTAGGTTGGAAGTATAAATTGATAAAGGGGTAGCGAGGGTGAATGGGCATCTGGAATCTTGGTGATCAGGACTGCACTACCTCTCTTTAACTAGTAGACTTAACAATTGAGAAACAAACAGAGGAAAGGTTGAGAAGGAGGATCAATTAGAATTGGTGAGTTCAAAGTCAACTAAGGTACAAAAAGAGAGATGGGGAAAGAAAGGTTAGATTCAGAAGGGAGAGAAAGAAGCGAATAGAAAAAGTTAGAAAGAACAGAAAACTTTAAAATTTGATAATTTAAAAAATATTCTGAAACAATTCACGACCCCAAGGAATGAGAATCAATACGCAGAAATTTTCATTTCCTCAGAGATTGATTGGTAGTCATTAACAATAAGCGCTTTGTTAAAAGGGTACTTTGACTATTAAATAACACTTGTAATAATAATAATCGCTTATTGTCACAAGTGGGCTTCAATTAAGTTATTGTGAAAAGCCCCTAGTCGCCACATTCTGCCACCTGTTCGGGGAGGCCGGTACGGGAATTGAACCTGCGCTGCTGGCCTTGTTCTGCATTACAAGCCAGCTGTTTAGCCCACTGTGCTAAACCAGCCCCTATTGCTACTTGTATTGCTATAGCAGGTTCCATGGGCAATTAACGTGCAACTGGAGCAACTTCACAAACGCATGGGGTGGTTAAGGGTGAGATGGGGTTTTGGTGAAGTCAATTCCAAAGCAACACAAATCAGCCTGCAACTTGTGGCAATTTGCAACTTGCATGGTATCTCTTCCTCACTGCAGGTTTTCGCAAAAGCAACACCATTTGTCATTCAGATAGATGCCTTTATTATTTCGTCAAAATCTGGACATAGAAAGTGACTTAGAGCACAGCTGGATTGTATTTCATGAGAGAAGTTAACAGCATTTCCCTCTGTGTTACGGATAATTAATTATTTAGCGGTTGTTGCGCAAGTTGATATTCGTGGATCATTTTCCATTGTCAAATTGAAGTCTATGTAGAAAGTTGCTTCAACTGAAATAACTGGGAATCCACTGGGAAAACCGAACACTGGACTTCCTTAAAGTTCTCCCAGCCCAATCAATGTAGATGTATTGATCCCGAGCTGGCCTGGCATTCAAATTTTACTGTACTAGAAAAAAGTGCAAAGCGGCAATTGAAATATCGAGAGGAAATGTGCACTCCAACAGAACACTCAAATTATAAAGAATATAGTGATGCTTCTGGCATCATTGTGGCATTCTCTTGGCAACCAACATAATTCTAAAAGTATAGTCTAAAGTGAGGAACTATCCATCGGTATATTATTAGAGATACAGCCCGAAAGATGCACAGTACAAGCAGTGTGAAGGTAGCTGCTTCAAAACGCCAAGCCATAAATTTTGAAGGTGAAGACTTTAAGCAGCCTGAACTAGTACTGTTCAGTTTTTAGTCCATTCTGACACCCCCCCACCCCAACTTTCCTGGAGACCTCAACTCTGAGTAATTTTTTTCAGTTGCATGCAGTCCTCAACACAGCAGGTGCCTTTATATAGCACTTAGTTTTGAAAAAGGCACAAGTTTCTCTTAAAGTGTGATACAACACAATTCAACACTAAGCCACAAAAATAAAGATACTAGTTGCAGTATCTTGGGTAAAGAGGTTAAATTTAAGGAGCAACTTAAGAGAACAAGGTACAGGCGCACAAATGGTTTAAGGAGAGGATTCTAAGAGCTTGGAGTCTGAGCACATGAAGGTTCGGCTGCTGATGTGTCGGATGATAAAAATCTGGGACGCTCAAGTGGCAGAGAAGTGAAGATGCATAGAGGTCTTGGGGGTTTGTAAGGTTGGAGCAGGTTACACAGACCTCGCCCGTGGAGGGATTTAAAAACAAGGATGAGAATTTTAAAAAGCAACATTGGTAGATAAATCATCCAAATGGTAATTCTTCATGTGTCAGCTAGATAGCAATGTTGAAGTGAGTTATATATATATTTGTAACTAACTATGAGATGTTTGCAAGGCATCAGGGAACTTAGCAAACTAACTTGACTATATTACTTATATGGTCTGTTTCAGCAGAAACACAGACAAAAAGGTGCATTCAGCAAGAATGTTCCTCATCAACAGCCCTCAGACTGTTGCTCTTGTGGAATGCTGACAATGATACCTGGCTGTAACAATAAGGGGACTGTATATGCATAAGACCCAAGGGTGGTGGATAAGGGGGTCTGGAAGATGTCATAAGGCCATGGGTAACCCCCCCTAATTTCACACAAGATGATCATGCAGTTCCCTGCTGCCAGTTGCCAATTTTATTGGCTCTAAAGGTCAATGTATGTAATCTATAATCATTATGATTGGATTCTGTCCAGCCGGAGTGGGCTGAGTAACTCTTTGAAAAGGTATAAAAATAGCTGATTCTCTTTGTTCGGCGAGGGGGTACCTGGATTTCCCAGTAACCTGCTCCCCGCCGGTGTAACACAATAAACTGTTTGACGATTGGAGCAGACCCAAGCGATGAGTGATCCTTTCGGATTCATTCTCACTAACAGCAAGTTGCAGCAAGCTGGAGCTACACGTCATCAAACCAACTCTGCATTCACCCAACTATTCCATCGTTTCATATTTTAATGACATTCAAGAGTCAAACAAGTATTCTGTGTTTGAGTCCACACAGTCTGCTGCCTTCCTGAACATCGTACTGAATGAGTGGTTTGTGCGAATGTAGTCCCCTGTACACATCTCTGTGAAAGCCACTCTTATAGCATCCCTTGATTCTGTATCAAAGTCTAATAGGGATCTTGCAATTGAAATGTGGGCTCGGCAGCAGGAACATTAAAAAACTATAAAAAGATGAATAAACTACGGCTCAAGATAGGTGAGAAACACAGCAAAAGAAACAATTTCAACGGAGGCTTTACACAGAAGAATAAAATGATGGGCTGAGAAAAAGTTAATCTTTCCATCCCCATGCAATGTCATTTGTAAAATTATTGCAATCTACCGAAGATATCGTCCAGTACACGACTCGCCAATTCTTTTATGCACTTAATAATAATACAGATAAAAGCCAAAGCCGTTTTATGGAGAAAGTCTTTCTTCCAACACATTCTCGTTCTTTGGCTAATGAAAACAAGAAGCCTCTCAGAGCAGAGGTCCAATTGTTGTTTTGGACTGTCATCATGGTTACATTTGTAGCCCTTTCCTCGTTTGTTTTTCTGACTTGTCAAGGTTTCTCTGACTTGGAGATAGTTAGTATTCAGTTTTTCTTGAAACTATTTATCTCGAACTATTTACATCCAAGACCTCGTGAGCAAGTACATTGTTCTCTGGGCACAGACTGTCTGTGTCTTGCTCCCTTGAAGCGTCTTAATTCATCTGACCCTGATGTCATGCTTACCTCACTTAACACCATTGCCTAATTAAGATAACCATTGAGCCTTTACTCTGCAATTGTGGTAACTGAGGAATTTGGGGTATAAACTGTATGTGATTTAAATGGTGGAGAAAGGGAGGAAAAGGTGTCCACCAACTCTCCTTCTTCAAAACAGATGTGTGCAACAGGGTACATCAGATTACATGAGATCAAAGAGCTCATTTGGAATCATTTGTGACAAAGCATTGTGTAAAACATAACTTATTCTAAAAACAGTGCAACAGAACTAATTATCTATCAAAATTAGGTAATTCCCTTGTATAACACTTAATGTAATGGCCTGTGGAAATAAGCAGTTACATGACTAACTAATATGATCTTCATGTTTGCCCTTGGAATTATCCCAACTGTGAAGTCCCTCACAGAGAAATAGATAGATGTTACAACATAAACAGCAACAGAACAAACAGTCCAGTCTTTTAATGTCAGTGTTTATGCGCCACGTAGTCTTAATCACACAATCACAACGAACCCGGTTTCCTGGTGCTGTGACGTAGCAGTGCTAACCACTGTGCCACCCATGGTAGATTTCATTCACTCAGTCACAGCTTCCTGCCATTGCGACAATATGATTGTTTCTGCCTCAACCGCTAAGCCTGGAAATTATTTCTACAGCCTCATATTACTCTTAGCAGACCTGTGCTGCATTACTTTACCAGAGATTGTATCAACAATTACCTAAAGGGGTTCCAACTGGGCCAAGTTGGCTCCTTAGTAAGTTAACACAAGACAGTCTATTCAAATCACTTCACATTTGTAATTGGATTTGGCAATTAAGCTTTCTGAACATCCTTTGTACATACATGCTGCTCATCACCTCTTGCACATTTCTATTCACTCGGGAACAGATAAAGAATAAACGTGAGATGATGGTGCTGCAATGTTCTCTTCAGACACTGGTAAAAGCCTTTACGCAAAAAGTCATCGATCTTATGAGCATCGCTACTTCAAGTTCAAGAGCCCAAACCTCTGCTCGCGCCAATCCTTCAGACTTCTACTTCTACACGTAATGTACGGCTTCCAAAAATATCACGAAACACATGTACTAATGAGGCCTGCACTTTAGGGGTGCTAATTCTTCGATAGAATAAATCTTGACTGACACCAACGGAACACATTCACCTTAATCTCGCTTGCAAAAAGATGAACTTACGAGAAGAATTTCACTCAACCCTCAATAGCTCTTCAATCTCACAGCTCCACGTATCCAGATGAAACATTTACTATTATCACATGGACACATGGACTTTTTTATAATGCACTGAGCAAGACCATCTTTTATCTAGTGTATTTTTTCCAACCAGTAATCCATATTTTTTCTCAGCTAACCGGTTATTTTAAAGACACAGTACATGCCACATTAAACCTGTGGCAGCATCCTCTTTTTAAAATCAGTTTATCATCAAACATAATTTAAAGCTAAAGACCTATGTGGCAACAAATAAATAAATCATCAGTGGCTATCACTGGAACTGCCTCTTTCATTTGTTTGCTCTATACTGTTGCCAACTCACGATGTACAGGTTACGGATGTCGTTGGCCTTGTTCACCTTTATTTTGTATGTGGTGATTAATCAAAAAGCTTTAGAAGCAAAGTATTACAAGGATAATTAAGGATTGGAAACAACTGTTGCCCGATACCAACAATGTCCCCAACCCGTGAAAGAACAATTTTTTAAAATGAAGATCAACCATGTGTAATTTATTGGCGGAATAGGCTCGAGGGGCTGAGTTGTCCACTCTTGTTCCGATTTTCTTAAATGCTTGCGTATCATTTTTATTCATCAAAAACTATTTATTGGCCTGACTTCTCCAGAAAAGTTTTGGCACATTTTGAAATCAGGCTTCAAAACAACCAAATTATTTCCTACAGTACTACCCTGAACTAGGCTTTGATGTTTAAGATACTAAGAAAAAATGGAACGGATCTTAAGGAGTTCGGTAAAAAGTCCAATTTGAGAACTCCTTGATTTTGACTCAGAGGAGCAGCACATTTGAATCCGAGGAATCCTTGATGCCAGGAGCTGGAGAATTTGTCTGCCAGATGTTGTGATAACTGTTATCCAGTTAGCTCAATGCGCAGTTGGTAGTCCCCCGCCTCTGAGCTAGAAGCTCTGGGTTTGAGACCCATCTCAGTACTTGATGGTCAAGGAAGGTGCGTTCACAACGTGTCCAAACAGGTTGAGTGTCAACCTGCAAATCATTCCAAACATGCTAATGGAAGACGGTAAGAGGAGTGTGTTCTGGTCAGAGACATTTGATGTGGAATGGGACCCTTCAAGCTATAAGCCCCTTGTGACCTGTTCCTGGAAGTGCTAGATATGAAAACAGCCGAGTGTCTACCTCAGTAGGAAGAGAATTGGAATCCAGTTAGCTAACTGCAGTGTTGCATTGGTGAGACATAATTTACAAAGTGGAGTCTCTGGGTGAAAACCGTTTTGGATGAGACAGGCAGGAAGAAAGATTTCAAAATAGAGAAAGAGAAGAGAATCTGGATTTAAATGTGAAGTTTCTTTGGTTGTGTGTAATGTTTAAACCGTTTAACATTTATGGCTTTGTTTTTAATTTAGAAAAATGAACCAAGATAGGCATCAAATAATTGGCTAAATGTGCAATAAGTAAAATAATGCTGCACAATTTAACTACTACTTCCTAAAATCACAGGAGTGTCAACTCATAAATGGAATGGAACCTCCTTCATTTTACGAGGCTGTTGAGAAAAAGCTAGCAGTGGATTAGATTCTTGGTATAGGCAACAGGTATGTCAGGATTGACAGGGAACTGTTACAAAAACTAGCCAACGCCACCGACACATTCAACGGCTTTGAACGATCACTGAATCCAACATCCTTGGAGTCAGTAATAATAATAATAATCTTTATTGTCACAAGTAGCCTTACATTAACACTGAAATGAAGTTACTGTGAAAAGCACCTAGTCGCCACATTCCAGCGCCTGTTTGGGTAAACGGAGAAAGGATTCAGAATGTCCTAATCACCTAACAGCACATCTTTTGGGACTTGTGAGAGGAAACCGGACCACCCGGAGGGTGACCAGAGTTTGACTGGACGAGTTACATAAATGTTGTGTCTACAAGAACAAGTTCGAGACTGGATATTATGCGGTGAGCATGACTCCCCAGAAATCTAGTCACCATCTACAAGACTTAAGTCAGGAATATGATGGAATAATCACAACTTGCCTGGATGAGTGAAGCTTAAGAAGCAGTCAAGAGACTCAACACCATCAAGAATAGTGCAGCCCACTTGTTGCCACCTCATACAGCACCGCCAATATTTACTCCCTCCACCAGAGATGCACAGTGGTAGCAGTGTACAGGATACATCGCATCAACTCACTACAGCTCTTTCAACAGCACCTTCCAAAGCGACCACCTAGAATGGCAAGGTCAGCAGTTACATGGGAATGCCACCACCTGCAAATCCCTCTCCAGGTCTCACACCATCCAGTAGGGGAGAAATTTCCTTTCACACAGCCCCACAGCATCTGTCCAATTTTTACCTCTTGCTATTTCCTTCTCTTTTGGCTCATTAAGGTGTCATTACTAATACTGAGGTTCAGAATAACTTTTAATTTGGTCGCACCAAAACACTTTCTCATGGATTTGGTGCCCAAGAAAGCTTCACAAAATTCGGTAGATTTCAGGTACAACAGCTTCTTGCCTGATTAAAAATAATTTAGCAGGGCAATCTGAACACAGCTACTTTTACATTTACATGTCTAAGATGAAGAACCAGAATTTATAAACTAAAGAATTAAACCCTTGATACCCAAGAGAACGGTCTGATTTTTGTCACAGTAATGACTATCAGCTTTACTCCACTGCAACTGACAGCAACCTCTGGAGATTTTATACAACAGTAAGTTAAAATGCAGAAACCAAAATGCTGGCAATGTTTCAACGCTTCTCCATAGGTTACATTGTTGAAATCCACGCAGACTGCAATCAATGGTAAGGCACTGAATTGATGAGAAATTTCCCTTCTACACTAATTAATCTCACTGCAAGAACCCTTGAAAAGTTATATCGAATGAGATTTTTAACAGCATACTAGGTTCTCATTACACCTGAAAAAACTTTCTGACCCGGAAAAACTAATTGTATATTTGTGCAATTTCTCCATGATGAAAGATTACACATATTTGCAAAAAAAAATTGAACAGTTCATGATATTTTAGATTGTATTTTAATCCCATTCTTATGTCCAAATCATATTTTCACTTTCTAAAATATCAAAAGTGAAGGATAATTGATGTACATTACTTCCTGGTTTGTCGTCTGAAATTACTTCAACCTGTTGGTTGCTGGACACCCGGTGATGCTCCAGACTGAATGTCATATTGAAACCAACCTTGGTAAATGGGAACTTCATGCCACAGAGGTCACGAGATCTTTATGGGAGGTCAATGGCAAGCTCGTTCACCACTGACTGTAAATTCCAGACCAATGTGAATGGTGCTGCAGAACAGAGTGACAGAGAGCTCAAGAGACATGGCAAAATAGCCAAATAATCCATTTAGAAAGTCATCCAGGGTTTGGATGCATGGATAGTTAGTATTCGTGAATGAGTCTGAGATAAAGGGGACAGGATCACTTCTGAAGAGAACAGGTCTTGCATGAGACAAAGCATTAATTAATTCAATAAAATGACTGTGTCCAACTTGCAGATTGCACATCTGGCCATGAACATTAGACTTGTTAGATGTCAGAAACCAGTCCCCTTTTGTGCCATCCTACTAATTGAGAAAGAATATAAAAATCACAATTCATCCTGGTAACCAGCACATTAATTAATAATAACGGCCTCTTCATTCTCCAGTCCCGAATTAAAAGGTACTTGTAATGGTGACCAATTTGGAGCAATTTGCTTTGCTCAGAAGAAACCACCTCCCGATATCAGAGCAGGCCAAGGCACTGTTTAGTGATCAGTATATGCTATCAGTATTGAGAAGTCACAGGAGAAGTCAAATTATCTTTCCATCAATCCTACTTTTACAGCTCATTTCTAAACCCAGTTATCTGTCATTACCTTTTTAAAGCACATGGTCTCAATCTGGAATATTTATCTACCTCATGACAAGCATTGGCAGTTATTCGGTTTCATGTTTTTTCTCATGTGGCAGGTAACCTTCTCTAACCTCAGTCAGGGGTTCAATCTCTGGGCAATCACACTCATGGTCCAGTAAAATGCGTGCGCAGAATGTTAGTCTGCTGCAATTGAATTGTTGGCAACACTTTTCACAAAGTGACCTTGAGTCAGACTGAAAGAGGTTGTTTTTTTAAATTGTAAACAAAACTAAGTTCTATTTATTTAAAAACACAGCCACTGGTACATTTAATTTTGGCTTTTAATGGAAATAAAATACTTGATGTACAATTGTAGAACTGAGACATAGAACACAACATTTCCAAGAGGACTACAGGCAATAATTGGAGAGGCAGTGGTGTAGTGGTATTGTCACTGGACACGCAATCCAGAGACCCAGGGAAATGTTCGAATCCCGCCATAGCAGATGTTGAAATTTGAATTCAACAAAAATCTGGAATTAAAAGTCTAATGATGACCATGAAACCACTGTCAAGTGTTGCAAAAAGCCCATCAGGAACACTGACGTCCCTTTACGGAAGGAAATCTGCCCCATGAATCTCCAGACGCACAGCAATGTGGTTGACTCTTAAAATGCCCTCAGGGATGGGCAATAAATGCTGGTCCAGCCACCGATGACCACATCCCATGAACAAAAAATAATAATAAATGCTGTTCACTTCCAATGTTCTTTTAAAAAATAAGTTTATTAAAAATTTTCATAAAAAACAAAACTGTAAAGAGCCAACCAGAGTTGCACAATAAACGCGAAAAGGATTAACATGGAAATGTACCTATTAACTTAACCCCCAAAAAACTAAACTAAACCCCTTAGCAACTGCTGGTGACTAGCTCTTTAAACAAGGAAATTAATGGCTGCCACCTTGGGTAGAACCCTTCTACCGACCCCCTAATGGTGTATTTGACCTTCTCCAAATGTAAGAATGATATGAGGTCACCCAACGAAGCCGAGGCACTGGGCGGAGCATGCGACCTCCAACCAAGCAGAATTCGTCTCCAGGCTATTAATGAGGCAAATGCGAGAGCATCTGCCTTCATCCCCCTGCCTGGAGCACCGCCAAGTCCGACACCACAAAATTGGCCACCAACGGACATGGCTCCAAATTAACATCGAGTATGTCTGACATGGTGTTCAAGAAAGACACCAAAAGCTTACTAACTTGGGACAATGTCCACATTTGTCCTCCACCCCAGAGAAGAATCCACTCATCCTCACTTTAATCAGATGCGCCCTGTGCACCACCTTGAATTGGATCAGACTAAGCCAAGCACAAGGACGTGGAGTTCACTTTGTGAGGGGCCTCGATCCATGCCTCACCATGCAGAATGGGGCCAAACTCACCCTCCCATTTCACCTTCATCTCATTCAGCAGAGCTGACTCTGCCGATGGGATCTGGCGTATATGCACAAAATAGTCCCCCATGAGACCCCGTTCCCCACACCAGACCCGGCCAAAGCCAAAATCCTCTTCAACAGGAAGGGTGGTGCAGCCAGGGAAAAAGACTGAAAAGCCTTGCGTGAAAAATCTGAAAAGACTGGAACCAAGCAATTGAAATTTCTCCGACATCTTCTTAAACGATGGTAAACCTTTCCTCCAGATGCAGATCCCCAAACAAGCCCTTTCCCCTCCCATGACTTAAACTTTGAGCCCAAACCTGCTGGCAGAAATAGGTGATTTTTGCAGATGGGGGCTAGCGAAGAAATGGAACAGAGCTTAAAATGCTGCCTGAACTGCCTCCAGATTCTCAGTGTGGACACCGCTACCGGGTGAAGGAAAAATATCGGAAAGAAAGGCAACGATGCAGTTACCAGTGCACCAAGGTTAAAAACCTTGCAGTAGCTCACCTCCATTTGTCCCCATATGGAACCTGGATTACTGAACCACAACAGTACCTTCTGAATATTGCCTACCCCATAGTAAAATAATAAATTGGGTAGAGTCAAGCCTCTTGATTACCAATCCCTCTGGAACAACACCCCACGAATCCTTGGAGTCTTACCCACCCAAATAAATGAGAACACTAATTTATTAACTTTGATAAAGAACTTCGGAAGAAAATCTTGGGAGCACATTAATTTCAATAGTCTGAACCCCTACCCGCCAACAACAGGGGGAGGTTGTCCCACTTCTGCAAGTCAGATTTTACACTATTAACGAGACTAGTATAATTTAATTTACAAAGTGTGGCCCAATCATGGGCCACCCGGATGTCCAGATAACGAAAGCTAATTTTGGCGAGGTGAAAAGGTAACATCCTCAGATGAGCTCTCCTCCCTGGGGGAGGGTTAACCAGGAAGCATTTGCTCTTATCCAAGTTCAACTTGTACCCAGAGAAGGAGCCAAAATTGCCAATGAGCTTCATTATCTCATCCATAGCGGATATTGGGTCGAAAATGTAAAGAAAGTCATTGGCGTATAGGGACGCTGTATGTCCCACCCCTGCCGGTTTATCTCCCTCCACTGAACAGAAGATCTCAGCACTATGGCAAGCGGTCCTATTGCCAAAGCAAACAGGAGCGGAGACAATGGACATTCCTGCCTCCAGCCCCTATCCAGTGGGAAGTAGCCAGAATTCAAAGCATTCGTGCAAAAATGTAAACATGAACATGGGGCCGCAACAAGTCAATATGCCCACCCCCAATACCCAAAAGGCTCAATCATACCGCGCCCAAATCATGTTTCTTTCCAAAGGAGTCGGTCTCTCCCGGTGCATCAAAATAATAGTCCGTTCCCTCAAAAGACACTCTTAGCCATGCCGGGTACACCACCCTAAACCAGACTCCACTTTTGTAAAGAGCAGCTTGGCTTAGTTTTTTTTTAAAATGTTTTTACTCTCCTTTTTCATATTTTCTTCAAAATTTACCCCCACCAATAAACAGTAAACGGATACAATGTCAAACCCCTTATTAACAACAACGATCCCATCCCCACCAACCCGCACACAGCCCGCATGACAATATAAGCATCAAATTAAAAAAAAACAAAAAAGGAATCAGGAATCGCCCATGGTCACTATTAACATATATAATCCATCCCCCCAACCCTCCCCACCCCCACTAATATTCAAGGCCACCCAACACCCAATCCCCAAAAGTGTACAATGAATGACACTCATGAATTGTAAACCGCCCCCCCCCCCACCCCCTTAAACTCCTCCCCTCCACTTCCTCTCGTAAACACCTCACCCAGTATCGGTCCCTTCCCCCAACTTTTCACCCCGGCTAAGCTCATCGAAACCTGTGCTACCAGGCTCTGATGGCCACAGCCCCTGCACCCATCTCACTCTCGTTCACTGGCCGGCTTAAGCCAGCCAGTGTGGAGGCCCCGGCCCGGGTCTCCTTCCCCCTGCCCGGTCCCAGGAAAACAAAGGAATCCCCTTTAACACACCACCCCAACATAAACATACAAGCCCCAAAGAACCATCATTGCAAAGAAAAGTCCCAACTCTTACCTTGTCCAAATAGGCAGCGTCGACTCATTTAGTACATACAACAACATGCAGTGAAAAGATAAATCTACATACTCTCCTACCAACCCCCTACCCTCAGTACAAGACCAGTCCTTAGTCCCATTTCTCAATTTTGCCACAGCCCTTCTGCCTTCGCAAAGCCCTCCGCCGCTTCCACTGTCTGAAAATAAAAATCTTTGGATTTGTAGGTCACCCTCAACTTAGCTGAATACACTATGCCGCACCGCACCATGCTGTTATACAGTGCCGTCTTCACTTGGCCGAAGACCGCAAGCCTCCTTGCCAACTCCACCGCAAAGTCCTGGTATATGCGTATACCAACCCCTGCCCACTGCACCTCCCGCATCTGTTTTGCCCAGCACAGGACCTTCTCCTTCATGCGGTACCTACGGAAACAGTCACCACTCTTGGCGGCTCATTCGCCTTTGCTATAGGCTTCCACAAGCTATGAGCCCGATGCAGTTCGTATCGAGAGGGATCTTCCCCCTCCCCCAATAGCTCCGCCAACATCGTGGCAAAATACTCTGCCTCAGGCCTTCCACCCCTTTGGGCAGACCCACAATCCTCAGATTCTGCTGCCTGGATCTGTTTTCCAGGTGTTCTATTTTGGCTCACAGGCCCTTGTTGGGCTCTATTACCCTCCGCAACTCCTTTCCCATCAAGGTGAGTTGATCACTCTTGCAATAGTGCCTCTTCCACTTCCTTCAGTGTCTCACCCTGCCCCCGCGCCTCAGCCCCTGCCCTCGATACCGCCGCCCTCACCGGGGCAATCGCCTCCTCCACCAGCACTTTCAATATCACCCCATTTCCTTCCTCCACTTCCATGTGTTTTGTGAACTGTTTTTCAAGTTCCACAGCCATCGCCTTGGTCATCCTTTCTGCCGTCAGCAGTGCGTCCTCACCCGAAGCCCCCGCCCCGTCCTTCCATCCAGTTCCTGAGCTGACCTTTCCACCCACCGGTGGACCTTCATTACGGCCATTTGTCTTTGAGATTTGGACATCTCTCTTCTCTATGCCTTCCTACCCTCGTTTAATCAAAAGTTGCTCCTGGAACAGAGACTGATTTTGTTCCGAAAAAGCAATTCTCGAGCAGGAGCCCTCAAACGTGCAGCTTCCTCCTACCTGCTGCCACCGGAAGTCCCCAGCATTGGCTTAGTTGAACGCTGCCCTCTTCTTCGCCAGCTCTGCTCCCACATCCTGGTAGAACCTGATGGCGAGGCCTTTCCATTTGTCATCGCAACGTTCCCTCCCCATCTCAGGACCCACTCCTTTTCTTTGAAGCAATGAAACTTCATGATTACCGCATGCAATGGTTCCTCAAACATATATTTTTCAGCCAGGCTTGTTTTGTTTGTACAAACTCTTCTGCCCATTGGGCATGACAACGCCTCTCCATCAATCGTCTTGTACAGATTGCATGGTGGCACAATGGCTAGCACTGCTGCCTCTCAGCACCAGCGAACCGGGTTCAATTCCGGCCTTGGGTGACTGTCTGTGTGTGTTTGTGTGGAGTTTGCACTTTCTCCCTCCGTCTGTGGAAGTTTCCTCCGGGTGCTCCGGTTTCCTCCTACAGTCCAAAGATGTGCACGCAAGGTGGATTGACCATGATAAAATTTCCCCTTCATGTCTAGGGATATGCAGGTTAGGCGGGGTTACAGTGTTATGGAATAGGGCGGTGGAGTCATATAGGGTTCTCTTTCAGAGGGTTGATGCAGGCTTGATTGGCCAATTGGCCTCCTTCTGCCCTGTAGGGATTCTATTCAATTATACTTCTTCCACCTCTCACTCATTTAATATAATCGTTGGAACATAAAGGTTGAAGCAAGAATGAAACCGGAGTTTATTTTGTGCCTTTCACAATCTCAGCAAATCTCAAAGTGCTTTACAGTCAATTCAGTATTTTCACTATAATGTAAGTCATTTTGCAGCCCATCTGCACATGGCAAACCCCCTCTGACACTGATGTGACAATGGTCAGTAAGTTATGGCGTTGGTTGAGAGATGTATATTGGCAGGACCTTGTTACCTGGCATATAGAAACAAAGTGAACTGGGATGCTTGCTGCAGGATAACGCAGAAGCCCACAGCCTGACGCAGGTAACAAGAAGCCTGGCTCACTATATTGATTAGCTATGTGTCTTGAATATAAAGTGATGACTGTCGGAGAATAGCCGAAGGAACATCCAAAGCTTTGACGCTCATCTTCCATGTTGAGCCAATTGATACAAATGCAACATTCAAGCATGCACACAATAAAAGTACACAGGATGAAGCAGTAGAGTGATCCTAAATCACTTGTGATGCTGCTCTTAACCCGTAGCTTTTATTCTTTGCTTATTACTTGCCTCCTTCCACTTTCAAATGAGTACCAGCCTCACACCTCCATGCAGCCTCTCGAGGCCAAGCTACATGTCATTGGAGATGGGGTGTGATTTAAACTGGTCAACATCATTCTTTCATCCTTGTCAATTAGAAAATAGTCAGTATAATTATTTTCCACTCTGCCAATGAGTAACCTAACTGAAAATAAGCAAATCAAAAATTCAGCCAGTTTCATTATTTAGCTGTCTTTACATTCCAAATTGTAATATTCCTCTATGAGGATAGTCAGTCTGATGTATCAGAGCATCACACTTTTAACTGTTAGGTTGTTTGCTAACACTTTTATGTGCGTTCACGGTTATGTAGCAGTTTCCATAACAGAGAGAATCCCTAGTGAATCCAAATCTGCATTCTTACTCTCCAGAACACATGCTAACAAGCCCAGCGATGATTGATATGATGGACAAGTTACCCAGAGTTTTTTCACTTCCACAAGGCCAATTGATGTTGTGGGCAGCACGGTATTGTGGGCAGCACGGTAGCATTGTGGATAGCACAATCGCTTCACAGCTCCAGGGTCCCAGGTTCGATTCCGGCTTGGGTCACTGTCTGTGCGGAGTCTGCACATCCTCCCCGTGTGTGCGTGGGTTTCCTCCGGGTGCTCCGGTTTCCTCCCACAGTCCAAAGATGTGCAGGTTAGGTGGATTGGCCATGATAAATTGCCCTTAGTGTCCAAAATTGCCCTTAGTGTTGGGTGGGGTTACTGGGTTATGGGGATAGGGTGGAGGTGTTGACCTTGGGTAGGATGCTCTTTCCAAGAGCCAGTGCAGACTCGATGGGCCGAATGGCCTCCTTCTGCACTGTAAATTCTGTGTAAAAAAAAAAAAAAGGCGAGTGCCTCATAAAAGGAACTGGCCAGGAAAACAGCTGGAAGTCACAAGCATGCATCAGATCCCACACTAAAACAGCTACGGAAGAGTCCCTGATTACAAACAAAAAAAAATAAAGAACCTCTTTCAACCTTTTCAGGATTTTGGAATTTCTTAGTTTTAATTCTCTTTTCCAGCATCAGCCAGCAGAGATTCAGGTGATGGAACACGAGCAAGGTTGTTGCTACTGTGTAATCTCGGGTGGGAAAAGCTGAAGCAAAAATTGCAGAAACTGCACTGTGAAAGTCGTTCACTGAGATACATCAGGGAAGAGATAAGAAAACAGGTATCTCCTGACATTTCCGTGTACAGTTGTGACAGTTGACAGCCATTATTCAGCAATTTAAACAACTTGCCCCGGAGGGAGTTACGGGCTTCAGTGACACATAACTTGCCGTGGTGGCTTGTAGCAGACCTTTGTGTACGTTTAGTATGATTGAATGGTGGCAGCATGGATGAAGAAAGAAAACCCCTGCCTTCTGTACTGTATGTTCTATGTAAATACTATGAATCTTAGAAGAATAAAAAAAACAGAAAATACTCAGCAGGTTCAGACATAATTTGTAGAGGGTAGAGTAATTAACAGATGTGGACTCTTAATCAAGCGGCTTAGAAAAGTTAGCAACAGAATCGAGGATCCCAAGCCATCGAGTATATCTGTACCTGGTTAACATGGTCAACTCTGATTGGACATTTTCATCACGTGGCAAAACCACTTCTACCCTCCCCATCCAATGGAACAACCTTTCTTCCTATTGCAAATGTTTTTACAACCAATGAACAAGTTTTAAAAAATGAAAACGAAAAAACAGAAGTTTTTTCTTAGGCATTCCTTTGAATTTGTTGCCCTGGAAATTAAATCTTTAATTCCTGGAACGTCCCAGACATCCTTGCAGAGTTAGTAACCCTAGAAATGATATTCATCGAGGTCTACACACTACACAATTGTAGCTAGAAAACATTCAGAACTCGACACTGCCCATCACTGGAACCCTGTAGACTTCAAAAGCACACATCAGTTTCATTCAAGGATTCCATGTCAGCACAAGGCATCAAATGGGCCACATTAGAGGACTTTATGATAAAATCAGTTGAAAGGAATTTTTTGAATTTGGCAAAGCTGAAATTTCACAGTATACTTTTTTTATTTACATCAGTAAATCTGACTGCACAACCCCATTTTGTCACTTGACAGAATGAAAACATTTACAATTCATGATTTTCAGCTCAACAGATCAGAACATTAGTATAATGTATAGAAACATTTAGAAGTCTTATCACAAATACAACAGTACTAGTTGTATATGAGAAAGATTTAGTACCATTGTACAAGCCAAGAACAGCAGTCGTAAAGGTCTGATTTGCATAATAGCATTCATGAATGCACTGTTTGTCAGAGATGTGGAGCAGAGACCTCATCACCAAGTTGTGACTGCAGTATACACTTCCGACCTGCAATCCCCACAGGCAGTGGCTTGCAGAACCCAACTAGCTCTCAAGTGTATTTTCGCCACTATTGATGACGAAGAGAATTAATTTCACATGAAGGAAACAGATTGTAATGAAGGGCAATGGTAAGTATATGGGCCTCCATAGTATCTATGTCACAGACTGGCCAAGGCATTCCTCGTTACTTCTCGAGTCTTGTTTGAAAGGTCGGTAGGGACTCAACCTCTGCACCACCCTGTTAACTTTTGCTTTATGCATGTTATTTCGTTTTAACTTGCAACAAAAAAATAAATCAAGGGAGCAAATTCCACACGTGACTGGATCACTGATCATGCAACCATTTATAGACACAGGCAGCTCACCCTCGGCTTGATGCCTCACCTCAGCTTGGTTTCTCACCTCCGCTTGATGTCTCAGTTTAACAACTGAGAATGAAAGCCTGCTGTAAAGTTGTCAGGCACAGCTTGGAGCTCTGGTCAAACACAATGGCACCTTTTTGAGTTAGAAAACGTCACTGCACTCATAGGTGGCATCAACCTGCATAGGAGTTACAACTAGTCTGCATTCAAAATGCTGACAGCAAGATAGGTTTGTCTCGTGCTTGACAAATATACATATGTTTAATTTAGAGTACCACTTATTTTTTTTCCCCAATTAAGGGGCAGTTTAGAGAGGGCAATCCACCTAACCTGCACATCTTTTTTGGGTTGTGGGAGTGAGACCCACACAGACACGGGGAGAATGTGCAAACTCCACACAGACAATGACCCAGAGCCAGGATCGAACCCAGGTCCTCAGCGCCGTGAAGCAGCAGTGATAACCACTGCGCCACCGTGCCACCCATTCAACAAATAAAATAATTCACATTCTTATTTAAATTGCACCTCTTGGCCATTCAGAGTGAGGATTATACGTGCCTCAGTTTGATAAAGGACATGGACACCGCACTCGACAGTAACTGGGACATTAACAACCCATATTGACACTAAACAAAATAGATGCCACTCAACATTTCACATTGGACAAATCTGGATGGAATGACCCAGAAGCTGCAGAAGGCAATACTAGGGAGTAGAGAAAGGAGTAAAATGGTTGAAAAGATTCTGGACCAACAGATATTCAGATAGGTTGAGAAAAACCAAGAAAAGAAAATGACATTCGAGTTGAAACATTGTCCAAGTCAAAAGAGATAAAAAAAGAAAGGCCCAGAGCATCCCAGGTAGTTTTGAAATGAAATGAAATGAAATGAAATGAAAATCGCTTATTGTCACAAGTCGGCTTCAAATCAAGTTACTGTGAAAAGCCCCTTTTAAGGCTGCATGTAGAGAAGTCTTAATCATAATTGGGATAATTGGGTAACTTGTGAATCCACCTGGACACGACACTGTGACTGTTATGACAGCAATTGTATTACGCAAATATCCTCCAATCACTGCATTTATCGAGCTTGGTGTGCAAATCCTCCACTTTGCTCCCATGCTGACCTTTCTCCCCATGGCCTACCAGCGTGTCCCTGTGAAGCTCAACACAAGCTCGCGGAACAGCACCTTGGCTTTCAACTCAGCAATCTAGAGCCTTATGGGCTCAACATTAGAGTCCAATAATTTTAGATCATACCTCAGCTTTCATCTTGTTTGTTGTTTTATTGTTTTAGGTTTTGCTGGGTTGGTCTGGTCTTGTTTCTTCCTTTGTCACTTCATGTTGCTATGTAGCTATTCACACCTCATCCAGAAATGACTTTTGTCTCTTTGGATGATGTATCATTTTTGGATGTAGCATCTGCCCTCCACCTGATCACAGACCTATTCCCTTCTTGTCCTCTCCTCCCTTCCCCAGGTTTTAAAACCTGCACATTACTATCTTCCTTAAGTTCCGATGGAAAAATGGTTCTGATGAAAAAAAATGTCAACTGTTTCTCTCTGCAGATACTGACTGACCTGCCGCGCATTTCCACTGTTTTTGTTTTTATTTTAGATTTCCTGCAACCGCGGTACTTTGCTTTAGCATCACTAGATGGGCTGTCTGCTACAGCGAAATGCTTAAATAGACTACTGGACGTCCTGCTCCAAGTCCCACCCCATCTTCAAGTTATGGCTGGCACGTTCAATGGTGTCAGTCCTTACTACTTAATTTTGATTCATAAAGAAAAATCCGGTAACACAGAATTAACTTTGCTTGCAGTGCAGCAAGAATGACATTTACTGTAAATAAGTAGCACAGCCTCGAAGTGTAACAGGAAAAGGTGAAGTGGCTGTGAACATTTGAGTCGAGCAGCAAGGTTCAATAAATAAATGGAACCCCATAAAACAATGGCACCGGAGGAGAGAGGGGGTTTGAAAATTAAGAGCGACTAAAAATACTTCAAAAAAATGTAACAGTGTAAATTCAGAGCAAAAACTAAAACCGGTTAAAGAAACTAAATGGTGGATGCCGGATATAGAACATAGAACAGTACAGCACAGAACCAGGCCCTTCGGCCCTCGATGTTGTGCCGAGCAATGATCACCCTACTCAAACCCACGTATCCACCCTATGCCCGTAACCCAACAACCCCCCCTTAACCTTACTTTTTAGGACACCACGGGCAATTTAGCATGGCCAATCCACCTAACCCGCACATCTTTGGACTGTGGGAGGAAACCGGAGCACCCGGAGGAAACCCACGCACACACGGGGAGGACGTGCAGACTCCATACAGACAGTGACCCAGCCGGGAATCGAACCTGGGACCCTGGAGCTGTGAAGCATTTATGCTAACCACCATGCTACCGTGCTGCCCCGGATGCCATAGCAAGACCTCGTGTTGCGAGGACAACACTTAAGAATAATAACTGTTTGAATTTGTAGTGACATAAGCAGGTGTGACAGCCTAATAGAAGATAATATTAAAAGACAGGACCTGACACAGGGACTAAACGCAATGACCAAAAATGCGCACAGTTGCAAAGTGTTTTTCGATAAAAAGTTCAAGAGCATGAAGTCAATAAGATGGTTTGGCACGTCCACGGCAAACTATATATTTTTACACTTTATTTTCTTTTGCCAAAAGACACAAAAGCATTATTCACAATAAAAAAGCTAACCTGCCCAAATAGTTTTTGAAAGCGGCCATTTTCTGACAAAGTTTGTTTCTTGATGAAAACCAACACTCATGCCCTGGGACGACAGATACACTTGAACTGGCCTTTGGTTCTTTGGCTGACGTATTAGAACATGGAGACTGCTGGAAACTGAATTCCGCTAAGTGCTGTGCAGAGACTAACTTCTTATTTTCAGATGAAATTTTACCTCCCTCTATTGGTGATTGAGGTGATAAATGTTAAAATGGCAGCAGTGGACTTACTTCCCTGTTCCCACTCTGCTGCTATGCTTGCTCAATCCTATGATTTAACTGATGGCTCTTGCCACTGACCTCCAGGCGATCTGATGATTTGAAAAAAAATTAACTTCAGCAATTTAATCCCAGTAAAATCCCAGCCTCTGTAGGGCTACAATAAAGAAAAAAAAGCTGCTGCTTACAATTTCATCACAAGAAAATTACTCCAAGAAGCTCTGAATGCTGAGGATAAAGATATGAAGTCGAACGCAACTCGATTTAAAACAAAACATCACCTTCAAAACCTTTTGTGAAAAAAGTCAAATTTTGGACAAAAAATTATAATGCAATTTTTCTGAGTTAGTCTAATCTTGATCTTCCTTTGGTTTGTTTTAAACCATTCATAAAAGATTAGGTTGAGTGTAGGAAATAGTGAGCAAATCAGCAAAGAATTTACAATTAAATTCTTCCTCCATTGCTCCCAGCAAGTTTTTCCTGCAAATGCTGACTCATGTGGTTCCCAAAACACCGACAAGCCTGTCAAAGCGGGTTCTTCTGGTTGGTTATTTAGCAACTCAGCCTGTGAAACAATGGAGGTCATTGCCAACACCCAGAGCACCCTATGTCCAAGTCTGGAGGAGTCTTCTGCTCCTCTGAACCCCACAAAAATAATCATACAACCTACCTGTTTAGATCCCCATGTGTAGTGTCACTAGATTTCACTAAACAGAACATCCATGGCTCATACTCCCAGCCAACAACAACTTCCATTCATATAGCACCTTTAACATTGCAAAACACCACTAGGTGTTTCACATGAGTGTCAGACAAAATTTGACACCGAGTATTTTGGGAGACATTCAGACAGGAGATGAACTGCTTGGTCAAAAATGTAAGTTTCAGGATCACCTTCAAGGAGGACAGAGCATTGGAGGTGTTCAGGAAAAAAGGTTAGAGAACTTAGACCTAGACAGTTACAAACATGACCACCGGTAGAGGAAGATAGAAATCAGTGATGTGCAAGAGGCCAACACTGGAGGAAAATTGAGATCGGAGTATTCCAGGGCTGATTGTGGTTACAGAATTAGGACGAGCAATCAGTGAGATTTGAATCCAAGGATGAGAATTTTAATTTCTTGGGAGTCGTCAGACTGGCAACAAATGTGGATGTGTGAACCCTGTAGACACGTCACAATGCACTGATGTCTTGTGTGCGTCCAGGAAGCTCAAATGAAGCTCCTGCTGTATTCGGTTGGGCACCTTATCTGCCCAGCAAAAGCCTTGGCAAGCACAGCAGCAGAGCAGGGACGGTGCACCAAGTCCACTACCTCCATTTTAACTTCTATCACCTCACGCACCAACAGAGGAAGGTAAAATTTCATCTGAAAGAGGGAAGTTAGTCCCTGTCAAAACGCAACAATATCCTATCAGGGGAATTCAGTTTCCAGCAGCCTCCGTACTCCAATCTGTCAGACCGAGGACCAAAAGCTGTTCATGTATATCTGGTTATTGAAGTTACAATTCATGACTGCAAACTAGAATTATCGCTGCAATGGCTTTATGTCAAACTCTGTGCATGTGCATCAGTCACAATCCCAGCAGGAGCAGAGCACACCACCATCTGGAAAGGTTCATAAAAATGAGCCTTGGTCATAATCAGAAATAGCAATGACAGTGAAGATGGCAATAACGAGACCTTTCAAAACTACAGGCCTCCTTCATTATATGTCTCATAATTTATTTCACCAATATCCAGTACAGGTAACAATGCTTCACCATAAATCATTTTACTCAACAAGTACTGTTTTGCACATGTTAAACAAAGGGTATATTACTTACTGCATCTTGTGGCATTCAGATATTCGTTCTTTAAACATCTTTCATTAAAACCTGCGCTCCCAAATAGCATCAGTAAGAAAATGTCGTTAAACAACATAGTGGACGGGCAGCATGGTGGCACAGTGGTTAGCATTGCTGCCTACGGTGCTGAGGACCTGGGTTCGAATCCCGGCCCTGGGTCACTGTGAGGAGTTTGCACATTCTCCCCGTGTCTGCGTGGGTTTCGCCCCCACAACCCAAAGATGTGTAGGGTATGTGGATTGGCCACGTTAAATTGCCCCTTAATTGGAAAAAAATAATTGGGTACTCTAAATTTAAAAAAAAAAAAAAAAAAACAACATAGTGGCACAGTGGTGAGAACTGCCACCTCACAGCTGCGGGTCCTGGGTTTGATTCCGGCCTTGGTTTGTGGAGTTTGTACTTTCTCCCCATGCCTGCATGGGTTTCCTCCGGGTGCTCCGATTTCCTTCCACAGCCAAAAGGTATGCAGGTTAGGCGGATTGGCCAAGATAAATTGCCCCTTAGTAGCCAAACAGTTAGGTCGGGTTGAGGGGATAGGGTAGAGGCATGGGCTTAAGTAGGGTGCTCTTCCCAAGGGCCGATGCAGACTAGATGGGCCGAATGGCCTCCTTCTGCACTGTAAATTCTATAAACAATGCTGTTGCTGTGCCATCGTATCCTGACATTCTTTTTAAAAATAAATTTAGAGCACTCAATTCATTTTTCCAATTAATAAATTTAGAGTACTCAATTCATTTTTCCAAATAAGGGGCAATTTAGTGTGGCCAATCAACCGACCCTGCACATCTTTGGGTTATGGGGGCGAAACCCACACAGACACGGGGAGAATGTGCAAACTCCACATGGACAGTGACCCAGAGCCGGGATCGACCTCGGCGCCGTGAGACAGCAATGCTAACCACTGCGCCATTGTGCTGCCTTGGCATCCTGACATTCTTGACCATGAAGTGACAGGGTTCAGGTGGATTCTCCTTCTTGTACTATGCGCTATTCCCCTTCATATGTAATACAACAAGAAAAGGGATATTGGCCTGGATCTTCCGAGCAGTGCCAATAATCAGCACATTGCTGCTGTAATCAAAAATTCCCCTGACTCAACATTGCTCCACATTTCTACTGGGATCATCCAAGCTCGTTTTCTACAGCATTTCCTGGGGGTCTCCATTGAAGTAGAGTCAGGGGAATACAGGATACAGCCCATTTTTATGGAACTAATTGCTTTATTGTAGGTTTAAAGAACCACTGTGAATGTTAGCGAATAAAGGGGTGGGTAGGAAGGTGGGGGTGGGTGACGTGAGGGAGAGGTGGGTCTGGTGAATTGGAGTGGGTAAGGTGGAGTGAGTAAGGGGTGTGGGAAAGTGGGTAGGGGTGTGGGAAAGTGGGTAGGGGAGTTAGGAAGGGGGGTAAGAGGGCAGGGAAATGGATAATTGGGTGAGATGAGGTGGTGGTGAGGTGGGTAAGTGGGTTTACTGGTGACAGGGGCCGTCTGGTCAAGGTGGCAGTCGGGTCAGGAGGATAGTCAGGCGTTCATGGGGTTAAGTCGGATGGGTGAGAGGATAGTTGGGAGCTCCAGAGGGTTTTTGCGGGGGGCCAGTTATGCAGCTATACAGATGTGAGACCAGATTTAAATCTGTCTAACATTTCCTGGATAACTATTCAGGTAAGTCAGTCAGAACTCGACAAGTCTCAAAGACATGAATGGAAGGTCCTGAGGAATTCCCCTCTGGAAATTGAAAGAATGCAGGTGCAGCAGGCGGTAAAGGTGGCAAATAGTATCTTATAGAATCATGGAATTTACAGTGCAGGAGGCCATTCAGCCCATTGAATCTGCACCAGCCTTGGAAAGAGCACCCTACTTAAGCCCATGACTCCACCCACTCCCCGTAAAGCTAGTAAACCGACCTAACCTTTTGGAACTAAGCATCAATTTAGCATGGGCAATCCAACAAAGCTGCACATCTTTGGACTGTGGGAAGAAACCGGAGCAAATGGAGGAAACCCAAGCAGTCACTGGGAGAAAGTTCAAACTACACACAGTCACCCGATGCCGGAATTGAACCCGGGTCCCTGGAGCTGTAAGGCAGCAGTGCTAACCACTGTGCCACCACACCGCCCCTTGGCCATCATAGTGAGGATTCAAGTACAGAAGCAGGAATGTCTTGGTGCAGCCACCCTGGAATATTGTGTACAGTTTTGGTCTCCTTATCGGAGGAAGGATGTTCTTGGTTTACCAGACTGATTCCTGGGATGGCAGGATGGACGTATGACGAATTGAGTTCACCCAGAGAATGGTGAGCCTGTGGAATTTGGTACCACAGAAAGTAGTTGAGTCAAAACATTGTATATTTTCAAGAAGCAGTTAGATATAGCATTTTGGTTGAAGGGGATCAAAGGATATTGGGGGGGGGGGGAGAGGAAGAGAGAGAGAGAGAGCGAGAGAGAGAGAGAGAGAGAAAGGGGGGGGGGGGAGGAGAGAAAGAGAGAGAATAGGCTACTGAGTTAGATGATTAGCCATGATCATAATATGTGGCTGAGCAGGCTCAAAGGGCAAAAATGCCTCCTCCGGCACCTATTTTCTATGTTTCTATGAAACTTGCCAGGCAATTCCTGACAATCCAGAGACGGGAGATTTGGTCTTAGGAGTTATCCTCTCCAATTTATTACTGTAATGAGTTCAGCAAACCCTAATTACTGTAATGTTGAAAGTCAACATCACATAAATGCAGGAAAATGGCCCATTTACATTTTAAGAAAGATATTCAAGTTAAATCCAACTATAACCTCTATCCTATTCTTTTGTAATAAATCGGAACAAGCGATTCAAAATCACGTGCATCCAAAAACCCATGAGTGTTTCTCGATTTGCCTTGTCAGCCTAAATAATTGAAATCCGTTATGAGTAACCGAACATCATGAATAGAACACAGCCATTGACTCTAATCTTCTCATTTGACACCATATGCTCAAAGATGAAGAAAAAATGCACGAGAGCTGGATCAGCAAACATGTACCGTTAGACATTCAATTTTTCCATCCCTAAAATAACATTTTCTAGTTACTTCACTTTTGCATAAATACCATATCAGATGATGATCCTCATTGGATACGAAAATAACTGAGACTTTGTGGCTGCAATGACGGTGAAACTCTGTTTTTCATCATTACGTTGTGAAATAAACAGCAACTTCCAACACGTATCGTCAAAAAAATTAATCTAGGAGTCGTTTGCAAGTATTTCCCTGCTCTTTCGCAGAATGCACTGTCCAAAGTCCCTGCAGATGGCAATCTTCGAGAAATCACTGAACTGGAGGGAACTTAATTCTATATGCCTAAATAATTCTATATGCCGTCTTCTCATTATTTACAAAACCCTATTCCATTATTTTAGAAAACCTTGAAAAATTTGAGTCTTAATAATGAGCTCTAACTGTTTTTGTAGTGGTGACTAAGTCAGAAACGTTTTGCCCCTGGGGAACCAAGTTCACACTTTTTCTCCCAAATTTAAAATACCCAATTCATTTTTTTCCAATTAAGGGGCAATTCAACGTGGCCAATCCACTTACCCTACACATCTTTGGGTTGTGGAAGTGAGACCCACGCAGACATGGGGAGAAGATGCACGGACAGTAACCCAGGGCCGGGATTGAACATGGGTCCTCGGCGGTGTGAGGAGGTCCCGTTTACCCTTTGCAATGCCTCACTCCATACTCCCCGATTGATCTCCTTTCCCAACTCCGCTTCTCATTTCTCCCCTTTCCACATCCGGAAGCAGCAGTCGTTCCAGCAGGGTGTATCCTGGCAATCCAGGGAACCCCTTCCAGACCTTTCATGCAAAGTCCCTAACCTGTAGATATCTGAACTCACTACCCCTCGGCAGCTCTACCCTCTCCCTTAGCTCCTCCAGACTGGCGACCCTTCCTCCAAATTCAAATCCCTCACCTTGACCAGCCCGACTTCCCTCCACCGCCTGTATGCACTATCCACACATACACTACCCCTACCTACCCACCCCCCACCCGCACTCCCCCGCCGGCTCAAACCCATGATTCTCGCACAGCGGCTTTAGCACCGACATCCCTTCCACCCTAAAATGCCTCCTCAGCTGATTCCATATCTTCACCATGGACTGCACCACTGGGCTCCCTAAATACCTACTCGGAGCCATTGGCAATGCTGCCGTCACCATAGCCCTCAAACTAGACCCCTGACAAGATTCCTCCTCCATCCTAACCCACTCCACCCTTTCTCCTTCCCACCACCGCCGCACCTTGTCCACATTCGCCGCCCAATAATAATGAAGCAAATTTCGCAATGCCAACACCTCTGCAGCAAGGTCCTCCCCACCCTCGGCACCTTC
The DNA here is from genome assembly GCF_902713615.1 of Scyliorhinus canicula. Lineage (NCBI taxonomy): Eukaryota > Metazoa > Chordata > Chondrichthyes > Carcharhiniformes > Scyliorhinidae > Scyliorhinus > Scyliorhinus canicula. The sequence goes on along the minus strand of NC_052160.1, from coordinate 101,139,404 downwards.
CCTGCCCATACAAAGTCAGAGATGATTGTGCCCACTTTCCGAAAAAAGGCGTTTGGTATAAAGATCGGGAGAGCCTGAAAGATAAACAAGAACCTCGGCAGAATATTCATTTTCACCACTTGGACCTTCCTCGCCAATGTTAAGTGCAGTGTCTCCCACCTCTTAAGATCCTCCATGGCCTCCTCCACCAGCTTCGTTAAGTTCTACTTAGGGAGCCCCATCCATTCCCTCGCTACCTGAATCCCCAAGTACCTAAACCTATCCCTATCCCTCGCTACCGTAAATGGCATCCCCACTAAATTATCCCGCTGTGCCAGCTCATTCACTGGCAATATCTCACTTTTCCCTACATTTAGTTTGTATCCCAAGAACCCTCCAAACCTCGCCAACACGTCCATAATCCTTCCCATACTCTCCCAACGGATCCGAAACATACAGCAAGAGGTCATTGGCATAGAGCGACACCCGATGCTCCCTCTGTCCCCTCATTATCCCCTGCCACTCTGCCGACCCGCTGAGAGCCATCGCCAATGGTTCTATGGCCAGCGCAAACAGCAGCAGCGACAGTGGGCACCCCTGCCTCGTACCCCTGTGTAAGTCAAAGCTTCGTGAGCTCATATCATTCGTCCTCACCCTCACTCTTGGCACCACATACAGCAACCGCACCCAAGCCACAAATCTCAGCCCAAACCAATGCCTGCCTATTTGCTTCCTCCACCAGGGAAAATTCCAGCTCATCGAGAAACCACCCATGTCTCCTTCCTCTCCCCCTGGGTCTGCCTCAAATTCCCTGGTAATACTCTCTAAATGCCTCATTTATCTTCCCTGGCTCTGACACCACATCCCCAGCTCCAGTCTGGATCTTCAATATTTCCCTGGATGCAGCCTGCGTCCACAGCTGGTGCGCCAGCACGTGGGTTGCCTTCTCCCCATACTCGTATTTCACCCCTCTTGCCGACGCAGTTGCCGTCCCGCCCTCCCCGTTGTCAGCCTGTCAAATTGCCCCTACAACTTTTTCCTCCTTGTCAATCCCTCCACGGTACCCTCCAATATTCCCTGTCCACCTCCACTATCTCGCTCACTAGACAGCCATGTTCCGCCCTCCTTTCCTTTATCGCACAAACCATAAATGAGATAATTTCTCCCCGGACCACTGCCTTCAGTGCTTCCCAAAAAATGCCCGCCGACACCTCCCCCATTCTGATTGAACTCCACATTATCCCTAATCACCAACCTCACCTTATCACAAAAACCTCCATCTGCCAACAACCCTCGAGTCAAACCTCCACCCCGGCCTCTGCTCTCGTCCCATACTGAACCGAATACCCAGTCAGTGGGTCAGAGATAACTATCCCCGCATACTCATCATCCCAATTTTGGGCATACACATACATTTACCAACACTACGGGTGCCCCTTCCAATACCCCACTCACAATCACATATCTCCCACCTGGATCCCGCACCTCCTTCGCACTCACGAATCCCATTTTTTTGCTCATTAAAATCACCACACACCTTAATTTCAAATCAAACCCCGAGTGAAAAAACTTGCCCAACCCACCCCTTACTTAACCTAACCTGTCTACCAACCTTACCGAAGGCATGCGCCTCCAATCCCCTCTACCGTCCGTCATCTTCCCCACTTAACTCCTGCCCCTTTAATTCCACTCTGTACCTAGCCCATCCCAGATGGCCCCTTTCTTCACCCTTAACCATGTCATCTCTCACCCGCTGCCGCACTGCAGAAACCTCCCCCCGCCCCCGCTTTTCTCCTTCCCCTTCTTCCCCCCCCCTCCCCTCGACCAACCCTCTTGGTCTTCTCCCCCACCACCTCACTTCCGTTCACCAGCATAACCTGCTAGCGCGGCTGCCCCTGCCCAAAGGCACATCCTAATGACCACCCCCTCCCTCTACCGCCCCCCCCCCCCCCCCCCCGCCCCCCAGCTCAAAGAAGAAGGCCGCCTGCCGGCCTTACCCTCCCCCACCCAAACAAGGACTTCTATAATCACAAAAAGTCCCATAAAACAGGAAGGGGGATGGGAACATCCATCCCCACATAAACTTTTCACCCCTACAACTTCTTACAAAAAAAGGCTAAAATCCCCCAATCCCTACACCCACTTCAAACATGCTCCCGACCATTACATAGTGCCAGCACAACGGTTCCCAAGCATTGTCCACTCAGTTCTCCCCAAGTTTATGCTCCTTAATGAAGTCTTCGGCAGCTTCTGGGGTCTAGAAATAATACTCCCGGCCTCCAAAAGGAACCCATAATTTCACCGGGTAGAGCACCCCAAACCTGATCTGCCGCCGGTACAGCACCGCCTTGGCCTTGTTGAATCCCGTCCACCATTTTGCCAACTCGGCTCCGATGTCCTGATAAATCCAGACATTATTTCCCTCCCAGTCACAGCTACACTTCTCCCCGGCCCACAGTAGAATTTTCGCTTTCTCCACAAATTTATGGAGTCTCATGATCACCGCCCATGGCGGCACCCCAGCTCTTGTCTTTTGCCTCAGAGACCTATGCGCTCGGTCCACTTCAGGTGCCTTATCTAGCAGCCCTTCTGCCACCAGTCCCGCCAATCCTCAAGATGGAATTTGTGGCACTCACACCTTCCACTCCTTCAGGCAGGCCCACTATTCGTAGGTTCTGTCTTTGAGGTATTCTCCTACTCCTCAACCTTTGCCCTCAGCATTTTACAAAAGTCTCCTGGGAGCCCCACTCCGCCTCCAGAGCCACCACACGATCGCTGTGGTCCGAGATCACTCCTTCAATCTCCCAAATCTGTGACCACTGCACCTCTAAACACCTCTTCATCCGTTCCAAAGTACTCTTCAGGGGTGCCACGGCTTCTGCCATTGCATGATCCTCATGCATTTCTTTCCTCTGTTTATGGAATTCCTCCTTGATAAAAGTCATCAGGAACAGCTTGTCCCTCCCCTGCCTGCATGTTATAAGAGACTGCCTGTGAAGCATAAGACTGTTTCAACTTTCCAGCCAAACCTCTCACCGTTTTCTGCCGGGTCCAGGGGTAAACCATTCCAGGGGTAAACTACTCCTCTAACATTCACCTACACCTTTTCATGAAAATTCCACCTGGATCTGGGCAAAAAGAGCCCTTTTCTGTGACTTTGAACAGGACCAGCCCTTTACGTGACCAATCACTCAACGGTCACAAGCGGAAGTCGCAGGCAAAGATCTTTGAGGTCAGCAAGGGATACAAAACCCAGAGCCTTATGCTTCTGAACATATATCAGTGACAGGTTAGTAGGTCCAACTATTTTGATTAACATAAATAACCAAGTCAGCTAAATCAAATTAACTGAGGGACAAATTAAAGGGACAGTCCCTTAAAGGGAAAGGTGCTTAAACAAAAATTGAATCACAAATAAGAATCACAGCATGGTAGCACAAGTGGATAGCACTATGGCTTCACAGCGCCAGGGTCCCAGGTTTGATTTCCCGCTGGGTCACTGTATGTGCGGAGTTTGCACGTTCTCCCCGTGTCTGCGTGGGCTTCCTCGGGGTGCTCCGGTTTCCTCCCACAGTCCAAAGATGTGCAGGTTAGGTGGATTGGTCATGATAAATTACCCTTAGTGACCAAAAAGGTTATGAGGGGTTATAGGGTTACGGGGATAGACTAGAAGTGAAGGCTTAAGTGAGTCGATGCAGACTCGATGGGCCGAATGGCCTCCTTCTGCACTGTATGTTCTATGTTTGAGACTTCAAACATCAAACCAAAATGTGGTTAACAGAGCCAATACGGCACCCTAGTCCCTGTGGTGGCAAACAGGCAGGGACGGTCTTCAGGGTGCCAGTGAACACTGCATGCTCCTTCTTCAGGGACACCAGGCTGCGAATGTAACCTCAGTTTAAGCCTACTACACCTGTTATCCCAGGTGGTCTCATCCAAGTACGAACCAGGCCCGAGTCTGCTTAACTTCCAAGATCAGTCGACTTTAGGCATTTTCAGACTAGTTTGGCCGTAGGCCCAAGCAGGGGCTTCATCCTGATAATTATTAGCGTTAATTACACATTTAATGACCAAACATTTTACTGCCATTTCAACGCTGTCCAATTCATATCACCAATAGCTAATTAACTAAATCTATTACCAATCAATTGCTAATCACTTATGAATTTGGCAATTCGAATTAATCAATCCATTCCATAAGACATTGAAGAGAATGGGTAAATCAGTTTAAGACCAACAATATGAGTGGTGTCCATTTTAAAGCTAATTCAGCCCACTCTAACAAAATACAGATGACAAAATATCTTCATGATCCAAGTAATTGTGTTACTGACAAAACAGCAGGTATTTTTGTACTAATAAACCATTTCCACCACCAAGGATTCATTCACATTTATCACAAGTAACATTAATTTTAAGGCAAGTCATGCCTACAGCACCATCCAAAATGATTGCTACATTATACATCACTGTGGCTGTCATAAATCCAAAATATTTGGAACTTAACAAATAACATTTGTACAAAAACGATTACAACCTCTCAGAAGTGTTCTCAACCATGAGAGTTTCCATGGCTAAGCCCATATGCTTTTACAAATGAACACAGGAAGCCATTTATTCTTACAAAATAGTATTTTTACATTGTGCACATTCCCTTTATGAGAAATTCCAAATCCATGCACAGAACTCAAGCTAGCAGGGATCAATGAGTGGTTCAAGTCGCCATTTTAGTGCTACTACATAACTTGAAGGTTTCAAGCTTATGAGCGATACACAACAGTTTAGCAGTCCAAGCACTGTCACTCATGGGCCTGACACCAGACTGCTCTACTCGTAACCTGATCCCGGGGACAGTAGAAATGCTTTAGGGATGTCCTCAAAGCATTCCCGAAGTGATCAAATATTCCCGCTAATTCATTGCAAGACTCTGGCTTGTGACTGAAGTGGAGAAGCTTCATTCGACAAGGCATCAAATACAAACACCTCATCAGGGAAGTGCAGAATTGAAGTCGATACATCGGAAAGAGTGGACAAATCTTCAAACACCTCATCGACCCGACCTTTTCAGCACCACTTGCCCTGCCTGTGGCAGGAGTATGCACATCAGCCATTTCAGAACCCATCAAACCAGAGTGGAAGCAAGTCATCATCGGGGTCTGCCTAAGAGTCTCGGCACTGATTAAGTATCATTGTTCAGGAAGTTGTGCTCACCATGCAATTTGCTGAATAAAATCATGCAACACTTTTTAAAGAGGATTAATTAGCTGAACAGCCAAGTAAAAGTCACTCTGAAAAACCCTGTCAAAGACTTGGTGTTTTAGGTCATTAAGAAGATACCACCTGTATCCCATTTCTGTAAAAGGAACTCCACTAATTACAGCTGGATGGCAGAGGCTGCTGCTGCACAGAAAATATCTGGAACTAACCAGTTTGGCTAATGAGTTTAATTTGATACACTCATGCTTATCTAATAACTCCATGCTTATCTAATAACTCCATAAGTAGGTGGAAAGTGAATTCTTATAGGAGCTGTCCAATCAGTCAACTGTGCACAAAAAATTGTTAATTACAAAAATAACTATGATAAATGAAACATCATGAACAACACAGCTTCTCTTCCTACATGTTCCTTAATATCTAAAGGTCTTAAATTCCTTGACACGCAAACAGCTTATGTTTCATTATACACTGGTGGGAATAGTTTTATATTGGATGCGTCATTGCTGAATAAAGTTTATTTACAACTTGAAGTGCCTTTTCACAGTAACTTCATTGCAGTGTTAATGTTAGCCTACTTGTGACAATAAAGATTACTGTTATTTACTGTACTTAACTGATCAGGCTGAATAAAACAACGGATCCTTTACCATAAAAGTGAAGCTTGTTCTACCAATGATCATTCTCTTTCACTTACATACTTTAAACAGTCTGATTAAAGAGGCCAGATTCTGTTGTTAAGGGTAAGCACATGCAATTTCTCTTTATTCAGAAGATGGGGAGGCCAACATTTATTGCCCATCCCAATTGCATCACTGCGGTCCTATGCTGTGGGTCGTCCCAAAGTTCTGTTATGCAATCTTTGGCTCAGCCACAATGAAGGAACGGCAATATTTTTCAAAGCCAAAATGGGAAGTGATTTGGAGGGAACTTGCAGATGGTGTTGTTTAGATATTCCGGATGCCTTTGTTCTTTTTAGGTGGTAACGGTTGTGGAGTTTTGGATTTGGGAAGCAGGAGGCGGCCATTCAGCCCTTCGAGCCTGCTGAGCCATTCATTATTATGGCTGACCATCAAGTTTAATACCCTGATCCCGACTACCCCCCCCCCCCCCCATGTCCCTTGAGGCCCAAGAGCTATGTCTAATTCTTTTTGAAATTACAAAATGTTTTTCACCTCAACTACCATTTGTGTTAGGGAATTCCACAGATGCACAGATATGGGGGTGACATGGTGGCACAGTAGTTAGCACTGCTACCAGTACTTTCCAAAAGTTGTGCTAAGAAATCCATCCTTGATAATCGTCTCTAGCAACTTCCCTACCAGTGTTAGGCTCACTAGTCCATAGTTCCCTATTTTCTCTCTTTTTGAATAGGAGGCTTATATTGCAACCCTCCAATCTGTAGCCATTCCAGAGTCCAAGGAATTTTGGAAAATGACCACCAATGGATGTACTACTTCTAGGGCTATTTCCTTCAGTACTCTAGGATGAAGATTATTAGGCCCTGGATATTTATCTGTCTGCCTTCAATCCCATTAATCTCCCCAAGCCATTTTTCTACGAATACAAATTTCCTTCAGGTCGTCACTAAAACATGTGTTTCTCATAACAACAGTTGTTCCAACATCCTGGGCTAATGTGTGGTCAATTCCAGTCCCACATGCCCTGGAGTCAACACAAACACAAAACTGAATTAATCAATAATTCTTATAAAAATAGACAAAGTCTTTGGCCCTTGGCTGCCCAATAATCAGTCACCAGGTTTGTAAATATTAACACCTTTACTGTTTATTTAGAACAAGACCCATCATGAAATATGCAGTGAATACAACTGGTGAATGACAAGCTATTACCCAATACCCACTTTAACTTGCCCCCACGCTCTACACACACAAGACAAACACAGCGGGATGGAAAGGGGTTTTTAAAAAGCATAAGCGGAGGAAAGAAAGAGTCTTTGTTTTCAATGATGGCCTTTAGAATACTTTTCTTTGCAGTAAGCTGGCAGATTAGTCTTTGGTTTGCATCCTGTAATTATCTTCTTTGCAGATTCATTAATTCAGGTAGTCGGTAGTAAAAAATGCATTATTCACAGCTTTTCCTCGAGAGGCACTGTTTTCACATCAAACTGCTCTCAGTTCATGGTTTGTCTTTAGGCCTCTTTAGTTCCAGGAAAAACAGCACCCAGAGGCTTTCTGGAGAAAGTTAGCTAGAGCTTTATGGAGAGAGTGAGCTCGAACCCTTCGCTGTGCTGCCAGAATCAAAACTGAAACCAAACTCAAAAAAATGGGAATCTGATAAACACCCCACTGTAATAGAAACCAATCACCACCCATTACCCAGCAGAGCACAGCATTTTAAGTGCAATGCATTGGCCACCAGTCAATCAATCAAGTCGTGTCCTGACCATTCTTTCCATCACTGATGCTGGCCAATCTGCAGCTTCTGTTTAAACGAGTGCCACCTTCTGGATCCTTCCTGCTTGAATTAAAGATACGGGTTTCTTGCCTCAAAAAAACATGACAAATAATCATCCAAGGATCAAAAATGACATAGCAAAAATAAAAGGAAGGCGAAATAAGGGAATAAACGGAGGAAATAGGAAGGAACCTTACACAGCACAGTAAATGGTACATGCTGCAACCATAATGTTTTGGTGCTGGATGGAGGGTCAATCAAGCAGTGGTCATGCGTGGTGTTGAGCTTCTGGAGTGTTGTTGTAGCTTCACTTATCTAGACACATGAAGAGTATTCCATCACATTTTTAACTTGTGCCACGTCGTGCTGAAAAGGCTATGGGGAGTCAGGAGGTGACTTACTGTAGAACCCCCAGCCTCAGTCCTGCTTTGTAGCCACAGTATCTATGTGGCTGGTTCAGATAAATTTCTGGTCAATGGTGGCACCCAGAACACTGATGACAGGTGATACACTGACACTCCGATGTATTGGTGTAGGTGGTTAGATTCTCTCTTTGGTGTAGGTGGTTAGATTCTCTCTTGTTGGAGACTGTCATAGCTGGGTATCTGTATGATGCAAATGTTACCTGCTATTTATCAGCTCAAGCTAAATGTTGGACAGATCTTGCTGCATGCTAGCACAGATTGATTCATCATCAGAGAAGCTGCCATGAACATTTTGCGATCATCAAGGAACAATCTCACTTTTTAAAAAATTTCCAAGGGTAATTTAGCAGGGCCAACCCACCTACCCTGCTCGTCTTTGGGTTGTTGGGTTGAGACCCATGCAGACACGGGGAGAATGTGCAAACTCAACACGGACAGTGACCTGGGCACCGGGATCAAACCCAGGTCCTCGGTGCCGTGAGGCATCAGTACTAACCACTGCACCACCCTGCCGCCCTTGAATAACCTCACTTCTGACTCATGATGTCCAGGGTCTGAGATCATTGGTCTCCAACTATCACAACCATATTTCTTTGTGCTAGATATGATTCCAACCCAGTGGAGGGTTTCCTCCGAATTCCCATTGAATTAAATTTAGCTCGGACTCCTTGATGACTGACAGTCAAACACTGCCATGATAGCTACACTGGTCACTCTCATATTACCTCTGAAATTCTGCACTTCTGCCTTTGTTTAGGCCAAAGATACGAGGAGGTCTGGAACGGAGTAGTCTTGGCGAAACTCAAATTGTTCATCTTTGAGCACATTACTGGTGAGTAAATGCTAATAAATACCATTGTTGGTGGCTCTTTCCATCACTGTGCTGCTGCTTGAGAACAGACATATGGTTGGCTGGTTTGGATTTGTCCTTCTTCTGGACAGGAGAAATTGTCCACTTGGCCAGTGGATGTTAACTGAAATAAGCCAGTTAGCTAACCAAACAAAATGATAGTGGCGGATGGCAGAGGGTGATGGCAGAAGGCTGCTTTTGTGACTGGAGGACTCTGTACAGTAGTATACAGCAGAGATCATTGCTGTTTATAGTGTACAGTAATAATTTTGACATGAAAGTAAGAGGTATAATCAGTAAGTTCGCACATGACACAAAAATTGGTGGTGTGGCAAATTAAAATAAACAAGGTTGTGTGCAGTCACCCAGCCAGAAGCAGCAAAAGTGTGCAGGTCATGCGCCCTATTGTACATCTGACGTCAAGCACCCTGCATGGACGTGCTTTTGGTGCCAAATCATCATGAAGGGTAGCTTCCATTTTCTAGCTGCAAGCAAGGTTAATAGGACTGTAAAGATGGATCATTTTGTTACAAGAAAGAGCAGGTCAGAGACACAAATAGGCAGTAGAGGCAGTAACCCTCACAATAATTAAGAAGCATTTAGATGATCACTTGCAATGCCACAGCATACAAGGATATGGACCAAATACTGGTAAATGAAATTAGAATGGATTGCTGCTTGATGGTCGGTTCAGACATGATGGGCCACTTTCTGTGCTGTAAAACTCTACGATTCATTCAGCACAATGGACAGCGCATTGATAACTCCATTTGTTTATATTTCATCTAATAATAATAATAATCTTTATTATTATCACATGGAGGCTTACATTAACACTGCAATGAGGTTACTGTGAAAAACTGACCCAAGACTGGTAAATGAAGCTCAGGCTCCAACAGGCAAAACCCTGACTAGATACATGCATATACTCAATTTGATATGTTTGGTGTGGGAACAAGAGAGTCCTCTAAGCATTTAAATTAAGATTTGATAGATAAATTACATATCCCGTAGATCCTCCGAGCACTTGTCAATCTATCTGGACACTGCATTAGATTTATAGTCCAGTCATTTTGAAGAGTTAAGACAACCCCAGTGAGTTGGCAATGTCTTATTAATGACATTGTTATGGCTTAATGGCAGTTACATTGTTACGGTATAACGGTAATTGTATGACTGAATAGGTGATGGGTACTCGTAACACCTATAAATGGGGATAGCTGGGACACCATGGAGTTAGGATATCTATCTTCTGTTTCTTACAATTACGGTCAGTGATAACTAAATACAGCATGACATGTGTGATTGGGAGACCAGAAAGAAGGTATTTCCTTCAAAACAACAAAATGCCAACTGTTTGCTTGATGTTCTGTCTTATTTCCAACCTAAAAACTGTCCTGGCTATCTGTTCCACAATGTGATCATGAAAATAAACACATAATATATATTTTTTCAGCAAATGTCTGAGCCAGTGCCAGCTAAATTATGCCCCGACGTGTTAAACTCCATAGTGTTATGGGCCAGGGCTTAGAAACTCCAAAGTGTATTATGAAGTTCACCTGACCTATAACCTTTATGTTGAATTTGGCTAGGATGAGCATAAAAGCCTTCACTTCAGGTGTGATTCACAGACTTCCTCGGAGCTTTACTCAAAACAAGGTTTATTCTAAGAATGTAGTTAACACATATATATATATATAAATAAAACAAACAGCAAGAATTTATCAATTATAAACATAAAGACAACACAGCAGCTGCAGTAATCTATGCATAGAACACAATGAATTCCCCCTTAGCTGTTCCAATTCAATAATAAAATCCAACTAAACCAAATCCCCTTTTCAAGGGTGCGGCCCAGCATACTGTATTCTCACTTGAATGGGACTGATCCTGTCTGAGATTTTGATCCAGTTCCAACCAGCAGATACAAATTCATTACGGAAAACAACTGTATATTTAAAGTTACCAAGGCAGTTAGCTACAACCAATGGGCTTTTTACTGGAACAGCTTTTAAAATGAAAACAGAGAAAAACAGGGAAACCGCTTCTTCCTCCTTCTGCAGTCCAAAGCAGTCAAACTGAAACCGCCCTCAGCTCACAGGCACAGCACAATGTGCTACACGTCACAAGATGAGAGTAAACCTTTCTTAAAAGGACCCTCACATGGCAAAAACAACAACTTTTAACAAATGAATTAAGTAAAAAGAATTAAAAGAAAACAATGAGAACCTAACCTCATGTTTTTCTCGATATCTGGCTTTACACACTCAAATCTCACATCACAACACAAATACTTGAATTATTAAAACAATAATTTCAGATAACTTATTCAATCAAATATATCACACAGCAGTTGAAAAATTACTTTCCTTATTGCCAGTCCTTTTGCCAACTATTTGGAAGCAGCTTATGATAATGTATTACATTCATGGTCTCCTGTGATCTTACATTTAAAAGCACTATGGATCAATTGGGAGAAATTTTGAAGAGTCTAAACTATTTTAATGCTTCAACCTTCTTTGGATCCCAAGATATTTCCTGCTACCATTAGTCTATTGTGAAAATTCAACCTCATGAGGAACTATTGAATAAAATGCTGCATTTTGCCACATAACGCTATTTGAAGATCATAAGCTTAGTCAACTGGGTAGATTTTAAGGAATGTTTTGAAGGGGATTGATGTAGAAAGGTTAAATGACTCAGGGTTGGGGCCTTTTTTGTTGGTTTATATAATCGATTTAGATTTTAATGTAGGAGGGTTAATCCGCAAGTTCGCCAATCATACGCAAATTGACGGGGTGGTAAATGGTAAGGAGGATAGCCTTAGTTGACAGGAGGATATAGATGGGCAGATCAGTGGCAAATGGAATTTAATCCAGATAAGTGTGAGGTGATACACTTGGGCAAGACAAGCAAGGCAAGGGACTACATGATAAACACCAGACCCTGGGAAGCACCGAGGATGAGAGGGACCTTGATGTGCATGTGCACTGGACCCTTAAGGAAGCAAGGCAGGTAGATACAGTGGTTAAGGAGGAATATGGTACACTTGCCTTTATTAGCCAAGGCATAGAGTTTAAGAACAGGGGGGGTAATGCTGGAATTGTATAAAATGTTGTTTCGGCCACAGCTAGAGTATTATGTGCAGTTCTGGAATCCACATTATAAGAGGGTTCTGATAGCTCTGGAAAGGCTGCAAAGGAATTTTGCCAGAATTATGTCTGGGCTTGAGAGTGGCAACTGTGAAGAGAGGTTGCATAGACTGGGGTTGATTTTTTGAAGCAGAGGAGACTGAGGAGGGACATGATTGAGAAGTATAAAATTATGAGGGGCTTGGATAGAGAAGATAGGAAACCTTTCCCCTTGGTGGAGGCATCAATGACTGGGGGCATAGATTTAAGGTAAGGGGCAGGAGGTCTAGAGGGGATGTGAGGAAAAACATTTCCACCCAGAGTCTGGAACTCACTGCGCAAAAGGGAGGCAGAGACTCTCATACCATGGGAAGCACGGTAGCATTGTGGATAGCACAATGGCTTCACAGCTCCAGGGTCCCAGGTTCGATTCTGGCTTGGGTCACTGTCTGTGCGGAGTCTGCACATCCTCCCCGTGTGTGCGTGGGTTTCCTCCGGTTTCCTACCACAGTCCAAAGATGTGCAGGTTAGGTGGATTGGACATGATAAATTGCCCTTAGTGTCCAAAATTGCCCTTAGTGTTGGGTGGGGTTACTGAGTTATTGGGATAGGGGGAGGTGTTGACCTTGGGTAGGGTGCTCTTTCCAAGAGCCGGTGGAGACTTGATGGGCTGAATGGCCTCCTTCTGCACTGTAAATTCTATGATAACATTTAGAAATATCTAGATGCGCACTTGGGATGCAAAGGCATACAAAGTTACGGCCAAGTGCTGGAAAATGGGATTTGAATAGTTAGGTGGTTGTTTTTGACCGGCATAGACATGATGGGACGAAGGGACTTATTTGTGCTGTAGACCTCTTCCAGACTATCATCTGGAAGCCTCAGGGAGACGCCATTTCTCTCTTTGACTGGCAATGGGGTAACATGCATCTCATTTGAGCTCCACTCATTTTAGCAGAAGCCTGGACTTTAGACCAACTGAAATTTGACGGCACAATGGTTCGCACTGCTGCCACACAGCACCAAGGATCCAGATTCAATTCTGACCTTGGGCAACTGTGTGGAGTTTGCACTTTCTCCCTGTGGCAGCATGGATTTCCTCCGGGTGCTCCGGTTTCCTCCACAATTCAAGGATGTTTTGGATAGTTAGGTGGGGTTACAGGGATAGGACCTAGGGTGTTCTTTCAGAGGATCGGTGCAGACATGATGGGCCAAACGGCCTCCTTCTGCAGTGTTGCAATTCTATGGTTCCATGAAATCACTTCCAACTTGGTCCTACTACAGACCCAGCAGACAAACCCTCAAAGAATCATTTCCTAACTGTCTCCTTCACTCGTCGAAAGAACAGGCTCATATTGGCCCGAATGCATCTAAGCACATTGAATCATTCTCACCAAAAAGACTGAGACAGAGGTGTAAAATGGCAACTTCATACCCACAAATTAAGCTATTTCACGCACATATAAAAATACAATGCTAAAGATATAATATACAGGTAGGAGAAGCACTTCAACTATCTCCTTTCCTTTAAAGGAAGCAGTATTTCTTGACATAATTGCTGAAATTGAATGAAATGAAAAATGAAAATCGCTTATTGTCACGAGTAGGCTTCAATGAAGTTACTGTGAAAAGCCCCTAGTCGCCACATTCCGGAGCCTGTCCGGGGAGGCTGGTACGGGAATCGAACCGTGCTGCTGGCTTGCTTTAAAAGCCAGCGATTTAGCCTTGTGAGCTAAACCAGCCCCAACCAGGGGAGCCAAGGTACAGTAACTTCAGGGTCATTATTTCTACTCTAGACCTCAGTACATTTGTTAGCTTAAGCAGGTACGTATAGGATAACGTTAGAAAGAGTAGTCAATGTGAAGACATCATTCACCCCTTTTCACTACAAAAATATACAATTGCTGAGTTGAGCTGGCAAGCTCAGATAATCTCCAGCCACATAGAATGAAGACACAACAACTGGGCTTACAGCCACTGCAGTGCTCCCATGTTTCTAAACTGCCTGAAGCTACACATCTGTTACTGCAATGTTGAGATTCCCAGAGGCGCTTTATATCCGCTCATCAACAATTCTGCCTGGTCTTTTCTTTTTGAAGCATGTGGCCCATTTCCAGCTCGTCCAGTTCAAATCCCCAATGAAGTACACTTTGGATGCATTTTGTATTGAAAATTACATGCAACATACAGAGCCTGTTTTGCCCATCCACAAGCACTCCAACCGTGCAGAGTGAGCTATGATGCAGATTTGTACAAATAGCTGTTGAAATCAGGTCATCAGGACATTTAAGCTGGCATTAAACATGGAGGAAATGAAACAGGGTATGGGGAAAGAAACAAGTCAAGGGCAGGAGGCTCTCGTGGGGAAGGTATCATCAGAATATATTGCAACCAGTTCTGCAGCTTCTTTCTGTTCTATGCTCTTACGCCAATATTCCTCTGCATGAACAAAACCCTATTAACACCCCTTCTCATTTTTAGTACAAAATCTGAATTTATGCTCTGGGTATTAGATTGCCAGCCAGTTGAAATCCTCTTTCACTATTTGCCTTTGTGGACACTTCTTTGTTGAGCATGACATCAGAGACTCAAAGAAGAGCACAGATGTCATCATTCAGTCCATTGAGTCCATGCCAGTCATTTGAAAGAGAAACCCAGTTTGTTCCCCTTCACTTGCTTTTTCCCCATATCCCTGTATTTTCTTTTCTACTTCAAACATTTTCCAATTTGTTTTTGATAGTTACTATTAAATCTGCATCCACCACCTATCAAGCAGTTTGCTCCAAATCTTCTTTAATATGGATCTTCTCCACTGAATGCACCCCGGGATGTCATTTTCTATCTTTTAGTGAAACCTCTCGATGTAACTGTATCCTCTGTTGGTATCCCATCTATGTTGTACCTTTACTGTGAATTAAATACAATTTCTATAAATTTGCACATTGTTATTGGTCCTAGTGTAACTGGCGTTATGTATGTCTGCTCTCAAAATTAGCAAGGGGAAGCACTAAAACCTCCTATCAGCACGAGCGTCATTGCTTCCACACCTTCAGCAATTCCACTGAACTCAGAATTCTTCATTGTGTTTGCACTGTACTCATTTTCAAAATCTCTCTTCCTGAAAAGTTGCATGTCTTAACAAATTTCAGCAAACAAAAAGTTTCATCCAACAGCAGCGATGAAATCAGTGAATGTGAAATAAAAACAGAAAATGCTCCAAGTACTCAGTAGTTCTAACAGATTTCTTTTAGTTTGCTCTTGCAGAGAGAGCATTTCCGGCAAAACTAGCACTTTTATTGCCCATTCTTAACTGCCTTTGAAAAAGTGGCAGTGAGACACCTTCTTGTAGTCCACACGGTGTAAGGAGAGCCTGTTGCGAAGATTGTTCCAGCATTTTGGTCCGGCGACAGTGAAGGAACAGCGATATAGTTCCAGGTCAGGATGGTGCGTGGCTTTGTAGGGGATCTTTCGGGCATCTGCTGTCCTCCGTCTAGGTGGTCGAGGTCATGGTTTGGAAGGTGCCATTGAAGGAGCTTTGACAAGTTCTGCCGCAATTATACTTGCGCGCAGTATATATAATAATCTAATAATAGTCTTTATTATTGTCAGAAGTACGCTTACATTAACACTGCAATGAAGTTACTGTGGAAATCACCTAGTCGTCACACTCCGACGCCTGTTCGGGTACACTGTGGGAGAATTCAGAATGTTCAATTCATCCAACAGGCAAGTCTTTCAGGACTGGCGGGAGGAAACCGGAACACCCGGAGGAAACCCACGTAGACATGGTGAGAACATGCAGACTCCACACAGACAATGACCCAATCTGGGAATTGAGCCTGGGACCCTGGTGCTGTGAAGCAACAGCACTACCCACTGTGTTAATGTGCTGTTCATCACCATCACTGTGCATCAACATTTCAGGTCAATGACTTATCATCAAGCTGTAACTTTATCTCTCTTTTTGTCTCCATAGATTCGGAGAGTTTCCAGCATTTTCCCAGCTTTTGTCATTAAACCACTCTAATCTTACCAGGCCAAGAAATTTGGACTATTGAGGTTTATTCACTGAATTCAATAAAATGAAGTCATAAAGTACTAAAGCAGGCCACTCTTTATTTTTGTACACCCCAGTTAAGCAATATTAATTAACTGGGACTATTGATGTGTCACCACTGTCTGACACAGACTGTATTGTCACCTTTGTGCATCAGATACATTTGCTATAAAATGTACAATGCACAATGGTCCAAGGTTTTCTCTTCCCTTCCATGGGATGTGCGGGGTTGTGGGGGAAAAAGATAAATAATAATGGTAATAGGTTGAACAATCTCACAAAGTAACCAGCTTGATGGGACAACTGGTCTTTTCCTGTCCTTTTCCGTAGCCTTTGAATATTTCCGGTTCACACAGAACAAGGTTTTTGAACCTTAAGCTCTAAGATCCCTCAGCAACAGTAACCTGATGTGAAAACCCATCAGCAAAGCACCCAAAGGCAGCTTCTTTATACTGAATTGTGGCAGCTTATGAAAGTACCAAGAGCTTTCTGTTGCTCCTTTGGGATTGTTCTATGATTAATGTTGTGTGAAACTTGAGCTCTCACACAGCTCCAAATGGGAGCATACAATTACACTCCAATTACCAACTAGCATCATCCTTTAATCACATCACATCTTATGGCGCGCGTTCTTCTCAAACCTCAGTACAGTATTATATAATAGCAACCATTTACATTTAATTATGATATTTAATCTGGCAGCTTCACTGTCCAAACATGTAAATCTTTCTTGCAAAGTAGCATTTGTGGTTGCTACCTCAAGAAGAAAACACAGGCAAGGTACTAAACTGTCCCCCTTTGTCCAGCCCAAATGCCCAGCTGGCTTTTCTCCACTTTTCAATTTATCATGTCAATTTTCTCCCCATCCTGAAACATTTAGTTCTTTGCGGACTATCGTATCACAGACATCATCCAGTAATTAACATAGCCACAGTCCATGGTGAATGGAAGTTGTGGTGCCACAAATGGACAATTCTATCTTCACCAGAAATCGAAGTACAGGTTTTCACAGCAGGGTGCTGGGACTGCAAGTTAAGGACCAGAGCCTGAATGACTTTCCACCTCTAAACCAGCAGGGCATAGCCAAGTGCCAATGCCAAATATCTCTTCCTAGTTTATGGATTCCTACCGAGTCTTCTTTGGTCTTGTATTTCAGTAACTCAACAGTTCATTTCAGTTAATGGACAAGCCATTTCACTTTCAGGCAGATCTTCACTGCCACATATGAAATGATCTTCAAAAGGGTTGCACTCGGTCTTACAGAGATGTCCAGATGGAGTCAATCATAATTACTTCTCACGTGCGTTATTATCTATGTTGAGTATATTGTTTAACAGATATCACTGAAAATGCTTGCACTGATTGTTTAGTTGTCTGATTGTTTTAGCCTTTAGGTGCATTGACCTATCAATGTTGCTGTCCATTTTATAACATGGTCTTTTGAACAAGGCTCCACTGAGCTTTAATATGGCGATTTTAAAAATATCCAGTATTTGAATCCTATCACTAAAAAACTGGCCAAGATTACATCACTCGACGTAGAAATATCTTCAGTGTTTGCAATGTTCAGAGGTGAACACAATTCAAATGTAGTCATTTTTTTTACATCAAGTTGCAGATGAATTTGCCAGATGTTGGAGGAGAATCCTCACCACATGACCAGCCGTCCAAATTTAAAAACCTGATTTTAATCTTCTGAGATGGCAAGGTGAGATGAAGAACTTCAACTGTTATTTGCAGTCACCACAATCAAAGCAAATATTTCAATGGAGACCAGAAGGAGAGCTTGTAGTAACTGTTTGCAAAACAGCGAAGCCCCTATAATATAGCTCAGAGTTCACAGCTGGCTCACATCATAAACAGCTCCACATATTGCATATATGTGGGCAAAAAGAGAGAAGCACCATAAAATTGGTGTCTGTGAACTGTGCAGGCAAGTTTGTCATTGTCTGAGATTATTATTATTATATTTATTTTAAAGTGCTTTCCTTGTTTTGTTTCAAAGCTTTCCTAATGTATATTTCTACAGATCTGCCATGCCATAGAGAGCATCCTATTTGGCTGCATCGCAGCTTGGTATGGCAACTACTCGGCCCAAGATCGCAAGAAACTGCAGAGTGTGGTGAACTCAGCCCAACGCATCACGCAAGCTTGCTACCCGCACATTGATTCCGACTACACACCTCCCGCTGCCTCAGGAAGGCAGACAGCATTATCAGAGACCCTGGCCACCCAGGCTTTGCCTTCTGAAGACCTGCACATCCAGATATAGGAACAGCTTCTTCTCCACAACTACTAGACTCCTCAACGACTCTCCCTCGGACTGATCTGTTCGCTATAAGAACACTATTCACGAAATCCTATGCTGCTCTTGCTCATGCATTTGCTTTGTTTGGCCCCTTCTTCCGCACTGTAACCAAGCACTCTTTGTCAATGTACTCTGTCGATTATTCTTTTTTGTCTACTATGCACGTATTGTCTACGTTCCCTTGGCCTCAGAAAAATACTTTTCACTGTACTTCGGTACATGACAATATATCAAATCAAATAAAATCAATCAATATTTTGTTCAGAGCAAAGATTTTCCTTTGTTGGGTCCAGTATTTTCCACGTTTAATTTCACTAACAATGGGAGAAACCCAAAAAGATAAAAACTACACTTTTAATTAGCAACAAAAACAAACTTGAATAATCGTTCAAATAAGCTTTGAGTAGAGTAACATTAAAAGAGCAAAGAATAGCGTTCAGGAAGACTGGTTCCTCTGGAGTGGAGATTGTAAGTTATACTTTATTGTGCAGGCTGACTGCAGTTTCCTCGAATTCCATTAAGAAGCAGGTTTCCCCACAGTGAGTTCTTTCAATGATTGATACGACTGCTGTTTGTCAAAATATTTGCACTGTTAAAAATGCCTTCATAAAATCTAACTGATCAAGATGGGATTTGAACATTTTTTTAAAATATACCTTGCTGCAATGATCACAAGAACAAACGAAATAGTAACGGGAATTCACCTGCGCCACCATTCAATACTATCATAGAATCCCTACAGTGCAGAAGGAAGCCATTCAGCCATCAAGTCTACAACTATCCTTCGAAAGACCACCCTACCTAGGCCCAATCCGTGCCCTATTCCTGAAATTCCACCCAGAGGGGAAATTTAGCATGGCCAATCCACATAACCTGCACATCTTTGGAGTGTAGGAGGAAACCGGCGGACCCGGAGGAATGATCTTCTGCTTCAACTCCATTTTTCCGCCCGTTTCACATACCCAGCCTTGGAAATACCCAACAAAGAAGCATCCACAACTTTCTGGGATAGAGAATTCCAACGATTCGCAAAGTTTAAGCAAAATATTTTTAAAATATTGCTTCCAAATGATCAGCTCCTTAATAGTTTTGACGCTGTGCCTCCACGACTCCCCAGCCAATGGAAACAACATCTCTATCGCGTACAGGCCCTTCAGAACACCACAACATATAAGTTCCCCTCCAAGTCACTCACCATGCTGATTTGGAAATATATCGCCGTTCCTCCACTGTTGCAGGATCAAAATGCTGGAACTCCCACAGCACTACACAATACCTACGCAGCACAAGGGCTGCAGTGGTCCCAGATGGCAGCTCATCACCACCTTCTCGAGGGCAATGAGGGATGAGCAATAAGTGCTAGCCTAGCTAATGAAGCCCACATCCCTTTAATGATTTTTTAAAAAAAGAATCTTCTTTGTTTCAATTAGATCAAGTCTTATTCTCCTGAACTCCAGACATTACAGACACAATTTTCTCAGTCTCATCTCAGGAACCAATCTAGCAATCCAATGGTGATGAAAGAGGAAATCTTGTGGTTCAGTGGTAATATCCCTACCTCTGGGCCAGAAACGCCGGGACTTGATGGCCTCAGAAGGTGTTCACAATATGGCTAAACAGGTTGGTTAGCAACATGAAAATCCTTCCAATATGACTATGGCAGGCAATGAGAGCAGGAGACACTCCTGGTCAGTAAAATACTGCAGAAGGCAATGGAAAACTACTGTAGTACCTGATCAAGCATAACCATAGATCAACACAGAGTCCATGGTTGACAATGCCTTCTTAGTGCATGGTACCTTAAGCAATGGAAAGAGAGTGAGAATAGTGATGAAACTAACAGAGTGCACTGTTATTACGCCTTTGAAATTAACAGCAACTTCAATAATCTTAAATTCCATAAGCTTAGAATAAAGCAGAAATCCAGGTGTTGCGGTCATACTTCTCTCTAGAGCGCGTTCCTGACGACTCCTTACTTGGAATAAATCAGAAATCACTAAACTGATGAGAACTTGTCCTTTTATCCTACTACTATTATTATTATTTGAAATTACAGGTGTAGTACTATTATTAATATTCAAAGCTGTTGTAGGTGTAATGGTGTTTTTTTAAGGGCACAATTACGTCTGAAAAACATCTCTGGACCCGAATAAATCACTGTATATATTTGTGGGATATCACATTTCTGTATTCTGATTTTTAAAAATCCACATAATTTTGAAATAAATTTTTCAAAGCTTGTTTATGCTATTTCTTATGAATATCTACCGGTCATTTATATTTAATTAAAAGCAAAGCATAATCAGTGCATTTAAAAGCCCTGGCTTGCCATCCATGAGAATACTTCAATGTGATTAACTGCTTGCTGGACACCCGAAGGTTCCGTTGAATCGGTGCCAGAGGCAAACTAACATTGGGAAGACAGAAATTGCGGGAGCTTTGTGGGCAGCTTATGTGGAGGTCAGCAGCAAGTGCCATCACTTCACCACTGGCTCACAAAATCCAAACCATTGTACTTGAGGCTGCATTCAGCAAGAATGAATTCACAAATAAAAACAAAGGCTCTTCCATGCTTTTATGGTTGCTCGTTTTCAAAAAGAAATACATTTTTGTGAAATTATGACTGCTTTTGCTTTTAATTGAAACTCTTCAAATACAGACCACAGAATCTCCATCAATTGCTCTCTGAAATTTAAAAATCTACCTCACCAACAGCTTTGTGCCAAACCAATACAGTGAAACTTTGATGACAAGAATTAATTACGTGAAATAGGTCTTTAATTGAGTTAACTAAGTGACGTGACATGTGGAAAGCAACAGCTGGCGGTTTGACTCCGATTGGATGGTTTTTGGACTGTAAATAAATTTGCGATTTATAATGCTATGGGCCAGGGTTTAGAGAACACCAAGAGAGAGAGAGAGAAAATAGTGATGAAACTAACAGAGTGCACTGTTATTATGCCTTTGAAATTAACAGCAACTTCAATAATCTTAAATTCCATAAGCTTAGAATAAAGCAGAAATAAAGAAGGGGAGTAGAGATAACCCCGGTAACTATAGGCCGGTGAGCCTAACGTCTGTGGTGGGTAAAGTCTTGGAGAGGATTATAAAAGATACGATTTATAATCATCTAGATAGGAATAATATTAGGGATAGTCAGCATGGTTTTGTGAAGGGTAGGTCATGCCTCACAAACCTTATCGAGTTCTTTGAGAAGGTGACTGAACAGGTAGACGAGGGTAGAGCAGTTGATGTGGTGTACATGGATTTTAGTAAAGCGTTTGATAAGGTTCCCCACGGTCGGCTATTGCAGAAAATACGGAGGCTGGGGGTTGAGGGTGATTTAGAGATGTGGATCAGAAATTGGCCAGTTGAAAGAAGACAGGGGGTGGTGGTTGATGGAAAATGTTCAGAATGGAGTTCAGTTACGAGTGGCGTACCACAAGGATCTGTTCTGGGGCCGTTGCTGTTTGTCATTTTTATAAATGACCTAGAGGAGGACGCAGAAGGATGGGTGAGTAAATTTGCAGACGACACTAAAGTCGGTGGAGTTGTAGACAGTGCGGAAGGATGTTGCAGGTTACAGAGGGACATAGATAAGCTGCAGAGCTGGGCTGAGAGGTGGCAAATGGAGTTTAATGTGGAGAAGTGTGAGGTGATTCACTTTGGAAAGAATAACAGGAATGCGGAATATTTGGCTAATGGTAAAATTCTTGGTAGTGTGGATGAGCAGAGGGATCTCGGTGTCCATGTACATAGATCCCTGAAAGTTGCCACCCAGGTTGATAGGGTTGTGAAGAAGGCCTATGGTGTGTTGGCCTTTATTGGTAGAGGGATTGAGTTCCGGAGCCATGAGGTCATGTTGCAGTTGTACAAAACTCTAGTACGGCCGCATTTGGAGTATTGCGTACAGTTCTGGTCGCCTCATTATAGGAAGGACGTGGAAGCTTTGGAACGGGTGCAGAGGAGATTTACCAGGATGTTGGTATGGAGGGAAAATCTTATGAGGAAAGGCTGATGGACTTGAGGTTGTTTTCGTTAGAGAGAAGGTGGTTAAGAGGTGACTTCATAGAGGCATACAAAATGATCAGAGGGTTAGATAGGGTGGACAGCAAGAGCCTTCTCCCGCGGATGGAGGTGGCTAGCACGAGGGGACATAGCCTTAAATTGAGGGGTAATAGATATAGGACAGAGGTCAGAGGTGGGTTTTTTACGCAAAGAGTGGTGAGGCCGTGGAATGCCCTACCTGCAGCAGTAGTGAACTCGCCAACATTGAGGGCATTTAAAAGTTTATTGGATAAGCATATGGATGATAAGGGCACAGTGTAGGTTAGATGGCCTTTAGTTTTTTTTCCATGTCGGTGCAACATCGAGGGCCGAACGGCCTGTACTGTGCTGTATCATTCTATGTTCTATGTTCTATAAAGCGGTCATACTTCTCCATAGAGCGCGTTCCTGACGACCCCTTACTTGGAATAAATCAGAAATCACTAAACTGATGAGAACTTGTCCTTTTATCCTACACCCTTTTTTCCCCCAAACAAAAACAGTAGGTTTGTATTCCTTACAGAAGCAGGTATTAGTGTGAAGTCATCACGTGGTCTGGAGACATTCTTTAGAATGCCGAGAGACCAAAATACACCTTCTTGGCTTGAATGGAGCTCCCCAACTGAAAACCGAAAGTAAAACTCAGAGTTAAAAACAGCTTCCAGCTCAAAACGAAAGAGCAGAGCCAGAGCCTAGCTCCACCAACACAATGCGATCACTGCAGCCACTTGAGAAGAAAAACATTTCTTAAAGTGACATTCCCATGTCAATAAGATATATAATCCAAGTGGAGCAGATACTCAGAGTAAGGGAGTCAGGCGAGAACATAAACGGAGATACAGTAAAATAGGATGGTGCTGAGAATGGACAGAGATCGAGGGAATATAAAGCCAAGGGAAAGAGACAAGAGTATAAATTTCTATATTGATGCAAACTTGAGCATGCAGAGCAAAATAAAGAAGCTCAGCAATTAGTATCTGGCTACATTTCAAAATACCGGTGAACAGTTCAACAATATTGGAGAACTGCATATGACAGCACAGCAGAAAGACATGGTATCCATTATTGGCAGTTCCCAATATTACATCTTCAGCTCTCATTTTTATGCAGCTGGGGCAAACTCTTGAACTTAGGCAACAGAGGGTCCATATTACAAAGTAAGCAATGCCACTGAATGCAGAAACAAATTAAAGACGGGCATGAAATTTAAAATGTTAACATTACTGGGCTAGTTGTGCTGGAATGGTGGAAGACGCGGATTCACCGGATGATCAACAGAGAGGAATTAACTCCTTTCCACTGTATTACAATGCCAGATTTGAAACCCAGCACTAAAGTCACTTCGCTCATCCCATCCAAAGGTGCACAAGGCACCACTGACCTTTATGGCTTAGACTAACAAAGGAAGAAAATCAACTTGACTTCCTACTCCTGATTCTCATCATGTGGCTCTTAACAGTGCTTGATATTGAGGCACTTGATAGTTGCATCTGAACACTTTTTGCAGCATCAGTCAAAATAAGTCTTGCTATTCCCATCATTTACTGCAGCAGAAATTTTCAGTGCCTGGTCACAGGTTTAACAATGTTCAGCTCATTGGCCTTCAAAGTGATATCACTGGACCTTTGGGTGTTCGCAAAAAAGTATCCCATGAGAATCAGATTTCTGCATTTTGTGCGCTTGTTAGTTTATTATCGTGTTAACTCTGTTGCCTTATGAATGGCATTCTTACATCTGTGAGAGATGGTAGGAGCAGAGCCTCAGAACTCTGATCAAGCCAGATGGCATCATCTGCTGCATTTCACTGGATGACAGCTGAAACAAGCCAATGCAAGAAAGGCAAATTCCACAAGTATCACACAAAATTGCCCTTGCCAGTGAAGTGGGATGATCTCTCTTGATGTCTTGTTTGCTTTGGAGCTTCTGAAACCACATATCATCATGGTGGCAAGTTCCTGTCCAGAGCTGCCGTCACCATTTGCACGGATTGTCAGCTGAAGCTTCCCACTTGTCATGACTGATGTTGAGGGTTTTCATGTCTCTTTTGACAGCACCTATGTTGCACGAGTCCCATAATTTATAGACTGTTTGCAAGCAGCAGTGATCGAGGTCAGATGTGTGCCTTTCAGTCTCCCAGAGAACATTATCTGCATGTAGTCATGTCTTCAAATAAAGAATTCATATTATTTGTTTCACGAATCCTTCTTTATGATTATTATATTTAAGTTGAAAAACATAATATGGTGGCAGTACAGTTTATGAAGATTTGACCAAGCAGAATACAAGCTTCAGTCCTTCACATACAAAAGAAAAGAACTGGTGTGAAAGTGAAACAACGATCAAGGCTCATGGTGTGAAAGGAACCTGTAGTTTTGTATAGATTCAGTGCACGTTCTGGGATTGCAATATGCTCCAGCCAGCAGACATACAGTCCTAGTAAGATTGTTCGAATTTGGGAGACCCTAATGAGTAAAAGTCTAACTGCCACAAAGCTAAAACAGGAACAAAAATTTTAACAGCAGACTTCAGGCTGCCTCACTTTAAAGTAGAACTCCAGAGACAGGAAAATTCATTACTGCTGAAGAAGTGAGTTTATTGCTCTATGTGAGCATAGAACATACAGTGCAGAAGGAGGCCATTCGGCCCATCGAGTGTGCACCTGCCCATCGAGTGTCCACCGCCCCACCCAAGCCCTCACTTCCACCCTATCCCCGTATCCCAATAACCCCTCCTTTGGTCACTAAGGGTAATTTATCATGGCCAATCCACCTAACCTGCACGTCTTTGGATTGTGGGAGGAAACCGGAGCACCCGGAGGAAACCCACACACACACGGGGAGAACATGCAGACTCCGCACAGACAGTGACGCTGCGGGGAATTGAACCTGGGACCCTGGCACTGTGAAGCTACAGTGCTAATCGCTTGTGCTACTGTGCTGCCCTAATAAACTTATATCTAAGATACCTAATAAACATCTAAAACTTCTGGAGACTCAACTGAATCTTGGGGAGTCTGTGCAACAATACAAGTGATAAGATTTCAACAATTGTATCTGTGCTGCAAACCAACTGGTTTTGAAGAAAATATTGGACACCTTTATACCTGGTAGGAATAAACCTTGGCAACCCGCATGCCAGGACTGAAACAATTGTTTATCCCAACTTCTCTCCAAGTGTAACTCGAAGGCACCTAGGAGGTACCCTGCCAATCAGACTTTCAAGCAGCATTTATGCGCATTAACTGTGACTTTGGCGGCAAGGGTAGAGAGTAATAATGTAGTTGGACACGTGATTTTTAAAAATCACAATTGGCAGCTCTGTAACTTTTAATAAAACAAACCCATCCTTCCACAGAATTGGTTGAGGTCAGACCTGGCACAATGGAAGATGGTTGTGGTGGTTGAAGGCCAATCATCTCAGCTCCAGGACATCACTGCAGGAGTTCCTCACGGTAGTGTTCTAGGCCCAACCATCTATAGCTGCTTCATCAATGACCTCCCTTCCATCACAAGGTTAGAAGTGGGGATGTTCACTGATGACTTCACAAAGTACCGTTTCCATTTACAACCCCTCAGATTCTGAAGCAGTCCATGTCCGAATATAGAAAGACCAGACAATATACAGACTTGGGCTGACAATTGGCAAGTAACATTCGTACCACACAAGGGCCAGACAATGACCCTCTCCTAAAAGAGAGGATCTAATCACAGCCGCTTGACATTCAGCAGCATTACCTCCATTTGATCCCCTCAATCAAGATCGGGGGGGGGGGGGGGGGGGGGGACCATGGTGTAATGGAATACTCTTGACTTACCTGGATGAACTTTAACAACACCCACAAGGCTAGACACCATCCAGGACAACACAGCCACTTGAATGCTACCCCTTCCACAAAGAATTCACTCCCTCCACCACCAACAAACAGTGGCAGCCATGTGTACCACCTACGAGATCTACTGCAGCAGCTTCCAAACCCATGAACACTACGATCTAGAAGGGTGAGGGCATCAGACACCTAGGAACACCATCACCTGGAAATTTCCCTCCAAGTCCCTCACCATCCTGACTTGGATATATATATTGCCACTCCTGCACCGTTGCTGGGTCAAAATCTTCGAATCTCCACCCTAACAGCACTGTGGGTGTTTCTACACCTCAGAGACTGTAGCCATTCAAGAAGGTAGCTCACTATCATCTTGTGAAGGGCAACAAGAGATGATCAGTAAAAACTGTCTAGCCAGCAATGCCCACATCCCATAAATGAATTTTAAAAACTAATGAAATTTACAGCCCATAAACAGGCCATATAGTCCAACTGTCTGCGCTGTGTTTATGCTTCACACAATCTTCTTTCCATCTTGCTTCATCAAAGCCTATCTGCATAGCCTTTTACTCCATTCTTCTTCTTGTCCTCAACTAGCTTTCCCTTGCATTTATTATCACCTTATCACCAGGTCCAAAGAAAACCTTCAGGACAAATACTCATTAAAAAAAACCTTCAAACATACAGTAGAAGTGCAGAGAAACAGTTAGAAGTGCAGAGAAACAGGAGTTAATAGCCATCTTAAAATTCTGCTGTCACATCAGGATGCTTCGATAACAGTATTTTTGAAAAAAAATTATTCCTCACTGCTCATTTACTTGATTTGGCAAATTGACATTTTTACTTTGGGTAGAATACATTTTTAAAACGAATAAATGAAAAGCCAAAGGCACAACCCAGGAAAGGTTGAAAAAAGCAGCATAGAACAGGTAGTCGGCAAGTCTTGATTGGTTGGTGACAAGTTTGAGTGGCCACAAAAGCCTGCTGGGTTGAAGGAGGAAATGACGACTTGGTTGTAAGAAGTTCCATAATTGAGGACTCGTATATAGTGACCGGTCACAATTTTAATTTATTTGCTATTTCAATTCTACCCAATTTCTCACATTCTATCATTGTGATTCTATCACAATGGTGATGCTCTTGGAATCTACAGAAGCAGAAAGAACGTCTTTCCCGCGACCCCCCCCCCCCCCCCCCCCCCCCCCCCCCCCCACCACCACCCTCTTCCTATTTTTTGTCACATGCAATGATACATCCCAATATAGCTGTACTGAGTTGAACCGTATTAAAGGACATTAATAACACTGACGAACAAATGCCTCTGTTCTGACGCGTGCTGCTCGGTTTAATGAGGAGGGTATTATTAATAATTAATGGGTTCCTGCCTCCATGTTCAACAATACTAAAGCCTGTTGGAGGGTGGAAACCTATTTAAATATAAATATCATAGGGATTCTTCCTAACTTCTGGAATACGCTTTGCAATGCAGCATCAGGTGTCCAGAATTACAAATCAGAGCAATTATTTTGGAAATTCTAGCCATCAATTTTTTTTAAGGCATGTCTACTCAGAAGTTTTATTTACAGGGTTCTGAGCACAGACATAATTAACTCCAATTCATTACTTGGCTGTAAACTTGGCAATTTAAAAAATGGAAATTCCTGCGTGAGGAACTTTAAACTTTAAAAGGAGAAAGCCAATGTGACTCAATATCACAACACAATTCAAACCTTAATAGGCTGCAACATTACTAATTCAGTCAATTTTTACAGAAATAGATTCCATTTTCAATTTATAACAATGAGAAGGTATAATGAGCTGAGTTTTCAGTGTCGGATACCACCCAAGGCCAAACCGGTGTCACCTATCGTGCGTGAGGAAATACTTAATCTTCAGCCTTTTATATACCCAAGTCTAATTGGTGACATTTTCCTCCAATTCAGGGGGGTGTGTTCCAAGACAGTGAGACAGAAGGCTTTTAATCAAGCCTGGAGATTTAAAAAAAGGATTCATGTTTACTTTAGTAAAGAAAGCGCAGCAATATAGATTGAATGTTGATAGACAGGCAAGAAACAGCGTTTGAATAAAGGGACACTGCTCAGGTTGTAAAGGGCTTTAAGGGATACAACCCTGGGCCGATGTCAGGTCCACGTTTCATCGCTCCAAGACAATGTGGACTTGGGTAAACTTTGAAGTTTAATGATGACATTGCAGTATAATTTTTCACAAAGCGAAGAGGATGATAAAAGACTTCATAAAGACAGAGTGGCTAAAAAAATGGATCAACAGATGGGAGGTGAAATTTATTGTTGATAAATCAACAAATTGAAGCCAATCAAGGAGACGATGTTTGGCTGATTATACTACTGTGAAGCACTGAAAGGTTTTCCTACATCTTAGGCACAATATAAAAGCAAGTTATTGTTGCTATCGATAACTCTAAAGTGACAGGTTTCAGGAGGAAAATTTAAGGAGTTGTGGTCGATATTCCATGGAATGTTACTGAAAACATGGATTAACAAAGAGATTTAACATAATTCCCTGAGAGTGAAAGCATAGGTAGGTAAAACAAAAAACTACAACATAATGAATTTTATAGAAAGAAAAAATTAAAAAGTCGCAAGAACCCAATTTCATACTTCCCGATATCACCGATTTCATACTTCCAGAAACCACACATTACTTTAAAGCAAACAGCTTGTAGACAGTCAATTTAAAAACAGCAATGAAATAAATATTCAGCCCATCCATTTTGGTGTTGCTGATTGAAAAATGTCTATTATCCATGGGACCTTTTACCTCCACCTGAGCATACCTACACTTCTGTTAACTGTCTTATCTTAAAAGCCCTATAGTGTAGAAGGAGGCCATTCAGCCCATCGAGTCTGCACCAACCCTTTGAAAGTGCACAGTATAGGCTCAGTCCCCCACTCGATCTCCATAATTCCACCAAACCTGCACATATTTGAAAACTAAGGGCAACTCATTTTTAGCATTGCCAATCTGCCTAACCTACGCAACTTTGGATTGTGGGAGGAAACTGGAGCACCTGGAGGAAACACACGCAGACAAGAGGAGATTGTGCAAACTCAACACAAACAGTCACCCAAGGTCAGGATTGAATCCAGGTCCCTGGCACTGTGAGGCAGCAGTGCTTGCCACCGTGCCGCCCAAATATCCAAAGGACGTCACACCAAAGCAGCACTCTCAAAATATGGAATGACACAGAAGGCCATTTGTGCCATTGTGCCTTATAATGAATCCAACTAATTCAATTCCCATGCTCTTTCAAAGAGCCCTGTGAACGGTTTCCCTTTAATATGAACAAGTGTTGGGCAGCACGGTGGTGCAGTGATTAGCACAGATGCCTCACGGCGCCGAGGACCCAGGTTCGATCCTGGCCCCGGGTCACTGACCGTGTGGAATTTGTACATTTTCCCCGCATCTGGATGGGTCTCACCCCCACAACCCAAAGATGTACAGGGTAGGTGGATTGGCCATGCTAAATTTCCCCTCAATTGGAAAAAAAGAGAGTTCATTTTTTAAAAATGGGGGGAAAAATGCACAAGTGTCCTGTAAGTCGGTGCTCAACTCCTGAAGTCAGGTTTAAACATTCAATCTTGTGACTCAGAAACTACCACTGCATCAATCAGACATAGCCAGAGATAAGAGTACATGAGTAATTGTACAGTTGTACAGAACTTTTTAAGGTACATAATACAGGAAATTTTGGGTGGTCCGTTATATAGAAGACAGAGTATATTGAAGTGGTAGGGAGCTTACAGCACAGATGTAGCAATACGATACCAGAAATTGATGAAAACTTGAGATATTAAAGCCAATTTTATTGAAGCAGATTATATAAGAAGATTTAATGCAAGTTTTTAAAATTTAGAGCTTAGATGATTTAGCAAAATTCTATTTCCTCTTGTGGTGGAATAATTGACAGGGGTGGCAGGAGGGATGAGAACTATAATCTTAAAATTGTAGCCAAGAAATTAAGCAGAAGGTTTAGAAATATTTTATGTAAAATTATATTGGAGCATAAATGCTTTGCCAATAACATGATTGTGGCAGAGACTATTTCAACTGTTCACAAAATAATTAATAAGTATCAGAAGCACAGAGTTTGCAGGGTTGTTGGGAGAGTTGCGGCAGTAGCATTAATTTTGGATTGCTCTCTGGACTGAAAGTAGCACCTCTGCCTCATAAACTTCTAAGTTCTACCAGTTCACATCGTAAATCAAAGGGCAAAAGTGTGTTCAGCACTCCAGCGTCTTCCATTTTTTTCTTAACACATCCCAAGCTTCATCATCTCAGTATTTTTTTTTAAAAAGCTTTGCTCAAATGCATCTCGGATGATGTGCTCCAGAATGTGTCTATGGCGATTAAAGGCAAAAGTGGAAGAAGATTGTTGAATCATTACAAAAGTAGCAGTGCTGTAAAAGGGTACATTCTTCCAACTGTGCACACTGTGGCAACAAAACTGCACCAATAAATATATTTAGTAATTTGTGGACCAGTGCTAGACAAATAACCATGAAAACTTGAAGCTTCTTAGTTGAAAACACAAATTCAAATAGGTCTCTTGGGAATGAACCAAAGCATCGTATCCAGATAAGATTTGTGCAATCTTAGTATGGTGGATCCACAGACTCAAGTGGCCTAACACTTGGAGATAAATATTAAAGTTGAGAGAACTGTCCAATAGACAAGTCAACCAACATCCCAACATATATAATGATTCCATAAATCATGATCAACAATAGTCTCGAGTCTATCACCAACCTGGATATGTCCTAGCCCACCAGATCAAAATCTCAAAGCCGAGAACACAACAGTGTACAATTAGGTTGGAATGGCACTTGATGCTCTCAATATTGACATTGGACCTCACAAAGTCTCATGCCTCAAGTCAATATCAAATAAATCTTCTTAAATCTGTTTTCACTCTCCCATCCTTCCTCCCAACTAACAAACTCATTATTCTTCCTCACTGGTCACTTGAAGCTGTTCTCATGAAAGTAGAGATAAATAATGCATTTTAGGTGCAACATTCACCTCCAAGAATTCTATCAATCACTAACTAAGCCCTGAAAGACA
This sequence comes from Scyliorhinus canicula, assembly GCF_902713615.1. Taxonomy (NCBI): domain Eukaryota; kingdom Metazoa; phylum Chordata; class Chondrichthyes; order Carcharhiniformes; family Scyliorhinidae; genus Scyliorhinus; species Scyliorhinus canicula. The sequence continues at coordinate 101,108,046 of NC_052160.1, read as the reverse complement.
TAGCTGCCAAACTAGCTTTGCATTGGAAGGCAAGGATTCAAACACACAAGAAGGTGCCACTAGCAGCACCCTTTTTCGCCTTAATCACTTCTATTTGCATTCCTTTTATCTTCTGTCCTCGACACCTTTGCCTATCTCCACCTATCGCTGGCCCCCTGTCCAATACCACCACTCCACCTGCCGCCCACCCCCCCCCCCCCCCCCCCCCCCCCCCCCCCCCCCCGCCGCCTCTACAGTTCTCTCCAGCTTTGACAAAGAGTCATCCAGACTCAAATCCTTAGCTCCCTTTTCTCTCCACAGATGCTGTCAGACCTGCTGAGATCGTCCAGCATTTTCTGTTTTTGTTTCAGATTCCAGCATCCGCAGTCATTTGCTTTTACCTTTTGATATCGAAATGGCCCCCGTGAGGCTCTTTGGGCTATCAGCAGAATTGTAACCTTGTATTCTGGAAGAAGCCTCGCTCGTCTGTTGCCATCAAGCTGGGAGAACAAATTTGATTCTAATAACAGTGAAGAGATGGGGATTCCAGGATTAGCAATTGACAAAATTTGGAAAGAGGCACCAAAAGAAGTAAAATTACCTGTAGGCTAAAGACAGATGAGCTGATCCGTAACTAACAGGTCAGAGCCACAGTCAGACAAAAGTGATAGCAGGGAAATCAGGCAACTAATAAAAGAGAGGGGGCATGAATAACCCCATCCTTAAGTGTAACCTGAGCTAACAGGCAAGGCTGAAATATTTGAGAGTGACTTCAGCCTCAGGTGCCAAGCGGACAATCCCAGTCAGCCTCTTGGCCACCATCATAAATACCATAACAGTCAACTAGTTTGTTCTGCATAACAGTGCACTAAACACAGCAAATGCCATTCCAACGGCATTCTGACTTTAGTGTCTCAGAACTAGCTGGGCATGATACTGCAAGCTACAAGACAACGTGGAAGACTGCCTGGTATTTTCCATAAAATTCAAGGATAAATTTAACCTGACCATTCCAGGACTTGAATAACATCCAGACTTGGGTTGACAAGCAGATAATAATGTTCACATCACGTAGCTAAGTGTAGGTATTGGTCATCTCAAGCAAGAGCAAGACCAGTAACTTCCTTCTGACCTTTAACATTTTCTAGCCTCAACATCTACCAGATGCTTAACTGGACCAACAGTACCATGGTCCATGTCAAAGCCATGCCACGATGAGGGAAAAGCTTGTGCCCTTTCTATATATCTGCGAATGTATGAAGACGATGGACATTTTCACTTTTTTAAAAGCATGGAACATGGACAATTTACTTGACCCAATATGGAGTTCAGGGTTGAAGTAACTCTCGACTTCTGCACAGACAGAAGCTAACTCATGTCTCTGGAAAGTCATTGAAATGTAAATGTTCGCATGAAGAACCCTTCTTGAAAAGACATTCAAGATGTGAGATCACTTGTGGAATTTGCAGCACCTATTGTCTGGATATGTGCAGAAACTCAAATACAATGAATGGTTCACCAAAGTCAGTGTCTGAAAACTGAAACCTGATAAAAAGGGGTTTGAAGAAACTATTCTTATCAAAAGTAGGTGCGAACGACTACTATTCATTTGTCATTGGGTGGCAATGGCTCCTAACATCGTACCATCTGTGTGGATAACAGACATAGTGATTCAGTGGTCACATGATCAAAACTAACTTGAGATAATACCTCTTAATTATTCCAAGGGTCAATCAGGGGCAGGGCAGTATGGGACAAAAAACAGAGAATCACAATCTCCCAGCAAGAAGGACAGAATTCTTCCAAAACAGTCAACTCAAGCACTGAGAGAGTGGGGGCGAATTTGCTTCCATCTACAAGAGTATATCTCTTTTCCACAGACGCTTGGCCACAGCTTCAAATGAAAACACAGACTTTCAACCTCCATTTATTTTCAAAGAATCAAGAGAAGGAACCCATCAGACCTGCAATGTTTTCCTCCTAAAACACACTCTCTGGAACACAAACCTTTTTGCAAACAACCAAGAGGCAAAGGAAAAGAGGAAAAGGTATCTCCCCCACCTCCCCCCATCAGAAACAAAAGGTCAACACCATCCAGAACAGTGCAGCCCACTTGATCAGTGCCATTCCATTCACTCCTCCCATCATGAGCTCACGGTGCATGCAGCTTGGAATATCACCGTAGCAACCCATCAAAGTTGCTTCAACACCAGTTCCTTCCCATGCAGTGTTAGTCATAGTGAAAAACAGGAAGTGATGTTTTGGTAACAACACCACTGGCAAGTCAAATACTCTCTTAAATATACTTATATCACTGCTCCTTCATTGTTACTGGGTTAACATCCCAGAATTTTGTATCCAATGGCATGGCGCAAGCCCTAACATCACAAAGACAGCAGCAGTTTCAGCAGAAGGCACAACACCACCTTTAGGAAAGACAGGAAATGCAACCTTGCCTGCCTACCACTCAAGAACAAATCTTTACTGGCCAAGTACTGTTTGATTTAATATTTGACGTAAGTAACAATCAAACTGTCATACCAGAGCAAATAACAAAACTTGAAAAGGCAAGAATTGGCCTGTTGTTAGAAGGTCTGACACAACCTTCTTGGATCTCATTACAACTGGGTTTTCTGTCTGTCCCTCGGAATGTGTCACAAGATTATTTCCATTCCTTATAATACTTACTTAAAGTGAAACACAATCGCACCACTACCCACCAGGAGTACTTCAAATTAAATCTGGTTTCATATTCCTGCATTAAAAAAAAACACAATAATCCTTAAAATGTTAACACAAGACAATGAGCTGGGCAGCCAATCTCACAAGTCACATGTAAGGCCTGCAGTGCTAAGGTGACTGAAGATTTTTTTTTAAGGTTTCAACTGCTTGAATTGGCAAGCTCCAAGTCACTTTTGTGCATTTTGTTTCTTCTATTGGGCCCAGCAGAGGCATAATGGGCTGAATGGCCTTCTTCTTTGGTGTTTCATTCTATGATTCTCATGCCATGAAAAAGTTATGAGGCCGTGAGAAATCCAACAATACTTCAAGCTGCATTTGCAAGAAAACAGAAAAGATCTACGCAACTGTTAAAGGTTATAATTCATCCTCCAATACATACATAAATAAGTACTTCTATCGTTTCTGTACAATTTATTGCAGCACAGGGCAGCACGGTGGTGCAGTGGGTTAACCCTGCTGCCTCACGGCGCCGAGGTCCCAGGTTCGATCCCGGCTCTGAGTCACTGTCTGTGTGGAGTTTGCACATTCTCCCCGTGTTTGCGTGGGTTTCGCCCCCACAACCCAAAGATGTGCAGGATAGGTTGATTGGCCACGGTAAATTGCCCCTTAATTGGAAAAAATGAATTGGGTATTCTAAAATTTTAAAAAAAATTTATTGCAGCACCTCGGGTAGTCCTGCCCACCAGAAAGACAATTACTAAAACCCAAGGTCATTCATTCCAGTAAATATAAAACTTCTGAAAGGGAAACGATATTGGACAAATTTCCACTGTCCCATGGACCAGTGAACATTCTGTAACAATCTAAAGCTTGCAGATTGATGAAGCAGAAATGCTAATTACTTAGCTTTCCATTGGGTAAGGCGTTTTTGTCATTTTACCAACAACAAAAACAGTCAGGTCTTGGCTGCAGTGAGTCTTATTTCATATACCTCATGTGATTGGTTATTTAATGTTAGGGATATTAATCCAGCTCTGATGGGCAAGGAAGCATAAACGGTTCAGGAGAGTGCCACACTTGTACAGCCCAGTACAATGAGGGAGCAACGTCAGATTTTGTTGATGAGCATTCTGTCACACATGGAATCAACTTGCTTTTGAAGCTGAAGCAAACATTGAACAGCAATTCCAGTTTCGAAACTCGCCACTTCTGCTGGTTTAGTTTATTTTGAACAATAATATTGAATTACTTTCTTGGTTAGTTCTGGTTTCCTCTTCCTCGTGATTTGAACAACCAAAATTCCTAAATTTCCCATGAGGGAGGGGGAAAATGGAGAATCTGATTTTTCAACCAACTTATTGCTACATTGTTCTTTCCTTTTGTTCAGCTAATTAAAGTGCAATTGAGGGCAGCAAAATTGTCTGGGAACGTGATAGGACGAGTTCTCATTCCCCAGGGGAGCTGGTCAGCCAACTCCCACAAATTCTAACAAAACACCTGGGGGCAGGTCTTTACCCAAAAGCTTCTCAATGGAAATTTAAGGGGCCTAATCAGAATAGAGTTTTCAAAAAAGTGTGAGTGGGGAACTTTTCATTCTTAAGAAATGATAAACACGCAAAAGCACAGGAAATATAAAAACGCTGGCAGTTTCACCTCATCTTCGGCTGTCAGTTTCCGCTCCTTGTTTTCACACCCACCTCTGCTACTGCCGCCAGACAGGGACAGCAAGGTGGCTAGCACTGCTGCCTCACACGCCAAGGACCTGGGTTCAATTCTTGCCTTGAGTTTGAATGTTCTCCCCTTGTCTGCATGAGTTTCCGCCGGTGCTCCGGTTTCCTCCCACAGTCCAAAGATGTGGGGTTAGGTGGACTGGCCATGCTAAATTGCCCCTTGAGTGCAGGTTAGGTGTGGACAAGTTGATTATAGATACAATGCTCTTTTGGAGGGTCACTGCAGACTCAATGGACCGAATGGTCTCCTTCTGCACGTTAGGGATTCTATGAGTATGTGTTCATATGAATAGGAAGAGACGTAATCTGCATTGTGTACCAGCACATCACAACAGGTTGCGAGTGCATAATAATAATATAACAATAATAATAATTGTTTAGTGTCACAAGTAGGCTTCAATGAAGTTACTGTGAAAAGCCCCTAGTCGCCACATTCCGGCACCTGGCCGGTATGGGAATTGAACCCGCACTGCAGCCTTGTTCTGCATGACAAGCCAGCTGTTTAGCGCACTGTGCCGTTTATGGATCTCTATCTGTGTTTCCCCACTTAGCGAGTTCACCATTTGAAGCAACGCATAACAGAAGATATTAAAACGAGCCCTCATTCAAAGGCAAATTGCACGGGCTATATCACACATTGAACGTTATTATTCATAAATCTCCATGTGTAGCAACTTGACAAATTTGATAAAAGACCTACAATTATCAGTTCCTTGTGTTAAGATTCTTCTGTGGTGTTAGGTGGTGATTATTAGAATTCTGATTAATTAACAGTATCACGAGAACATCACAGAGACGTGTCATTCCACCAACCGCTCATGTCTACCAAGGGTGCAATCTCACTCTGGAGACTCCCTTTCTCAATAAGGAGCAAACACTTCCGGGCTTTGGAAATGGGCCATTGCTGAGGTCTTTAAATAAAATCCACAATCCTTAACCTATTACAGGTATCTAAATTATTTCAGTTGGGTTTACAACCATATTTGCATGCCCCAGCTAAATTTCCAATTGAATTAACAATCCGGATATGTTTTATTTTATTTCAATGGCTATTTGGAATACCCAGACAACATTGGGGCTGTTTAACGCAGGGCTAAATGGCTGACTTTGAAAGCTGAACAAGGCAGGCCAGCAGCACAGTTAAATTCCCGTTCCAGCCTCCCTGAACAGGAGCCGGAATGTGGCGACTAGGGGCTTTTCACAGTAACTTCATTTGAAGCCTACTTGTGACAATAAGCAATTTTCATTTCATTTCATTTTCTTTTCATTTCATTTCAGGATTCAAGAAATTAGGGGTCAATATCAGCAAAACAGACTTACAAGCTACATGATTGATAATGCTGGAGTTCTTTACCCTTTAAGAAAAGGTCTCCTACAAATGACTGAAGTTAAGCTCTACGCCTCTTAGATATGTCTCCAACATCAATTTCCCAGAAGATCACAATGTGAAGGACCTCTGATAAAACTCTTTTGAGGTTTACATCAGATTGGATTGCTGCAAAACACTCTTCCGGTCCCTTTTATCTATCCTTCAATCCAACACCAAAAAGCCCTCCTACCCCTTGTAGAACGATACTTGTTTTTTTTAATGATTTTGATTCTATGAAGTTTAAAGAATGAGAGAATGCTCAAGTTTTAATGAAATATGGAAAGGAACTGAAAGCACAACAAATAAGCTGAACCTTTGTTCAGAATTTGTGCATTAGGGATCATATATTTGTTATTTCCATTTAGTGCTTTTTTTAAAAATGAAATTATAATATTACATCAATTTTACTTAATTTGGAAATATTTTTCTACAGAACCTAGCAATGACTTTGCCCTTACTGCAACTCAAAAAGTTACTGCAGGAAAACTGCCTCCATCAGTAAATTATAAAAGTAAAAATTATATTGCAATTAGTATAACTGCTTCACTCTCCAAAACTCTTGCATGGATTCACCTCTGCCTTCTAAATCCCGTTAGCTGGGTGAAGGCAATTAAAATGATTCAACCCTCAGGCCTTTTCTTACCAACATTGCACTGATTATCAGACGCAAAACACACTGCCGGCATTGCTAAATGCATTGTTAGCCTTGCAGAGTGAGTCAAGGGCAACAAGGATGTCAGTGCATCGGGATGAAACATTAGCATTGTGCCAATGATGTGTACAAACACTGCTGAACACGAGTTTGGCAAGTTTGCACACCACCCTTACTTTATCAGTCAATCTAAGAACAAATATACATAACCTCAGTATAAATCACCTTTGGTTCAACAGTCCCATTCAGAGAAGCAACAAATAAAAGTTATTCTGTTAATTATGCACCAAGTGTGTCAGATAAACAAGTACCCCATTATCATCTCAGGCTTTAAAATCTGCCGATGATGGCAAGTCATTTTCATCAGCAAGAGATTTTTCAGATAAAACAACTGTTTAAAATATTTGTAGACGCTCCCTAGTTTAAGCATGTTGTTAGATGAAGTCAAGGCAAAGCTGCCATGTAAATCACAGGAGAAGCAACACTGCCACCAGTTTCATTTCAGCAGTGGACTGCAGTCGCTCCCCAGTCCCTCTCTCCTGACAGAACAAACCAGATATCTCCAAAAGGCTACTTGGGGACTTCAAAACACAAGGCAAAAAAAAGATACACCAGGAAAAATAAAGTTGTAAATAAATGAAGCAATGGTAAAAAATATGGACAAACAGTATGATCCAATGAAGCAATTGATAAAGACAAAAAGGAAATTATTCCAGTTACTAAAAATATATTAAGCAACCCCTATTTACTTTATAACTCATCAAAGCTAATCTAAATCACTTGAATGTCAAATCCATTATTTCTGACAAGCTGAAATTGGCCACCGAGTTGAAATGATCTTGGTATCAAAGACAATGATATTAAAGCATTTTAAAATTCTGGAACAATCCTCATTATGTAACATGCTCCATACACTTTGTCACTGGCTTCTATTTAGATTACATAAATTATTAGAGTTAGTTTAGTATTCATCTATGGGATTCCCACTGTCAGAGGTCGCATTCATTTGGCACTAGTTTCAACTTCACAGCATCTCAGGTCGAATGTGAACCAGTTACGTTCCATTCCGCTTTACACAATCGCCCCTCTTCTCGAAGACTGCCCCTGGAACAATCTACAGTCGTAAGTAATGACGATCTCTCAATGCCCTTCTATAACCGCCTTATAAAGGAGGTGGAACTCATCTTTGAAGAAAAACTGCACAGAAGGGATTTTATTTCTATAGCTACATCATCCAAATCTGCAGTGTATTAAGAAAATCCATGATCAAGAGTCTTTCAAGCCAAGCACTTAATTTGATATATTTTCTGCACTAAATCCACCCGATTGGCCACACACCCTTCCCCAACCATCCACAACCAGTCCAGGAGTAAATAGACCCCCTCCCCAACCAGTCCAGGAGTAAATAGACCCCCTCCCCAACCAGTCCAGGAGTAAATAGACCCCCTCCCCAACCAGTCCAGGAGTAAATAGACCCCCTCCCCAACCAGTCCAGGAGTAAATAGACCCCCTCCCCAACCAGTCCAGGAGTAAATAGACCCCCTCCCCAACCAGTCCAGGAGTAAATAGACCCCCTCCCCAACCAGTCCAGGAGTAAATAGACCCCCTCCCCAACCAGTCCAGGAGTAAATAGACCTCCTCCCCAACCAGTCCAGGAGTAAATAGACCCCCTCCCCAACCACTCCAGGAGTAAATAGACCCCCTCCCCAACCACTCCAGGAGTAAATAGACCCCCTCCCCAACCACTCCAGGAGTAAATAGACACCCTCCCTAATCAGTCCAGGAGTAAATAGACCCCCCTCCCCAACCATCCAAATCCACTCCAGGAGTAAATATCGTTTACCTGATACGTGCTGAAGCGGATTCCATTCTGCAGCTGAATCTTTATGGAGTTAGCCCCCGAGTTCATGTCGCAAAAAATCATACTCGGGCACCACGGCAATCGACAAATCCACAAAAAAGAGAGTTGAAAAGCTTAAATCCTCCCTGCAAAGGCGCGCGGAGGGAATCCCACCGAAACCGCTCCGTATTCTCCAAGTTGGGAGCGGAATGGTCGGGGTCGGGCGGGGGGGGGGGGGGGGAGGCTTCAACTCCCACAAGCGTGGGTGAGCTTCAGCTGGAGTCCGCCAATAAGCTGGCCGGCCGCTGGGGGAACAGCCCTTCGCTGAACGGTGGGTGAAGCATGAGGAGCTGATAGCTGGGGCAGGGATGGCGAGAGAGGGCGAGCATGTCACTCCGAGGCATTCGCAGCGCGCACAAGAGGCTGCCCATCTGCTCCCCCTGGATAGTCACATGCCTTCAAGTGCAGCCAGGTGACTGATTGCACCCCCACCCCCACCCACTTTCCCTTCAAGGAGCGGGCAGCCAGCCACAGGACACCCCAACCCCTGCCTTGCTGGGACCGATCCCACTGACAGCCTCCCTCCCCATCGCTGAGGCTCTAATTAAACCCGGGGACAGGCAGATTGACAACTGACTTCAGACATGATCACCGAGCTCTCCTCTCTCTCTCGTTCTCTCCTTGGTGTTTAATTGCCGCCTGGATGCTGTGGATTTGACTTTGACAACATTGCTCTGGCTGACACACATCAGATCACAGGTTTTAAGAGATTCAAAAAGGCTTAGCTCCAAAGAGCAGATTTGCATTTTGTTTTAAACACAGGCATTAGGAGCCACGCGCTGTCTAGATTACACGTGAATTTGTCACACCGAAAGCACAGGCACGTTGTGTTAAATTAACAAACCGCTGAATAATCAAGCTCCTTTCACAAATTTGATACGACCAGGTACTGAGGCAGCTCTACGTTTTATTATATCGAGGCTGACTGATGGGGGTTCTTGTCGCCCTCGAGTATTCAGTTCGTTTTCCAAGACTTCTGGAAAGTTTACTTTTAAATCCAGTGGCAGAAGAAGCCTCTTCCATCACAGATGGAAACAGAATAACAGTATGATTCTTTCAAGTGGCCCTGCCTAGCCAGAACGCTTTGAGCTGAGCAGCAATTGTTTACATCAGCACCAAAATGTGGGTCAGGCATGACTTGGGTCTGCAGCAGTCATAGGCTCAGAATGCAGTGCTCGGCCAATTTGCCTCAACCAGGCCACGGAACATATGCAGACACAGCTCATAATGCTATGTACTTGCTAGTCATGCAGCCAGAGTCCTAGTCACAAAAATCATAATTAATACATGGGATGCAAATACAATCATATTAATATTTGTTCCCTTAACATCTTTAATAGGGATATGCAAATAACTGCTGATCGTCACCTACAAAAATAGCGACCTTACAGTAAAATAAATCTAAATCTGTTTCCTATGGAAATTGCGAACAAGTTATTAACTCTGCATGTCAGCCGTTAATTTTGTTACGTTTTATTACTATTAACCATTATTATCGCTATCCATGAAGTATGAGCTGTAAAATTCGCCGTCTGCTACCATGTAGCATCAGCATGTCATAATTTAACCATTTCACTGGTAACAGCAGTTCCAAAGGCAACTCAACTTTATCCCACAGGACTGAACTGCGACTTCACAGTTCATGCAGATTTGAAGGACAAAATCCACCAACATCTAGCAGCTATTTATTGAATTCTAACATTTATTTCAATGCTGTATTAAAATCCCCGTAGAGACCGATAACAATTTTCAGCAGAAAATTCAATCTTCCAGTGGCTGACTGAAAGGAACACAAGATTTTAAGTTTTAAGAATTTTACTGTAATAGACAAAAATAAACATTGACTAAACACAATTTCAGTAGGCAATTTGTATTCTAAGCGACAGAAAAGTTTGCCATTAACTTCTGGAACAACTGAAAATCACCTCCACAGTTATTCCTTACTCTGTCCGTTAAGCAAACACTTCACTTTCCATGAACTAGTCCAATATGTTTCTTAGCTAACAAAGGCTTTCTTCTTTTAATTTCTAACCAGGTAACTCCTAATCCCAGAACTGGCTTTCACAGATGAATTGGAGATTCTTCCCTCCAAGCAAAGCTAGGTGAATCTTCCAAGCGTGTTTATAACCTCAAATGTAATCTCTTCAAACTAACCATGGGCTCCCACTGACATTGTGTGGTGAAAAACAGAGATTTGTCTCCAATTCCCCTGTCTCCCCATCTCTCTCTGATTCTTGCAGATTGACATATTTTGGGGTTCAGTGACATTTTAGGAAACCTAACAATCCAATTCTACAATGGCTTCATATGGACTCTTCCCCTCTCAAAGCCCATCTCCACAAAAATGTGAATCAATGGGCCTTATATCCAGCGAGAAATTAAAATTGCCTATTTTCTGAACACCCAACTTAAATTCAACTTGAATTAAATATACAGTTTTAAGTACAACCTTTTCCAAAGCCTGACATTTCTAACCTGGGACTTGACACCACCAGCAATGTTGTTTTGTCTATTGTTTACCTTACATTTTCTCCCAGTAGAACATGATTTTTAACCTTTAACAAACAAGCCATACAGGCTTGTAGTCAGCAGAAATCAGTGGCTACCTGTCCCCTTCATTCTTCTATTTTACTTTAAATTAAAAATGTTTTCGTGTCAACTTGATGCTTGCAACAATGCACATTAATATAGTCTGCTTTTCATTCATTGCTAGCTCTTTGAAAAAGCTATCCATACTTTCTCCAAAACATTGCATTTTTTTCTCACTTCAAGTATTTATCTAATTCCCTTTTGAAAATTATTGAATTTGCTTCCACCACCCTTTCAAATAATGTGACCAGATCATAACTTGCTGCTTATATTGCCTGTCCCATGTCATCTTTGGTTCTTTTGCCAGTTATCTTAAGATGTCCCCTTTCATTGTTTTGTTATGTGGCCAGGGTCCAGACAGGTATTTTGAGGATTTTCTGTTCTCCAGTGTATGCTGCTCAAGTCCACAGTTACCCAAAACCATCGCTCATTATTTAAAGCAAGTATTTACACAATTGGACCTGTCCAAGAGATTGGAGCTTCTCCGCCTTCCAAATCTCGTACTTCTCAGTCATGTGATCTGTCATCATTATTACATCAGCTTCATGTATGCTTCTGATGTTAATCCTTTCTCTAAATCACCCCACAAGTTTTTAATCTCTACTTGCATCCACCTGCATTGGTTACTGACTCTTTTGCCTCTTGCAACAGTTACTCCTTATTTACTCCACCAAACGTCTTCCAGATTTGTAATAGCTCTATGAAATATCACCTTTTCTATTCTAAAGAGAATAACGCCAGTTTCTCCAGTCTGTCCACATAACTGACATCCCTCTCACTGGGTCCATTCTAGTAAATTTCCCCTGTTCCTGAAGGCCAGGACATCCTTCGTGAAAGATGGTGCTTTTACTCCAGGTGGTGCCTTACCAATGTTTTCTGAATATGTGGCATAAACCTCTTGCTTCTGCACTCTAGTTATGAAACTAAGGCCTTTTAAACAGCCCTAACTTCTGTGTCTGCACGTGCGTCAACATTGTATCACTTAGTCCATATTGTCTGTCCCCATTCTTCTGACCGAAATTAATTGTCTCGCTTTTTCTACATTAAATTTAATCTACCACATATCTGCCCATTTCTCCAAGGTCTGCGTCCTTCTGAATTCTGGTTACTAGCCTTCCTATTGTTGACGCCATGTCTGAGCTTTGTGTCCACTGCCAACTTTGACATTTAAAACTCTATTCCCAAGTCAAGGACATCAGTGAATATCAAAAAGAGCACTCTTTCCAAAATGACCTCTGGGGAATGCCACTCTTGTCTGAAAAACAACTATTTACTATTTCTCAAGCAAAGTACTGCAGTTGCTGAAAATCTGAAATGAAAACAGAAAATGCTTGAAATACAAAGGGTCTTTGACTGAAATATTACATTTGTTTTGTTCTCCACAGATGCTGCCAACCCAGTTGACCTTTTCTTGCATTTTCTGTTTTTATTTCAGATTTCCAAAAATCAACAGTGATGAATGGAGGGAATTGGTATATTTTATATTTGTTGTTAAAAACCTGATTTAAGGTACAAATGGGTAGTATGCCTACTAAAGCTGTGATTAAGGGATCATAAAGGTGAGATAATCATTGGTCTTAACCATTTACTTCTTTACAGATAGAGATCTAATGAAACATTAGTTTGATTTAGGTGGATCCCTGGGCTACAGATAATTTATGAGGGTTTGTGCTTAGTCCTGGATAAACAGGTCATGGGACATCTCAGTGGGAGGAAACTGAAGAATCCCTTATGGTGTAATTAATGGGTGGAGCCAGGTCTGTCTGTAGTTTTGCAGTTTGTCTCAAGATTTTAGTCTGACAAGACAGGTATTCAGCTGGCTCCTGGAAGGTTCTCTCAAGTCTTTGCACAGAGAAAAGTAAGCAAACCTGAGTGTTAACATTATTTATAAGACATCTTTGAACTATATTAGTTTGCTTAATTGGAATATTATATATATATATATATATATATATATGTGTGTGTGTATGTATGTATGTGTGTATGTGTGTATGTATGTATGTATGTATGTATGTGTGTGTGTGTGTGTGTGTGTGTGTGTGTGTGTGTGTGTGTGTGTGTATGTATGTGTGTGTGTGTGTGTAGTGTCACAGATGCGGGGAGTAAGTTAAAGCTCTTCTTTTTATTTAAGCTGTTATGTTGTTGCTAATGTGATTGACTCTGTGTTTAAATTAAAGTTTGTTTTAACATAAAATATACCTATTGGTCAATGTTATCACTCCTGGGGCAAAGTATACTTTCCTCACAGTTTTACAAATTGAAAATTGTTAGGTTTCTCATTCAGGATATTAACACAACATTATTTTGCTTTCATTGCAGTACAGTGCAGTTCGCGGATATGTAATTTCCAACAGACTTATATCCTTTCGCCCCAAACAACATGCAGCTACAATAACTTTTACTGCAGAAAATCATCCCAAGGTGTTTCACAGCAACATTATCTGACAACATTCAACACAAAAGCCACATAATGTGTTATTAGGGCAGGTGACCAAATACTTATATAGGTAGGTTTTTAAGCAGCATATGAAAGAATGAGAGCAAGACTGAGGCAGAGAAGCCGAGAGAGGGGACTTCTGATCTTTGGGTATTGATAATTGAAATGAGATGATGGAAATTGGCATAGCGTCACTTGGGAGGTCTGACAAGGAAACGGAGTACTACTTCAGGTGAACTCACAAAGGTTTCTAACCAAGACAAAACTTCTATTTTTAAAAAGAAGAAATGAAACTCAAACTCATACAGTAGGTGGAGCTGTGCAGATGCTTTGGCCAGAAACCAGCAGGCCTCAACAACATCATGTGGTGCTGTTAAACCAAGTCTCAAAAACAACCACATAGGTTTTGTTAAATACATGGAGAAGAGCATAAAGTTTTGCCGTCTGCTAAATCATACTGGGTAAACCACAGCTGGTAAAAGTTAACTTCTACTGACGTGGTCAGTGAACAGAACATAAATTTCAATTCATTATTCAAATAGACTGCAAAAAGTGTTCATACGGTGTTTTCGCTCACAGCTGGCTTTCACTCGGAGAAGACGCAAGAAGATTGTTGGGAGAAACTGAGGGGTGATGAGGGGTGCATTGCATGGAAATAAAATCTGTACAGCAAAAAATATTTTGCATGTCACAAACTGAAAGTTTGTAGCAACAACTCAACACCAAGATCACATTGCAAGATGTGCAAACAATCCATGTACAACTGGTGTCTTTTTGCCTCAATATTTGGCAATCAAGCTACCCAGAAATGCATGACCATGCTGTTCATTGAATTTTACATCAGTTGATTAAAATATCCCCTGCCCTCAGTGGGATAATCCCAACAGCTAGGTAATCTGGTAATGAAATAATCACAAATACCTTTGCTGATTATGCAAATTAGCTCATCACAAATTACAAGCAACTACATTTGAATTTTCAAGACTATTTTTCCTGTCATTTTTGGTCCCTAATATAGTCCAATCTCCCATGGTTCTCATTCTCCCATACCTATACCGCATGCTGCAAAGTGTGCTCTTGTGATCTTCCCGACTCCATTTTTGATCTCCAAACGTACTTCTGGTATTGCCAACTTTGGCACATCATAAGAAGCTCTATCCAAATGGTATTTATATATTCAGTCTCTAATATCATCATTAAATGGTTATCAAATTGTGATCCGTAATGAACTTCAGCGAGTTCCATTTTCTTTGGGTGTGATGTTTCCTGGCAAAAATGCCATGGATTGGAATTGAACAAGTTGATGACCTGTAGCATGGAAAGGAATAGTGCCGGGGGGATAGAGCATAGGGTGTCCTTATATGCAGACGACTTGCTGCTGTATGTGTCGGAACCGTGTGTGTCGATAGGGGGACTATTGGAGCTACTGCGAGTATTTGGGTCTTTCCCGGGGTACAAACTAAATCTAGACAAGAGTGAGTATTTTGTGGGGGGGGGGGGGGGGGGGGGGGGGGGGGCTGCCATTCCGTAGGGCAGGAACTCACTTTATGTATCTGGGGGATCAGGTTGCCCAGGAGTGGGGGAGGCTTCGCAGGTAAAATATCACAAGTTTGGTGGGGAGAGTGAAAGCCGATCTGGCAAGGTGGGATGGTCGGCCTCTGTCACTGGTGGGTCGGGTGCAGGTGGTTAAAATGAATGTGTTGCCGCGATTTCTGTTTATTTTTCAATGCCTACCGATTTTCCTGCCAAAGGCTTTTTTCAGGGAGATTGAGGGAAGGATTACCTCGTTCATATGGGGAGGGAAGGTGGCCAGAGTGAGAAAGGTGCTGCTACAGAGGAGAAGGCAGGCAGGGGGTTTGGGTCTCCCAAACCCGATGTACTACTACTGGGCAGCGAATGTGGAGAAGGTGCGGGGCTGGGGCAGAGGGGTTGATTCCCAGTGGGTCAGAATGGAGGAGAGTTTGTGCAGGGGGTCCGGACGGAAAGCACTAACAACAGCGCCGCTCCCGATAACTCCGGGGAAATACTCGGGGAGTCCGGTAATAATAGCTTCAATGAAAATCTGGAGGCAGTTTCGGCAATATTTCGAGTTGGGGGCAGGGTCAAGGGAAATACCGATTCGGGGGATCCACAGATTTGAGCCAGGGAGGTGGGATGGAAGTTTTCGGAAATGGGAAGAGAAGGGGATTAAGACGCTAAAAGATTTGTTTCTTAGGAGTCGGTTTGCAGGATTGAGGGAGCAGGAAGCGAAGTATGGGCTGGAGCAGGGAGAAATGTTTAGATACATGCAGGTTCAAGATTTTGCCAGGAAAGAGATATAGAGCTTCCCGGAGGAACAGGCCTCCAAAATTCCTGGAGGAGGCGCTGACAAAAAGGGGACTGGAGAAGGGGGTAGTGTCAGCGGTGTATGGAGCTATTTTGGAAGAGGATAAGGCACCACTGGAAGGGATCAAAGCAAAGTGGGAGGAAGAGTTGGGAGAGGTTATAGAGGAGGGGGTCTGGTGTGAGGTGCTCCGGAGAGTAAATGCCTCCACCTCATGTGCGAGGTTGGGGCTGATACAGCTGAAGGTGGTATACAGAGCACACCTCACGAGGACGAGGATGAGCCGATTCTTTGAAGGAGTAGATGTGTGTGAGCGTTGTTTGGGGGGGGGGGGGGGGGTAATCACGTTCATAGGTTGTGGTCCTATCCAAAGCTAGAGGAGTACTGGAAGAAGGTTTTTAGGGTAATTTTCAAGATGGTGCATGTGAAACTGGACCCAGGTCCCCAGGGGGCCATATTCAGGGTGTCGGGTCAGCCAGGGTTGGAAACGGGTGCGGAGGCAGATATTATAGCCTTCGCCTCGTTGATTGCCCGAAGGCGGATCCTGATGAGATGGAGGGCAACCTGTCCACCCTGTGCCCTGGCGTGGCAGGGGGACCTGTTGGAATACTTGACCCTTGAGAAGGTTAAGTTTGAACTGAGGGGAAGGACGGAGGGGTTCTACAAGTCATGGGCATTATTCATTCTGCACTTTCAAGAACTGGATACATCAAACATTATTGGGGGGGGGAAAGGGTGGGGGGGTTTGGGGGGAGGGGGGCAGTGTGTATTAAGGGTGACTATAGGTAATCCCCAATTCCTTTTTGTCATTTGTTTATGTAAACATGCGGGCTGATGTTTGGGGGTTGGTGGGAGGATGGGATTGTTGTTATTGTTATGGGGATTGACATATTTGTTGCTGATTATTGTCTATTGTTGGTGGGTGTAAATTCGGGAGAAAATGTGAAAAAGGAGAATCAAAATATATTTTTTTAAAAGTTGATGACCTGCACTGGAAGTATCCAGAGGGCTAACAAACAGGTGGGGCCATATATTGAGGGGATGAAAAAATCCAGCAGGAAGAATAATATCCAGGATATCTTTGGGCATCTTCCAATATTCAGAGTAGGCTGATCTCCCTGGTCTGATTGCATTATTTCTTCCATCAACCATCTTTTCAGGCAGTACATATTCTATTTCAGTGGACAGAATTTATGGAACAGACAATGACACCCAAATACTCAAGTCAGCAGTGGTACCAATTAATGCTGCATTCATTGCTAGTTATTTAGACACTTAATTTTTAAAAAATCATTAATAAATGTGTTTCTCCACAAAGGAACATACAAAACAAAGAACTGGCCATTCAGGTCATCAAATCCACACCAAATATTTATTTTCCTATCATCTCAGGATTGTGGAACTTCACTCCTGCAGAATTCCCCGTCATATCATCTTTAGATTGAGAACCACATCTTAAGTTGCTCAATCACTACTTCTTTATTTACCAGTACATTCACTCTATTTTTCCCATCTTGATGCTTCCCTGCAAAATCAATCGTGGATTTTGATGGAGCAAACCAGTGGAGTTCTGCTGTCCAAGGTCCTGATGATATAGCACGAGTGGAATCAGACACCAGCAAAGCCACCACGAATGATACTGCACCACTGTGAATCCAACCATGATTAAATATTGCTAATTGAAACAACAAAGTGACATATCCGAGTGCCCAAGCTGGTTTACCATGCTGGGAACTCACCAACACCGATCCTTTTGTCTTAGGACCACATCCAATCTCTGAAATTTCTATTTTCTTTGGAACATGCCCTTTAATGAAGCATTTTATAGGAAATCATTACTCCAATATTTGTTCCACAAGAACCCAAGAATGTTGTTACAGAACAGAAAAGGATATTGCAAAATCATTTGCACAAATTCACAATTAATTTAATTGTGAAATATACCTTGCATTTGGCGTGTGCATTTTACACAAGAACATTCCTCAAGGCATATGTATTCAAACAAGTACGGACATTGATCCAAAGATGGTGTTATTGGGAGAGATGGCAAGTTTAGTTGGAGATAGATGTTAAAAGATGAGAGAGAAGTCGAGAGATGTTTAGTGAAGAAATGCAGGAGCTTTGAGTCAAGGCAGCTGAAGTCACAGTCACCAATAGTGGGTAGAAAGGAATGGGGGATGCCCAAGAGACCCATGTTGGAGGAGTACAAAACCCTAGAAGCGTTGTAACACTAGTGGAGGTGAGATAGATAAGGAGGGCCTAGGCCATGATGGTTATTACTGCCCAGGTTCTGGCAATTCAACAATTTGTAGTACCATTGGGAGATGGTATTACGGCCACTCATGTGGTTGGCTTCTTTCCCCAAAGCTCAGCTCAATTAGTTGAGGCATGTTTGACAAGCAGGTGCCAATATATCACAGCAAGGCAGCCTAAAACAAATAAGTATCCTGATCAATACTGTTAATCAATTGTCTGAAACTGCTCCCAGCACGAGCTAAAGAGCTGGATCCAACAGTACAAATGACATGATCAGGACCTTTGGACAATACAATTCATGAGGGTTGGGTTTTCCTTATACATAAGTCAAGGTGAAGAACCAAGGCTGATTTTACAAAAAACAAAGAAGGGTGAATATGACAAAATGATAATTAATGAAACAGTGGTTAGGTGGCTCCAGGCTGGAGTTTTTAATGCCTGAAGACTTCAGGAGAAATGGAAAATTCCTCTCTCCGAGCAATGCAATCTTCAATGGTTGAAGCCAGCTATTTTACTGCCAAGTTTTCTTTCCACAGAATTGAAGTTACACACACCAAGTGCCTTTTAAATCATGTGACAGGAAAACAGTATTTTACTGGGACAATAGGTGGTTGATTTAAAAATACAGAAAATATATTTAAGTAAATGTGGAAGGTTGCATCTGCTCTCATCGTGGCAACAGGAAGAGCTCAGACAGTGATGGCAGTATTTCTCATCTCTGAATATATATCACAAGGACAGGCATAATACTTTCCCTGATCCATCACTACTTGACCGAGAGATAAACTCGATGAGTTGTAACCAATTCCACTTGGTCATCCTACACCCAAGTACTGAAGATTTAATTTTTTTTTCCTAAACGAGGGCATATTAGGTTACCAGTTGAAAGGTATAGGGATCCAGTCCGTATTTTCAGGAATGCAAGTGTTTGTCCATGGATTAAATTCAGCACATGCTTACAAGCCCCTCCACCTCACCTTCATTTCTGGCTCCGAACCTTTGCTACTTATCCAAAGAAATGAATGTGAACTCAATCAGAAATTTTTATCTGTACCTGGGTTAAGTAGGAAAAATGGCTTTAAACAGGGTTGAGGGTGAGAGAAGGTAAAATGTGTATGTCAACTTGAGGCAAGGGTGGTGCTGAAAGAGAAAAAAGTGTTTCTATACAGGGCTGGAGGGGTAGAGTAGACCAGTTGAGAGGTGATGGGGATGGAGAATGTGGGTGAACAGGGTGGGTGGAAAAAGTGTCACTGCGAACTTTGGGTGCAGAGGTTGGGTGAACACTTTTTTAAAACATGTTTTTATTGGGTTTTCACATCTTGTAATTCACGACTCATAAGTTACATATTACAAAACCATGCAAAAAGGAAAATAAAAAAGACAAAGTGAAATTAGCACATATATTCACAAGCTATTGTCTTCCCTCCCACTGTGACGTGACCTCCTTTGAATGTAGGTGAACAGGGTGGGTAGAAAAAAGTGTCACTGTGAATTTTGGGTGCAGAGGTTGGGTGGAGACTTGTGTGACCAATAAATAGTGCACAGCCAAAGTTTTTATGAAGTAGACAGGGAAGCATAATTTTTCAGAGTCTTCAGTGAAAGTGATAGTTCTCATGAAAACCCAATGTTGTTTGTCTTCTCCACCCCACCCCAATCTTCACCCCGCTCATAATGTAAACAAAAACAATTGTAAAGTTCAACAAAAAAAAAAGCTGTTATAAATACCTTGTTCATGGCAGAGATCATTTTTAGGTTAGGAAAGATTAAAGTTTAACTGGAAAAAATGCAATAAGGAAACAAAAGCAGCTTGAAGACTAATACACTTAAAAAGTTGGGGCCATATTCACATAAGGGGCTAACAGCTAGAAAGACAAGATCATAAAACACAAATGGGTTTTCTTAGCTAGAGAATTAGAGATTAGGTTGCAGTGTAAGGTTCTGCCCAGAAAGGGTTAACATAAGACTAGGTACAGAACCACTTACACGGTGATCATAGAATTATAGAGTTATTGAATTTACAGTGCAGAAGGAGGCCATTCGGCCCATCGAGTCTGCACCGAAAGAGCACCCAACTTAAGCCCACGCATCCACTCTATCCCCGTAACCCAGTAACCCCATCTAACCTTTTTGGATACTAAGGGCAACTTAGCATGGCCAATCCATCTAACCTGCACATCTTTGGACTGTGGGAAGAAACTGGAGCACCCGGAGGAAACCCACGCAGACATGGGGAGAACGTGCAGACTCTGCACAGACAGTGACCCAAGCCGGGAATCGAACCTGGGACTCTGGAGCTGTGAAGCAACTGTGCTAACCAATCATGTAAAGGAACACATGACCAGAGTCTAGAGAACAGTCTTGTACTGGAAAGATGTGTGTAGAGGCAAGCAAGGAGACAGCTCCCAGCTCAGACCTCACACTGCACATCTGTAGGTCGAGTAGTTAATAAACACTTACTGTTAAACTATGCAAGACTCAAAACCTCTACATACGATGTACTGAACTACACATCTTACAGCAGAGGTATCTACATTGCTTGCAAAGACACGCAGCTCAGATTGGTTTTGTTTCGAGAGGTGGGCTACAATTAGTTAAAGCATTCAGTGAGCTCTGGAAGGCTATGTAGTTATGGAGAGGGGTGAAGCTTAAAAAGGTTCTACAGTTTCAATATATCGGTGCGTTTGTTGGGGGAACGGCCATTCTACAGCAGGGGAAAATGCCATACCAAAAAGATGATGTTGTGAACAGAATCCAGGTAGCAAAAGTGTTGCTGTTAGATGGCTCTGTGTGGTTGGGGCTGAGGAGAATCCTGGAGAACTGAAATGGTGGAAGAAGATTACTGGACCCTTGCTGAAAGGTTTAGAGCCCAGAAAAAACCCTTGGAGCTTTATATAGCTTGATATAGCTGGGAAGATTGGGGTTTGGTGAAACCCGAGGGCAGTATCAGCCAATTAATTTAATCTGCTATTAAAGAGCTGATAATGCACAAGTAGAGGTTGGAGTGCAGACTTGGAAAATAAGGGAAATTGAGTCTCTGGAGATGAGATTGAAACCCTGAGAGGTGTGCAAGCCATTGAGAGAGTCCAAGTTGGATTGTTGAGAGAATTCAGAGGCTTGATGTTCAAAAGTGAAATATTTGGATCTTCATGAGGAAGAGAGTGTTTTAGTGAGATTGGTTGACTCAGAATTTAATGATGGCTGGGTGGGTTGCTGAAAAATCCACAGAAGCTGTTTTGGTAGCATTAGCTGTTTATTTTCCAGTGTGTTGTGTTGAACTACAGTTTACCTGTTCATTCATATGTACCTCATTTTAACCCTGAATCATAAGAGTACAAAATAGTTATTGTAAATTATTTTACCCTTCTCAGAGGGTTGAGAGTCTTTGGAACTCTCTTCCTGAAAGGGTGGTGGAAGCAGAATCTTTGAATATTTTTAAGACAGAGGTGGATAGATTCTTGGTGAGCAAGTGGACGATAGATTTTCATGGGTGGACAGGATGCAGATTTGAGGTTCAGGTCAGCCATGATCTTATTAAATGGTGGAGCAAGCTCAAGGGGGCGAAAGGCCTACTCCTGCTCCTTGTATGTATCTAACAGGCCATTAGTTCCTGGCTGTTTGTGGGATTTGGCTACTTGCAAATTAGCTGCCATGTTGGCTTACAAAAGATAACATTTTGTAACAAGTTGGAATGCCTTGCACAAAGTTCACCTTAAAAAGTTTTGGAACTAAGCAAGTTAGGGACAGGCCAGATTATCACTGGCACTTACAAGTCAAATGTAGCCATGCTGCCAACCAACAAATTGCGGTCAAAGCTAAAAAGCAATCGCTATATTAGACTGACTGAAGTTTCAACTTTGCGAACCAACAGGAAAAGACGACAAATGGTGAATTAGGAAGTTATGTAAGAGATAGATTGCCCGAAAGGTAAGAATGTAATGCGATTTTGTATCTATTGCACCTGCACCACTGAGCATCCTGCAAGCTGCAGAAGCTGCAAAGCTGAGTGACTCCATGTTGGCCGAGGGCTTAAAGCTCAGCGTGCAACAATTCAGTTGCCAGGAATTCATAAGTAGGAGACAAAAAGGCACGGTTCAAACATTATGTCAATAATCCAGTCCAGCAGACAGACAGAGCACAGAACACAATAAGGTTTTGCTGTTAAATAATGATCTCCAACATCGACCTACCACCCTCAAGTCTTGAAAGCTGCTCACTTGCTCGAGATGTGTCACATCAGTTGTTTGGGGCTACAGATTCCCTGCATCAGACAAGCTCTCTTCATAAAACGCGCGTTGTGTTTCATCTTCCTCATATTCTCCCATTGACAGTTTTTTCTCCAATAGCTATGTGTTGCACAGTAGCTATTCACCATGTTTTAGAGGCCCTGTTGGCTGATTGCAAGAGAGGACAATGCATGCACTAGGTAAAATCAGGTGGGATTTCATAGCAATGCTTACCCTGGCCAAGGCTCTTGAAAATTACTCAAATTAATAGACCAGTCAAAGCTTCCTTTAACAAAATCTTCATGCAATCAAGTAGAATAAATGGTGACAAAGGCAAAATATGTGCAGATGTTAGAAACCTGGTTTATAAACAGAAAATGCTGGAAATATTCAGGAGCCCAGGCAGCATCTGTGAAGTGGGAGAGAGCGAGAGTGAGGCCTGGGAAACCTTTGCAGACTGGGAAACTTTCAAACCCAGCTTGAAGTGAATTATTTTTGCCCTCGAAGCAGAGGAGGCTCCAGTGCTCTGCGCTGTGCTGAGATTCAATTGACTGCCCTTTGACACAGTCATCCCGTGAGATAATGCCCATAAATTATATCTCCAAATATACTTGGAGGAGCAAGATTTACAAGTTTCAGCTAGGGTGTCGATCATTTCTAAAACTGGTCCAAAGTCCGTAAGTGCACACATTTTGCTCAATATCTAATAAAACAACCTTGGGATGTAACAATAGGATTCCCTTATGATTAAGTGGATATTTTGTATTCCATGCATGCCTTATGTGAGTTTCTCCAACCTTTTAGTGTGAGAACAAAAACCAAAATTCAGACAGAAGAATCTTTTAAAAAATCCCCTGATATTTTCCAAGTGAGTAGAGCATCACCTGTTTAGAAACACCAAATGATACACATTTCTTCGTTTGAAGTGAGCTCTAAGCTAAGACAGCCCATAAAATGGTTTATTTAACTCATACTAAGTCATACTCACCAACCTACATTCACTCCTGCTGAGTAGGAAAGATGAGGCATGATGGTAAAAAAGTACAATTGTTAACATTAAAGAGGCTAACAGAGAAAACTGCAGTTCTCTGCAGTTTGAATTTCATGGGAACAGACTGGATATTTTGCTAATAACACTTTATTTGGAACAGCTAGATCAAGGCTCTTTCAAGGACGAATTAGGCCTTTGTGTGTCACAGGATTGTTTATGTGAATGAACTATCAACTACTAGCTAATGCATTAGAAAATGGCAGGGCCTTCAGAGGTTCAACAGTGATAACTCCAGGATCAACATTCGCAAGACAAGACCTGAGCTTGGAAGCTCATAGTGCACACCTCCAGAGTGAGCCTAGCCAGGTTCTCTCTACCAGGTGGTAGTTTTGTTCAAGTTGCGAGTCTTGAAACTTATGTAACTGTTTAAATAAGCTTAGTGAGAAAATAAAGGCTGTATTTTAAAGTAGATCAAACTTGCAGTCAATATCAATTTGTCTGTGTCAGCGGTTTATGCCAGCAGAGGGCAGCAACACATATTTCACAAATTCCCCAATTTAAAGTATTATATTATTATTGCTCTGTGGCCTCACCTCACTCGAGCTGTCATCTCCCCCAGCCCTACAATCCCCAGAGAGCTCGGTTCCGCTACCCCTGTCCCCCACTGTCTATGGACTACCATAGACAATTGTATTTTGAACTAGGCCCCAAACACATTCGCCAAACCCCTTCACCTCTCCACCTTTTAAGTCGCTGCGTAAAACCTACTTTCTCACCAGATGTTTGGTCATGTGCTTGGTCACGTGTTCTAATATCTCCTCCTTTGGATTGGTATCATTTTTATCTGATTACTACCTTGTGATGCACCTTAGGATGCATTGCCATGTTAAAGGCATTGTATAAAATCTTGTAATACACACCTTCAATGCATGGTCAAACAAACTATCTCAGTAGCTATGACCCATTCATTGCCTTTACAATTGTGGAAAATCGCAATTTTAAAATCCAGTATTTAAAAATAATTCATTCCTAAATCCCCGTATCCCACAGAAGATGGATCAAATTAAGCTATTAATTCCCTATATAAAGTTTCCCCTCTAAGATGTCCCATTCCCGAAGAGTAGACACATGCATACATACTTAGGGAGAGGACTGTATCCAACAGCCACCCTCAGTTTTTCACTGCAAGAAATTTGAAGCGAAGTTGAGCATTCATTCACTTGGGTTTTAAGACCCAAAATTGATAATGCTAGTGCAAAGTGCCAAACACTTGCCAATGCAGTAGCATAATTGCTTTCTCCTATTAGTTAAAAGGCAATGAAATCCTGGAAGGAGATTTTTTCTTCATTGCTTTAATATGAGCTTAGTTTGTAGATTTTAGATTTAAACATCCTCCCTTGTCTATGACGCACAAGGATAAAAATGCCATTCAGTCCTTCCAGAACTAATTTAATTATTCCTTCCTCCTGAGTATTCATGTCACTAGCGACCTTGGAATGTATCTGACTTTTTTCCCACCACCCCCTCCCCCCACCCCTACATTCAGAAGTTTTAAACCATGAATTTGTGCCCAAACACACATTAAGCAATCATTCCCTTTTAGGGAATGACCATTGTCGCAGAAACCCATCCAGTTCATTAATGCCCTTTAGGGAAGGAGATCTGCTCTCCTCCTAGTGGTACAGAGGTTAGCACTGCTGTCTCACAACGCCAGGGACCCAGGTTCAATTCCAGCCTTGGGTAACTGTGCGGAGTTGCACGTTTTCTGTGTCTGCGTGGGTTTACTCCGGGTGCTCCGGTGTCCTTCCACAGTCCAAAGATGTGCAGGTTTTGTGGATTGGCCATGCTAAATTGCCCCTTAGGCAACCCCAAAGGATCGGTGGGGTTACAGGGATAAGGAGGGAGAGTGGATCGAGGATAGGGTGCTCTTTCAGCGAGTTGGTGCCGACTTGATGTGCCGAATGGTATCCTTCTGCACTGCAGGGATTCTATGAACCAATGTGACTCCAGATCCATGCAGCAGTGTGATTGACTTGGAAATGGCCGAGCAAGCCATTCAGCTCAAGGATGATTAGGGTTGGGCGAGCAACTCCCACATCCAAATGAAGAATAAAGAACAAAAAAAATCTTAATGAGCATAAAATTGGAAAACACCACTTTCCATCCAGAACTTTGTTTGTTGTTCAAATTAGCAGTGGTACAATGGATCTTTTCATATCTGAAGCCACAGCACTTCCAACTCTCGAGCTGCTTTGTATCTGTTTCCATTGGATACCATCTGTGATTCTAATCGCCATGTGTTAGACCGATAATGACCCAAGGATTTCATTATATTACACAGCTTCAATACATTAAAAAGCAACTTCAGTGATGGTTACAATTAACAAATAAGGCCATCAAATAACTATTTTTCAGATTACCAGTTTTACTCTCGTAGATGTTTCCAACCATCTCCATTTAGGGCTTTCATTTTCGATTCATAGCTTCTTCAGATCACAAAGTGTGAAAGGTACTTCTTTTTCAGGAATATTACTTATATCATCTGTGCCATTGGCAGAATGTATTTTGTGCAGCAAGTGAACCATTTAGTCACAAGCGAGGAAAATTGCAAAGGTTCCTGGTGAGAACGTATTCACGACAATAAAGATTATTATTATGAAGTTACAGCATGCTCCACCCCCTTGTTTACATTAATGAATTTATTACTCTGTAATACAGCAATAGAGTGAGACTGTGTTGTGCATTTGAAGTATTTAACTTAGGTTGGACACCAGGTCTGTTAAATGGTGGTTACTGCTGTTTGCTCACTAGTATTGTTGAATCCTTAACCTTTGGTCCTGGCAGACTAAGGTTTGCCAAAGTTTTTCAATATTAATGAGGCAGATGTCACCCCAACAACCAGATCAGGCTTTCCACCTGCACAAAACAAATTCAAACTGTCATATAAAAAAGTTCCAGTGCACACCAATGAGTTATAAATCCAATGAGTACTTCTTGCATTTGACGCAGTTTTCAAACCAGAGGCCAATATCCATGCTAACGAGAGAAACAAGTCGAATCCTCTGTGTCACTGGTTGAGTCTTTAGCTCGAGAGCCGGCAGACTCTTTCACAGTTACCATTTAAAAATGGATGCTTTTAACGTTGCTACATATAATTAATTTTTATTTATCTTTCATGGGGTTGCTGGCGTTACTGGAAAGACCAGCATTTGTTGTGCCTGTCCCCAATTTCCCTTGAGGTGGTGGTGGTGGTGAGCCACCTTCTTGTACTGCTGCAGTCCATCCTGTGTAGGTCCACCCACAGTGCTGCTTGGCAGGCAATTATTTTCACCCAGCAACAGTAAAGGAACAGCGATATCCCTCCAAGTCAGGATGGTGTGCAAGTTGGAGGGGATTACGCAGGTGGTGGTGTTCCCATGCCTCTTGCTGTCCTTGCCCTTCTAGGTGGTAGAGGTCACAGGGTTGTGGAAGGTGTTGTCAAAGGAGCTTTGGTGAGTTGCTGCAGTGCATCGTCTAAGATGGTACACACTGCTGCCATGGTACGTCAGTGGTGGACGAAGTAAATGTTTGCGCTGGCGGATGGGCTGCCAGACAAGCAGATAGAGCTTTGTCCTAAATGGCGGTGAGCTTCTGGTCTGTTGTTGGAGTCACTTCGGGATGATTGTCAAAACTACCATTCCTTGGGATAGGTGACTGCTGCAGGAGTTGACAGCTACTGTATAAATCATGCAAGACTTGATGTGTGAGCTCTCTGCAATTTAAATTAGTTTTCGACTCCCCTCACACTTTTCACCTGTTGCTGCTACTTTCTATTCAATACACCACATGTTACTTACAAAGTACAGAAGAAAAGATGGCTTGACCTATTCATCCTTTGACAAGTCATGTACGATTGAGCCCGTCACACACAGACTCTACCCGACTACTTCATCTCCTCAAGGGTAATTTTACAGACCAACTTCCAGATGCCCGATAGTAATCAAGCAAAACTATTAAAATAATGCATTGACGATTCATGCATTTCCACTGTTTAACCTTGGCCATAGCTCTGGCCTCATCCAGCCATAGACATTATCATACTCCAAATCTCAGTCCATACCAACGATCTCAATCCCAGATTCTTTCTCAAGTCATGAACTCGTTGAATGTTTTCTATGACAAAAAAAAAGCTTGAACTGCGTTAAGCCCTGCAAATCCCCTCATCTTTCAATTTTTTCACTCATTTTATTTATAATCGCTGTGAAGCTTTCTAAAAGCAGCTATCGGTCCTTATGAGCAACATAACCACCTGTATTTAGATAGAAACACAATGTAAAAATACGAGCAGTGAAAATAAGTCACTCATTCGGTTTTTGGTTACCCATAAGGTCATAAGCATAAAGCGCAATTAACACTAAAATAATTAAGGTAAGTTTCAAGATTAATCATGAACTCAAACTTAATTGCAGAACATAGCCCGACATTGCAGAGAGCTACCTACACACAATGCAAGTGCCTATTCTGCATTCACAGATATTTCATAGTCACAAATCTATTACCAAAGTGCAAAGAAATATGAATATTTTCTCTTGGCAGCACCTTTAATCTGGGAAGCCATATTTTTCGTCAAATGATTAGTGTGGCCTTTATTTCCATATCATTAAAGTGCAAGAATCCACTCAGCTAGAATTGTCACCTGCAAGGCATCTTAAAATTAGGAATGCATATCAGCGCTCAGATCATTTTAAAAGGACCAATGTATTACATGAAACAAGTTGACCAAGAAAAGGGCCTGTACTATACTGATCAAGCTCACAGCACCTCAAGATCAAGCTGTGAAACATACTGCTCTGTTATCTGAATCAATTACTGGCACGGAGCTTGAAAAAAAAAAACAAGTACTGTGTTTCCAATCTAAAAAGCTTTCTCGCTACTGATTGCTGGTGACCTTTACAAATCATCTCATGCACAGAATATTCAATATAAATCCTCAACACAGACGCTACAAGATTCAGGAGCGAATCAGTTCTCTGGGTCAGATTTCTCCGTAAACTCTCATATCATGAGGCACAAGTGACAAGTTAAAAAATAAATTGAAAGCAGAACAGGATTTAGAACTTCCAATGTTATGTTCAAGCTTCAATGTTCCTGCAATTTACTGAACGGCAATCATTTCAAATTTTATCCTGTGTCACAAATGAAGGCACAGTGAATGTCTCAAACTTTTCATTTCTGCCCGCACTAAATTAACACTTCTGCAGCAGCAGACTTGAATGTTTTTTTCTGATGAAACTCAGAAGAATATCCTACAACATTCACACAGTCATTCTTCCACATAGTTAACCTCATTGTGGTAGTCACCACTGATGTATATATTAGGTGATCTGTTGTAAGGCCCTGTACTACAGGTACGGGGGTAGTTCCCTGCCTGCTGGCTCCGCTCAGTAGACGGAGTATAAATATGTGTGCTCCCTGTTCAGCAGCCATTTCGCCAGCTGCTGTAGGAGGCCACACATCTTAGCCTCGACTGCATCCAACTCTCGTGCACGGAGTCGACTTGGCTTGCAGCTCCAGGACCCATACTCCTCCGTAAGCACGTACGACTCCAGAGTACAGCTACTCCAAGCCAACCCACAGTATGCCTACTTAGCGTACCCCAACAGCCACCAAGATACTATCTCCCTCAGGGACCTGGCGCCAGCAGGTTCCCCACACACACACCCCTTCCGGCCCGGCGCCACCCTCCCCTTCCCCCAGCACACCCAGCCGCAACTCCCGCCCCAGGACAATCCATCCTCCCCCTGCCCACGCCTGAGGATGACGAGGATTTCAGCACGCTCCCGGAGTCACGGAGGGTCAGACCAACATCAGACTCGGCGCCATCACTGCGGTGCTCCCAGTGGCAGATCAAGGCTCCGGACCGACTGAACCTGTAACTTGATCGGGACTCTTGAAACATCATCCTTCTGTATAATTCCCCTCCACCCCGCAGGACTCAATTTTTTCTCTGTTTTTTAAAACATATACTTGTGTATATTTATCCACCACCCCTGCCGGACTCAATTTTAACAGGAGGTGAATGTGGTAGTCACCACTGATGTATATATTAGGTGATTTGTGGTAAGGCCTGTACTACAGGTACGGGGTTAGTTTCCTGCCTGCTGGCTCCACCCAGTAGGCGGAGTATAAATATGTGTGCTCCCTGTTCAGCAGCCATTTCAGCAGCTGCTGTACGAGGCGACACATCTTAAAGGCTCAATTGCATCCAACTCTCATCTTTGTGCAATTGATCGTGCATCACTCATTGTCCACAAAAACATTTTCAAACATTAGACAGTATCTTACACTCCTGTTAGCTGCGGGAGCAAATCCTATAATGGCCACTATCTTCCGGTTAACCAAAAACAGGATTTACGCAGGAAAAATCTCAAGTTTGAGGTCTCCTCCCTACCGTTGGCGTAATCAAGTTCGCACTCAGAAAGAGCTGTGCAATTTCCATGGGGGGGGGGCCCGATTTCTGTGGACCGGGGCCTCCCCGAACTCCGTAGGGGGGGGTGCCCCGATCTTTGTGGATGGGGGGGCCCTAATCACTGCAAGTGAGGGGTGGGGGGGCGGAAAGAGCCCCGATCTATATAGGTGGTGGGGGGGGGGGGGGGGGGGGGGGGGGGGGGGGGGGGGGGGGGGGGGGGGGGGGGGGGGGGGGGGGGGGGGGAAATAGACCCAATATCCATGGGGGGCCAATCTCTGTACAAGGGGGCTCAATCTCTGTGGGGGAGGGAAATCTCCATATCTCCATTGGGGGGGGCAATCTCTATGGGGGGCAATCTCCATAGGGGTGGGAAATCTGCATAGGGCGGGGGTAATCCCCATGAGGGGGGCGGGGGGGACAATCTCCATGGGGGAAACGGAGTGCTTTAAATTTAACATTGAGATTGGGGTGCCCTTTAAAGTGTGCACCCCGATCTCAGAATCCCAATTTTGCTGCTGTGTAAAGGCTAGCTCTGTGATCCTCATCAGTGCTTTGAAATTGCACAGAGTGCTGTTAAATCAGGCGAGTAAAGGCAACTGTGATGCCGGCAGGTTTCACACAGCTTTGGGAAAGTGGCACCCAGTGTGTTTCTTGTACTAGCAGTTATTGCAGGAAACCAGGCTAATGTTTTCCTCCCTAACTAAAGGGAGAATAAGACCAAAACTGTCTCTTACTTTTCATCCCCAACTAAAACCGCAATTTGACTGTAATCTGCAACGCAGCAGAATAAGAATTGTTTTAAACCATTAAGCAGGAGATACAATGATTCTTTAGTGACAAATGGGACACGCAATTAAAATTCTTGAATGAATACATGGAGGGAAACAGAATCTCATTCACAGGGCTGATATTGATTCCATGGTAATCCATTACATTCCCTCGTCTGAACTGAGGGTCTCAGGTTGTGGCCTGTCCTCACTCGGGGAAAGTTTAGCCTCATTAGAATTGCAATCTGAACAAATGAATATACATTGTCTATCCCTAACTACTATCCAGAAGTCCCTGCGAGAACAAGTTGGGACATCAGAGAAGGAGTAGACTAATTTTGTCTCTATTGATCTCCACAGGGCAGCAATATGTTCACATGAAAAAACATCATGTTGGCAAAACTAGGCAGGGTAGTGGGTGCCCATGAAATTAAACCCAAAGCATCAAGTTCAGATTAAATTTTCAAAAACCTATGAATTTGCCAGCGTCTTAACAACTGCTGCTACCACAGCACCAATCGCATTTTTAATTACGAGTGTCACTGGATCAGCTAGAATTTATTGCCCATCTCCACTTGCACTCAAGATGGTGGTGGTGAGCCGCCTTCTTGAATCACTGCAGTTCATGTGGTGTAGGTACATCCACAGCACTGGTAGGGAGGGAGTTCCAGGATATGGACGCAGCGACAGCCAAGGAATGGCGACATTCAAAGTCAGGATGGTGTGTGGCTTGGAACTAGCAGCTGGTGTTCCCACGCACCTGCCGCCCTCATGTTCCAGGCAGTAGAGGTCGCGGGTTTGGAAGGTGCTGTTGAAGATGCGTTGCTGCAGTGCATCTTGTAGATGGCGCTCACAGGCACTCCTGGGGAGATCAATAGAGACAAAATTAGTCTACTCCTTCTCTGATGTCCCAACTTGTTCTCGCAGGGACTTCTGGATAGTAGTTAGGGATAGACAATGTATATTCACATGATGCACATACCTGAAGCTCTCGCATCATCACTGTCCTTCAGCTATTCATGAGGCCATTCAAACCCGTCCGACTCTCATTGCCGGCCAACTGTAACTGTGACTGTGAACATAGGACAGTGATCTGAAACTAAATCCTTTCTGATATTGAAGTAATAACATTCAAACAGAAGCTGGTAGAATGGTGCTTTGGTGAAACAGTCATCATTTTGGTCACATAAGAATCCTCACGAGATTAAGGCAAAAATTAATCAATTCTGCCCTCAGAAATTATAAAATAGCTGCTATACTTTAAGAAAGGATTTAGATTACTGTATTTGTGAGATCACTCCCAGAAACTGGGGGATTTTCTATTTATCTGAAAGTGGAAGAGCACCATCAGGCTGACTGTCAAATATAATGACAGCACTGCACTGTTGAGTGCTTAAACATGGGCATAACTGTATGACTGCCATGTCATTCTCTTCAAAACAGAGAAACAAAATTAAAGCTTTCAATTTAAATGAACCCTTCAACATCAGAGGGGGAAATGAAATGGAAGTTAAGCAAGCCAAGATTTTCTGACGTACTGGTTGACGTCGGTGCTGGCAGATAACACGCATCTGATTCTAATCCCTTTTACAGGCAGTCCTGCATCTTTCGGTGCTGTGCCAACGTGAATGTCATGGGGACAGGCAGTTGTCATCAGTTTAGTTAGTCCAGGCGGGACAAAAGGTACTGAATTATCTTTTTAATGTCGCATGGATCTTCGCCAGATGATTAGGGGTCCCGTCTGACGCAGAATACTGCAGGATGCGTGCCCCTTCTTTAAAGGCACAACCGAAGCAACCATTTTCCAACACATTAAGAGAAGATTCTGACTGCCCACCTGATCAAAGGGAAGATGTGGAAGCATGGCAAAATGGCATGATTCACAGAAACACATGTCGATGGTATAAAGGAGAAATGTGCAGTTTGGAAAGGGCAAAGCAGTAGGAGTAAGGGGAAAGCTCTTTCAAAAAGGCACAATGGGCCTTTACAATCCAGTTACTTGTTGGTGAAGTTGATAGAGATGGTCACAGGTTACTCATAACCAGCTTAGTAAAAAGCCACTAATGAGACTGCAAGGTGCAATTCACCCAGATGTCGAGGGCTTGCAAAATGTACACTAGCAATGCTCCATCTGGTTCAAGGTTTGCACTGAAGACCGTCTCAAAGAATGGGTACAGCACATGAGGCCATTCAGCCTGCTGTGTCCGTGCCAGCTCTCCGCAAGACCAACTCTCCTGGTCCCCCACCACCCCATAACCCTGTAATTTTTTTCTCATCAGGCCTTTCCCAATTGCATTTGAAAGCTATGATTGAACATGCTTCCACCACCCTCTCAGGCAGTCCATCCAGAACTCAACCACCACTGCAGAACAGAATGGCCCATAGCATCTGAGCTCCAGGGTGCCGTAATTGGAGGGGGCTTACCCCAAAGAGGCACAGGAGGAGGGATACCGTAAAGAGGTGTGGAGGTGCCCCAAAGAGGCACGGGAGGGGGTACCCCAAATAGGCACAGGAGGGAGTGCCCCAAAGAGGCACGGGACGGGGGGTACCCCAAAGAGGCACAAGGAGGGGAACCCAAAGAGGCACGAGGAGGGGAACCCAAAGAGGCACGGGGGGGGGCAGGAGAAAGAGGATTGATCCTCAATTGCCACCATCCAAAAGTAGGATATAAATTGTGAACTTCAGATGGTGCCAACTGTTTTAGAGCAGTAGTTGCCCAGAGAAAACAGAAAAATTAAATCTAAATGTCGCTTTTGGTCCTTTCACCTATCACTTTAAATCCATGTCCGCTGGGTCTCAAACTTTGTGCAAATTGGAACAATATCTCTCTATCCAGACCTCTCATTATTTTGACCATCCCTTACCAGATGTTCTCCCAACTGCCCCAACCCTTTATTTTCACTGTCAAGTGTAGCCACTGCTAAGTAACCACTTATTGTGGGCAAACAAAGCAAGTTGGGCAGGGAATGGCCTTCTCAACTAGAGGGTGCATAGGAGATTAACTAGAATAGTACCAAATATGAGGAAATTCAGTGGGGAGGATTAGAGAAGTTGAGATTGAAGGAAAATGATTGTCCTATTAGGAAATTGGCCAAGTGTCAATAAACGGAGTTGGGAAAATGGACAGATTCTAATTGGCAGGATGTGACTTATCGCGCTTTGCAAGGATCTGTTTTGGGCCTCAGTTATTCACCAATTGACAAAAGCTTGGCTGATGATATCAACATTTTCCAATGACGCAAGCAGCATTATGCGCACTGTAGCTGGAAGCACAAAATTGCAGAGGGATCATTAATAGATTACATGAATGGATAAAACAAATGTAGACAAATGGAAGATTGTCCACTTTGAATCTATGAAGGATAGAACAGTGATATTCCTAAATGGTGAAAATCTAGAAACGGTGGAAGTCTAAAAAGACACCTTTGGGCTCGTGATACTTGGATCATTATTTTCTGTACTGATTAAATATATCTTAATCAAATAAGATAATGGAATGTTGGCATTTGGATCTAGTGGCTGGGAGTAACAAGGGGGGAGGGGTGGCAGATAGAAATCATACTTCACCTGTACAAAAGTGGACCTTGTGGCTCAGTAAGTGGTAACCCTGTCTCTGTGCCAGAAAGATCCAGGTTCAAGTCCCACTGCAGGACTTTGCCACAGAAGGAGGGTTCATGATGTGGTTCAACAGATTGATAATCAGTTTGCTAATCCTTCCAACACTTCCCCACTATTCCCCAAATGGAAAGTGTGTGAGAAGATTCAAAACAACCCACAGCCATTAAAAGCCCTGATTGGACTGCACCTGGAGGACTCCCAAGACTAAACAACAAACCAGGATTACACAAACTATCATATTCCCTGGAACATAGATGGCCGAGAGCTGATTTGATCGAAGTTTTCAAGCTATTAAAGGGAACAGACTGGGAGAAAGTATTTCCCCTGGTTAAGACGTCTGATGACTGGGGACTTTGTCCAAAAACTAAAGCTAGATCTTTCACGGGTACAATGAGGAAACACAAAGGGTGGTATTAGTTTGGAATTTATGCTAGATCAATTGTTGATTTTAAATCTGAGGTTGATGGATTTTTATTCATCAAAGGTATTAAAGGATAGGCGGTAATGGTGGGTACATGGAGTTATATCACAAATCACCCACAATCTCAATGAATGGCAGCACAGGCTGCCAACTATAGCTCCTCTGTTACCTTGAGCACAGTGCAGGTTGAGAGGGAAATTGATGGAATGTTCAAAATATTGAGGGGATTTGATGGAGTACATGAGGAAAACTGTACAGAGGGATCAAAGGCCAGAGATCATAGATTCAAAGTAATTGGCAAATGAACCAGAGGCAGTTGAGAATTCAATTGACTCTGAGTTGTTGTCTGAAAGGGTGGTGGAACAGATTCAATTCTAACTTCTGAAAGAGAATTCGATTTTAAATAAACTTTTAGTTGGTGCAGACACGATGGGCCAAATGGCCTCTTTCTGTACAATAACAATTGTGGTCTTTCTCTTCTCTAAGAACAGCCTCAACATCTCAAATCTATCCAGGCAACTGACGTCCATCCACACCAGAACAATGTTTGTAATTCTTTAGAGTCATAGAGTGCTGTTGCCCCTTACCAGGGGCCCATTATTTCTACCCTTGCTGTCGGCTGTTTCGCTGGGTAGAGCATACCAAATCGTCTGTCGTTCTTGTGAAGAGCTGCTTTCGCTCTATTGAATTCGGCCCGTTTCCTGGCTAGGTCTGCCCCAATGTCCTCGTAGACTCTAATGAAGTGACCTTCCCATTTGCAGGTTATGTTTTGCCTGGTCCAGCACAAGATTGTTTCCCTATCCTGATACCAGCGCAGTTTAGCTATAACTGTCCTTGGATGATCCCCTGCCTTGGGCTTCGGGCGCAGTGACCGGTGTCCATTTCTGGTGGGTTGGGGAACGTTTTCCTCCCCACTAAGTTACCCAGCATTTGATGGGGGTCGGTCCCCACCACTGGCTCAGTCCTTGCTCGGTCCCCACGTTCTCCTGCCGTGCGGGGGAATGGGGTCAGTCCCTGCCACTGGCTCGGTCCCCGCATTCTCTTGCCTCTCCTGCCGTTCACCCACCCAGGGGAGAAGGAGTTCTTCTTCTTCTCCCCAGTCCACAACGTATACACCAGAGTTTACTTCTTTGTGGCGGGAAAAACGGTGCTTCCAAGTAGAATACTCCGCAATTGTGATATCCGACCACGCTCCACACTACATGAACGTGAGGCTGGAGACGGGCAGCGCCCAATGCCCCAAAATGGCGGTTGGACATTGCCCTACTAGCAGACAAAGCCTTCAATGAAAAGATATCACAGGTCATAGCAGAGTACACGGAGAACAACCAAAACGGGGAGGTCTCACGCTCCACGTTCTGGAAAACGCTAAAGGCCATAGTAAGAGGGGAAATTATCGCTTTCAAAGCTCAAAGAAATAGGGAGGAAAGGGCGGCTAGACAGCAGCTGGTTGACTCCATACTGGAGGTAGACCGCAAATACTCCGATGCGCCGACCGTAGAGCACCTGGCAGAGAGGAAAGAGCTATAAAGGAACTTTGATCTGCTCTCCACCAGGAAAGCAGTGCACCAACTCAGCTAGGCATGTGGGACCCTATACGAACACTGAGACAAAGCCAGCCACCTGTTGGCACACCAGCTGAGAAACAGGCAGCCACCAGAGAAATTGCACAAATCAGGGATACCAGAGGCACATTAGAAACAGAAACAGAAAAGATTAACAAAACCTTCAAGGCCTTCTACCAAGGGCTGTACACCTCAGAGCCCCCAAGGGGGAAGTCTGGGATGAAATGGTTCCTTGATGGACTGGACATTCCAGTTGTGGGGGAGGGCAGAAAACAGGGCCTGGAATCACCACTAGCACTGGGAAAGATCATGGACAGCATTAGCTCCATGCAGGCGGGGAAGGTGCCAGGACCAGAGAGGTTCCTACAAAACATTTATGACAGCACTGGCACGGCACCTGCGGGTGATGTTCACAGACTCGCTAGCGAGGGACACATTGCCACCTACGCTAGCACAGGCCTCAATCTCGCTGATACCCAAGAAAGATAAAGACCCAACGGAATGTGGGTCACACAGACCCACCTCACTGCTGAACGCAGATGCCAAAATACTGGCCAAAATCTGAGCCAAAAGGTGAGAAGACTGCGTACCAGAAGTGGCCACAGAGGACCAGACGGGTTTCGTCAAAGGTAGGCAGCTAACCTCGAACATCAGGCGCCTGCTAAACGTGGGGGGTGGAGAAGAATGCTAGGATCCCAAAGAAGGTCACACCCATCCCCACCCAAAAAACACTAGCAGCCCGGTGGTGATAGCCACCTTCCCCCCAGTCCTGGAACCAACTATGGCAGCAATTTGGCCTGACCAAAATGTCGTACAAAGCTCCCATCTGCAACAACCATAGGTTCACACCAGCGCTGACTGACACCACCTTTAAAAAGTGGGGACAGGACGGAGGGACACTGACAGTCAGGGACCTATATACCGACAGCAGGGTCGCAACACTGGACGAACTGACAGAGAAATTCCAGCTGGCCAGGGGGAACGAGCTAAGGTACCTGCAACTCAAAAACTTCCTACGAAAGGAGGCAAGGACATATCCACAACCGCCATGACAGACATTACTGGAATAGTTACTGGACGCAAGCATCCTAGATAAAGGGAACTGTAGCGACATGTATGACCAACTGGGAGAAAGGGCCTTCACTGTACTGGATGCAACAAGAAAGAAATGGGAGGACCACCTGGGGATTGAAATAGGGTGGTGACTCTGGAGCAAAGCACTGCACAGGGTCAACACCACCTCCACATGCGCACTGCTCAGCCTGACGCAACTAAAAGTGGTTCACAGAGCCCACTTAACAAGAACTCGTATGAGTAGGTTCTTCCCGGATGTTGAGGATAGATGCGAACGGTGTCAAGGGGGCCCTGCCAACCACGCCCACATGGTCTGGTCTTGCCCCAGACTTGCGGGGTACTGGACAGCCTTCTTCGAGGCAATGTCCAAAGTAGTGGGGATGAGGGTGGAGCCATGCGTTACCGTTGATCAATCACGGCGTTACCCATCGTGGGAAGAAGTGTCCAACAGCCACAACCAGCTTTTAAAAATTCCAGCTGTTACGATCTTCAGAATGCTGACCATCCTGCACATGCGTGCCCCCTCAGCTGTGCGCAGGCGTAGAGCCCAGTGAGGAAGACCACCTCCTCCTGACATCAGTGTGCTAACTCAGGAGCAGATTCTTTTGGAAAATTGATGGACACTTCTTTCCAGAAGTGCCGGAAAGGAGGTTGCACTCCCCGTTCACTAACGTCATGTGCTCTGAGCGCAAGCGAGATTCCTCCATTTTGTAGATGCCAGCAGTGCTAGTGTGAGCTCCAGGGCCACTGGTGAACAACCCATTAAGAAGCTGAAATCAGGAACAAAGCAGTAAAAGAGGTTTGTTTGAGGTATAGGTTTATTAATTGTGCCAAGGCAAATCAGGATGCAAAGCCCATGCATGTCATATGCAGGGAAGTACTGGCAAACAAAAGATTAAAATCCTCAAAACTTCAAAGGCATTCGACTAAGCTTGGCGAGTTCAAGGATAAACCCCTCGATTTTCTTCACGGATGCAGTGAGAACTTATATCAGCTGAAGTCCTTAGCAGAAATGTAACATTGAATAACAAAGCAAGTGAATCATGAGGACCAAGCAGGCTCAGCTGTCATATTAAAGGTAAGCAAAAATGGTGGGGTGTGGAGTTTGGGCAGCATGGGTCAGGAAGGTCAGCCTGGCATGGGTCGCGAAGGTCGGCCGGCATTGGTCGCGAAGAGCAGCAAGCATGGATCAAGAAGGGTGGCCTGCGTGGGTCATGAAAAGCGGCCGGTGTGGATCGGGAAGGGCGGCCGGTGTGGATCGGGAAGGGCGGCCGGTGTGGATCCGGAAGGGCGGCCGGTGTGGATCCGGAAGGGCGGCCGGTGTGGATCGGGAAGGGCGGCCGGTGTGGATCGGGAAGGGCGGCCGGTGTGGATCGGGAAGGGCGGCCGGTGTGGATCGGGAAGGGCGGCCGGTATTTGTTGCGAAGGGCAGCCGGCTTTGGTCCCCAAGGATGGCCAGTTGGTAAAAATGGATCCCAGGCAAAAAGGTTTAATAAACACTCACGCAGCAAGCTCCAGTAACTCTTCCCCCTACTCTTATGATTGTATGCCTTTGGAAGTCCATTTATACCACAGCAACAGTTATTAGCTTTATCAACGATACAGCAATGCTCTATAAACTCATCAAAAAAACTCAATCAAGTTAGTTTGACATAGTTTACTTAAGATAATCAGTGCTTGCTTTCGTTAATGAATCTACACTTGTCCAGGTGACTTTAATTTGCCATGGATTATTGCTTCTCAGAGCTTTCCCACCACTGAGGTTAAACTGACTGGCCTCAAGTTGCTGGCTTATTCTTACAGCGTTTTTTGAAAAAGGGTTTAAAACATTTGCAATTCTTATATCCTCTAATACCACCCGTGTCCATGGAGGATTGGAAGATTATGACCACCTCCATAATTTCCATCCTTACTTTTCTCAGTATCTCGGATGCACTCCATTTAAGTACAGCCAACCTAATACCTCTTCTAACAATTTTTAGTCCATTCAGTATCGCAGCCACCTTTTCATTCACCATGGCTTAGTCCTTGCATCTTCTTCCTTGCTACAGAGAGATGTAGTTTACTCATTTAGCTCCTTAGTGACATTTGTTCGCTGCCAGTTTCTTCACATACTCTCTTTTTACCTTTTTGTATTTTCTTTTCCACTTCCCCTCTGAACTTTCTCTCCTCAGACACAATGCAATTCCCTTCACAGGTGCTGACAAGACCTGCTGAGTTGGTCAAGAGTTTTCTGGTTTTAGTTCTATATTCAGCCTCGCTGTTACTTGTATTAATGATCTAGCCTCGGTTACATGCACTTTTCTTCAGCTTCGTCACATCCTCTAAATATTTTGTCCTCTAAGGAGCTTTCACTTTGGCTACTTGACCCCCCCCCCAACCTTGTGTGAATGTAGCTCAACCGTACCATCTCCTCTTTGAATGCTCCGTAGCAGTTTTGCCAACTAATCTTTGATTTGAGGAAAAGGGACAGAAGTTCGAATTCACTCTATGATCCTTCCTTAATTATTTCTGGATATTACTGTTGTCAAGATCAGTAAGACCCACCATCCCCAACACTGTTGATATTTTTAATTTGCTGCATTACCGGCATGGTTACAGTTCCAAGCTGCAGATATGTAGTATTCCCATCTCCTGCCTGTACCATTAAAATAAATTAGATGCAAGAGAAAATTTGGATTTTAGGTACAAACAGATTTTCTGTCAGCACCAATGGTAAATCTATCAATATGCTTCAGGAACAAAACTACTCAAAGTTAATCATTTCCAGATGCCAGGACATTGCAATGTACATTAGGACTGTGCATCTGGGGCCCGATCGAGTGTTGTAAAGCAAGATTCACACCAACAGGGTCAGCAGCTGCAGTCCATGTTCATTTTGCAGGCTTTACGCTGCGGTGCATATGTAGGTCACTCCGAGGCAACTTCTCATTTTGTCAAACAATTTTTGAGTAGGTTCTTACAGGCGATAGACAATGTTATTTACAAGTAGCTATCTTACAGTTATATTATTGTCAAGCTTATAAGCAAAATATGTTTATTTTCATAAAAACCTAACTGGCTCACTGATATTCTTTAGGTAAGAAAAGTCTTTACCTGGTCTGGCCTGTATGTGACTTTAAATCCATCACAAAGTGATTGACTCTTTAAAATGCCCTCTGAAACGGAGGACAGTTGAGAATGGGCATTAAATACTGGCCCAGCCAACAACACCCATATCTCATGAATAATTTCCCCACACTAAGAGTGGCTGCAGGCAGAGTTGTACTGAGGTGAAAGGGCATTCAGTGGAAAAGTTATTACCTGTAACCCATTAACACTTGTCCAACATAACCTACACAAGGGTGGCAGGCATGGTGGGAGGGATCTTGTCCTCACAAATATGACCATCCCAGCAGTATTACCCTACATGCTTCAGCTACACAACCCCACACATGCACATACCCCACTCCTCCACCACCAAACACATACACACATATATCAACACCCTCACCAAACACAATTAAAAATATTCTGCAGGTTTTTTGGATGGTCGGTTTAGGTGGGTCGCGAAGGTCGGTCGACATGGGTCGCGAAGGTCGGGGCGTTGGGGAGGGCAGGGGGGCCGAAGGCAGGAGGGGGGCCGAGGGCAAGACCTGAAATATTAGGAGAGATATAATGCATAAGAGATTAACAAATGCTAAATTTTAAAAATGGGAGTAAGAGAAAAGTGGAGAAAGGCAGAGGTAGATTAATTCCACTTGGCCATCCCCTCTGGTCTAATGGACAAACTATGGACAAACTCAGCTTGCCATGTTCGACTACATTTGTTTATAGTTCAGCTGAAAATGCCAATTGAGATTTTTCTCCTGCTATGACCAGCTCAGTTTTTAAACAGCAGGTTTCAAAGGCAATTCTAAACCTGGTGGAGGAGCACTTGAGCAACCAATTCAGCACAGAAGTGACAAGTGAACAGAACTTGCAGCGAGTTAAGGTACAGACGGAAGAGTTTGGGGTAAAGTCCAGTTTACGTGAGGTAAAAGATGGGAGGCCAACCAGAAGAGTTTCAGATTACTCAAGCCTTGAGTAATCTCTCTGGGGTTTTAACTGTGGGCTGAGTAAGAACAATTGTTCACATTTGTGGAAAATCAAATTTCTTGACTGATATTTTTAGTAGTTTTCATATTGTTATCTGACCCACATTATTGTTAATCAATAAACATTCAACTAGTCACGAATTAGACGTTCCCTCGTGCACTAATTCTATTTGGCCAACCACCAGAACGTAACACTCATCAATTCATGGTTACAAGGGAGGTAGCAACACCCTTTGCTACATTATTCTGCAGGCGCCCAAAGTTGCTGCCAGTTTTAGAGTAATGATAGTGAACTGACATCACAGCAAAATCCAGGCCTAGCTTTTCTTTCCAGAATCGTTTAACTAATTGGACTTGAATTTATCAGCTGCCATGATGGTATATGAACTCATGCCTCTTGATCATTTGTCACAGAATTACAGAAAAAACAGTGCAGAAGAAGCCCTCGACCTATCGAATCTGCACCGACTCATGAAAAACACCTGACCTACCGAGCTAATTCCATTTGCCAGCACTTGGCCCATAGCCTGAATGTTATGACGTGCCAAGTGCTTATCCAGGTACTTTTTAAAAAGATGTGAGGCAACCCACCTCTACCACCCTCCCAGGAAGTGCATTACAGACCATCACCATCCTCTGGGTAAAAAAGATTTTCCTCACATCCCCCCGGAACATGCTGCCCCTCACTTTGAACTTGTGTCCCCTCATAACTGACCCTTCAACGAAAGGGAACAGCTGCTCCCTATCCACCCTGTCCATGCCGCACATGATCTTGTAAATCTCGACCAGATCGCCCCTCAGTCTTCGCTGTTCCAACGAAAACAACTCAAGCCTATCCAATGTCTCTTCATAACGTTAATGTCCCATCCCAGGCAACATCCTGGTGAATCTAGTGCAATCGCATCCTTCCTATAATGTGGCAACCAGAATTACACACAGTACTCCAGCTGTGGCCTCATCAAGTTTTATACAACTCCAACATGACCTTCCTGCTTTTATAATCTGTGCCTCGATTCATAAAGGTAAGTGTCCCATATGCCTTTTTCACCACCCTATTAACCTGCCCTTGAGCCTTCAGAAATCTATGGACAAACACTCCAAAGGTCCCTTTGTTCCTCAGAATTTCCCAATGTCATGCCGTCCATTGAATACTTTATCAAATTTCTCCTTCCAAGGTGCATCATCTCACACTTCTCGGGGATAAATTCCACCTGCCCCTTATCTGCTCATTTGGGCATCCCGCCCATATCTTCATGTAACCCAAGA
This sequence comes from Scyliorhinus canicula, assembly GCF_902713615.1. Lineage (NCBI taxonomy): Eukaryota > Metazoa > Chordata > Chondrichthyes > Carcharhiniformes > Scyliorhinidae > Scyliorhinus > Scyliorhinus canicula. The sequence continues at coordinate 101,065,680 of NC_052160.1, read as the reverse complement.
CATTGAACCTCACTGTTATCCATCTGGCCAATCTTTGTCCCATCCGCAAACATAATGATCCTACCCCCCCCCCCCCCCCCCCCCATTGTCATCTATGTAATTTATATAAATGACGAATAATAGGGGACCGAGCACAGATCCCTGTGGTACGCCACTGGCTTCCAATCACTAAACAGCTGTCTATCATCACCCTCTGTCTCCTACAGCTAAGCCAATTTTGAATCCATCTTATAAAACTACTTTGTATCCCATCTACAATTGCCTTCTTTATATGGGCTGGATTCCCCCCTACCCGGCGTGACGGAGGGTCCCGGCGTAGGGGAGTGGCGCCAACCACTCAGGGGTCGGGCCTCCCCAAAGGCCAATGCCCTGAGACTCACTGGTCTGTAATTCCCTGGCTTATCTCTGCAACCTTTCTTAAATAGTGGAACAGCATTAGCTATTCTCCAATCCTCTGGCACCTCCCTGGTAGCCAGAGAGGAATTATAAATTTGGGTAAGAACCCCTACAATCTCCTCCACCTCCTACAGCAACCTGGGACACAATTCATCAGGACCTGGAGATTTGTCCATTTTTAAGTCTGCCAACACCTGCAATACCCTGTCACTCCGTACGTCAACTTGCTCAAGAACCTCAGTCTCTCTCCCAGAGTTCCATACCTACATCTTCATTCTCTTGGGTGAAAATATATGTGGAGTATTCCTTCAACACCCTATCAATGTCTTCTGGCTTCCCCCACTGATTGCCCCCTTGGTTCCTAATGGGCCCTACTGTTTCCCTGGTTATCCTCTTCCCATTAATATACTTATAGAATATCTTGGGATTTTCCCTACTTTTACCAACCAGAGCTCTCTCAAATCCTCTCTTTGCTCTCCTAATTACTTTCTTAAGCTCAATCCTGCACTTCCTATACCCCACTAATGCCTCTGCTGATTTGCTCCCCTTGTACTTGCTGAAAGCCTCTCTTTTTCTTCTCATCGTATCCTGAATGTCTTTTGTCATCTGTGGTTCCCTGGGCTTGTTACTCTTTCCCATCAGCCTAGAGGGAATATGTTGGGTCTTTACCCTTCCCATTTCCTTTTTGGAGCCCCTCCCCACCTTGTAGATTTCCTTATAATAGCTCTTTCCCGTCCACCTCAGCTTATTTTATGAAAATCCGCTCTCCCCTAATTCAAAACCTTTTATTTTTTTTGCAACTTTCTTTCTTGTTATTTTTTTGCCATAACAAGCTTAAATTGAACCTTGTTGTGGTCGCTGTCACTAAAATACTCCTCCACCACCTGTCTGGCTTCATTCCCCAGAATTAGGTCCAGCACTGCACCATCCTTTGTTGGAAACCCCTACATATTGACCTGTATTCTCCCACGTACATTTTAAGAACTCCACTCCGTGTAAGCCCTTAACACAGTCCCAATTAATAATGGGAAAGTGTTAATCACCTTGTATAATTACCCTAATTATTTTTACACACATCTGCGAATTGCGCACATATTTGCTTCTCAATTTCCCCGACTATTTTGGGGCCTAATAAACACAGAGCAATGCAGCTGTCCTTTTTTTAAAATTACTAAACTCTACCCACAAAGCTTCATTTGATGGCCCCTCCAAGATATCATCTCTCCTTACTGCAGTAACTGACTTCTTAACTAATAATGCAATGCCTCCTCCTCTTTTAACCCCTCCTCTATCTCGCCTAAAGGTCCTATAACCAATCCTGCCCCTCCCTCAACCATGTCTCCGTAATGGCTACTATATTTAGCACAGAGCTAAATAGCTGGCTTTTAAAGCAGACCAAGGCAGGTCAGCAGCGCGGGTTCAATTCCCTTACCAGCCTCTCCGAACAGGCACCGGAATGTGGCGACTGCGGACTTTTCACAGTAACTTCATTTGAAGCCTACTTGTGACAATAAGCCATTTTCATTCATTCATTTAATTTCTCATTTAAAATTTTTCATTTTCATTCATATAATCACAATTTTGCATGTCCATCCTCGCCCTTAACTCATCTGTTTTAACAGTAATACGCCTGGCATTAAAATAGAAGCCATCCAGCCTTGCTTTATTCCGTTGAAACTTAATACAGGTGTATTCCCTCTGACTTGATAGCTTTACTGTATTCTGCTGTGTCCCTATTCTGCTAACAGTCTGTATCCTCTCCCCCTGCTGAATTAGTTTAAACTCCTCCCAACAGCACTCACAAACCTGCCGGCAAGGGATGTTAGTCCCGCTCTGGTTCAGATGTAGACCTTTCCACTTGCACAGGTCCTACCTTTCCTAAAAACTGTCCCAGTGATCCAGGAATCTAAAACCCTCCCTTCCTGTTATTCTCCTATTTCTGTACTCACTAGCATGTGGCACTGGGAATAATCCAGAGATTACAAACCGAGAGGTCCTGCTTTTTAGTCTGCACCTACTTCCCTGAATTCTTGATACCATTGATACCAACAGTACTAACATAAACGACCTCTGATGAAAGATCACCAACCTGAAGCACTGACTCACTATCTCTCCAAAGTATTGCCACTCTTGCTGACTATTTCCAGCAATTTCTGTTTATATTTCAGATTTTGGTGTACATTGCTTTTGTAATATAACCATTACCTTTACCCGACCCCAGTAAAAAAAAACCTTTGCTGATTTTCAGTTTTTTTTCCCCCCATTTCTATTTCTGTGCCTGATTTGCCTCTAATGCACCCTCCTCCTCAATTGCACCTTGGGTTATTTCTTAATCCTCAAATCTCATGAGTCAAGACAGAATGCTGGTCCTGCTGTTCATACCACAGATGCCCTGTTGGCCTCACTGCACCCTCCCCAGTTCACACATACAACACAAAACATTTGGAGCTGAAGGGTGCGAAAGAAGTCCAACAGAACATGCTTACATCCCCAAATATTGGGGGGGGGGGGAGAGAAAGAGAGAGAGAGAGAGAGAGAGAGAGAGAGAGAAAGAGGCGGGGGGGGGGGGGGGGGGGGGGGGGGGGGGGGGGTGGCAATTCCGAGATCCCATCTGTTCTTTGAAATGGAATGTTCTTGTAAATTCTGTCAAAGTGAAGCTCGTCTCCAACATTTAAAGTAAAAAAAAACATTGTATACATCGGCATTTACTGAACAAATGCCTCATAATCGACACCTATTAATGCACTGCTGGCCAGGGGTCTCGGCATATTGTCGTGAAACAGCAATGTACACACATCAAGACAACCTCAATCCTAGAAGACCATTTGTTTCTACAAAGCTCCTGCAGCTCAAAATACAACCTTACCCAAATATTTAAAAGTTTTGAACCATTTTTTAAAAAGCCCTAATTACAGTGCTGAATAAATTTGTCATTAAAGTAATGTGCATTCTCACACCATTGCTGGCTCTAGTGTTGTACAGGAAAGGTAAGAAAGTAAGGCTTTCATAACGTCAGGACACCTAAAGCCTCAGTTGATTTTCATTTCATTTAATATCTCATCCAAAAAGACGGCATTTCCAGCAGCCCAGCATCGAGGTACCAGCCTAGATTGTGTCTCTGGAATGGGACTTGAATCCTGAATGTTCAACTTAGAAGCATGGGCACTAGCAATTATGCTAATGCTGGTCAGAAGAGAATGAGTTGCATTTGTTTCCCTCCTCTCCATGGAGGCTATATTTATCCAAGTTCGAGGAACAAATTTTGAATACTTGAAACTTTCCCTTCACCGTGCCCATCATTTCTAGAACCTGTACATCTGCCCTGATTATAACAGTAAAGTCACAACACTGATTAATTAAAAAGGTTTCCAAAAGCAAAATACTGCAGTAAAAGCAGAAAAAGCGGTCAACACTCAGGAGATCCGGAAACAGCTGTGGAGAGAGAAAAACAGAGGCCAGAATTCTTCCCCCATTGCCCACTCTCCATGGCATGTTTTCCTGCGGGTGAGGTGGCTCGCCAATATCTGACAGCAGGATCTTCCAGTCCTACCAAAGTCTCTGGCGTTGTGCATGGTTCAACAGGGTGGCTGCCGGGGAAACCCCGCATGGTGGGAGGTCGCCTTCAAAAGGACTGGAAGGTCCCGCTGGCGGAAGGGGTGGAAAATCCCACAGAGAATTAACAGTTCAGGTGGTGACTTTTCATCAAAACTGAATTAATAGCTTCTCCCCTTATGCCATATTAGCCATCATAAACAACTGAGAATAGGCTGTAGCATTGAACCAAAGCTTTTAAAACTTAGACAAGTATAACTTACTTGGCTTTAATTAAGCCTTACACAGGTGGGAACAGTGCGCACTGCTCATTTCCCCAATGTACAAACATTACAAAGCTTTTTTTTTGCTGAAATTAGGCTGGAGACCAATTAAACCTCCAGTAATGAAATAAATATTCTCATAATATTGTTACACATTGCCAAGATAAATAGCAAGGGCCAGAGTCAGGAATGTTTAATTGGCACACAAAGTATATTTTGTTGAACATCAGATATCTGGTTTAACAATTCCCTAACTTAACTATAAGCAGAGAGCAACTAAATAAGGAATGAAACCTGCTTTTATTAGCAGCTTTCACATCCGGAAGACCTCCCAAAGCACCTCACAGCTAACCAAGTACTTTTGAAGCATCATCACTGTTTTGTTGGAAAACCAATTTGTTTAAAGCAAGATTGCTCAAAAAAACAATGATATGGGCAGCACGGTGGCGCAGTGGATAGCACTGCTGCCTCACGGAGCCGAGGTCCCAGGTTCGATCCCGGCTCTGGGTCACTGTATTTGTGGAGTTTGCACATTCTCCCTGTGTTTGCGTGGGTTTTGCCCCCACAATTCAAAAATGTGCAAGGTAGGTGGATTGGTCATACTAAATTGCCCCTTAATTGGAACAAAAAATGAATTGGGCACTCTAAATTTATTTTAAAAAACAATGATTATGAATAGCCAGATCATCGATTTTAGTGGTAATTTCTGACCAGCGTATCAAGAGAACTATGCTCAACGATAACCATGGGATCTTTGATGTCAACGCAAGGCGTGCACAAGGCTTTGTTTAACATCTCATCCAAAAGATGGCCCTGCTAATAATATAGTGCTCCCTCATTAGTGCCCTCCATTGTCAGTCTAAACTAAGTGCTGGAATGAGTCTAGAGCAGACAAGTTTCCGACAGAGACGAGAGTATCTACCCTATCCCCGTAACCCCCACTTAACCTTCTTTGGACACTAAGGGCAATTTAGCATGGCCAGTCCACCTAACCCGCACATCTTTGGACTGTGGGAGGAAACTGGAGCACCCAGAGGAAACCCACGCAGACACGGAGAGAAAGTGTAGACTCCGCACAGACGGTGACCCAGACGGGAATTGAACCTGGGACCCTGGAGCTATGATGCAACTGTGCTAACCACTATGTTACTGTGCCGCCAACGGTAAACAATGTTTCTAATATGGCTATTTGCAGCTTAATGTCTCTCCTGTTGCTGGGCAAATCGCATCTCATTATTCCTCCAGGTGCTTGCTGATGTTGTTTCTTTTCTGTTATTTTATTTTCATCTCGGGTTCACTGTTAATCTCGTTCATTTATCACATTCCTAACAGTCTGGCCTCTGATTGTGGCTTTTCATGATGTCAAACCACTCATTTTGGATTTCACTTTCTGCATTGGCACTTCCAGTGTCCTCTGATATCAAATGCATTGCATACAGCGTTATAGGCTGGGCAATTTCTGGGTCCATGATAAGGCTGCATCATCCATGTTGCTTACCATGATTACCTTTGACCAATGGTGGATGAATTTTGTATAGCCTGTAGATTTGTCTACCCACTAATCTGTCTTCATACTTGTATATGCTTGCTAGTACTGCTTCCATGGTGCGACCTTTGGGTGGGCCAACTTGTCATTTTGGCACACATCCCCTGTGCTAGTTAGTATAACAAGCTTGATTATTCTATCAGCCCTCTGCTGCAGTGAAGTCACAATCATGTCCCTTGTCTCTGCATCTGCTTATTAATTGGTCAGTGGTCTCTGTCGACATGAATTCCAGATGGTGCATGCTCAAGATGAGCTTTACTTTTAATTGATCTTCAAATGTTGACTATATTTTATCTGTATTGGACAGACTCGGCATGTTTAGTTTGTGGAAGCCTTCCTTGCCAAGAGCAATTTTAATGACTTGTTTACCTGGCTCAGAATTGTTAAGGTCCAAAAAACATTGATTGGTGTGTTGTTGGAACAAGGTAAACTCAGATAGGTGATCCACTGCTTTCCAATTGCGCGTGGAAAATGTTGTGGTCATCTTTTAGCTTTTTTTGGGATTTGCTATCAGGACCTTTCAACAGTAATACAAATTTATTGTAGCTCATGGAGCTCAGAATTAGCCCCGAGTTGCAATACCTTTAATGGCCACTGCTTTAGCTGTGGTTATTTTTTGACAGCAATGATGGTGCTGTTGAACACTGGCTGGTTTTTCCCAATTTTAGTTCTAAGGTCCATCCACAAAGCACTGATTTCAGCAGGAAATTTGCTGCACAACTTCCCAAGTGAAAGCAAACATTTTTTCAAAAACAGGATTCTTCTGGAAGTTAGCAACCGCTAGTGGATGGAGTTTTCTGTCCAGACCATTCTGCAGGATTTACCTTCAGTAGCAATGAATTATCCTGCCTGTGGAGTTCTGCTTAAAGATAAACCACCTGCACTCAGCTATATATTTTCTGCTCCCTACTTAAATTTTTCAGTTATTGGACTTTTATTATTTAAGCTCTCAAACAATCTTACCTGGGCTCAACACCTGCTGTCAGCAATGAGATACGATCCCAGAATAAAGGTACCATGTGTGCAGAATCTTTACACACAGTGAGGCTGAATGGTTGTTTCACTTTTACGCCAGCTCTTTTTTCTGCTGGATGTGAAGGGGTCAAGCGGTTGCACTGTTTGCTGTCAAATCTTCAAAAGCTACGCTACCACCATGTTATGCTCTTCTTTTCTCCGTCCCAACCATGCACATGGATTGGTGGAACAATAATTTTGGTTCTCTATTTGAAGATAAGACGAGATACAGGTAATCACAGAATAGAATCCCTATTTGGCAGAAGGAGGCCATTCAGCCCATCAGGTCTGCACTGAACTTCTGAAAGAGCTCTTCCCCGCTCTATCCCAATAACCCCTTAACCTTACATGCACCTATCTGGCACCAAGGGGCAATTTAGCATGGCCAATCCACCTAACCTGCACATCTTTGGTCTGCGGGAGGAAACCGGAGCAACCGGTAATGTTCACTAACAGCTTCATTCACCTGACTTCTACTCTGCAACAATTACTGAGCTAATACACCAAACCATGTTGAAATGTGTAATGATTAATAGTAGTTTAAGATGTGTTCCCTGAAAGGTGCATGCACATCAGATCGTCATGAAGAAAAGAATTTGCCATGTGGGCCAATAGAACTCTACCTCACTCTGTAGTACTAGGTGTTTCATTTTCAGTGCGCTGTGCCATTATAGGTTGCTTTGGAAACATCCTTTCTTTATATTTTTATCCATTTAATATTTATATACTCTGGCACCAATCAAGCCATGGAACTCAGTTGCATTATGCATGATGTGAAGTTCAAACTGTGCTTAACATACTTCTCAGCATTAGGATTTACACATTGGAACCCCCTTCCAAATTGAAAACATGTTAACCTGGCAACTATTTTCAAAAGAATTACAATACAAAGTTAATAGCAGACTGATAAATATCAGGTAAAATAGTGGAATATATTACGCAAAAGTAATTGTCTGTAATAATGACAATCTAGTCATTGGTATTTGGGGATGAGAGTTGGGGTGAGGGGATAGTAGAGGAAGATCCCGACTGACTAACCTACAAAATTATAGTATAATACAGACCACAGGGAGGCCATTCAGCCCATCTGACCTGTGCTAACAATCCAATTATTCCCACTCTCCTGCCCTTCCCTAATGGCTATCCATCATATCTTCTGAGTAGGTGACTGAGGAAAGTTCTGCCGGTGTACCCTTGATCTGAAAATAGCTTCAATGGAGTTCTAAACCAAAGACCATAAAGCACAAGGGAGTTCATGCTAAAACCGGGGGGGGGGGGGGGGGGGGGGGGAGCGATGTTGAGGGGGAGGGAAAATTGCTGAATGAAGTAACTCGATGATTGGTTTGAGATCCCTGATATCTCTGATCAGAAAGACTCCAACAAAATTCGCAGAGCAGCGGCAGATCAAATTTAATAAGGAAATATTAGTGTGAAAGTACTGTCGAGAAAAAATTATACTGACCCAAGAACTCAAAGAATGATGCTGAAAATAGTTCAGGTGAAATGTAAAGGAGCATGATTGAACCAGTCACTCAGCACATCCCATAATTACAACTCAACACCAAGAGAGAATGCGAGAGAAAATTCTACACCAGGTAACAAAATCAGTGAAATGCAATCAAACAAAATGACCCTTGAATTTTAGCAGTCCTCCAGTCAAGCTGCACCTTAAATATGGCATCAGTCCCAGTTACAAGCGCACATGGTGACAGTCTAACCGTGGGAACTGCTGCAACGAATCACTGGATTAATCTTTAAAATGAAAGAAATGAAGAAAAACTGGGGGAAACAGATCAATGAAGATTTATATTGTAGATCCTAGTAAAAGATTGTAAAGGATGCAAAAATAAATCAACCTGGAACATCATCCCAGATTGGGAACCTGTGGTGACTCGATACATACACTGAAGGCTTCCAGTAGTTATCAAAAGGGTTTATTGGTGTAAAGCAAAGGCAGTTAAGTAACAGGTACAGAACTTCGGCTCCAGAGTCCACTACTCCCAAAGCCCTGTTCAATCTTCCTATTGGTGGGGGTCACGCGCTCCCGTGCGATTGGCCCTGGGCTGGTCACGTGGGCTGTGGAGCCCTCTCCCTTAAAGGGGCCATGCTACCATATCTGTGGCCCCTCAAGTCTCTTATTACAATTACCCCAAAAAACTATATACAGAAGTTACAAATGTAATAACAGACAACAGGTAACAGAATCCATCACAAAGTCTGATGGTCTGGCATCTCCCTGCTCCTCCCAGGCCTCCGTCACCTGCCACAAAAACGACACCCTTTTGACCTATCAGCATCACATCAGGAGGCACTGCCTCCACTACACGTCAACTGGACTCACCGGCCTTGACAGGTGCAACTGGTTGAGAAGGCTCAGGAGTCCCTCGCTCCCCTTGGCCAGATGGAGTTACAATACTGGTGGGACATGTAGACTCCACATTGGGGCGTCGCCATCCTCGACATCCCAGGAGGACGACATGCTTTCTGGCAGTCTTCTCGTTGATGTTGACCACATTTGACACCGGCCCTAACTGGGCCACAACATCCCGCTAACCAAAGCGGACCAAGGGAGACTGGGTCTCCCACCCGGAATGACCTGTGGCCTCTCTGGTCTGCTCTGACCGTTGACTCTTTGGGAAGGTCCAGGAACGGCTTCTGGTCGATCACTGTCCCAAACCGCCATCCATACACATATTGGTAGAATTTCTTCACACCATATGTAACTGTTATGTCCCCTTTCTTGATCTGGGCATTGGCTCACTGTTATGAAAGGGTCCTCAAGCCAAAGGCGACAAGGAGCTCAGATCCATTTCCCATTTTGTGGGAAAAGACTGCCCTTATACTGCCTAATTTTCTGTAACCAGTCTCTTCCCATCAGACTGGGTCTAAGCCGTTCCACAACAAGCAAGGGTAGATTGGTCTCCTGCCTTTGTATGCCACTGGTGTGTTGGTGGTTCCAAGGATCTTCAAAGTTTCCCTGGAGTACATGGAAAGCTTGGTTGTGGTACTTTTCAACCTTAGAGGCCGAGTTCCCACACAAAGATATTGGAAAGTCTGCTCTCCCACTCGGGCCACCAAAGTCCTGGTGTCACTTCCATTTTGAGGGGTTTGTCATTTACCCTCAAGACAATTTCAATCAGGGCCATCCTATTACATTGGGCGGCATTCATCCAATACTTTGCATGCTCTTCTTTGTAGCTTTTCTCCAACATGTTCAATTGCATTGTGGACTGGTGCTGCAGCTCTTTTATATTGACTCGTTTTTTCCAAGCACAGCAAAGTGCTTGAATGTGCCCCATTTGGTTGCATCAGAAACACACAAGCTCTCGAACATGACAGATCTCCTGGGGATGGTCTACCCAGCAACGATAGCAGTCCCCTTCTGACATAGACTGACGCCTCATCTTTTTCTCGGTTCTTTGACTCTGGTCTGGTCCCAAAGACCATGTTTGGTTGTCCACTGTGCCTGTTGATCCTGCCGCACACATCGTGGCCATACCGCCCCATACATGGCTAACCTCCCCTCAGCCAAGCTTTGGAGCTGAGTGGCGCCTTTTTCAGGGCAGTGCGTCACCCGAGTTATCTCGATTGTCTTTTCCAATTTTATGGTGGTTTCAGCCAGGGGCTTCTTCTGGATATTAAGGTTATAGATCCCACAGACCAGCTGGTTGTGCAACATGTCACCAAGCACAGTCCTGAACTCTCAGTACTCAGTAAGCTGGCAAAGGGTGGCTATGAAAGCTGACACAGACTCTTCATGATCCCTCACTGCAGAGTTAAATGCAGAACATTGGAGGATAATTGAGAGCCTCGAGTTGAAATTTTCTTTGACTAATTTTACCATCTGGTCAAAGGTCTTCGAGTTGGGTACTTCAGGGTTGTGAGTTTTCTAATTAAATTATATGTTTGGGGCCCGCAAACTGTCAGAAGTAGCACCTTCTGCTTGTCCTTACCCATGACCCCATTCACTGTAAGAAAATAACAGAGGCGTTCGATGTACTCCAATCCTCCGCCCCTCGGTCAAATGGGTCTAGTTTACCAACATAGGCATTTCACTCACGGTTTAATGATTCCCCAATCTATCTTGAGTTTCTCTAATTTCTCAACTGATCCTCCCTTCCCCCTCAATTCACAATGTCTGTCAGCTGCGATCAAAACTTTGACCTTGTTGCTAATATCGTGGAACGAGACATACACTGGAGATTTCCACTAGTTAACAAAGGGGCTTATTGATGAAAGGCACTGAAGTAACCGGCACAAAACACCATAAAACAGGTCTTAACACTTCGGCTTCAGGGTCCACACTGCTCGGGTCCCAGCTCCCAGGGTTCCGCGCAAACTCCTAATTGCATGGGGTTTGCGAGCTCCCATGCGATTTACCCTGAACCAGTCATGTGGTCCATGGAACCTGTCCCCTTAAAGGGGCCACGGTACCACAGAACCACAGGTTCAAGTCAGCATCAACCTGAACTATTGAGAAGTTAGTTTCGAGGCAAGAAGGAACATGGTGTGAAACAGAAGTTCAAGTTGAACCATGAGGGGGACATCGCTTTGATAGGAGAGGAAATGTGTGAGAAGTGGAGGACCCATCAGTAAAGATAAACTAGAATGCACTAGCCAGACCCTAGCCATGCTGCCTATATTTGGGAATGAAGGTTCAAACAAACACTGCAGCCGCTTCCACAGGTCACAGAGCAAAATATTTCACTAAGTTGGCACGACCTCGCCCTCTACCCCGGTCAATTCCAGCCCCACTTGACCCGGAGTCGCAACACAATTGAAATTATGAAATTCTTAGGAAAACACCTAAAGTCTTTGGCCCTTGGCTGCCCAATAACTACAGTCACCAGGTTTGTAAATGTAAACAATTAATTTTATTAATAACAATAACTACAATTAAATATGCCACAAATACAACTGGTTAACTATTATCTAATTGCTAACCCCCCTCTCTAACTCACCACCCCGCCCCCCCCCCAATCATCCCACCCACACTGACTCTCACACACACACACACACACACACACACACACACACGACAGACAAACAAACAGAGGGGTGTAAAATAATGATCAAAATAAAAGGATAAGAGTTTTTGTTTCAGATGGTTATCTTCCAGCCGACCTTCCTACGGTCAGGTTTTCAGTTCGAGGTTTTGGCTTCCACTCTGTAATGGTTTTCACTGTAGATTCATCCAGGTTCTTCGTTGGTTCAGAAAATGGCAGTGATGCAGCTTTTCTGGAGGAGAGAGAGAGAGACACTCACTGCTTCTTCCGAGTGTCCAGGATCTGACTGCCCTTTGGTTCTCTGAAAACCATGCCACTCGGGTTGGACCCAATCACTGCCTGTTGCTGGACAGGATATGGCCTTTTAACCAAAATGTTGGCTATCAGCCAACCAATCGAACCGTGTCCCTCTGATCTCTCAGGTGTCAAAAAGTCGGAGTTCAGCTGTTCAAAAGTTAGCACAGCGTACTATGTTGTAACTTTTGAGTTCCTTACATCCTCTGCTTGACTTAAAGGTATATGTCCATTAAACATCAAAAATGATAACAGCAAAATAAAAGAAATGGTAAATAAGGGATTCAACAGGAAGCGCCCTTGCAAAGTCAATTTATTTAAAGTTGCAGAAACCCTGTTGTGTTGTCTGATTCTAAAACACTTCTCCGCATGATATCAATAATGATTTTACATAGTTTGACGTGTCCTACCAGTTTCCTTTGACAGCCTACAGCTAATAAAAAGTTGTGGCTAGACCACCAAGGAGGTGCAGCATCCAGTATTATGTTAAACTCTGGTCGCTGTTTAGGTTTAGCAGTAAATTCCAAAAGAGTAATTCTTTTATATCCAAGTAAACGCAAAGCAGATTTCTAGTCCTCCAGCACCAGCTACTGGTCATAATACAAACACACCAAACAAAAAGAAAAAGACAAGAGACTTCTGCAACCGGGTTTGCAGTCAAAGTAACTGTGAGGCTATCGGAGCTCATCATTAATGAAATATAGGGGCAGCATGGTGGCCTAGTGGTTAGCACAGCTGCCTCACGGCGCTGAGGTCCCAGGTTCGATCCCGGCTCTGGGTCACTCTCCGTGTGGAGTTTGCACATTCTCCCCGTGTTTGCGGGGTTTTCACCCCCACAACCCAAAAATGTGCAGAGTAGGTGGATTGGCCACACTAAATTGCCCCTTAATTGAAAAAAAATAATTGGGTAATCTAAATTTATAAAAAAAAATTAATGAAATCTAAACCGAATAGCAAATTCTGTTGCCCACTCAAATACAGAAATCAGGAGGTTGCTGAGGGAGATTCTCTGCAGCTCCAAATGATTCATTGTGTCACCAAGAAAGTGGACACTGAAAGCTAACTACATCAGATATAAAGACGAACCAGATAACAAAGGTGTCCATCTTAGGTAGATTGGCCATGATAAATTGCCCCTTAGTGTCTGTGGTTAATGATGCTAAAATGTTCTCTGGCACTCAAAATTATTTTTCACAAGTTTATTTTTATTTGTTCACGGAATATGCACATTGCTGGCACAGCCTTGCCCATTCTGAATGGCTCTCAGGAAGGTGGTGATAGCCCCGCCTTCTTGAACCACTACCGTTCCCGTGGTGTTAGTATCTATACCGCTGTTTGGGAGTTCCAAGATTTTGATCCAGTGGCAGGGAAGGAACGGCAATCTAAGTCAGGATAGTGTGGGGCTTGGAGGGTAACCTTTCATTCAAGGGATACGAGATTCATTGGCTAGGCCAGCATTCATCGCCTATCTTTAATTTCCCTCTAAAAGAAATTTACAGATGGTGTTCCCTTGCATCTGCTGCCTTTGTTAATCTGGATGCTGAGATCCCATGATTTGAAGGTGCTACCCGAGGAGCCTTGGAGAGTTGCTGCAGTGCATCTTGCCACTGGGTGGTGATAGCGGAGGAAGTTAATGATGAAGGTGATGGATAGCGTGCCAATCAAGATTGCTTTGTCCTGGGTGGCGTTGAACTTCTTGAGTGTTGTTGGAATTGCACTCTTCCAGGCAAAGGGAGCATACCCCCATCACACTCCTGACTTATGCCTTGTAGATGGTGGACAAGCTTTGAGGAGTCTGTAGGTGTGGCTGGTCCAATTAATTTTCTAGTAGACGTTAGATGTGACGTTAGGAAAGCTAATCACCCATAGGATAATCTGGGTGCCAATTGGGCAAAATGCTGGCAGACACGACCAGCATTCTCAATCTACAAGCCGGTCACGGCTGTTGGGTGCTCGTCCCGCGATCGGGAGCACCACGACCGATCGCTCTGCAACCCTCCAGACACCCATCTGTGGCCCACAGAGGTTGCGACCCTTTGTTTGAAAAATCCAGGTACATGCATGCCCCTTCAGCAAATCTGGCAGTGCACAGACCCGATGCCCAGCGTGGCAGAGTGCCACCTGCTGACATCATTGTGCTGTCCTAGTACCACCTCCTCCTAACGTCAGTGTGTTGCCCCAGGAATAAATTTCTTATTAAAAACAGCAATGTTGTCACACTTGAAGTGGTGTGAGCGAGCATGTCATGCTCCAGGCATATACACTGATGTCACGCGATCCGTGCTTTGGCCACGAAATCCTGGAGGAGAGATTCCTCCATTTTGTAGCTGCCAGCAAGCAAGCAACTGGAGTGTGAAAATAACTGAAGATGGATCAATTTGTAATAAGGAAGAGAGGGTCAGAGTCACAAACAGGCCAGGAACTCACAACTGAATCTGCTGGAGAGAGCTTCTCAGATTTCTTGGCAGGACAAAGCAGTGCTGCTGGTGTGAGCTCCAGGGCCTCTGACGAACAACTCATTAAGAACCTGAAATCGGAAACAAAGCAGTGTAAACATGATTTCTTGAGGGATGGCTTTATTAACTGTGCCAAAGCAAATTAGATTGCAATGCCCATGTGTGTCATGTGCAGGGAAGTACTGGCAAATAAAAGATTAAGCCTTCAAAACTTCAAAAGCATTCCAAGACTAAGCATGGCAACAAACTTCTTTGATTTTTTTCAAAGAATGCAGCAAAAACCTAAATCATCAGCTGAAACCCTTAGCAGAAATGTAACATTAAATGACAAAGCAAGTGAGATCTTGAGGACAAAGCAGGCTCATCTATCGCATTAAAGGTACACAAAATGTCAGTCACGAAGTTCGGTCAGCATGGGTCTCAAAGGTTGGTCAGCGTGGGGCGCGAAGATTGGTCGGCGTGGGTCGCGAAGATTGGCCGGCGTGGGTCGTGAAGATTGGCCGGCGTGGGTCGCAAAGATTGGCCGGCGTGGGTCGCGAAGATTGGCCGGTTGGTAAAAATGGGTCCCGGGCAAAAGAGTTTGAAAAACACAGCACCAGGAGGCTCAATATTTGGAGAGTGCAACTGGACAGTTAAACACCAGTTTTCAGTTGAGCCTTATGCTTTGCAAAATTCTGAGAAGATTCTACCCAGTGTCTTCAACACCATTACCTCTGGTCATTGCCACCTTTTTCCCCAATTGTCAATTTTCTGATGTACATTGCTGGCTCTCAGAAAATCAACACAACATTGTCTCAAGTCACGAACATTCTGTCGGGGCTGGGTGGAAAGAGCGGAGAAAGAAATGCATGCCCTCCCTTCCTCTTGACCCCAGCCAAGTTTCACCCTGCCCCTTCTCTCCATCTTATTCCAAGGTAAAGAGCATTAAAGAATTCAGGAGAAACTCCTTCACCAGACTTGTTGGTGGGACTTGCTACCACAAGGAGCGGTTGAGACAAATAACTTAGACACCATTGAGTACATTTGGAAGAAAGGAATGCAGATAAGACTGAATGATTTGTGGGGGAGGTTCACGTAGAGGACAGACAAGTTGCGCCAACTGGCCGATTTCTGAGTTGTGAACTCGATGTAATTGCCCACTCTTTCCCCAACAAGACCTGACCACTGGTAACTAATTTGAAGTGAAGTACAAGAAATCAATTGGGTTACAGAAACAGAATAATTATTGGACACATTGGCACTTTTATCAGGGTAAAAAATATCACTATTTATGCCAATGGGGTCTTTTCGCAAACAGAAGGAAGAGGGTAAGCAAAATGCATGGGAACTGCCAGCTTCACTCGTCTCTCAAACCTTTCTGATTTCAGCTTCAAACACATTTGTTTTTTTTTTTAAATAATTTTTATTGAAAGAGTTTTTCCATACAGACATTTACCCCTACTAATTTTTAAATTATTTACAACACAATCCCTCTAGGCAAATGTCCCTCCCTCGCCCGCCCTCTCGCGCGCACCAGTCCTCCCCCCCCCCCCCCCCCCCCCAGGCAACCTTAACAACCAAGGCAGCCTACAGTTTCAGACATGAGCAGCGAGCAGGCTTGCCCGCGTTACAGTCGTGCGTGTCCCCCCACGACCCTTGCTGCCCTCCCCTCCCCCCCCCTCCCCCCCCTCCCCCCCCCTCCCCCCCTCCCCCCCCTCCCCCCCCCCCCCCCCCCCCCCGGGTTGCTGCTGCCACGACCCCGAACGTCTATCTCTGATCTAAAAAGTCAAGGAAAGGTTGCCACCGCCTGGCGAATCCCTGTACCGACCCTCTCAGGGCAAATTTGATCCTTTCTAGCTGAATATAGCTAGCCATATCGTTAATCCAAGTTTCAACGCTTGGAGGCCTCGCGTCCTTCCATTGAATTAATATCCTTCGTCGAGCCACTAGGGACGCAAAGGCCAGTATTCCGGCCTCCCTAGCCTCCTGTACCCCCGGTTCTACCCCGACCCCAAAGATCGCAAGCCCCCATCCTGGTTTGACCCTGGACCCCACCACCTTCGACACCGTCCTTGCCACCCCCTTCCAGAACCCTTCCAGCACCGGACATGCCCAGAACATATGCACATGGTTCGCTGGGCTTCCCAGACATCTGACACACCTGTCCTCACCCCCAAAGAACCGGCTCATCCTTGTCCCCGTCATGTGAGCTCTATGCAGCACCTTAAATTGAATGAGGCTCAGTCTCGCACACGAGGAGGAAGAGTTGACCTTCTCCAGTGCATCCGCCCACGTCCCGTCTTCTATCTGCTCTCCCAGCTCCCCTTCCCACTTGGCTTTCAGCTCCTCCCCCGATGCTGCTTCCGCCTCCTGCATTATCTTGTAGATGTCTGATATCTTCCCCCCTCCGACCCAGACCCCCGAGAGCACCCTATCACTCGCCCCCTTACTGGGGAGCAGGGGAAACCCCTCCACCTGCCGCCTAGCAAATGCCTTCACTTGTAAATATCTGAACATGTTTCCCGGGGGGAGCTCAAACTTCTCCTCCAGCCCTCCCAGGCTCGCAAACCTCCCCTCTATAAACAGGTCCTTCAGCTGCCGTATGCCCACCCTGTACCAGCTCTGAAATCCCCCGTCGATGTTCCCCGGGATGAATCTATGGTTCCCTCTTATTGGCGCCGCCAACAGACCTCCCATTTCACCCCTATGTCGCCTCCACTGCCCCCATATCTTGAGGGTGGCCGCCACCACCGGGCTCGTGGTGTACCTCGTGGGGGGGAGCGGCCATGGTGCCGTTACTAGGGCCCCCAGGCTTGTGTTGCCACAGGACGCCCTCTCCATTCGTTTCCAAGCTGCCCCCTCCCCTTCCATCATCCACTTGCGCACCATTGACACATTTGCCGCCCAGTAGTACCCCGAGAGATTGGGCAGTGCCAGCCCTCCACTGTCCCTACTCCGCTCCAAAAAGACCCTCCTCACCCTTGGGGTGCCATGCGCCCACACGTAGCTCATGATGCTACTCGTCACCTTTTTGAAGAAGGCCCTAGGGAGGAAGATGGGCAAGCACTGAAATAAAAACAAGAACCTTGGGAGGACCGTCATTTTGATTGACTGCACCCTCCCCGCCAGCGACAACGGTACCATGTCCCACCTCTTAAACTCCTCCTCCATCTGTTCCACCAGCCTGGAAAAGTTCAACTTGTGGAGGGTCCCCCAGTTCCTTGCCACCTGCACCCCTAAGTACCTAAAGCTCTTTCCTGCTCGCTTGAAGGGGAGTCTCCCAATACCCTCTCCCTGGTCCCCCGGGTGTATCACAAAAACCTCGCTTTTGCCCAAATTTAATTTGTACCCCGAAAAGTCCCCAAACTCTGCTAATAGTTCCATTATCTCCGGCATTCCCCCTTCTGGGTCTGCCACGTACAGCAGTAGATCATCCGCATACAGCGATACTCGATGTTCCTCCCCTCCCCTAGTCAGTCCTCTCCACCCCCCTGAACCCCTCAGTGCCATCGCCAACGGTTCAATCGCCAGTGCGAAAAGTAGGGGGGATAGGGGACATCCCTGCCTGGTCCCTCGGTGGAGCCCGAAATACTCCGACCTCCTCCCGTTTGTCACTACACTCGCCGTCGGGGCCGAGTAGAGCAACTTCACCCACTTAATAAACCCTTCCCCAAACCCAAACCGTTTCAACGTCTCCCACAGGTACTCCCACTCCACCCTATCGAATGCCTTCTCCGCGTCCAGCGCTACCACTATCTCAGCCTCCCCCTCCACTGCCGGCATCATAATTACATTCAGCAATCTCCGCACGTTCGTGTTGAGCTGCCGCCCCTTCACGAACCCCGTCTGGTCCTCATGGATTACCCCTGGCACACAATCCTCTATTCTAGCTGCCAGGATCTTTGCCAGCAACTTGGCATCCACGTTCAGAAGCGAGATAGGCCTGTAGGACCCGCACTGCACGGGGTCTTTATCCCGCTTCAATATCAGGGAGATCAGAGCCTGCGACATTGTCGGCGGCAGAACCCCCCCCTCTCGCGCCTCATTAAAGGCTCGTACCAGTACCGGTCCCACCAAGTCCACATTTTTCTTATAGAATTCCACCGGGAACCCATCTGGCCCCGGCGCCTTCCCCGCTTGCATCTGACCTATTCCCTTGACTAGCTCCTCTAGCCCTATTGGCGCCCCCAGCCCTTCTACCAGCCCCTCCTGGACCCTTGGGAACCTCAATTTGTTTAGGAAGTCCTCCATTCCCCCTCTCCTTGTCGGCGGCTCAGACCGATACAACTCCTTGTAAAAATCCCTGAAGACCCCGTTCACTTCTTGCCCCTTCTGCACTACCTTCCCGCCCCTCTCCTTCACTCCCCCAATCTCCCTAGCCGCATCTCGTTTGCGAAGCTGGTGTGCCAGCATCCTGCTCGCCTTTTCCCCATACTCATAGACCGCGCCCTGTGCCCTTCTCCACTGCGTCTCTGCCTTCCTGGTGGTCAGCAGGTCGAACTTGACCTGCAGGCTGCGCCGTTCTTCCAGCAGCCCCTCCTCTGGTGCCTCCGCATATCTCCTATCCACTTCCAATAGCTCCCCCACCAGCCTCTCCCTCTCCTGCCTCTCCTTTCTTTCTCTATGCGCCCTTATGGAGATCAGCTCTCCCCTGATCACTGCCTTCAGGGCCTCCCAGACCATCCCCACCTGCACCTCACCCGTGTCATTCAAGTCCAGATAGCTCTCAATGCTCTTCCGGACCCTTTTACACACCTCGTCGTCCGCTAACAGCCCCACATCCAGCCGCCACAGCGGGCGCTGGTCCCGCGCCTCCCCCATTTCCACATCCACCCAATGCGGTGCATGATCAGAGATCGCAATGGCCGAGTACTCAGCTTCCCGTACCCTCGGGATCAGCCCCCTGCTCAACACGAAGAAATCGATTCTGGAGTACACTCTATGGACGTGGGAGAAAAAGGAATACTCCCTCGCCCTCGGCCTACCAAACCTCCATGGGTCTACTCCTCCCATCTGCTCCATGTACCCCCTCAGCACTTCTGCCGCTGCCGGCCTCCTATTGGTCCTTGCGCTCGATCTGTCTAGCCCGGGGTCCAGCACTGTGTTAAAGTCCCCCCCCATGATCAAGCCCCCTGCCTCCAGTCCCGGAATGAGGCCCAATAGGCGCCTCATAAAACCCGCGTCATCCCAGTTCGGGGCATATACGTTGACCATCACCACTTTCTCCCCCTGCAGCTTACCCTTCACCATCACATACCTACCCTCCTTATCCGCCACCACCTCCTCCGCCACGAACGACACCCTCTTTCCCACCAGAATCGCCACCCCCCGGTTCTTTGCGTCCAATCCAGAGTGGAACACCTGTCCCACCCACCCCCTTCTCAGGCGAACCTGGTCCACTACCTTCAAATGGGTCTCCTGTAACATTGCTACATCAGCCTTCAGTCCCTTCAGGTGTGAGAATACCCTTGATCTCTTGACCGGCCCATTCAACCCCCTCACGTTCCAAGTGATCAGCCGGGTCGCGGGACGACCCGCCCCCTTCCCCTGCCGATTAGCCATGTCCTGTTCCCTGCTCGCCCCGGGTCGACCCTCCCCTTCTGACCCGCTCCCCATGGCGATGTCCCCCTCCCCCCACCTCTCCAGTCCTCCACTTCCCGTTTCTGGTCTTTTCAGCAGCAACCCGGTGTCCCTCCCTAACCCCCCTCCCCCCCCCCCCAGGCTAGGACCCCTCCTAGCCGCGATGTACCCTCCATCGTACTCCCGTAAGTCAGCTGGTTCACGCTGACCCGGCTGCTCCTGCCCCACTCCGACTCCCCCCGGCTCGGGGGGGGGGCCTCCCCCCCCCTTGCCACTCCTCCCTGGCCCCGCTCCAGCGCGGGAAAGGTCGCCATTGCTAGCCACGCCCCGCACTCCTCCCCTCCCCCCTCCTCTGCCCCGCGCGCGGGAAAACAGAGGAAAGCCCGCGCTTTCGCCCTGCCACACCCCACCCCGCCATCTTCAGTTCCACCCCCGTCCCCGTCCATGCCTGTAAAAGAACCCCCCCTAGGAGCCCATATCCCCGATCTGCTCTCCCCCCCGTCCCACCTCCCCAACTTAACATTATAAATAACAGATAAATAACAAATAACAATGTACTTAACAGTCGCCCTCTACCAAACAGCATAAATAACCATAAATAACCATGAATAACCACAATAACAATAACTAAGGGAAGTTGGCAAAGGGGGAAAAAACATCAGAAGAAAAACCACAGCAAGAGTTCAAAATCCAAACAAAGAATTCAGCTGAAAGTACCCGAGCGGCTACGGCCGCCAAGTATCCCCTGGGTCTAATTCGAGTCCAGTTTCTCTTCCTGTACAAAGGCCCACGCCTCCTCTGGGGACTCAAAATAGTGGTGTTGGTTCCTGTAGGTGACCCACAAGCGCGCTGGCTGCAGCATTCCGAACCTGATCCGTTTTGCATGTAGCACCGCCTTCGTCCGGTTGTACCGGGCCCGCCGCTTTGCCACCTCCGCACTCCAGTCCTGGTAGACCCTCACCGTCGAATTCTCCCACTTGCTGCTCCTTTCCCTCTTGGCCCACTCCAGCACTCTCTCCCGATCGCTGAGTCGCTGGAACCGCACCAGCACCGCCCTCGGGGGCTCATTTGCTCTTGGCCTCCTAGCCATGACCCTGTAGGCCTCTTCCAGCTCCAGGGGCGAAGGGACGGCCCCTGCCCCCATCAGGGAGCTCAGCATTTCTGCTACATATCCCGGGAGGTCTGACCCCTCCAGGCCTTCTGCCAGGCCCAAGATCCTCAGGTTCTTCCGCCTCATTCGGGTATCCAGCTCCTCAAAACGGCTCTGCCATTTCAGGTGGAGTGCCTCGTGCACCTCTACCTTTCCCACGAGGACCGTGGCCTCCTCCTCCCTCACAGTCATCTCCTGTTGCAGCTCCCGAATCGACGCCTCTTGGGTCGCCTGGGCTCCCATCAGCCTGGTGGTCGTCGCATTCATTGACTCCAAGAGCTCCATTTTCAGCTCCGTAAAGAAGCGCAGGAGAGCGGCCTGCTGCTCCTCCGCCCATTTCCTCCATTCCTCGGGTGCTCCACCGGCCGCCATTTTGGTCTTCTTCCCCCGCTTTTTTTTGGGAGCTGCTGTTGCTTTCTTTACCACCCCACTCCGGGTACCGACCATAAAGTTGGTCTGGTTCTCTTCAGGGAGCCTTCCCCCACCGGGATTTGTCCTTACAGCGCCGTTGGGGCCCTCCAATCGGCCCGAAAACACCTTTGTAGCAGGAGCAGCCAAACGTGCGACTTAGCTGGTCATAGCCGCAACCGGAAGTCCTTCAAACACATTTGTAAAGCCTGTGGTGCCTCCGTATCAAATGAGGCAAAACAAGGTTATGAACAGATTGATTTTTTAAAATATAAAGTGACCTGGAAATCTCCGAACAAATACATTACAAGGTTACACGTGCAGAATTCTGCTTTCATTTTTCACCTTTATGTAATGCTGCAGTGAGAGCCATAACTCCACAGGCGGCATCATTAAAAACTCAAGATCGGCAGTTGTCATTAACTTTATTTGTACAAGATCAAATGGTCAGGTGAAGCCCAGGATCGGGTGCAATGCCATTATTGTCAGTTTGGATCTTTTATGTCTCGCTTGTGGAGATCATGAATTGGATTCAATTTGAATTTGAATTGGTTTTTGGAGCAAGCAATGAGATGGATCAAGGTGTTGCCCTGTCCACTCGGTGCATTGGCTCTGCAACTTAAAGAATGGGATAATAAGATTTAAACACCACTGCAAATTATAACTGTGGGTAAAGCAAGTTAAGGTCACAGTCACTGCTGATTTCTGGCAATGTACAGAGATCAAGTTTCACGGAGTCATCCTTTTACATCGGAAATGGAAAACAGAATCAACCACTGATTCAGCTCCTGTTTCAGTTCAAAGTGAGATGTTTGCTGGTGAATAACCTTTCGAAAAGCAGTAAATTAATACAAATCCAATGTCTGACATGCCAGTTATCCGAAAGATATTGGATACATGACTTCCAAGATAATATGAAATATGAGTATCGTTTTGGGGGAATTCTCCCAAAACGATGCTGGGGCCACCAATCAGCACAAGGACAGAAGTAGTTCGCTCAAAAAACCCAACAGCACTGCTACCTGCTCAACCAGCCATAAATGTGACTTTGCCCATACTCCAATAAATTAGAAGGGAAAGTGGCTGATAAAATAAATGCTGCACAGTCCCTCTGGTTTGAAACAAATCACTAGCAATAATAATAATCTTCTATACTCACATCCATGCCAAGAGAAAGAGAAGAATCAGCAATGTGCAATGAGAAAGACAGGGTTAAACTACACAAAGTTGATATTAAGGTTACAGTACTCACATAACACTGTCTCTGGCACCCTCTGCTGAATCCACTTGCAATTACAATGGACGCAAGCAAACAGAAGCAGCAGCTTTATTCTTCAAATAAAATGAGTTTTCATTTTGCACAATAATTTATTTTTCCAACTGGCTAGATGTGAAAGTTATTTTTTTTTGCATGCCACAACATTGTAAAAACACGGAAATATTTTTCACAGATATACATTCTGAACCACGTGCAGCAATTTACTACCTGGAAACGGTCAGCAATTTGACCAATTAATAAATAATTAATTACTGGTTGAGTAATTTGGTCCAATGTGGAGAACACTGCCATTGTCTCGCGCACGTTACTACAAATTACAAATCACTACAAGACAAACTTTTAAATTTCATATATTTTATGGATTGTTGCTTTGTGGTTGCAAAGATTCGCCGTGGAGATTCCAACATTGCACATACAAGTACACACAATGACACACACATGGCAATGAAGGGCTTCAGTTAAGTGGCTAGGTTTGAGAACTTGGTATGTTCTCTTTAGAGAGGAGAGGAAAGTTAAAATGACATTTGATCGGGGCGTTCCAAATCCTGAGGGGTCAGGGCAGAATGGATACCCTTCGGTACTGGGCTGAGCAGGTAATGGCAAAAGATTCTGTGACGATCGGAATACCTTGCCCCTTTAAGAGGCTTGTGATTATCGGAATACATTGCCCCTTTAAGAGGCTTGGAACCCTGGGGGACTCCGCCTCTGGCTACGCCCCCTGGGAAACAGTACTTAAGATGAGACTCCATTTTGCGAGCACACTTCTCATGGAGGCTGCCATTGTTCACTGCTTATTAAAGCCTTTGATTACTGACCTAACTTTCGTGTCGTAATTGAGAGTGCCTCAATTTAATAAGCAGTGCACATCAAGATGGACAGCGGTCTGAAACCAGAGAAACTCTACCTGGATGGCAGGACGCCTGAAGCCTCGGAAATCTTTAAACATTGGCTCCGGTGTTTTGAGGATTATCTGGACTCCTCACCGTCTGATGTCGACAGCGCTCGCAAGCTGCGCTTCTTACATGGCCGGGTGAGCCACCGAATCTCCGCCATGATTGAAACCGCTACGACCTATGAGGCGGCGATCGAAATATTGAAGAAACGCTTCATAAAGACTACCAATGAGGTACATGCCAGGCATTTGCTCTCGACCTGCAGCCAGCGCTCCGGGGAAATGCTGGACGAGTTCGTAGAAATACTCACCGCGCTCGCGAGGAACTGCGACCACAAAGCAGTGACGGCTGAAGAACACAGGGACTTACACATCCGTGATGCCCTTGTGTCTGGCATCAGGTCATCGTACATCCGGCAGCGGCTCCTAGAAGACGGGGCGAAGGATCTCCAAGGCACGGTAACGCTCGGCTTTTCTCTCGAAACGGCCCACTGTAACCTCCATACGTACTCCGCGGACCTTACGAATCCCTCTCGATCCCCTCCAGACTCGGCCACGCTACAGGCCTGTGCCACGTGTCGATCCACTCACTTTGGGGGATCCCCATGCTATTTCTGTGGGCAAGGCCAGCACCCACGTCAGCGTTGTCTGGCCCGATCCGCGACCTGCAACGACTGCGGGAAGAAAGGGCACTTTGCAAAAGTCTGCCTGGCTGGGCCCAAAGGCCACAAACAAAAGTCTCACCGGGCCCAGAAATCAAGCTCCCGGCCTCACAGACCCCGCAACGCGGCTGCACTGCGGCCAGACACGCCCACTTCTGACGCATCATCGACCTCGTGCGAGTCATGGGAGCGGCCATCTTGGCGCCGGCCATCTTCGAAACCCGACACGTGCGACCGGCGGCGGCGGCCATCTTGTGACTCCGGGCGGCCATTTTGTGAGTCCGACTCTGACTGCCCGCACCTAGGAGCGATCACGCTTGATCAATCACGGCCGAAACACCTGCGAAACTCGATGATGCGGGTGCGAATCAACGGCCACGACACTCCCTGCCTGTTCGACTCCGGGAGCACGGAGAGCTTTATCCACCCAGACACGGTAAGGCGCTGCTCCCTGCGCACCCATCCCGCCTCCCAAACTATCGCCCTCGCCTCAGGGTCCCATTTGGTTCAAATCACGGGGTATTGTGTCGCTGACCTCGCAATTCAAGGCGCGAAATACTCCCGTTTTAAACTGTACATTTTTCCTCAACTCTGCGCCCCCCTGCTGCTTGGCCTCGACTTTCAGTGCAGCCACCGGAGCCTGACACTGAAGTTCGGCAGACCCCTGCCCCCACTCACAGTCTGCAGCCTGGCGACACTCAAAGTTGCGCCACCCCGCCTCTTCGCGAACCTCATTCCCGACTGTAAGCCCATCGCCACCAAGAGTCGCCGGTACAGTACCCAAGACTTGACTTTCATCAAGTCGGAGGTTCAGCGGCTACTAAAAGAGGGGGTCATAGAGGCCAGCAACAGCCCTTGGAGGGCCCAGGTATTAGTAGTCCGCTCCGGGGAAAAGCAACGCATGGTTGTGGATTATAGCCAGACAATAAACCGCTTCACACAACTCGATGCGTACCCACTTCCCCGAATAGCTGAAATGGTGACCCAAATTGCCCAGTATCGGGTATTCTCCACGGTTGACCTCAAATCGGCCTACCACCAACTCCCTATTCGCTCAGAGGACCGCCCCTACACAGCTTTTGAAGCAGCCGGTCGGCTGTTTCACTTCCTCAGGGTACCCTTTGGTGTTACAAACGGAGTCTCCGTTTTCCAGAGGGCAATGGATCAAATGGTGGACCAGTATGGCTTACGGGCGACCTTCCCATACTTGGACAACGTCACCATCTGCGGCCATGACCAGCAGGACCACGACGCAAACCTGAGGAAGTTCCTCCAGACTGCCCGGGCCCTCAACCTCACCTACAACAAAGAGAAATGCGTGTTCCACACAACCTGGCTCGCCATCCTCGGCTACGTCGTGGAGAACGGGGTCCTAGGCCCGGACCCCGACCGCATGCGTCCCCTTAAGGAACTCCCCCTCCCCCGTAGCCTCAAGGCACTCAAACGGTGCTTGGGGCTTTTCTCCTATTACGCCCAGTGGGTCCCCAGATATGGGGACAAAGCCCGGCCACTCATTAAGACCACGGTTTTTCCTCTGACGGATGAGGCCCAGTCGGCTTTCAACCGTATCAAGGCTGGCATCATCAAGGCCGCCATGCACGCGGTGGACGAAGCCATCCCCTTTCAAATTGAAAGCGATGCATCAGACGTCGCCCTGGCTGCTACCCTCAACCAAGCGGGCAGACCTGTAGCGTTCTTCTCCCGAACCCTCAACGCCTCGGAAATTCGACACTCTGCAGTCGAGAAGGAGGCACAAGCCATAGTGGAGGCCGTGCGACACTGGAGGCACTACCTAGCTGGTAGCAGGTTCACCCTCATCACCGACCAACGGTCGGTCGCCTTTACGTTCGATAACGCACAACGGGGCAAAATAAAGAACGACAAGATTCTGAGGTGGAGAATAGAGCTCTCCACCTATGCGTACGATATTAAATATCGCCCGGGGAAGCTCAACGAGTCCCCAGATGCCCTGTCTCGTGGCACGTGCGCCAACGCGCAATTGGACCGCCTGAGAGCCATCCACGATGACCTCTGCCACCCGGGGGTCACCCGGCTTGCCCACTTCATCAAGTCCCACAGCCTGCCCTACTCCACAGGGGAGGTCAAGACCATGACTAAGGCATGCCCAGATCTGTGCAGAATGCAAACCGCAGTTCTATCGACCAGACAAGGCCTGCCTGATAAAGGCCTCTGGGCCCTTTGAGCGACTAAGTGTGGACTTCAAAGGGCCTCTCCCGTCCAACAACCGCAACATCTATTTCCTCACCGTCATTGATGAATTCTCCCGCTTCCCTTTTGCTGTCCCCTGCCCCGATACTACCTCGGCCTCCGTGATCAAGGCACTGCGCAGCATCTTCGCTCTGTTTGGTTTCCCCGCTTATATCCACAGCGACCGGGGTACATCGTTCATGAGCGATGAGCTGCGTCGGTACCTGCTCAGCAAGGGCATCGCCTCGAGCAGGACGACGAGCTATAACCCGCGGGGAAATGGGCAAGTGGAGAGGGAGAACGCGACAGTTTGGAAGGCTGTCCTCCTAGCCCTACGGTCAAGGAGTCTCCCTATCGCCCGCTGGCAGGAGGTCCTACCCGATGCCCTGCACTCCATTAGGTCGCTCCTCTGTACGGCCACGAACGAGACCCCTCACAATCGTTTGTTTGTCTTCCCCAGGAAGTCCACCTCTGGAGTCTCGCTTCCACCCTGGCTGACGACTCCGGGTCCAGTCCTACTCCGGAGGCATGTGAGGAGCCATAAAACGGATCCCATAGTCGAGAGGGTCCCCCTGCTGCACGCAAACCCTCGTTTGCCTACGTCGAGCACCCCGATGGCAGGCAGGATACTGTATCCCTGCGAGACCTGGCACCCGCTGGCTCTCCCACCGACTCCACCGATCCTCCCACCGACCCCCCCACTTCTACCGACGCTCCCGGCCCTACACCGAACGCCGACTTCGACAGCGCCCCCTCCATAGCGCCCCCTGCCCCCCAGCCGACACCGACCACCCTAATCACTCCTGATACCCCCCCCTCTCCAAGGCGGACAAAGCTTCAGTCAACCGTGCTCCCGGATAGACCACCATCGGAACCGACCGCATCCACGGCGCCACCACCGGAGCGGCGAAAGTCAGCACGGACTATCAGACCACCACAAAGACTGAACTTATAATTTAAAAACACTTCATCCCCGACGGACTATGTGTTTTTTTTAAAACAGGGGGTGAATGTGATGATCGGAATACCTTGCTCCTTTAAGAGGCTTGTGATGATCAGAATACATTGCCCCTTTAAGAGGCTTGGAACCCTGGGGGACTCCGCCTCTGGCTACGCCCCCTGGGAAACAGTACTTAAGATGAGACTCCATTTTGCGAGCACACTTCTCATGGAGGCTGCCATTGTTCACTGCTTATTAAAGCCTTTGATTACTGACCTAACTTTCGTGTCGTAATTGAGAGTGCCTCAGATTCCAAAGGCAGAACGAGGTAAATCTTTCTGATGGAGCAAGTGGTTAGGTTCTGGAATGGGCTGCCTGAGTGGGTGCTGGAGGGAGATTCAGTCATGGCTTTCAAAAGGGAATTTATTAATGATATGAAGAGAAAAAAATTGCGGGGGGGGGGGGGGGGGGGGGGAAGGGAGGCAGGCACAGAGCGGGCCACGTGAGTTGCTCTCACCGAGAACCAGCAAGATCACAATGGGTTCCCTTCTGCGCGGTAACCATTATATGATTCTATGATCTTATGCGGCTCACGGTTAATATTTATTTGTCTGATAATGTGGCTAGTGGTGTGCTGTGTAGACTCTGAGCCGTTTCAATACATTTAAGGTACAAGCTGCGATTGTAGATTCTGCAGCCTGAACAAAAGAAAAATCACCAATCGACCCAGGAGATCCTTCAACAAGCTTCCATCAGGAACTCTTCCCCAGGGGTGCTTGCACTGAAAAGGCTTTTACAGGACCCGCAGCAAATTTATTCTAGAAATGATGTGGAAGGAAAATGTAGAGAGATTGTACAGGCAGCAGGATCTGCCTTGCGAGACTAAGCACAAGGTCACATGGGAGAGTCGGGCAGGGGGTCCAAGAATTGTGAAAGGTACTTTCCACTTACAATTGCCATCTTAAAAAGTCATCAGCGCACACAGCTGGAGGTAGCACTCTCTTTCCAACATTATAAGCAGAAAACTGGATGATTTGACCTTTTGAGTGAAAACCATTCACTGTTTCTTGTACTTTTTGCAACCCCACTGGCCCATCTCCATCCATGCAGTCCACAAAGAATTCAAAGCATGAACATTGTATTGATCTATCATGGATCCATTATTTAAAAGACAACACGTTTATAAACAGAGGAAACACACTTTCACTATAATGCCCATGGGCAATGATACTACAAGTAACATAACTAAAGTAAATAAGCTGCTCCACAATCTGGATTCACAATTAAAGAAACACAAACACTGGACCATCTCCGATTGTCCCACCTCAGTGCAAAATTAAATCGACACACAGCAACAAGGCTCAATCGCAGGTCATGCGTGAGAGTTTCAGACAGTGCCATGAAGAATGGCTTTATGGTACATGATTAGTTGTCTGATGTGATGCAGCAAGACAGGGTTAATCCACATAGCTGCCTGTAGGTACCCAAGAAAGATTGACATGAGCCGGTGACTGTAAGGATCACTGGTGAGTTGACGCAGGCAACATTCTCCCCTTGGCCGTGACGGGACTTAAAACATCATGCGGCTCTTCAGAAAAACATTATAGATTTGTCTGATTCCACAGCACATGGTCAGGAAAATGAATCTCAGAGATTGTCACCTAATGGCAGTGACAACAGCAAGTGACAAAATGGTCAATTGTGGCTTTGCAGAAAGCCTTCAAAATTCCACAAAGTCTCTATAAGCCTCAATCCTGACCAACACTTGCATATTGCTCCCATATCAAGGAAAACTCTTCTAAAACCTCATTTCTGGATAGGATATGCTGCAGCATAGAATACAAGACAGGGAGTTTATGTTAGAACTCTAGAAAACACTAGTCAGACCACAGCTAGTGTACCAAGTACAGTTCTGATCAATACATTTCAGGAAGAATGTGAACACGAGAAGGTTATGGGGGAAATTCATGAGGATATTACCAAGAATGGAGAATGTTAATATGAGGAAAGACTGGATAAACTGCATAGTTTTCTTTAGAACAGAGGAGGCCGAGGAGAGATTTAACTGAAGTCTCGGAAATGATGAGGGGTTCAGATGGAGCAGAGATGAGGATCTATCACCCTCAACAGAAACCTTCACTGCATTTGAAAAAAATACTTTTCTGTGCATTAGAAGTGTTGTATCAGGCAAGACAATAGACCAAGAGCCAGACAATGGGATGATAGACTGGACAGCTCTTTTCAGGTTAGCACTGTTACAATAGGCCAACACACCTCCTTCTGTGCCATAAACTTCTACGGAAGCTTATTTGTTGGAAATCCAGCTTTTAAAAACTTCTCATCTGACCTGAGCTACTATTCCTTCAAATTTAGGTCAACTTCAGATTATAGAGACAGTAATAATTTTTAGAGTGGAGGTGCCAATGTCTGGTTTCTTTTGTGAATCAGAGTACAAAACTAGACTGCTTCTAATTAACTGGTTGCTGCCCAGTACCCGGCGTTTCAAAGGTCACCAGAGCCTCCCACATCTCTCTAGTCTCCTTCAACACAGATGGTGATTATATTTGTTTTGAGACCTTTTAGCCTGTGTCAGGTTTTGATCATCAATGGAGACCAAGGAACCAATATGCAAGACTCTGACGATGTGGAATCTGCATGGGTGGAGCTGAGAAACACCAACGGGCAAAAAATGTTAGTGGGGGTTGTATATAGGATTTCCAAACTGTAGGGATGATGTTGGGAATGGCATTAAGCAGGAAATTAGAGATTCATGTAATAAAGGAACATATGTAATTATGGGTAACTTTAATCTGCATATAGATTGGGCAAATCAAATTGGTCACTATACAATAGAAGAGAAAATCTTGGAGTGTGTACGGGATGGTTTTCTGGACAAATACACTGAGGAACTAACTAAAGATCGGACCATCCTAGACTGGGAATCGTGTAATGAGAAAGGAATAATTGGCAATCTAGTTGTGCGAGACTCCTTGGGGATGAGCGATTAAAATATGATACAATTCTTCATGATTGAATGGCGGAGCAGACTCAATGGGCCAAGTGGCCTCATTCTGCTCCGATGTCTTATGGTCTTATAATCAAGATGGAGAGTGGTGTAGTTGTTCTTAAGACTATGGTCCTGCATCTAAATAAAGGAAACTACGATGGTATGAGACACAGGTCGGCTATGATGAAATGGGGAATGTTGCTTAAGGGATGGCGGTGGATAGGCAATGGCAAACATTCAAAGAGCACATGGGTGAACTGCAACAATTGTTCATTCCTGCCTGGCGCAAAAGCAAAATGGGAAAGGTGGCCAAACCATGGTTTACTAGGGAAATAGTATTAGATCCAAAGGAGAGAGAGAAAAATTGGCCAAAAAAAACAGCAGACGTGAGGATTGGGAGCAGTTTAGAATTCAGCAAGGAGGACAAAGATTGATTAAGATGAAAATGGACTACAAAAATAAGCTTTGGAGAATATAAAAATGGATTGTAAAAGCTTCTATAGGTATGTGAAGAGAAAAGGATTGGTGGAGACATATGTAGGTCCCTTACAGTCAGAAACAGGGGAATTTATAATTAAGAACAAAGAAATGACTAACATTAAATATATGCTTTGGTTCTGTCTTCACAAAGGAGGACACAAATAACAGAATGTTGGGGAACTCAAGGTTTAGTGAGAGGGAGGAACTGAAAGAAATCAGTATTACTAGGGAAGCGGGACTGGGGAAATTGATGGGATTGAAGGTCGATAAATCTCCACAGCCTGACAATCTACATCCCAGATTACTCAAGGAGGTGGCTCTCAAAGTATTGGATGCACTGGTCTTCTGAGATTCTACAGACTCTGGAACAATTCCTACAGATTTGAGTGTAGCTGATGTAACCTCACTATTTAAAACGGGAGGTGGAAAGTAAACATGGAATTATAGACCAGTCAGCCTGACGTCAGTGGTGGGGAAAATGCTTGAGTCTTACAGCAGATGTAATAGCACAGCACTTGGAAAGCAGTGGTAGGATCGGACAGAGTCAGCGTGGATTTACGACAGAGTAATTATGCTTGACAAAACTACTGGAATTCTTTGATTCTTCGAGGATGCAACTGTAATAGTTGACAAGATGGAGCCAGTGGATGTGGTTTATTTGGACTTTCAGAATACTTTTAACAAAGCTCCACACAAGAGATTAGTGTGCACAATTGAAGCACATGGGATTGAGGGTAGTGTACTGAGATGGATAGAAAACTGGTTGGCAGACAGGAAGCAAACAGTAGAAATTAACAGGTTTTTTTTCCAAATGCACGCAGTGACTAGTGGGGTACCATAGAGATCAGTTCCAGGACCCCAACTATTCACAATATATATCAATGATCTAGATGAGGGAGCTAAATGTAATAGGGGCGATTCTCCAAGCCCCGCGCCGGGCCGGAGAATCGGAGCAACCGCGCCACGACGCCCCGACGCCGGCGTGTGATTCTCAGAGGTTCGGAGAATCGGTGCCATTTGCGCTGGCACATTTGGCGCGACGCCAGCCGCGGGCCGCTGGAATCGGCGAGGCGAGGCGAGGCCGCAGATTCTCCAGCCCGGATGGGGGGGCCTCCGATGGGGTTTGGCCCACGATCAGGGCCCACCGATCGGCGGGCCGGCCTCTCTCCTCCCCCCCGCCCCCCCCCCCCCACCCACCCACCGGGCCTACCTCCTGGTGCGGCCAGCCACTGACCCCTGAACACCGACCCCATGTTGGGTCGGGGCCGGCGCGCGGAAGAAGTCCCCCACGCATGCTCAGGTTGGCGCAGCCCAACTGCGCATGCGCAGGTTGGCGCGGCACCCATTCGCCGCCACATAAGGAGGCTGGAGTGGCATGAACCACTTCAGCCCCTGTTCATACATTGAACCCGTTGAGAGTCATTATTGCACTTCTCTGAGGTATAAAACACGATATCTTGCAGTGGGTTAGCCCTGTTGCCTCACGGCGCCGAGGTCCCAGGTTTGATCCCGGCTCTGGGTCACTGTCCGTGTGGAGTTTGCACATTCTCCCCGTGTTTGCGTGGGTTTCGCCCCCATAATCCAAAGATGTGCAGGCTAGGTGGATTGGCCACGCTAAATTGCCCCTTAATTGGAAAAAAATAACTGGGTACTTTAATTTATTTTTAAAAAATACACAATATCTTGCGATGAATATAGAATAGTTTAAACTGTCGGCTCCATCATCTTTCCTTTCTTCACTGGGAACTCCACCCAAGCCACAGGATCAATGGATTTTTAATGTCTAAGACCGACATGGTCACAAGGGGGTGGAGAGTTTGCAGGTAGCAGCAACTCGCAATATTCAGTCATTGCCTTGGGTCAGAATGCCAGTGAATATTCCAACATAGAATCATAGAATCACTACAGGGCAGAAGAAGGCCATATGGCCCTTTTGTCTGCAATTACCCTCCGAATGAACACCCGGCCTAGGTTCACTCCCCTGCCCTATCCCCATAACCCCACCTGACCGTTGGACACTAAGAGGCAATTTACAATTTCTAATTTACCTAACCTGTACATCTTTGGACTCACAAAAACAACTCACAAAAGACACATCTGCATTTGATAGGGTGGCAGGGCGCTCGAATACTTTGCACCATAGATGATAATCAAACAATGTACATTCTGCCGGAGATCAAAGGAAATGATGTGTCCATAAAACAATATGTGGCAGCGTTGTGGCAATTAGTTTCCACGTGTAAAATTGGCACACTAACCAACGAGCTAATTCATGACAATTTACTGGAAAAACCTTCAATCTCATGAATTTTGGAACACCTCCCCATGGAGGAAAATGGCAAAAGCTGCAACTGCAGCAGTCCAAATGATAGCTGCCATGTTTGATTTTGAAGAGGTTAAACACCAATGGACCCTCAGACTCCAGATTGTAGCACAGCTTGCGCACTTGCCCGTCACACTCGGGTACCCTCAGAAATGAAACAAATTGTGGAGGTACCCATCAATTCACAGCTCTACGAGGAGAGAAGAAACATTAATTCATGCTCAAAGTTGAATCACTTTGCAAAGATGTGCAGGGCTGGTGAAGACTTCATCAGTTTGACACAGGGAGGGATCTACCCTCAAAGTGAAATATGACGTTTCAAATGGGGAGAAGTGGGTGCCGGGATAACCTTTCCCCTAGCTCTCGGGTGTCTGCAAACTGTCTGCTTGGAGCCAGTGTTTTACTTTTTTAGTCTATTATTTTTACTAATCGACATTAAGCAGGCTTTCGGGTAAGTTTAAAGCAGAAGGATAACACTTATTTGCAACATCCCAAATGTACAAAAAACACACTCCCTCATGCACATAGGTAAAAACACAAATAATGATTATTCTACAGAACAAAGCTTGCAGCTGGAATATTAACAGGATACAAGAAGCAAATCGCATTTACATTGAGTTCTATTAAGTGCACAGAGTACAGGCCTGGACGGATTCCCTCTCGTGGTTCATTCAAGATGAACGCGCCAAGGACCCAGATTCAATCCGGCCCCGGGTCACGGGCCATGTGGAGTTTGCACATTCTCACAGTGTCTGCGTGGGTTTCACCCCAACAACCCAAAGATGTGAAGGGTAGCTGGATTGGCCACGATAAATTGCCCCTTAATTGGAAAAAAAAATGAATTGGGTACTCTAAATTTATACAAAACAAAAGAAGATGAATGGAATTTGGAAGTCGCTGATTTCCAAATGGGGTTATGGCCAAGTTTCTGCAGAAGCAAATTTTTCTGGGGAGGATAAAACAAATTAGTCCCTCTCACAGGTTGACGGCTTGTTAGACAGGGTTCTGTTCTTCTGGCTGGAGGAATGGTCCCTCTTGCCCTGATGGCTTCTAGACTAACTGGTTTCTCCCTGATACTTGGGTGAGCAGGATTCATTACACCTGTGGCCAGTTTTGCTCACATGATCAATACATCTATTGTCTGCTCAGAACGAGTTCACATTTGAAGCCATAGCCACACAATGGGAGATGCATGATGGCCATCCATGCCTACTCATGATTTTCTGCTTTCTACAGCTTCTTTTTGTTAATTACTGAGCTCAAGTGCAGAGTGTCTTGAATTATAGGTTTGGTAAATCTACGAACAAATAGTCTGAGTTCCACAGATGGTTCTGATCTGCTATGTCCATTCAAGAGGCACATCACCCATGGTTATTCAACCAGGAATCTTCAGGAAATTTGGGGTCATTCGGCATCTGCGCAGAAATTGCAAAAGAAGGGTGATGTCGGTATAGAAAGCAGGATGGGAAACCGTGATATAATTGAACAGATTAGCATTGAGGTGGAGGAAGTTTGCGGTTTCAGCAGGCTTAAAAGTGGATCAATTCCCAGGCCCAGAAGAGATGTATCCTAGGCTGTGTAAAGCAAGGAAGAAAATTGCAGGGACTTTGATGCTAATTTTCAAATCCTCTCTGGCCAAAGGACAGCTAATGTAGTACTATTAATCAAGACGGGAAATGGTAAACCCTAAACGTGGCCTTGTTTGCAGTGACACAGCTGTTACTGAGCAGGCCCCCCCTTTGGTGATTTTGTATGCATCGGATGGTGGCTGCCAGCGAAGATGTTAACTTGGCTGAAAATCTCGGCTCTGCGGTTCAGGTTGTCAGGGCTCATTTCAAAGAGTTGCAGAGTACTTTTATGGAGGTGATGGAGGGACAGGAGGTGGTTCTTGCACTTGAGAGAGCACCTTTTCCACACCCATGGACACCACTACCTCCGACACCTGCGCTCTCAACGGGGTGATGATCCCGTTTAGCAGCCGCCTTATATTGCTTCGAAGGCTGCTTGCCCTTTACGAAGCCAGTTTGGTCCTCCGCAACCAACCCGCAACACAACCTTCCATCCTTCCCGCCACCAACTTCGCCAGCACTTTCACCTCCATATTTAACAACTTTTTGTCAGTATTCACTCAGGAAAAAGATAATGTTGTGGAGGAGAATGCTGAGACCCAGGCTATTAGAATAGATGGCATTGAGGTGCGTAGGGAAGAAGTGTTGGCAATTCTGGACAAGGTGAAAATAGATAAGTCCCCGGGGCCTGATGGGATTTATCCTAGGATTCTCTGGGAAGCCAGGGAAGAGATTGCTGAGCCTTTGGCTTTGATTTTTAGGTCATCATTGGCTACAGGAATAGTGCCAGAGGACTGGAGGATAGCAAATGTGGTCCCTTTGTTCAAGAAGGGGAGTAGAGATAACCCCGGTAACTATAGGCCGGTGAGCCTAACGTCTGTGGTGGGTAAAGTCTTGGAGAGGATTATAAAAGATACGATTTATAATCATCTAGATAGGAATAATATGATTAGGGATAGTCAGCATGGTTTTGTGAAGGGTAGGTCATGCCTCACAAACCTTATCGAGTTCTTTGAGAAGGTGACTGAACAGGTAAACGAGGGTAGAGCAGTTGATGTGGTGTATATAGATTTCAGTAAAGCGTTTGATAAGGTTCCCCACGGTCGGCTATTGCAGAAAATACGGAGGCTGGGGATTGAGGGTGATTTAGAGATGTGGATCAGAAATTGGCTAGTTGAAAGAAGACAGAGGGTGGTAGTTGATGGGAAATGTTCAGAATGGAGTTCAGTTACGAGTGGCGTACCACAAGGATCTGTTCTGGGGCCGTTGCTGTTTGTCAATTTTATAAATGACCTAGAGGAGGACGCAGAAGGATGGGTGAGTAAATTTGCAGACGACACTAAAGTCGGTGGAGTTGTAGACAGTGCGGAAGGATGTTGCAGGTTACAGAGGAACATAGATAAGCTGCAGGGCTGGGCTGAGAGGTGGCAAATGGAGTTCAATGTGGAGAAGTGTGAGTTGATTCACTTTGGAAAGAATAACAGGAATGAGGAATATTTGGCTAATGGTAAAATTCTTAGCAGTGTGGATGAGCAGAGGGATCTCGGTGTCCATGTACATAGATCCCTGAAAGTTGCCACCCAGGTTGATAGGGTTGTGAAGAAGGCCTATGGTGTGTTGGCCTTTATTGGTAGAGGGATTGAGTTCCGGAGCCATGAGGTCATGTTGCAGCTGTACAAAACTCTGGTACGGTCGCATTTGGAGTATTGCGTACAGTTCTGGTCGCCTCATTATAGGAAGGACGTGGAAGCTTTGGAACGGGTGCAGAGGAGATTTACCAGGATGTTGCCTGGTATGGAGGGAAAATCTTATGAGGAAAGGCTGATGGACTTGAGGTTGTTTTCGTTAGAGAGAAGAAGGTTAAGAGGTGACTTAATAGAGGCATACAAAATGATCAGAGGGTTAGATAGGGTGGACAGCGAGAGCCTTCTCCCGTGGATGGAGGTGGCTAGCACGAGGGGACATAGCCTTAAATTGAGTGGTAATAGATATAGGACAGACGTCAGAGGTAGGTTTTTTACGCAGAGAGTGGTGAGGCCGTGGAATGCCCTACCTGCAACAGTAGTGAACTCGCCAACATTGAGGGCATTTAAAAGTTTATTGGATAAGCATATGGATGATAATGGCATAGTGTAGGTTAGATGGCCTTTAGTTTTTGACTTCCCATGTCGGTGCAACATCGTGGGCCGAAGGGCCTGTACAGCGCTGTATCGTTCTATGTTCTATGGGCCTATACAACCCCGACTCCAACAGGTCCTTCCCCTTTTTTAGGTATTGATGTGATCGTTGCCTGCGTCATCATCTCCGGCAGCTCACCTTTCTTGAACGCCTCATTAAATACCCCAAGCGAAGTGATGCCAAGTCCATCACAAACTCCTTACAGAATTAAGCCCGGGACCTTCCCCAACTTCATACCCCTTGCACTGTCCAATATCCCCCTCAGCCCCTGAGGCTCCTCTAGCGCCTGCCTCTTCTCTTCCAATTGTGGGAACTCCAGTTCATCTGAGGACCATCCCATGTTCCCCTTGTCACCTCCCAGGTCTGCCCTGTAGAGCTCCTTATAGTAATCCCTAAACAGCTCGTGACACCATATCCCCTGCCCCAGTCCGTATCTTCAATATCTCCCGGACGTGGCCTGTCTCCGTAGCTAATGCGCTACCATTCGACACGCCTTCTCCCCTTATTCGTACTGCAGCCCCCCTTGCCCTACGCAGCTATCCTACAGCCGTCCCCATTGTCAACCTATCAAATTGCCCATCATTTTTTCCTCCTTGCCAATCCCTCTGTGGTGGGCGCCCTCGAGTACTCCCGATCTACCTCCACTATCTCGTTCATTAGCCGTTCATATTCCTCCCTCCTTTCCCTATCCGCATGTGCCTTGAACAAGATAATCTCCCCTTGTACCACCTTTTAGCGCTTCACAAAATGTGGCCGCCAACACTACCCCGTTTTGGTTCCAATTTACATGATCTTTAATCAGAGCCCTACTTTGTCACAAAACCCGCTATCTGCCAACAACCCCGAATCGAGACTCCACCCCAGCCTCTGCTCCAGTCCTGATCTAAGCCGAATCTCCAGCTAGTGGGGCGCATGGTCCAAGATTACTATCCCCGCGTATTCTGCCCCCTCCACCCCAACAAAAAACACCTGGCTCACCACAAAAGACTTGATTCTGGAATACATCCTCTATACATGTGAGAAAAATAAATACTACCTTCCCCTTGGGATCTTGAAGCACCACACATTTTTTTCTTTCTTTTCCATAAACCTGCCCTGCTCCTTTGCCATTTGTATTCTAGTCATTCTAGGCTCGACCAATCATCTTTGGCTCTCGGACACAATTAAAATCTCCTCCCATAATCAACTTTTGCGGGGCCAAGATTGAGGGGATTGCTGCCATGAACCCCCTCATAAACCCTACATCGTCCCAATTCGGTGCATACACATTCACCAATTCCACCGTGGTCCTTTCCAATACCCCACTCACCATCACATATCTCCCACCCGGGTCTTTCACTTCCTTCGTGATCACAAGCCCCATTTTCTTATTCATTAAAATTGGCACCCACGCGACTTTGAACCAAACCCCGAGTGGAAAACCTGACCAATCCACCCCTTCCTTAGTCTAACCTGGTCCTTCACGCGGAGAGGTGTCTCCTACAGAAAGACCATCTTTTACACTTTTAAACACCTTAGGTGCGCAGATAACAGATCTCTTCACCGGTCCACTTAGCCCTTGCACGTTCCATGTTATCAGCCTTACCAGGTGCTTACGCCTCCATTCCCTTCTACCATCTGCCATCCTCACATTTCAGCTCTACCCCCATTAATTTCACCCTGTATCTGGCCTATACAAAATCGTCCCTTTCTCTGCCACTGACCATGTTTCTTCTCCAACCTCCCCTCGTTGCATCACCCTCCCTTCCCCACCACCCTCTTCGGCCACCTGAAAATCACTTATTGTCACGAGTAGACTTCAATGAAGTTACTGTGAAAAGCCCCTTGTCGCCACATTCCGGCGCCTGTCCGGGGAGGCTGGTACGGGAATCGAACCGTGCTGCTGGCCTGCTTGGTCTGCTTTAAAAGCCAGCGATTTAGCCCAGTGTGCTAAACCAGCCCCCAATGAAATGAAAATCGCTTATTGTCACGAGTAGGCTTCAATGAAGTTACTGTGAAAAGCCCCTAGTCGCCACATTCCGGCGCCTGTCCGGGGAGGCTGGTACGGGAATCGAACCGTGCTGCTGGCCTGCTTGGTCTGGTTTAAAAGCCAGCGATTTAGCCCAGTGTGCTAAACCTGCCCCCAATGAAATGAAAATCGCTTATTGTCACGAGTAGACTTCAATGAAGTTACTGTGAAAAGCCCCTAGTCGCCACATTCCGGCGCCTGTCCGGGGAGGCTGGTACGGGAATCGAACCGTGCTGCTGGCCTGCTTGGTCTGCTTTAAAAGCCAGCGATTTAGCCCAGTGTGCTAAACCAGCCCCCAATGAAATGAAAATCGCTTATTGTCACGAGTAGGCTTCAATGAAGTTACTGTGAAAAGCCCCTAGTCGCCACATTCCGGCGCCTGTCCGGGGAGGCTGGTACGGGAATCGAACCGTGCTGTTGGCCTGCTTAGTCTGCTTTAAAAGCCAGTGATTTAGCCCAGTGAGCTAAACCAGCCCCACCCAGCTAAACCACCTCTCTTGGCCTTCTCCCCCACCTAGCATTACCTGCCAGCATGACAACTCCTCTCCAAAGACTCCACCTGCTGACCCCCCGCCCTCACCTCTCTGTTCTGTGAAGAAGGCTCCCCATGGACCTCCCCCTCCCCCACCCAAACAAAGACTCATCCCGAACCATAGATCACCCCTCCATAAACAAACAAAAACAAAAAACACAGCCACAGGTAGCAGGAAGGGGGTGGGGGCAGCCATCCCCTTACAAACTTTTCACCCTTGCTACTCTTTGTCGCCCTGACAGTAAAAGGAAGAAAATAACCTCCCCATCGAAGGAAAGGGGAAAAAAAACTCCCTCCAACCCCCACTCTACCCATGATCTCGATTACCTCAAAGTGCCAGCACCTCTATCTCACGGATTTGTTCAGTTCAGTTCTCCTCCAGTTAAAGCTCCTTGAAAAAAAATCACTGGCCGCTTCTGGGGTCGCAAAATAGTATTCCCAGCCTTCATTGGTCACCTATAGTTTCGCCAGGTGGAGCACCCCAAACCTGATCCGCTGTTTATACAGTACCACCTTGGCCCTGTTGAACCCTGCATGCTGTTTTGCCAGCTCAGCTCCAATGTCGTGGTATATTCGGACCTTGTTCCCTTCCCATTCACAATTGCGCTTCTCCCTGGCCCACTGCAGAATCTTCTCCTTCTCCATGAATTATGGAGCCTCACGATCACTGCCCGTGACAACTCCCCCGTTCCAGGCTTCTGCCTCAGAGACCGGTGTGCTCTGTCCACCTCAGTGGCCTTATCCAGCACCTCCTCTGCCAAAAGCCCCGTCAGCATCCTTAAAACGTACCTCACGGCACTCGCACCTTCCACCCCTTCAGGCCAGCTCACTGTAGGCAGGTTCTGCCTTCTCGACCTACTTTCCTGCTCCTTCACCATTGCTCTCAACATCTTACAAAGGTCTCTTAAGAGAACCACCTCTGCCTCCAATGCTATCATCCGATCACTGTGGTCCAACATCACCGTCTCAATCTCTCGAATCTGCAACCCCTGTGCCTCCAAGCATTTCTCTACCCTCTCCATCGAGCCCTTCAGGGGTGCCACAGCCCCTTCGATGGCCTTTGAGCGTCGGCCTCCTGCATCTCCTTCCTCTGCTGGCAGAACTCTTCCTCGATGAAGGCCATCAACTGTTCCATCTGGGGCTTTGCTACTTGCACTGACCCTTCCCCCTCCTCCATCCTTCCACTGGCTGTTGTGCCACAGGTCCCTTCCAACTCCTTGACCAAGTCCTTCACCTTCTTTGGTAACCAGCAGGCACTCCCAGGGGAACTTCTCCTCCGACCTTCAGTTACACTTTTTCGTCCAAGTTGCACCTGATTTTGGGTTTTAAAAAAAACACTTTTCTACGCCTTCAAGCAGGAGCTGCCCTCTATGTGACCACTCACACCATTGCAAGAAGTCCTTCCTCAAAGAAGTCTAACAGATTTGTCAGACATGACCTCCCCTTGATGAAGCCGTACTGACTCAGTCCTATTTTATCATGCATTTCCAAGTACTCTGCAATCTCATATTTAGCAATGGACTCTAAAATCATACCAATGACCAAAGTCAGGCTAACTGGCCTAGAATTTCCCATCTTCTACCTCACTCACGTCTTAAACAGTGGTGTTACATTAGCCATTTTCCAGTCGTCTGGGTCCCTCCCTGCCTCCAGTGATTCCTGAAAGCCTTCACAATCTCCTCAGCTATCTCTTTTAGATCCCTGGGGTGTCATCCATCAGGTCCAGGTTATTTACCCACATTCAGATCTTTCAGTTTTCCCAGAACCTTTTCCTTAGTGATGACCACTACACTCACTTCTGCCCCGATTCTCCTGGTATCCCACTGTGTCTTCCACTGTGAAGACTGATGCAAAATAACTGTTTAACAGTTTTTTTTTTCCTATTGCTACTTCTCACATCCAACTCCAAACCCTAGGACTTGGCTCCTCCCTCTGCAACTGGAGCGTCAACTTCCTGACCCAAGAATGTACAAACTTCACACAGACAATCACTCAAGGCTGGAATTGAACCCGGGTCCCTCGCACTGTGGGGCAACAGTGCTAATCACTGTGCTACTGTGTTGTTTAATTTAAAACAAGATCCTTTAGTTTTACTGGGAGACGAGGGCAAGATTGGTACCTTCAAATATTTAATGCTCGATTGCACATGCACACTGTGCTGGGTATCAAAGTCTGTGGGTGTGGTTAGAGAAATTGAAACCAAGCAAGAAAGCTTGAGATAGAAAGCATTTTTAAATCATTGTAATAAAGCTCCTGCTTACTATTAGAACCTGGTTAGGTATCATCTCTGTATATGGAGGGCACAATATGAATATCCAAGAACTGAAGAGTTTTGCTCCTCTATATCATTCTTGTGACTGCAAGGCTGTAAACGTACATGGAGAAGCAACCAGACTTAAACCATAATAGATTAGGTGGCAGCCTAAACATTATCCTGATGAGATTTACAAAACATCCATTAATTTCATTAGTACCATATGGTTCAGTACAACAGACACAGCTGTCAGGGCAATGGTAGCTCATCACCAGGAGAATTCTTCCAAAATTTAGCATACACCTGACATTGCAACACAATGCAGCCCCACAAACAGTGGCTGAACCAGAGCCCATCAAATTTTACTTCAGTCAAACCTCTCAGTACACCAACTAAATAGGTACTCAGTCACACACCTCTAAAATGTTGACAGGTAAAGGTAGCTCTGCCAACATATGAACAGTTAATTCCTGGACTAGGAGCATTCTTAATCAGTCAAATTAACTGGAACAACTTCAATATTTCCCAAAAGGTTCAGGTGACGGTGGTGCAGTGGTATTGTCACTGGGCTAGCAATTCAGAGACCCAGGGCAAGAGTTCAAGTCCCACCAAGGCAGATGGTGAAATTTGAGTTTAATAAAAAAATCTGGAATTAAAAGTCTAATGATAATCATGAAACTATTGTCGACTGTCGTAAATTTACGTCATTGTCGTAAATACCCATCTAGTTCACTACTGTCCTTTAGAGAAGGAAATCTGTCAGCTTTACCTGGTCTGGCCTGACTCCAGACCCACAGCAAAGTGGTTGACTCTTAAAAATGCATTTTGAAATGGAGAGCAATTAAGGATGGGCATCCGGAGAATGAAAAAAGATCCCCAGGCGATGTTAGGCCATATTGATTTCATTCGGAATCTACTTGTACTGATGACGTTTTTACGGAGTGTTGTATGAACATGGCACATTGCAGGAGAAGCACTGGGAACGCTTTTATGTTATATGTTGAAAATGGCTACCTGCAGTGACAGCAATAAGGCGGAATACTCACTACATTAATCCAGTTCCTCGGAAAGGAATGTTGTATCTAGTCACATGCAGTAAACAAACAGTTTATACAGTGAACATACCTGTCTAGTGATCAGCTTTCACTGTAGGAGAGACGGTGACATAGTGGTAATGTCACTGAACTAGTAATCCAGAGTCCAGGCTAAAGTTCTGGGGACATGGGTTCATATCACACCATGGTGGAAATTAAACTCAATGAATAAAATAAAAATTTTTTAAAAACTAGTGACCATGAAACAGTTGTCATAAAACCCCATCTGGTTCACTACTTCTCTTTAGAGAAGGAAATCTGATCTGGTCTAGATGTGACTCCAGATGCACAGCGATGTGGTTGACTCTTAAATGGACCAGTAGGTCAATCAATTCAAGGGCAATTAGGGATGGGCAACAAATGTGGGCCTTACCGGCACCGACTCTTTCCCTCTGCCCTCAGCAGTACTGAAAAGGGCACTGAGCCTAGTGAAAGCAAATTCAAGGATAATTTGAACCATCCCAGTGACCTCTCTCCCAACACCAGCCTTGCAGCCAAACAGCCTTAAACACTTTTGGTTGACTGCAGCATGGTTGGCAATTTTTCTTGCTCCACCGGATTTCTGCAGTTCTTTTTCAGTGTGGAGTCCGACCTGCTCGCCACCAGTTTTATTTCTGCTATTTTAAAAGGGAAGCTTGCAGACCACAAAGGGACTAAACAAATAAGAGCTCTATTGGGAAGGTGTTGTCACACAGGCTGCTGGTGTAGACTGACTGTTAGTCCACCCAAACTGCCAATGATTTCATCAGTATGTCATGTGATCGACCTCTTACCGTTACTCTGTTCCAACTGGGAACAAACATGAATACACAACACATTCCAACCCACCTTTGGTGATAACTTTTACCGCGAGGAAAATCCAACCTCAAGCCTTTTAAAGTATGCAATAATGCTGCTCCTGAAGGACAATGCTCCCCAAAATGACTTATTCTTAACCACTGAGCTCACACTTGATGTAGGCTTTCGGTAAGTAAATACAATAATGCATGGTTGCAAACAAGTTGAAATGTTAAGCAGAAAAAATAACGTGGAGAAAGCCGAGAGGTTCTACAAACCATGAATCACAGCTCAATCAAGCCTATTTCACGTCACAAAGTGTAACTGCCGAGGACATGGTCACCAATGACATAACTGGAGAAGGAATTTGCAAGTGAGTCGGATTCCGCTCATGTCAATGTGTTGCCAATGGAATGGCGAGTTCAGCGCGCAATCAGAGAATTGTGACAGTCTGTCACCACACAGCCAGGACATCAACTGTGCTTCCAACCGGAA
Source organism: Scyliorhinus canicula (assembly GCF_902713615.1). Classification (NCBI taxonomy): domain Eukaryota; kingdom Metazoa; phylum Chordata; class Chondrichthyes; order Carcharhiniformes; family Scyliorhinidae; genus Scyliorhinus; species Scyliorhinus canicula. The sequence continues at coordinate 101,021,339 of NC_052160.1, read as the reverse complement.
AAAGCTCAACCATTCTCCATTCGTCCAATACTAGCATTTACTGCAAAGTTCAGAAGAAACAGTCAACCTCACTGCAACTCCAATTCCATTTAAAACTCACCCCAGCGAGAGGGGAACTTACCAGTTTTAAAAAAAATTCAGAGTACCCAATTCATTTTTCCAATTACGGACCTCAAAAGAGTGACCAATCCACCTACCCTGCACATCTTTTCGGTTGTGGGGGCGAAACCAGCGCAAGCACGGGGAGAATGTGCAACCTCCACACGGACAATGGCCCAGAGCGGGGATCAAACCTGGGACCTCGGCGCCACCGTGCTGCAGGGAACTTCCCAGTTGCACACAGGCAATTTTAAATCAAAATTGAGAGAATAACAGACACACTCAGCCAGCGTCAATTTGTGCACTTCCTAGTCTCACACTTGAGGAGGGCTTGCCATATCCTTATCATTATATGGTGAAAAGAATTGGACAGCTTCACAAAAGGATGAGAGGGGATAATCATGAACATGCGCTTGGTTTCCTTATTTGTGCCTTGACCTCTTATGCTCTTCTTCTGGGTTAAATTCTACTCATCCTATTACATCAAGTACTTAGTGACACCAAATGCCCATTGCCCCTGCCCAGAAATCTTCAGCACTAATTGAGCTAATGTGTTCTTTTGAACTGCCTTCCGCCCATCAGCGAGAGACTGAGATAGTTTCTGTCAGAGGAAGATGAGCTGCGAGCTTCAGAGCAAATTGCCATGGCAACTGGCAGCCTGCCAAACATGATGTCATCTTTTTGCCAGAAAGAATTCTTCATCCGAACTCCTGTCTGTCTCAGCGATTTCACTGGTATGTGGGAATTGCATCGCATCAGTGTGCAGTCAGCATTCCCTGCCAGGCAATGAATTGAGCAGTAGCCAGTACTGTACTACCCTGTGGATTACTTAATGCTGCAAGTCCGGAGGAGAAGTGACATCGACTCTCAAAATTGTGATCGCTGGGGTGAGCTGAACTAATACGAATGCAGAATTTTATAATTTGGTCACTCAACTTCTGGCTCATTACCTCTTGTGATGTGACTTTGGTTATAGAATCATACAATCCCAACATTCGGCCCTTCGAGTCTGCACCAACCCTCCAAAAGTCACCCAGGCCTACTCCCCGCCCTATCCCCCGAACCCCACCTAACCTTTGGACACTAAAGAGCAATTAGCATGGCCAATCCACCTAACCTGCACATATTTGGACTGTGGGAGGGCACCGGGGCACTCGGAGGAAACCCACGCAGGCATAGGAAGAATCATAGAATCCTTACTGTGCAGGAGGCCATTCGATCCATCGAGTCTGCACCGACCCTCTGGAACAGTACCCTACCTAGGCCTTCGTCACCACCCTATCATCAATTAACCTTTTGAACATTAAGGTACAATTTAGCATGGCCAATCCACCTAACCTGCACATCTTTTGGGTTGTGGGAGGAAACGGTAGCATCCGGAGTGCGCAAACTCCACCCAGACAGTCACCCAAGTTCGGAATTGAACCCGGATCCCTGGCGCTTTGAGGCAGCAGTACTAACCACTGTGCCACCCATAATATTATGTTTGTACCTTGCAGGCATATTACAAGTGCAGTTTGCTATCTTACATCCAGAGTAAAAATTTTAATTTGCTTAATATTAACAAGAAGTGATAGATAAGTTTCAGTCCCGTTAATAATGACACATTAAAAGCAAATTAGACAGGGATATCCTCCAACACGTCAACACCCAACCCAAACTAAAATGCATGTATTTGGAACCAGGCATCTGCCAAGCACACAGAAAGAGGGAGAAATGTCAAAAAGTGAAATCTTGTAGTACTTCATTCACCCACAAGAGGATGTCAAAACATTATGATAGCTTCCCCATCCAGCAGCCTCATCACTCTGCACAACTTACAGAAAACAAGCCTAAAACATAATAAGGAGACTGGAGCTGCATATATCGTCCATCACTTCTGGAGTATCCTGTTCATATACATCTGAAATTCTGTGCCTGTAACGTGCAAACACGTTCCAAAGGCGCTTCAGAAAGGTAATCAAACAGTAACTGAAAGTCATCCCAGAGGAGCAGGGATTAGGAAGACCAGTCCAAACAAGGATAAAAGCAAAACTTTAAATCCTGAAGGAGAAGAGAGTGGTGGAAAGCCAGAGGAGTTTGGTGAGGTAATTCCTCAATTTAGGGTCAATAAAGCTAAAGGCACAGCCCCTAATGACAATGTGAAGGAGAGCAGGGTGTGAGTTGGAGGAATGGAGATTTCAGAGCTCGGGGCAGTTTTGGGCTGCAGAGCATGGAGCGGGATTTACAAGCAGCCACCTTAAAAACAAGTTTCTCTTGGGGTAAAAACAGAAAATATTGGACAATCCCAGCAGGGCTGAAAGAGTCTATGGAGAGAGAATGGAGCGAGTACTCCAAGGCCCTGACCGCAGAGCTGCTGGCCGAGAGTAAATAGCTGCAAATGGACTTTAACCTGCTATCCACTCGGAAAGTAGTGTACTAAACGCGGCCAGACACAGGGGACCTTCTATGAACACCAGGATAAGGCTGGCCGCCTAGTGGCTCACCAGCTGAGAAAGCAGGCGGCCACGAGGGAAATAGCGCAGGCAAAAGATAGCAGAGGCAGACTGGTGGTGGAATAAAAAGAGGTCAACTGAGCATTCGAGACGTTCTACCGAGGGCGGTACACCTCCGAGCCCCCCGACGGGGATGCGGGGATGAAACAGTTCATTGACGGACTGGAAATACCAGTTGTGGGAGAGGACAGATGGGGGGGGGGGAGCTGGAAACACCAATAGTTCTGGGAGAAATCACAGAGCATCAGCTCCATGCAGGCGGGGAAGGCACCGGTACCGGACGGGTTCCCGGCGGACGTCAACAAAAAAATTGCACATGTTCGCAGACTCCCTGGCAAGGGGCACTTTGCTTCCTACACTAGTGCAGGCCACAATTTCAAAAAGACAAACACCCAACGGAATGTGGATCATATGGACCCATTTCGCTGCTAAATGTGGATGCGGAAATACTAGCAAAGGTCTTGGCTAAAAGGCTGGAGAGCTGTGTACCAGAAGTGGTTGCAGAAGACCAAACGGGCTTTCTCAAGGGTAGGCAGCTCACTACGAATATCAGGTGGCTGTTGAATGTAATAATAAACCCCCCTGGGGAGGGAATACCAGAGATCATTTCCCTCGATGCAGAAAAGGCTTTTGACAGAGTCGAATGGAAGTGATGTACCATCAATTGAACGCGAGACAAGTTGCTGAACAAAAGTATGGCTTTAATCTACTAGATGTTAGCCCTGCAGTCGATTACAGTAGAAGGACGACCGCCGGGAGAACTGGGTATTTATACCCCGCCCTGGAGGCGGGGTTAACTCAGCCTCTCGACCAATCGGGGAGCCATCGTATGACTGGTCTCAACCAACCGGTTGAGAGGCACATGACCTACCAGGGCCAATGATAAGCCGGTGTTCTGCACCAATGGAAGGCAGCTATGCTAATCATACCACCACATTCACCCCTTGCGGAGAAAGAAGCTGGGGGGGGTGTCAACGAGAGCTTTGGGGGGGGGGGGAGAGAACTGGTGGTATGAGTAGTAAGGAGAGAAGGAAAAAAAATGTATCCTTGGCTTCCCACTGGCCCACACATTTAGCAACAGTACATAGTGTCCATACAAGGTCCATGGGGGTGTTGAAGTTAAATGGACTCGATCAGCCTTTTCAATGCCCGTGACGTCCTGGCAGACCGCCACAGTGGAGTTGGTGACGTTGGTTCAGCCGATGGTGGTGGTTCAGCTGATGTCCGGGACTCCGGGAGCGATGGTCCTTGAACTGTCTCCGTACCCCGGGCTGTTGGGGAGATGCCATGGATGGGGGAGGGGTGGCCTGGGTGGGGTGGCCTGGGTGGGGTGGCCTGGGTGGGGCGCTGGGGGAAAAAGGACAGGGGGGGGGTCTGTCGTGAAGGGGGGAGGGGGGGGAGGGCCGCACGCCGGCGGGTGCCAGGTCCCGGAGGGAGACCGTGCCCTGCCGACCGTCGGGGTACTCCACGTACGCATACTGCGTGTTAGCGTGGAGTAACTGGACTTGTTCCACCAACGGGTCGGACTTGTGCACCCGCACATGCTTCCGGAGCAATATGGGTCCGGGGGCGGCCAGCCACGTCGGGAGAGGGGATCCAGAGGACGACTTCCTGGGGAAAATAAGAAGACGTTCATGAGGTGTCTGATTAGTTGTGATACAGAGGAGGGAGCAGATAGAATGTAGGGCATCGGGGATAACCTCTTGCCATCGGGAAATAGGGAGATCTCTGGACCGGAGGGCCAGTAGTATGGTCTTCCAGATGGTACCATTCTCCCGCTCGACCTGTCCGTTACCCCGGGGGTTATAGCTGGTCGTCCTGCTAGAGGCAATGCCCCTGCTGAGCAGGAATTGACGCAGCTCGTCGCTCATAAAGGAGGACCCCCGATCGCTGTGTATGTACGCGGGGTAGCCGAACAGGGAGAAGATGGAGAGGAGGGCCTTAATGACGGTCGATGTGGTCATGTCGGGGCACGGAATGACGAAGGGGAAGCGGGAGTATTCATCGATCACCGTCAGGAAGTAAATGTTGCGGCTGCTAGAGGGAAGGGGTCCCTTGAAGTCTATGCTGAGACGTTCGAAGGGGCGGGATGCTTTGATCAGATGCGCGCGCTCGGGGCGGTAGAAGTGCGGTTTGCACTCTGCGCAGATGTGGCAGTCACGGGTTACTATCCTGACTTCCTCAATGGAGTAGGGCAGGTTGCGGGTTTTTATGAAGTGATAGAAACGGGTCACCCCTGGATGGCAGAGGTCCGCGTGGAGGGTGCGGAGGCGGTCTATCTGCGCGCTGGCGCAGGTACCGCGGGACAGGTCATCAGGAGGCTCATTGAGCTTCCCAGGATAATACAGGATATCGTAGTTGTACGTGGACAACTCGATCCATCACCGCAAGATCTTGTCGTTCTTAATCTTGCCCCTCTGTGCATTATCGAACATGAAGGCCACTGACCGTTGGTCTGTGAGGAGGGTAAACTTCCTGCTGGCCAAGTAGTGCCTCCAATGTTGCATATCTTCGACTATGGCCTGGCTTCCTTTTCCACGGAGACGTGGCGGAGTTCAGAAGCCTGGAGGGTTCTGGAGAAGCTGGCCACAGGTCTGCCCGCTTGGTTCCGGGTGGCCGCCAGAGCTACTTCTGATGCATCGCTCTCGACCTGGAAGGGGAGGGACTCTTCGATGGCGCGCATCGTGGCCTTTGAGATGTCCGCTTTGATGCGGCTAAAGGACTGGCAGGCCTCTGACGACGGCGGAAAGGTCGTGGACTGAATGAGGGGACGGGCCTTGTCGGCGTAATTGGGAACCCATTGGGCGTAGTAAGCGAAGAAACCCAGGCAGCATTTAAGGGATTTGAGGGTATTGGGGAGAGGGAGTTCCATCAGGGGGCGCATGCGTTCGGGGTCGGGGCCTATCACTCCGTTACGCACTTCGTAGCCGAGGATGGCTAGACGGTCGGTGCTAAACACGCACTTATCCTTATTGTAAGTTAGATTAAGGAGTTTTGCGGTTTGGAGGAATTTTCGGAGGTTGGTGTCATGGTCCTGCTGGTCGTGGCCGCAGATGGTGACATTATCGAGATACGGGAAGGTAGCCCGCAATCCGTACTTGTCGACCATTCGGTCCATCTCCCGTTGGAAGACCGAGACCCCATTTGTGACACCGAATGGAACCCTGAGGAAGTGGTAGAGGCGCCCATCTGCCTCGAACGCGGTGTACTTGCAGTCACTCGCGCGGATAGGGAGCTGGTGATAAGCGGACTTGAGGTCCACCGTGGAGAAGACTTTGTATTTCACAATCTCGTTTACCATGGCGGAAATACGGGTGAGAGGATACGCGTCCAGTTGCGTAAACCGGTTGATGATCTGGCTGTAGTCGATGACCATCCGGTTTTTCTCCCTAGTCCGGACCACCAGCACTTGGGCTCACCAGGAACTGCTGCTGGCCTCGATGACCCCTTCCTTCAGCAACCTATGGACCTTGGACCTGATGAAGGTCCGGTCCTGGGCGCTGTACCGTCTGCTCCGGGTCGCGACAGGTTTGCAATCGGGGGTGAGATTAGCAAACAAGGAGGGGGTGTCCACTTTGAGGGACGCGAGGCTGCAGACAGTGAGGGGGGGTATAGGGCCGCCGAATTGGAAGGTCAAGCTCTGCAGGTTGCACTGGAAGTCCAGTCCTAGGAGTACCGGTGCGCAAAGGTCGGGGAGGATAATGAGTTTATAATTTTAAAAAACCTTCCCCTGGACCGTGAGGTCCGCGATGCAGCACCCGGTGATGCGGACGGAGTGCGGACCTGAGGCTAACCTGATTTTGTGTTTTACAGGGTGGACCGGGAGCGTGTCAGGGTGTACGAAGCTTTCCGTGCTCCCGGAGTCCAGCAGGCAGCCCGTCTCGTGCCCGTTGAGGTGGATTTGCGTCGTCGTCTTGGCGAGCGTGCGTGGACGTGACTGGTCAAGCTCAATGGCCGCGAGCCGTGGAGAAGATCCATAGTCGTCGTTGTCGTCCGAGTGGGTGCTGGCAGGACCTTGTGTGCCAGTCCAGGATGGCGGCGCCCAGGACCCGCAAGTGGAGTCGGGGCCCCAAGATGGTGGCGCCCTGGACCGGCACGTGGAGTCGGGGACCGAAGATGGTGGCGCCCAGACCCGCACGTGGGGTCGGGGCCCTAAGATGGCAGCGCCCAGGACCCGCACGTGGAGTCGGGGCCCCAAGATCGCAGCGGCTAGGACCCGCCCGTGGCGTCCGGGGCCCAAGATGGCGGCGCCCGCTGGGCCCTCGTGGTTGCTGGGGGCGGGGTTAGCGGTGCCGGTGGGCCGATCGAAGCGGCTGAGAGCGGAGGCAGAGAGGCGCGCAGGCTGGGCGCAGGGGCCCATGGGGGGGGGGGGGGGGGGGAAAGATTGGTGTGGTGCGCTGGAAGGGCCCGGAGGAGGAGATCCCCGGTCGCTGCGTGGTACAGCAGCGTCCGATTTGGACTGGCAAACCGACGAAAAATGGCCCTTCTTCCTGCAGCTCTTACAAAGGGCGGATCGGTCCGGGCAGCGCGGGCGAGGGTGTTTGGCAAACCCACAGAAATAGCAGCGGGGCCACGCAGACTTGTTGGGGCGTCCCGCGGCGCAGGCCTGAGGGGGGTTGGGAGCGGCGGATGGCGGTGGGGAAGCGTGCCAGGAGGCCCAGGGCGCTGCAGCGCGGCTGGGGACATAGGCGTGGGCGTTTAAGTCGGCAGCCTCCAAGGAGGTGGAGAGAGTCCGTGCCTCAGTTAGGCTGAGGTCGTCTTTTTCCAGCATCCGCTGGCGGATAGCGGCAGACTGCATCCCAGCCACGGAAGCATCTCTGATCAAAAGTTCCATGTGCTCAGTGGCTGAAACTTGGAGGCAGGCGCAATTCCTCCCCAGGACAGCGAGGGCCTGGTAAAAATCATCTAAGGACTCACCGGGGAACTGTTGTCTGGTTGCCAGCAGATGTCGGGCGAACACTCGGTTTACCGGCTTAAGAAATTGTCCTTTTAGCTTGTCCATGGCCACGTCGTATTCCTTTTCTTCCCCTATCATCACGTAGGCCGCCATGCCCACGCTGGAATGGAGAATATGAAGCTTCTGTGCCATGGTGGGGGGGCTGCTTGCGGTCGCCAGATAGCTATCGAAACACGCCAGCCAATGCTTGAAGATTTACGCTGCGTTCGGAGTTTGCGGGCTGATGCGGAGGCATTCGGGCTTGATCCGGAGCTCCATCTTCAAATTTCTAGTAGATTAAATTGATGTACCATCAATTGAACGCGAGACGAGTTGCTGAACAAAAGTATGGCTTTAATCTACTAGATGTTAGCCCTGCGGTCGATTACAGTAGAAAGACGACCGCCGGGAGTACTGGGTATTTATACCCCGCCCTGGGGGCGGGGTTGACTCAGCCTCTCGACCAATTGGGGAGCCATCACATGACTGGTCTCAACCAACTGGTCGAGAGGCACATGACCGATCAGGGCCAATGGTAAGCCGGTGTTCTGCACCAATGGCAGGCAGCTATGCTAATCATACCACCACAGGAAGTACCTCCTCAAGGTACTGGAACGGTTTGGGCTAGGACCCATCGTCTGGGTGGGACTCTTGTCCAACGCTCCCAAGGCGAGCGCTCCAACCAATACCACCAGCTCTGAATACTATACTTCCAGCTACAAAGAAGCACAAGACAGCGATACCCACTGCCCCCGTTCCTGTTTGCACTAGCAATCGAACCTCTGTCGCTGGCCCTGCGGGACGCGCAAAATCTGGAGGGGCATTCAAAGAAGTCAGAAGGCATAGAGTCTCACTCTGTGCGGACGACCTGCTCCTGTACGTCTCAAAGCCAAAGGAAGGACTGCAAGCAATCATGCAGATCCTGAAAGAGTTCGGAACCTTCTCAGGTTACAAACTCAATCTGGGCAAAAATGAGGCATTCCCAGTAAACCCAAATGGGGGAGGGACAGAGCTGGAGGGACTCGTGTTTAAAATAGCCCAAAATAGATTCCGATAGCTGTGGATCTAAATAGCCAGAGACTGGATACAGATCCACAAGTGGATCCTGACCAGCCTGGTGGAGGAAGTTAAAAAAGACCTACAAAAGTGGGACACGCTCCCACTCTCCCTGGCGGGGAGAGTGCAGACGATCAAAATGAACGTGCTGCCAAGGTTCTTCTTCCTGTTTAGATCCATATCGGTCTTCATCCCCAAGGCATTCTTCCAAAACGTAGACAGCTTAATTATGCCATTTGCATGGGGGGGACAAGAATCCAAAAGTCCTCAAACCAACACTGCAAATAAAACACTTACAAACACCTATAAATAAACCACTTCCTCCACAAAGAGACAGTAGGATACCCTTGGGCCCTGGAGACCCCACTATTAGAGGACCTGATGAACACGGACAGTAAAGGAGGGGGACTCTCTGGGAAAATATACGGACAGCTACTAGACAGAGCCCGAACACCACTGGACGAGACCAGATGGAAACGGAGGGGCGAACTGGGGACAGAAGTGGGTTGGGGACTCTGGAGCGAAGCACTGAGCAGGGCCAACTGCACCTCCTTAAATGATACACAGATCACACCTGACCAGAACCCAAATGAACAGGTTCTTCCCGGAGGAGGAGGACAAATGTGAACAGTGTAAGAGGGGCCCGGCCAACAACACCCACATGTTCTGGGTTTGTCCCAAACTTGTTGTGTTCTGGACAGCCTTCTCCGAGGCAATGTCCAAGGTTGTGGGCGTGAGGATCAAACCATGCCCAAATGTGACAATTTACAGGGTATGAGAGCAGCCAGAGCTACACATGGGGAAGAGGACCGACGCCCTGGCTTTCGAATCCCAAATCACATGCTAGAGAATCCTGCTCGGCTGACAATCAGCAGCACGACCCACAGCTGCTGACTGGCTTGCTGACCTTGCAGAATTTCTCCATTTGGAAAAGATCAAATATGTCATCCGAGTGTCAGGGGAAGGCTTCCTTACTGCATGGGAGCAATTTGTCGGCTTATTCCAAAACCTGCTCGAGGCCAGCAACAGCCAGTAGAGGCGGAAACTGGAAAGTTTAAGAATTTAAAAAAAGGCAAGGAGGAACGTCAGGGGCGCACAGACTGTAAATAGAGAAACTTAAGAAAAAGCCTTTTTGCACTGTACAATAAATGAAAGCGAACGACAATGTATAAAATTTCGAAATCGCCAATAAAAAGGTTTTTTTAAAAAGGAGAGAGCGGAGCTAACATTTCAAATCTGGATGACTCTGTCAAAGGTAAAGGGAACTGGAAATAGGATGACATGTTTACTGTTGTGGGGGGGGGGGGGGAAATGGAGCAGCGGGGGCTGGATGTTCTGCACTCTTGTTGTTTCAGATTACAGGATCTGCAGTAATTTGCTTTTGTCTAAGTCTTGGGGCATACTGCCCATGATTTATTGGCCATTTATTTTCAGTGAGAAGCACACATTCAAATCTCCTTTCTGTGCTACAGTGAGTGAAAGTCATTGCTGGGAACAGGATTGTAAAAGAGACTCTCGCACCCAGTACAAAAGCAGTATTGGAATTTACTTCACCCAAAAACAAAACATCCATTGCTCCCAATTTCTTCAAGGAATCATTTTGCAAAGTACACGTTGAAAATTATCAAGGGCAGGATGGGCTGCCCATAACCAACCTAAAAGGGTCCGATAATGCCTTGGTTTACAGACAAACTGGCAGATAGGGATACAGTTCTGACATTTTATCTATCGTAGTCGTCAGTACCAACAAGAATGAATAGAAGTTTATCACTGTTCAAATTCAACATCAGATCAACATGCATAATTTATCATTTGTGGACCATGTCAGTTATGCAAGGATAAAATCCAGAGATACACCCTTCTTCGAGGTCCCCCCCCCCCCCCCCCCCCCCTCTGCAGGCAAAACGTTTAAAAAGTGTACAATGTGAACGGGCGGAGGGGGGGGGGGTGTTCAGTGTTGGGTGTGTGAGCAGGAGATGGAGCAGGAAAGAGGGTCAGTGGGTAAAGACAGCAATGTGAGGGGAGAGAACGGGGAGGTGAAGAAGAGAAATGGCAGGTTCAAAAGAAAACCAGCAAAAGTTGATCAACAGCATTTAAAATCCATCACTTAAAGTTAACAATGTGTTAATTTTTATAAAGCTAATACATGAAAAAACAAGCTGCTACATAGAGAGAGAGACTGAGCACTCAAAACAGAGGTGAGAAAGGACACAATCAGATGAGCGGCTGAAGGAACAATTGAAATGTTGGATGTATAAAATTTGTGGTGCCCTCTTGGGCAGTGGAGAGAAAGGGTGCGCAACCTTAAGAAATAAAAACTGAAAAATTACGCATATTGGTCAATTTTAAGCACGTCCACGCTTCACAATTGATAAGTTCTCAATCTAATAAATGACATCTTTGTCAAATTAAGCAGATGGATCATCACTTTCCAAAGAATTACCTCATCTGACTAATTCATCCTCCCACATCACCAACCTCACAGTCCTGTAAATAATTGATCAAAAACTGCTTCTTATCCAATTCTCCTTGCCTTACTCATTCCTTCAATCTAATTCTCAATTCAAACTGGCATTTGTCTCTCTTGCCTACAATTAATGCTGGCAATCATTTCTCTTTTATTCCTTGACCACCCCTCATTCAATCTGCACTTGTTTTCAATCCCTGTCGAATTGAAATATTTTAAAATAATCAACCTGGGGGTACATTTATGGACTCCATCCAGTCTACACACAACAGAAGAAAATGCAATATATTTAAACTTGAGGAAAGAGAACATTCCCGTTTCAAAAAAGAAGAAATAGGAAGAGAAACTTTATGAGGAGTTCCATGAATATCAGGCACAAAACAGTAGCTTGGAGTTCTCATATTCAAATATTGGAAGAAATTAACCTGGCAATTTAGCTCAGAGTCGGGGAAGGAATTCAGTTAATTAAAGGAACAAAAAACATGAAGTTGAAAAAGGTCCTGTTGGGTGAAGTTAAAGTAAAAAGCAGAGAAAGCACTCTTGTGTTCAAGAGACAGCTGCAGTAACCAGATTTAAAGTGGGAACCAGACATCGAAGTAAATCAACGTTTGGTGACATCTTACAGCCTGAGAAGCAGTATTGGTCTGTTGACGCGGCTGGGTACCTGTGAGATTGCGTGGAAGCTTGAATGCATGTGACAATCCAGGACAAGGATTACTGAAAGGAGACTTGGAAATCCTGGATTTGGATCCTTGATGAAGGCATCCGAGAGTAACCCTCATGTGAGAGAAGATTTCAAAGTGTGCTTTTGAGAGAGGTGATTCGAAACTCTCATGTGGAAACCAGAGCTCCAGTCAGATCAGTTGGCTCACAGTGAGAAAAGCAGCTGAGGGGATGTGATGAGAAAGCTACACGTTTGTAGCAACATTTGTGAGTGATGTAAAACAATATTTGTTGTGGTACGATTAAATCTGATAACGCAAAGCTATGTGAGCAGGAAAGCGTTGAACTTAGGAACACTAAATGAGTTAAAGAACAACAGATTTTAACATGAATAAATGTAGATTATGCAAAAGAAGCAGGCGGCAATAAATATAGTTGGGACATAAAGAGGCCACTGGTAGAAACCAAAATAATTAAGTTGTGGATAGGATTCCTGATTGCAGTCCTCGGGTAACTGCTTAGCATGGAGCAGATATAATGATAATGTTTATTGGCGTCACAAGCAGGCTTACATTGAAGTTACTGTGAAAATGCCCCAGTCACCACAAGACTGCTCAGGTACACAGAGGGAGAAGTCAGAATGTCCAATTCACCTAAAAAAACAAGTCTTTCAGGACTTGTGGTAGGAAACCGGAGCGCCTGGAGGAAAACTGCGCAGACACGGGGAGAATGTGCAGACTCCGCAGATAGTAACTCAAGCCGGGAATCGAACCCGCTGTTGACCAACAGTGCTAACCATTCTGCTACTGTGTCGCCCATAACAATAAGGCAAATTAGGTAATCGGGGGAAATGATTTGAGTAATGGAACCCATAGAATCCCTGCAGTTGAGGAGGTGGCCATTTGGCCCATCAGGTCTGCGCCAACCAACCGAAAGAGCATGCTACCCAGGTCCACTCCCCTGTCCACCTCACCCTATCCCTAATCTAACCTGAAGGCGCAATTCTAACATGGCCAATCCATCAACCTGCACATCTTTGGACTAGTGAGATTAGTTCGAGTAGGTTTTGGTGGGCAGACCTTCCTTAAAAAAATAGATATATTCTAGACAATTCAGAGAAGATGGCACAGTGGTTAGCACTGCTGCATCATAGCACCAGGGACCCAGGTTCAATTCCAGCCTTGGGTGACTGTGTGGAGTTTGCACTTTCTCCCCGTGTCTATGCGGGTTTCCTCTGCATGCTCCGGTTTCCTCCGACAGTCCAAAGATGTGCAGGTTAGGTGGATTGGCCATGATCAATTGCCCTCAAGCATCTAGGGATGTGCGGGTTCAGTGGGGTTACTGGGTTTCATAGATAGGGCGGGAGCCTGGTTAGGGTGCTCTTTCAGGTTAGGGTGCTCTTTCAGAGTGTCAGTGCCGACTCAATGGGCCGAATGGCCTCATTCTTTACTGTAGGCATTCTGTAATTCTATGAAGCTGGCCAGGATGATTCCAAACCTTAGAATCTAAGGCTTCAAGGATCAACTTATACAGGAAAGCTCAAGCCATGAAACTTACTTTCACTCGGGTGAAACATGATACAGATCAAAGGGAGGTACAAGTGAATTGCTTTTTTGTACATGAACTTGAACAGAGAACTGAGGACCACAAGAAACAAAAACAAATTCACAGCTGTTGAAATTGGAAACCTGATATTTTTCCCCCTTCATCTGACGGGAGCAGGCAGTGGTGGGTAAAAGGGGTTATGGAAGCATTAGCAATACCACTGCTTGACTGTTTTCAAATTAAACATTTAGGCTGAGCAGGGAACGCCACAATCTGCAAGCTTTACCAGGACTGGACCCCGTTTAGCACACTGGGCTAAATCATTGGCTTTTAAAGTAGACCAAGGCAGGCCAGCAGCACGGTTCAATTCCCGTACCATCCTCCTCAAACAGGCGCCGGAATGTGGAGACTAGGGGCTTTTCACAGTAACTTATTAAAGCCTACTCATGACAATAAGCGATTTTCATTCATTTAATCAACTGTAGCCAATTTGCTGGGTTGAACAATCCTTCTCACACACTAGACAAACAAGCAATTGCAATGCTGTATCAGACATATAGGCAAGAAAGTTGCTGTTAAAATCTTAAAGGTTTTCAAGGGGGACACTTCTTCAGAATTGTTTTTAAATGAATAGAAAGTTCAATTATCTATGATGACATAAATCACTGCATTATTTACATGCAATCTTTCTAATAAAAACCATACGGCTCGTACTTTTCCCCAAGTTGACTGATGAGAGTAGTTCTAGAGCAGATTTAGGTGGGCAGACATCCCTTAAAAAACAGATGCAGTCTAAACAATTCAGAGCATTCTAATAGCATTACAGATGTATCGCAGCATAAATGTCACAAAATCATACTTTGTGCACAGAGATGTTCTTGGAGATTATTAAATGTGGTCTGTTTTTCCTGTGTGACACTTATGCACATGGCTAATTGATCGAAGCTTAAAATATTTATACTCAAGGAAGTTAAAATGGAATGTTTGCCCCAGACTACAAGATTGTTTTCCAGAAACAAAGATCTATTCTCTTTTCGAAAGGTAAATGGATTAAATGGTTCATTTGGGTACCACTGTGTCCCACATTTAGCTCTCAGTGCCCTGGACGTTTGAGAAACAAATATAGTTAGTTTGGGTCTTATTCAGTCTTCTCTTCAATCGGCTTCAACAATTTTGATTAAGCCAAATAAACTAAATTAAATAAACCGAGGGATAAATTAAAAGGGTCAGCCTCTTAAAGGGACACTGCCTTAAACAAAAAGGAATCACAAATGAAACATCAAACTAAAATATGATTAAACGGGTCGATAAAACACCTCAGCCACTGCGGGGTCATGCGGGTTTGTTTTTTAAGCCATGAAGAACAAATTTCCTTCCTTATTCTGAAACCCCTTGAACCCTTCCCAATTTGGTTGCACCAATGAAAATCCTGCCCCAACAGAAAACCTGGTAAAAGGCTGCACCGTTCATCAGCAATTAACTTCAGCTAGCCTGCGGCAACAGCTCAAAAGTAAAATCCAATCCAATAGATGCTTCGGACTCACATCATTGGCAGGTTGGTGAGGGCAACACTGAATGTTTTTACATTCATAAAATTAAATCGGTAACAGTGAAAGCAACAGTAACTGCCTTTCACAAACTGGCCAAAAGCCCATTCACCTGCTCTAGCTGGGAAAGGCAGACAGAAACAAGCAGCAAACCAAGCCAAAAATAGTAAAATGGGAATGTAGGCAATTAACAAGCCTGTCTTCTGCTTGTGATTATATTATCAACCAAACAATTCTGGCAGCTTCTGGTGGCAATTACGAATAGTATGTTGAACATGTCCCCAAGGCAATAACAGTTTATAACTCAATGTACTTTTTAACAACTGGACTGGCAGAGAAGCTGTCACTGACAAACACAGACACCTTGAACCAAAGAGGGCACACTTCAGTCAGTCTCATGAAACACAACAAATTTATTCTTATCTCTTGTGACAACCTTCACTAGCAATTTGCTCAAGTCATCAGTCCATCTTTGATCAAAAATGATAAAGCATATGTGCCCACATAATTTGTGTGCATCTTTGGCTCGGTCTATCCCCATGTTTCATGCATTGTTCTCTTGTTCCCTCTGTAACTATGGTTTCCTCTCAGACACTGTGTGTGTGTGTGTGTGTGTGTGTGTGTGTGTGTGTGTGTCTGTCTGTCTGTCTGTCTGATATCTCTCGCTTTCTCTTCCCTGTGAAACTAGCAATGTGTGTCCTGGGCAATACTCAGGTCCATGTAAAATGGCTAAATTTGGAACACAATGGTACTCAAAGGAGCCATTTTATCCACTTACTTTTAGACAAGAGAATAGATCTTTGCGGACATCTGTGTTCCGTTGTTACTGTCTGTAGTTCTCCTTCTCTATGGGTCATTCTTGCTCGCTCTTTTCATCTGTCGCTTCCTATCTCTGCCCGCCCCTCTGTGTAATTTTGACCATCTCGGTCTGCCTGTCTTTACTTCACGGTAAATTCAATTCAGCAAGATTTCTCGGCTTAAGAAACAGAGACATCCCTTATGACTTGCCATTAATTAGGTACCATTAAACAGTTCTTTAGGGATAATTTACATGGCATAATTACAGATTACAAGGGGGATGAGGTTAGTGATTTACAAATCCAAAGTAATCTAAATCTGAATTTAAATCAAACAGTTGCAGGCTGCAAATTTAAACTAGTCTGTGTGTGGCATATCCACAGACAGAAATCAGTTTATTTTAAATACAATTGTTGAGCAGTTTCAAATTCAGTGGGCTGGGTCACACTAGAAATAACACAACTTTCCCCATCTCCAAACATAAATTTCTTTCATAACAGAAACCGTCTCAAGATATTCTATATTTTATGATTGTCTGCTGACCTTTATCGACACTGGCTAGTGACATCATTACACATTGATATGTAAGCTACTGTGGGGTCAGATGCTGAGCACTGCTGGGCCCCAAGACAAGAAAGATTGAGCAAAACTTTTAAAAATTGTATCCAGTGTCAAAAAGTGAGTCAGGATCTAAAGACGTATATGTTTTTCAAAAGTATATTTTACTCAGAAGATTTGTATAAGTACATTACATAACAGTTCAATACAGATCAGTTTCATTCAATACAGTAAATGAGGTGCCTTACTACATTTGGCATTGCAGATTATACTTACAATGTGCATTAACATGTCAAATATTTGTTGGTGCATACAGATCAAGGGGTTTTATACAGGTTCCAGCCCCTCAGTGTAATATGGTGAGACAGCACGGCGGCACAGTGATTAGCACTACTGACTCACATGAACTAAAATGAACTGACCGGGTTCAATTCCGGCCTTGGGTGACTGTGTGGAGTTTGCACTTTCTCCGTGTCTGCGTGGGTTTCCTCTGGGTGCTCCGCTTCCCTCCCACAGTCCAAAGATGCGCGGGTTAGGTGGATTGGCCATGCTAAATTGCCCCTTAGTGTCCAAAGATGCACAGGTTAGGTGGGGTTACGGGGATAGGGCAGGGAATGAGCAGAGGTAGGGTGCTCTTTCAGAGGGTCGGTGCAGTCTTGATGGGCCGAATTGCTTCCTTCTTCATTGTAGGGATTCTATGGTTCTATAATCTTTCCCAATTGAGCTTTTGTGGTGGCTACCCCAAGCTTTGAAATGTTCTTCAGTATGTAGACCTGGACTTTGGAATGTGCCAGTCTGCAACACTCAATTATTAACCGCTCTTTGAATGAAATACCGGCATGTTTCAGTGAGGCCAAAGAGCACCTTTCACTAAGCTGACAGTCCTCCAGCAGCATTTAAATATTGTTTTGATGTGCATCTCTGGAAACAACCCATAGAGCACCAAGCCCTGCATTTCAGGGCGGCACCTCGACAAAACCCACTGCATCTCTTGCCAGACCTTCTGTACAAAGGCACATCCCGAATGGAAGAAGGTGATGGTATATTCTCCACTGCAGCCGCTCAAGAGGACAGGAGCAGAAAGACTACAGGAATGCAGGTAGGATTTGATGGCGAGGGCCTCTCATGACCAGCCAAGCTAAATATTGCTGCTTGTTTAAAAATTCTGGCAGAGGCATTCTGCCAAAAGATGTTGACAGTCTTCTCAGGGAGCCACCCATCAGGATCCACCATCTCCTTTCTCACAGGGCCTTGAGGATGTGGACAACTGTCTGATGGACTTGAGATCAAAGGTGTTCTTTTGCAGAAACCTTTCCACAATGGACAGGTGGAACCTCAACATGTAGTGGCAGTGTATTCCTGCCGACATGGTCCATTTCTGTCCAGAAAAAAATGGAAGATGGCTTGGGTGACCCCTCCACCAAGGCGCAGAAGTGGGATAGGGTCAGACCTGGACCTTGTTGAGCAACACCGTTGCCTGCGATTGTCACCCCCCTTCTGGATGGGTTTGACAAGAGGTTCGTCAATACAACCTTGCCTGACTCCAAATCTGAGTGGAAAATTTTGATTCGCACCAATTGATTAAAACTGTGGCACTGATGTTTGTGCAGAGCAACTGGTTCCATTTGTAGATTCCTTCACCAAACCTCATTTTGACGTTTTATAGGCATGCAATATTTGTCAAAGTCCTTTCCCTGATCCAAGCTAATGGGGTAGATGTCCATTTCCATTCCATAAAGGGATCCGATCCCCAGTAGCATGGGGAGTGATGTAGTGGCATTGTCGTTGGACTAGTATTTCAGAGACCCAAGTTAATGCTCTGGAGACCTGGGTTTGAATCCCACCATGGCAGGTGGTGAAATTTAAACTCATGGTTGAATGATGATCATGAAACCATTGTCGATTGTCATAAAAACCCACCTGGTCCACTAATGTCTTTTAGGGAAGGAAATCTGCCACCCTTATCTGGTCTGGCCTACATGTGACTCCAGATACACAGTAATATGGTTGACTCTTAAATGCCCTCCGGGATGGGCAAATAAATGCTGGCCCAGCCGGCGCCACCCACATCCTGTGAGTGAATAATAAAAAAGCTTTGTCGTTGTTGGTTATCACAGATATTCCTTCCGGGTACAGCACTGGTCTCATCAGTGTGCATCGTCATCACTAAAGCTGTAATTTCAACATTAACTAGTTTAATTATTTAAATATTGAAAATTATATTAAAAATAACCATCAGCATCAGTAGCAGTTCAGAAAGGCTCCTCTACCCGATGGCGAAAATGTCTAGAGTCCTGTGATGGCATCCATTGATGAGACACATTTAGTTAATTAATGCCTATTTCCAGATGCAACTAGTGAGTTTATTTTGGAAAAGTGGCTCATTGATATACATCTTTAAACTATTCCATATAGATTACCTGTATTAATCTCCACCATAGAATAATGTTAAAAAATACAACTTTTGCTCGGTGAAGGTGAATTAAATTGCTCTCAGAAAGAATAAGTAGTATTGGTTTTATTTCATTGATCAAACACAACAACCAACTCTTGCACAGTACAATAAATGGAGTAGCAGGTCCCATGAGGCTTGCTTGAACAAAATCAAACAGCAGCTTCAACCAATAATTAACATCAAGGTGAGCATGCAACGTTTTCATGCACTAGTTAGAACACTGGAGCTACCAGTAACAGGCAGGATTAAATTGTCATTTGCAGAATCTGGCCATCAGCATTTTAAAGAAATGCCTCCCAGTGAGCATATTGCGTACTGTCACTGGAGAAATGAGATCACTTTTAGAAATAACATGCCATTCTCACTTTCTTTTTATTTACTGTGCTATTTTTAAGAGAACCACTCATGCAGAATGTATGGTGATTGGTGTGCTTGGCTTCATCAGGTGCAGAAGCAGATGGTGCACACTAATCCAGGTTTCTCTCTGGTGCCACCGCTGAAATGTTTGATTTAATATATTCCGCATCTTCATCAGCCACAACTGGAATTTTGAAAAAGATGTGCATTTGTGCAGCATGTTTCACTATCACTGAACACCTCAAAGCACTTTACAGCTAATTAAGTGCTTTTGAAGTGCAGTCATGAAGGAAACACAGTTGGCAATTTTCACAAATTCCCACGAGCAGCAACATGATAACGACCAGCTAATCTGTTATTGAGATGTTGATTGAGGGATGAGCATTGGCCTAGACGAAGGGGACAAATTTCAGGCTCTTTTTCAATATGATGATTGTACAATGCTCAGCACCACTCATGATTCCTCAGATACTGAAGCAGTCAATGTCCATGTGCAGCAAGACCTGGACAACATTCAGGCTTGGCTGATAAGTGGCAAGTTACATTTGTGCAACACAAGTGCCAGGCAATGACCATCTAACTATCTCCCCATGACATTCAATGGCATTTCCATCGCTGAAACCGACCCCCGCCACCCACTGTCAACACCAGGAGTCATCATTTACCAGCCATATAAACACTGTAGTTATAAGAGAAGGTCAGAGGCTGGGAGTTTTGCAGAGAGCAACTCATCTCCTGACTTCCCTAAGCCTGTTCACCATCTAAAAGACAGAAGTCAGGAGTGTGATGGAATACTCTGCACTTGCCTAGAAGAGTGCATCTTCAACAACCTTCAAGAAGCTTGACACTGACAGGTCATTAAGCAGCACATTTAATTGGTACCCCATCCACCACATTCAATATCCACGTTCCCCACCACTGATGCACAGTGGCAGCAGTGGGTACCATCCACAAGATGCACTGCAGCAGCTCACCAAGGCTCTTTTGATATCAACTTCTAAATCTACAACCTCTATCACCTAGAAAGGACAAGGACAGCAGATGCCTGGGGAATACCACCACCTGCATGTTCCCCTCCAAGCAGCGCACCATCCCGACTTGGAAATGTATTGCATTCTTTCACTGTTGTTCGGTCAAAACCCCAGAACTTCCTTCCCAGCAACACTGTGGGTGTACCGACACCAGAAGGGCTGCAGCAGTTCAAGGCAGCAGCTTATCACCATCTTCTCAAGTGCAATTCGGAGTAGGCAATAAAAAATATTGGCCGAGTCAACAATACCCACATACTGTGAAAGAATAATTAAAAGAACAGCCACATATTGAGGTCTGGGAAATTGAAACTGTATATTCATCTGCGGTGTCCCAGGCCCAAGTGAATTAGCCATGTAAATGGGGTACAGCACTTTTGAAGTGCTTCCTCATAAAATAGTAATCCATTTGCAAAGTATGCGAGCTGAGTTGGGAGGAAAGATTGTTAATATGCTCACTGTGAACACAGTACAGTGGGATAATAATACAGCCATTTCAACTTGAGCTGAGCTTACCACTAGCCTCATTAGCCCGTCAGCAAATAGCTGAATGCTGTTTATGCCAGAAAATTGGTATCACTACAGCCAAATCTTGCTGCAGTCGAGTTGATGAGGTGGTCCCATTAGGTAGCTATCTTAAAATCTGCATCGTTGGAAAAAAATTAACAGAAATGTAGAGCATCACATATTCCCAACATCAAAGTAATCATTAAAGTCAAAGAACAAAGCACGTGTATAAGAAAAAACAGAACAAGCTCACGACTGGCTCCAAGTGATTACACTGCCCAATCTGGAACTGAAGGGAAAATGCCAATAATAACTGCCTTAGCAAAATGAAATCTGATGATAAAGTCACGTTCTTTTTCCCCTTATAAATCAGAAATGTCAAAGGACGGTAAAAAGCTCATTCTCATTATATGCGTCTGCTTGGTTTTAATTCCTGATTATGTTATTCTTGGATTCGGAAGCAATAATAATTATTGACCCTCTCCCCCCACAATTTAATGATGCAGTTATGCCGCCATTTTCCAGCTGGTGCAAGGAGACTTCACCCACATATCGGTGGTTGAGCAGCTGCCCTTGTGAAGACAGATCCTGTTCTGAAATCCAAGTCAACTGTTGCGAGATCACCTCAGGGAAGCTGCCTCATGCTACTTCAGTTTGACAGCACGTCAGCTAGAACTGCAGTGCACTGTGAAACCAAGTTTTTTTTAAAAATGCTCAAGCACACCATTGAAGGCTCCCTGCCCTCAAAACCACAACCATCCCCTCGAGACACTAAAATTCACTGCAAAATCCTAGAACAAAAAAGCCTGGAATCAGTAGCTACATTAACAACATATCTTTACACCGGCCAAAGGGGAACAAAATAAAAACACAAGAATATCATTTCTTTGGCGCACTGAGAGCACATTCAGTGGAAAGACCTCATGCAGGAGGAGTTTATCAACATCGTCAGAAACATCACATTTGTTTGTCATTCTAACACATACCAACTCATCTGTCTGCAGGCAGAGTTATTTTCCATGTGATGTGGCTACTCAATGTCATCTTCGCTCAGTTGGTATCACTGTGGTCTCTCAGTCAGAGGATTAGAGTTCAGGTCCCACATTTGAAAGCAAAATCTAGACGGACATATGCAATTCTGAGGTTGTGCTGCATAACTCACTGCCCCAGCTGCCCATGAGCGGCTGAGAAGACAGTTAAGTTTGCATGGTATTAAACAAACGCAGGGACCTCCCTCATGTCTGAATAACATTTCTCACTGAACCATCACCACGAAAACAGGACCATCAATTTTCATCACCCCCAGTTTGCAGCAGCAAAGGTTTGAAAAAATTGTTTCCATCTTTGCCTGCTTAGCAGTCTCTGCAATTCAAAGGTGTCCCCTAAACAAATCTCTTTACATTATTATAGATAGGCAATATAACTTGTTTCTTGATGTGCAGCTGAAGACAACTATTTGGAGCAAAGCGTATTGGAAGATAGGGTCAAATGATTTAGAGTTTATTCCACTGACAGATCAAAGGGGCTACAACATCATGCACGGATAACGACTTCAGGGATTCCTTCAGCCAGCAGAGTGACTTGATGGCGTGTGTAAAAAATATTATTTCGTAACACAGGCAATGCCAAAGTTAAGGTAGGGTCTCCTTCCTATCTAAACACCGAGTTCAATTCAAGACAAAATATTTATTTTTGGTCGATGGCGACTGATCTTAAATTTGGCTCCATTGTACTTTGTACTTAGAGCCAGAAGCACTGATGAATTTACAACTGTTGTCAAGACTGGTCAATCATATAGCATCGGACTCCAATTTCTACACCCCAGTAACTGAAATATGCTGTTGAATGTCTCAATGAGCTGTTTGGTGTGCGCACGTGCTGACCCAGATTCCTCGTCTTCAGTGTTTTCAACACATGCAAATACAGTAATTAATGTTGCGCTGCACGGAAGTTGCATCTCGGCTAACATTACCCACCAAACCGATTCAGCTTTAGCTCAACCTCAGTGCATAATCACCAGAAATTGCATTTCCATAGCAACAAGGGAGAAAGACAAATCCATCCAAATTTAGTAAAACTGCCGTGCTCTTTAATTGGCAGAATTGATGAGTAGAATTTTGCCAAGAGGCTGCCAATTTAAAACACATCAATTCTAATTTCCTCAGTACTTGCTTTATCGCTTTATCACTCAAACTTGTGATATCACTTCCTCAGTAAGGATGTGAAGGGCACTGGTCACTGCCAGGCAGGGTCTAACATGTTAGGATACCTGCTGCCCACGGTGGCATAGTGGGTTAGCCCTGCTGCCTCACGGCGCCAAGGTCCCAGGTTCGATCCCGGCTCTGGGACAGTGTGTGGAGTTTGCACATTCTCCCCGTGTCTGCGTGGGTTTCGCCCCCGCAACCCAAATATATGCAGGGTAGGTGGATTGCCCATGCTAAATTGCCTCTTAATTGGTAAAATGAATTGGGTACTCTAAATGTTTTAGAAAAAAAAGGATCCCTGCTGCCAGCAAATGCAATGGAAACTGAAGGGTCAATGGCAAAAAGACGTACGCCAAGTTACCAATGTTTGAAATAGGCTTTCATTATTATAGGCAATCAGAAGCAGGTCAATCTATTGCCAGGGTAATGGACTCAAGGTCAAGAGCATTTAGAAGTCACATGCACCGAGCCGAGTGTCAGAATATTGTGGGACCAAATTAATAAAATGGGATGGCTAAGTTTCCCAAACTATTTTATTGAACAGTTCGTGGGTTATTTATTTTTTTCGAACACATTTCCAACATGGCTGCCGAGAAAGGTCACTGCCCTTTCCATGGTAACAACTATTTTTTACCTATTGGTTGCTTTTATAGTAAACTGTCTTTATAAAAGAGATGGTTAACAATTGATTTCGACAAAAATTGATTGGTTTAAATTCTTTTTTTTAAAGTGACTAGAACATTTGAGTCACCTGGTACAGAGGTCTGGACACGGCAAGATACAAAATTATTCAATGTAAATGATTCCGAAGTTAACTTCAAGCAAAATAATAAACCTGGTCATTTCCTCAGGCTGGCCACTTTCAATATTTGACAGGTGGACAGAGCAGGAGCGAACAAATAGCAGCTGCACCTTTACCCATTCTTTGCCTGATCCACTTGTCCAAAAGGTGCCAAGAGGCGGTAACCCCTCACTAACCGCCCATTAGTCTGAAGTGAAACAGGAGAGGCTATGTTAGATAGGGTGCCTTACAACCAGAAGAATACTTTTTCAAAAATAAATCATACTGAAGTATAATCCAAAGGAATATGGCGAGCAAGCAGTCTAATTTAAAATGTGGGATGAAAAGCATACATGCTCCTTTGGAAGGGATGGCTCCCCTTTTCCATGACCACGGATACGGCTTCAAGCTGCACAAGGGTAAAAAAGCATGGGGCACACTCACTTCCCATAACCGTGAGTCATCCAAGAAAACTAAAAGGACCAGAGAGTCCAGTGGGACAGTTTGCTCATAGGCCCCAGCTCCTCAAGGCAGTGTGAAATGTCAAACTTCACAACTGTTTCCATTGTAACCTTGGCCTTTATCAAGCTTCCAAGGAAAAATAAAACACAAGAGGCACGAGTGCATTTTCTGCACACAGGAAAAGGGCAAAATCGAACAGCCAAACTTTCTCTCCATCGATTATAAAACCAAAATTGCGCATCAGGTGTTGAAACATTGATTTTTAAAATGAGAAAGCTGAAGAATGCATTTTTCATTCAAGGTAGCGCTGTACAATTACTCATGAGCTCAATGTGTCATGTGCTTTCAATTCTCAAAGAGCCAGAGGTGCTTTATCAGCTGTGCTCCCTCTACTCCACAGGAATGCCGGAAATGGCTTGAAGCAGGTTTAGCAGAAATGGATGACTCAACCATGCTTTAAATATCAATAACTACATAGCTGCTGCAGTTAATGCAGCAGATTAAATAGATGTGTGTGGTGTGTGTGCGTGGGTGAGGGGTTAGGTTGAGAAAGCTCTTTTCATCTGCTGGTCACCATATTTAAAATTCCACAGAAAATAAATTAGGGGAGTATAAAAGACTTCAAATGATAACATTTGTTTGAATAAATTCACTCCTCGATGCCCGAGGAGAAAACTGCTTATTGTAAAGTTGAAGAGATGGAGAGGGGCAATTACTCAGTCTTTGAATTTCACTGTGCAATAAGACATTCACTGTAACTATCACACATCTGAAAACATTGAGCCAAAACCAATCTAATAGTGCAATCAGGAAAAGCACGTTTTAAAGATGCGCTCCCTCAGTTGTAGACCAGCACCATTTACACACGCCAGTGGTATCAAAGCCAGATTCAGATGAGTTGGATTCGGAGGTCAGGTAACCTGTGACTGTGGTGCATCATCACTCATGCGCTTTGCTGCTTTTGGTGTTGCCAAACACAATAATCTACTTCAACGCCCCATATCCATTGCCCAGCCCAGTAGAACTGCATTCCCTGCATGGTTCCAAGCTTAACCTATCCAATCCCCAGTATATTAAGTTTGAAATTCTCCTCATGTTTGCCCATGATTTACTCTACCCTACCTGCCTCATACATCGGTGGCTCCTTCTCATACTCCTTCACTTCATTCCACTTCGAGGCACAGTTTTCAAGTCCTGTTCTTTGGAGCTCCAATCTTAAGACTGCTTCACCTCTAGTTTGTCTTCTTGCATTAACTTGCCCAAAATCAATCTTTTTAACTAAGCTTTCAAAGTCAACCCTAATCTCTGCCTTGGCTTGGAATTTTTTTCCCTCTTAAGAATCTATAGGATCTTTTTTTTCTCTGTTAAAGATGCTACATAAATGCAAGAATTGTTGCATCCACTGTGTGTTCCTGCTGGGCACCATCACTTCTTCTCTGCACCTCTATCCTCATGCTACCCCTCCCCAACCACCACTATAGTCTAAGTTATAAATCAGATGTTGCTATTTGTTTTCAAAGGCCACGGGTTATAGGTGCATTGTGAGTTGTCAGCTTTTTGGAAGCTAGATCAGCTTTTGCTGATATCTCTCGATTTTCAGGTAAGATGAGCCTTGATTTCAGCATAGAGATAATACAAGGTACGGAGAGAGAAAAATGCACAGGATGAGAATTTGTCTCGTTCTTCGCTCCCTAACTCCAATTCAGAGAAGCAAAGATCAAAGAAGCTATAATCATCAAAAAGGACAGACTTTCATTTATATAGTGCCTTGCCGGACCCCAGGGTGCACCACCAAGCTTAACAGACAATTAATTACTTTTGAAGTGTAGTCACTGCTGTAATGTAGGAAACAGGACATCTCAATGTGCACAGAACAAGCTCCTACAAATAAGTGTGCTCATGAACACAGTATGTACAGCATGTAATAAAGTGGAATTTTAGTGTTTATTGCAAAAGACTGGAGTATAAAAGCAGAGAAATATTGTTGCAATTGTATAGGGTGCTGGTGAGATGACATTACGTCTAACTTTGGTCTCCTTATTTGAGGAAGAACATGGTGGCATTGGAGACAGTTCAGTAGAGATTCAGCAGATTGATTGATGGGCAATCTGGAACAAGAAGGTCACACTAGGTTGAGAGGCGGTAGATTTAAAACCGAGATGGGGAAGAACTGCTTCGTGCAGAGGGTGGTGAATTTGTGGAACTCGCTGCCCCATAGTGGGGTGAAGTCTGAATCGTTAAGGAGAAGGATATATTTCTGATGAAAAATGGGTTAAGGGGATATGGGATGGGGAACAGGCAGTGAGATGGATTTGAGACCAGGAAGAGATCAGCCATGATCTGATTGAATGGCAGAGCAGGCTCAAAGGGCTGAATTGCCTACTTCTGCTCCTACTTCCAATGTTCCTATGAGTAACTAATCTCTTGAAGTGATGTTGACTGAAGGGTAAACATTGACTAGGACATCAGGGATAAATCTCTTGTTCTTCTTCTACAAAATAATGCCTTGGGTCTTTTACATCAACCAGAGGGGGCAGTCGGCACCTAGGTTGAAAATGTTATCTTCAGTTCAGCATTTGATTGTCAATGCAGCTGTTTGTACTCGAAGCTCTGGAGCGGAACTTGAACCCAAAACCTACGGACTCAGAAGGAAGTATGCTATCAACTCAGGCACAATCGACACTGGCCAGAGGAACAATGGCTAGATAAAAATGAGTGTGATTAATAATCAGTGGGAAAAGTACCGGTGGGAGGGGAGCGGGCTTGTGCAATATGTTACGGTGGAAGTATTGAAAGAACGTGGATGTTTGCACATTTTTGCCTTGCCTTTTTTGCTTCCTTTCTGATGATGTCTGTAACTGTTTATAAAGCCAAAAACTACCTCAATAAAATTGTTTATTAAAAAAAAAATAATCAGTGGGAAGCAGAGAGAATTCAGATATACTGATCAAGATTGGCAATGAGACAGGATTGCTCTTCAGATCATTTCTGTCATGAAACACAAAACACACCTGGTAACATGTGACGACATTTCATATTTCACAGGTACAAAGTGCTTTATGGTTTTAATTTGTTCATGGGTACTGGGTGTTGCTGGCAAACCCAGAATATTTATTCCCATCGCTAATTGGGAGAAATACTGACCTGCCATGTCAAGCCGCTGCAGTCTGTGGAGCGAAGGTAAACCCGTAGTGCTGTTATAGAGAAGCAGTTCCAGAATTCTAATCCAGTGACATTGAAGGAACAGCCATATATTTAAGTCAGGGCACTGTTGAACCCGGAGAGAAACTTGACCCTCTAGATGATAGAGGTTGTGGGTTTTGAAGATGGTGAGATGCTGCAGTGCATCTTGCAGATGGTACAAGCTGCAGACATGGTGCGCTGGTGGTGGAATGAGTGAATATTTACATGGTAGGTTCAGTGTCATTGAAATAGGCTGTTTGTCCTCAATGGTATCAAACTGCTCACGTGCTGCTGGAGCTGCACTCATCCAAGCAAGGGGAGAATATTCCATCGCACTCCGGACTCGTGGATGACAGTTAAGTTTCAGAGAAGCAGGTGGCGAGTTACTCACTGCTTCTGACCTGGTCCTTCTGCACCGTTATTTGTGTGGCTGCTCCTGGCATGCTCTTCAAAACACCTCTTAGAAGCATGGTGGCCCTGACTTGGTGGCATTACTAGAGAGGGGGATTTGCCAGGCCAGAAGGTTACAGAATGCAGTGGAATACAATTCTGCTGCTACTGATGGCTCACAACACCTCATGAATACATTTTTATTCAGAATTTTCATTGTATATACTACAAAACAATACAAAACAGAATAAAAACACCAGAACAAACATAAATCTCCCAGAACATAGCCTACTCCCTCCCTCCTTCCGTTCTCCTTGCCCGCCCCTTTACAACTAACAGTGACCTGCTTCTTAAATTAAACAACGAACGGCTGCCATCTCCGGTAAAACCCCTCAATCGCCCTCCTCATTGAGCCCTTGACTTTCTCAAATTATAGGAACTCCATCAGATTTCCCAGCCACACAGAGGCAATGGGCAGAGAGGCAGACCTCCACCCCAATAATATTTTCCTCTGTGTAATCAGCTAAGCAAAGGCCAGGACATTGGTCCTCTGGCCCGTCTGCAGCGCCGGCATGTCTGACACCCCAGGTATGGCCACTAAGGGGCAGGACTTCAGCTCAATTTTCAGAAACGCCAACATGGTGCAGGAGACTCAGAAACCCACAAGCTTGGGGCAGGGCAAGACGAGAACATGTGCACATGGTTGGCCGGACTCCTTGAACAGCGCTCCCAGTGGTCTTCCATCTCTGCACAAAAGTGACTCAGTCTAGACTTAGTCAGGTGAGCCCGATAAACCACCTCGAGTTGGATCAAACAAAACCTTGCGCATGAAGTTCACCCTACGCAGAGCCTCACTCCACACCTCACCATCGAATATGGGCCCTAGCCCCTCCTCCCACCTGGCCTTAAACTGACACCGAATCCTAACACAATCTGTCCATAAATACTGGAAGTGCTCCCTTCTCCCGACCCTGCAAGCGAAAGAACCTTCTCCATCAGAAAGATTGGAGGCACCACGAGGAATGTCAGGAACATCCGTTTTGCAAAGTTGCAAACTTCTAAGTATCTGAATAAGTCAGGTTGCGAGAGGCCGAATGTTTCCTTCAATTCCTCCAGGCTGGCAAACCACCCCTCCAAGAACAATTCACCCCCTCTATCCAGCCCCTTTCCTTCCCATACTCCAAACGTGGCATCCAATCTCACAGGCTCGAACAAATGGTTCACACAAATGGGAGCTTGCTTCGACATTGACTTGGATGCCCAGTTTAAACTGTCAGATTTGTTCTGACTCCAGTCCATTTCGCACCATGCTGTCACCACACTGTGACAACTACAGATGCATCTGTGACAGGTGAGATAGTGAACATAGAACAGTACAGCACAGAACAGGCCCTTCGGCCCTCGATCTTGTGCCGAGCATTGTCCGAAACCAAGATCAAGCTAACCCACTCCCTGTCATTCTGGTGTGCTCCATGCGCCTATCCAATAACCGCTTGAAAGTTCCTAAAGTGTCCGACTCCACTATCACAGCAGGCAGTCCATTCTACACCCTAACCACTCTCGGAGTAAAGAACCTACCTCGGACATCCCTCCTATATCTCCCACCCTGAACCTTTTAGTTATGCCCCCTTGTAATAGCTACATCCAACCGAGGAAATAGTCTCTGAACGTCCACTCTATCTATCCCCCTCATCATCTTACAAACTTCGCCTCTCATCCTCCTCCGTTCCAAAGAGAAAAGCCCTAGCTCCCTCAACCTTTCCTCATAAGACCTATCCTGCAAACCAGGCAGCATCCTGGTAAACCTCCTTTGCACCCTTTCCAATGCTTCCACATCCTTCCTATAATGAGGTGACCAGAACTGCACGCAATACTCCAAATATGGTTTCACCAGGTTCATGTACAGTTGCAGCATAACCCAGCAGCTCTTAAACTCAAGCCCCCTGTTAATAAACGCTAACACACTATAAGCCTTCTTCACGGCTCTATCCACTTGATTGGCAACCTTCAGAGATCTGTGGACATGAACCCCAAGATCTCTCTGTTCCTCCACATTCCTCAGAACCCTGCTGCTGACCCTGTAATCCGCATTCAAATTTTTTCTGCCAAAAAGAGTATGAGGTCAAGTAGATTTTCGTCCTTGTGGTGGTTCTCTTGCTGCAGACCCACCACAGATTTCAGCCAGTTCGGACAGTAGTGGCATTTACTGAACTACATTGGTGAGGGACACTGAAGTCCAATTCCATGCTTCCACAAAGTGTTGTTCAGTATGTATCAGTTCCCGTGGATGTAATGGTGGCAGTGTAATCGTGAACCCAACACATTTACAATATTACATTGTTTCACACCTCACTCATCAAACACAAGTGTAGCAACATTAAAGGGTCTAGTGTGCCAAGAATTCAATGAATCATTAATGAGCCCTATGCTTTAATGAACAATGTGCCTTTTCCAAAACATTCACCCAGAACTTATGTTGAAAATATACTCCACAGATTTTGTTTCTCTCTTTAATTTTCACAAGATGACACATACCTGAAACCCAGTGGAGAGTATGACAGCAGATCAGTTTTGGAAACAGTCAAGTGGAAGCAGTGAAGGGGAAGGAAAAAAAAAGCAAATTAGTGCCACAAAATCCAGGGTAAAAGCATTATTATTTTTTTTTTTTAAATATGACATGTGACTTAATATCAATGGCAGGATCTCTTCCAGCTAGTTCAAGCTTCACAAGGACGAAAACAGTCAACCTCCAAGAAATGTTTTCCTCCTCCAGTGGACTGAAGCACCTCACTGTGCTGATCAAATCATTTTCCTCTCTTTCCAATCTCATAATGCTGACAGATCATACAATGTAGGCCATTCGGCCCATCATGTCTGGTCCACCATTCAATGAGATCACGATTGATTTCATGTGGTAATCCTTAACTCTACTTTCCCGCCTTATCCCCATAACCCTCGATTCGCATACTGATTGAAAATCCGTATCTCAACCTTGAACAAGCAGAACCACCCAGCCTCTACAGCCCTTTATGGTAAACAATTCCAGAGTCATTACTGAAAGAAGGAATTCCTCACCTCTGTTTTAAATGGGCAACCTCTTACCCTGAAATTATGCTCTCTGGTTCTAGACTCTCCCAAGAGGAAACAACCTCTCAGCATTTATCCTGTCAAGCCCCCCTGAGAATCCGACATGTCTCAATTAGGATGCCTCTCGTTCTTTTAAATGCCACAGAGTGCAGGCCCAACCTACTCAACCACTCCCCATAAGAAAATCCCGCCATACCCGGGATCAACCTTGGTTTTGGCCTTCCTCGCCTGTTGTCAAAACCTCAAATTAAAATCACTTTTGGGTGAATTGAAATGGGATGTCACAAGAGCTGAGAAAGGTAGTGGTGAAGTGGGGTCAGAAATCAGCATAATATTTGGCTTCCGGGAGATTACACTACAATATTTTTTAAAAATCCATTCAGCAATGGTTTGCTTGCATGTGCCAAACTGTTGCAGATATGTACTTGAGGCTGGGTATCACATATATATTGACAGAAACATGATAAATACCTGCAGTTTATGCATACAATACTCAACATGAACAAAAATACTCAAATTTGTTCAGCAGTCAGCCACAGCCAACAGGAGGACCAGCACCACATGTCAGTTATCTTTCAAATCTAACACAGGAGCTGAACGAAGAGTGCATTGATATGCTGTTACAGCAAACCCTTTCTTGCAGAGGCAAGCTTTACATTAACGTAGCGATCAGCAAAATTACTGTTATTCAGCCAGTCTGGTCAAAGAATGACAGTAGGAGGGGTGCTGGGGCCATGATAGCATGGATGAGCACATTCCTCCATCCAGTTTGATTTCTGATTTGAGCAATACAAGATGGTGAATGCTGTATCCCTGCTGTGAAACTACTAGAAAAAGACCATTAAAAACAAATGTGGTTATATCAACTGTGCTCTGTGCTGTACTGTTCTATAACTGCACGCCTTCCAGAAACCAAGTGAGGAAGAGGAAAAGTCATTGTCATATAAATTTCATATTTACTTAGAAATGAAATAGTTCAATATTGTTTCTCAACAAGTCAAAAGTGACCCAGTTTGACAAGAGTCTTTCTTCCTATTCTTCCGCCATCTGTTTGCCAGCTTGTTGACTACATAAGGTAGTAATGGGGAAAGCACATTAAACCATTGGGCCACTTCTACAACGGAAGTAAATTCTATCAGCGTATCCTCCATATTTAAATTACAATGCTGGTTCAGCTAAAATGTAGGAGAGTTGGCAATCAACCTAAGTAAGTGCTCAGAGCGCCGATCATTCATGGTGTTATTTGCTTTTTTAAATTGATTGAACAAGATGCAAGTAAACTTGATCTCAAACACTTCAGAAATGGAACCAACTGCAATGATGCATTTTTGCATGCTTCATGTGTGAACACAAATAGGATTTATTAACGAGAAAAAAGCAGCCTCATGGCTGCATCTAGCTCTCTACATGTCACCTGCCTAAGATGGGACTAACCCCTTGGGATGATTACCCACCAAGTCCCAATTGGTCATCCAAACCAGGTGACCCTTTTCTGTTGTGTTTCCCTCAAAAGGGACAATCACCACACCAACACTGACCCTGATTTTGTGGGGATATGTGCCATTGCAGTGATCAATCCTGATCATACGGCTTTACTTGTGGCACAAAGGTCCCAAGGAATAATGACACAGGTGACTTCTGAAATGTCTTAATTTCCTAGGATTTTCCAAGCACCATCATGCTCACAGGAGCTACGTTGAAATTAAGCATGGCTCTGTCCCTTTTTGAAAGATTAATTCCCCAATTAAATGCTAGTTTACTCCCAGTTTACCTCTGTGGGACAGCACGGGAGGACAGTAGTTAGCACTGTGGCTTCACAGCGCCAGGGTCCCAGGTTCGATTCCCAGCTGGGTCACTGTCTGTGTGGAGTCCGCACGTTCTCCCCGTGGATTTCCTCCAGGTGCTCTGGTTTCCTCCCACAAGTCCCAAAAGACGTGCTGTCAGGTAATTTGACATTCTGAATTCTCAGTCAATGTACCCAAACAGGTGTGGAATGTGGCGACTAGGGGCTTTTCACAGTAACTTCATTGCAATGTAAGCCTACTTGTGACAATAGTTATCAATCTAGACTCAAATTGGTGCCGGATTCCTCAGAGTGACATGATTTTTTGCATCATCAGTTCAAACTGATGGAATGGCAAATCTAAAT
Source organism: Scyliorhinus canicula (assembly GCF_902713615.1). Taxonomy (NCBI): domain Eukaryota; kingdom Metazoa; phylum Chordata; class Chondrichthyes; order Carcharhiniformes; family Scyliorhinidae; genus Scyliorhinus; species Scyliorhinus canicula. The sequence continues at coordinate 100,988,572 of NC_052160.1, read as the reverse complement.
AATTTGTTCCAAGAACCAAAGTGTCACTTTGCGTACTTTTGTGCTAAGGACAATGTTTTGAAAGGAATTAACAGGAGGGAATTGGAATCACGGCCAATGTAATTGAACACAGCAGCTGCCACTTCTGACTTGCGCATGATCCAAGTTTGCTTTCTTCTCCCCCCAAAAAAGTAGTTGCAGTGTGGTTGCGGTCTAGACGGGGGATTTGGGGATTATCTATTCTCCCAAAGTATGCTGCTCCAGTTGGTAGTTTCTCAAAACCATTGCTCTTTATTTATAGCAAATATTTGCACATTTGGACCTCGACCGAGGTTGGAGCTTCTCCTCCTTCCAGATCGCTGCTACTTCTCAGCCATGTGATTGAACATCATTATTAGATCATTATGTACTCTACGGTGCCCAGAGTTAATCTGAACATAGAAATTACTGAATGGAAGTTCAAACATTTATTTTTAATTTTCAGGAAGGCATTGGATCAGAGGACTGATTGCAACATCTACCTATACTGTATTGGACTCGGGATATCCGAATCGGTTTTGAAAATCTGATGGCATTAGATGAGCGAGGAATTATCTTACAACAACAACTTGCATTCACATAGCCCCTTTAGCATGGCACGACATCCCAAGGTGTTTCAAAGGAGTTAAGAAAATTTGACACCAAGACACAAAAAGAAATATTTAGACAAATGACAAAAATCTTGATCAGCGGTGTAGTATTCAATTGTTCTGTGTTTGATTGTATGAGTCTATTTACTAATGATGCTCACTGTGCTCAAGTTGCTACGCTTGGGTAGGAACTCAGAATAAAAGTAAACAGAACTGTAGAAGGAGCTAGAAGCCATAGCTGCAATAATGGAGTAGGTATTTTAAAGTATTGTCTAAAACCTTTGTCAATAAAGTTTGTGTACACATATAAACTGGTGTGTCATCTCTACATATCTCTAAGGCCAAACTATATACAACAAGGGGTAGGTTTTAAAGAGGATCTTAAAAGATGAGAGAGTGGTAGAAGTGGAGAAGTATTTTTTTGGGGGGGGGGGGGGGGATTCTATGGTTTGGGGCTGAGGCAACCAAATGCACTATTCACCAGTGGAGGAGCGCTTAATTTGTTTCCATCATTCAAGAGATACGAGAGTCACTGGCATTTATTGCTCATCCACAATTGTCCTGGTGGTGATGGGACGACTTCTTAAACGACTATAATACACGTGCATTCCTGATTTATGTACCTACACCACAAGAGGCCAGTTAACGTATTGCACTCCAGAGACATATAAATACAAAAATGGATGAAACTATTGCTGAACAATGTGCATAGAACAGATCTGATCTGATGTACTGCATATGGGCCATAATTCAGCTGATTGCTGTGTGCATTGCTTCTAATTTGCTGCTCTCATTGTTCAGTCGTATTCTAATTAGAGAGATAGGAAAAGCTGTTATGCAACAGGTAGAATGGTGGGCAAGATGGCAAAATGTACACCATTATCCATTTAGACAACATTAAAGTTTGTTCATAAAAACATTAGTACACAGATAACAAAACAATCTTCGAAATGCCGCTCCCTTGCAATTATAAATCAAGCACAAATTTAAGTTTTCGAATAACCACATTTTGCTGAATATTTATATGCCTCGACAGACTGAAACATGAATATTTAAATTCTAGTAAGACTCAGTTGAATTGGTTAGCACAATTGCTTCACAGCTCCAGGGTCCAGGTTCGATTCCGGCTTGGGTCACTGTCTGTGCGGAGTCTGTACGTTCTCCCAGTGTGTGCGTGGGTTTCCTCCGGGTGCTCCGGTTTCCTCCCACAGTCCAAAGATGTGCAGGTTAGGTGGATTGGCTATGCTAAATTGCCCTTAGTGTCTAAAATTGCCGTTAGTGTTGGGTGGGGTTACTGGGTTATGGGGATAGGGTGGAGATGTGGGCCTGGGTAGGGTGCTCTTTCTAAGAGCCGGTGCAGACTCGATGGGAAAAATGGCCTCCTTCTGTACCGTAAATTCTATGATTCTATGAATCAATCTCAATCTTCACCAGGTAATTTTATTCCATAGGAGAAAGATGCTTGAAGCAGTCACAATGGTAAGAGTGATCCAAACATTGATTTTTCGGGATAAAAGAAACTCCCCCTGGACTGCATCTAAACCAACTCTGCAATATTGAACTTCACTGCAGCAGATATTTTCCCAACGGCAACACAATAAATCTGAAGTTGCAATGAAATGTGACACAAGTATTGAGCATGAAGAGTAGAGGAAAATACAAGTTCTCATTAAAATAGATGGACCTGGTGCAGCACAAGATTGTTCATGAGATGGGTCATCTGGCTAGAAATGATCACAGCCCCATTTTGCATGGAATGCAAGATGTAGAAAATAATGCTCTATTACTCAAAGGTGGCCATAGTATATGTTCATTGCTCCATGTATCTGGAACATGCAAATGCGACAAGTTTTAATCAGTCCGAGCCAAAAATAATAATAAACTAAAATTATAACGATGAAATGACAAACTGCTGGAAGTTTCTATCGGAAATAAATTGGACGCATGTAAAATTCAAAATGTCGACCATATTAAAAACAATTGGAAACTAATCAAGACACAAGTGATGGCCTTTCCATGATTTCCTCGGGCTTTGGCACACTGGGGCTGCACGGTAGCATAGTGGTTAGTGTCATGATATGCATTCGTGCACATAATGAGATAGACAGGCAGTGACAGGCACCCAGTACAGCCAATCAACACACAGGACAGAACACAACCAATCACCAGACAGAACACTAGGGGGGGGGGGGGGGGGGGGGGGGTTTCCCATTAAAAACACACGAGCCATCAGCACTCTGCCTCTTTCCACTGGTGACAACTGTAGTGACAGTCAGGGTGTATATATATCAGTTAGCACCTTCTACACGTGGCTCAGAGCTAGTCTGGTCTGGTTAGTTACAGTTAGCACACTTAGATTAGTAGAGTGTCAACCCACAGCAAGCTGTGTGCACTGCTACAGAAGTTCAATAAAATGTATTGAACTAACGTCTAAGTTTGGTGTCCACTTTCCAGTCCAATTGCATCCAGTTGCAGTCCATGTTACCCCAGGGTGAATAACACGACAGTTAGCACAGTTGCTTCACAGCTCCAGGGTCCCAGGTTCGATTCCCGACTTGGGTCACTGTCTGTGTGGAGTCTGCACGTTCTCCCAGTGTCTGCATGGGTTTCCTCCGGGTGCACCGGTTTCCTCCCACAGTCCAAAGATGTGCGGGTTGGGTGGATTGTCCATGCTAAATTGCCCTTAGTGTCCAAAAAAAAAGGTTAAATGGGGGTTACTGGATTACGGGGATAGGGTAGAGACGTGGGCTTGAATAGGGTGCAGACTCAATGGGCCGAATGGCCTCCTCCTGCACTGTAAATTTTATGATTCTATGATTTCAGTTTTTCCTAGTCCCATCAAGTCTTCTGAGTAAATCATTTTTGGAATCGGAAGCTACAACAAGTTACCTTTTTATTATAACCTCAAGAAGAACGAGAGTTGAAATATTAACAGAAAGTGGTGGAAAAACTTAGCAACTGGACAGAGAATCAAAGTTAATGCTTCAGTTTCACCTGACCCCATTTCAGAGTTCCAACAAAGAGCCATATTGGACTCCAAACATCAACTCTGCTTCTCTCTCAGTAGATGCTACGAGACCTGCTGAGATTTTCCAGCATTTTCTATTTTCATTTCAGATCCCAAAAATCCGCAGTGCTTTGCTTTTATACTAGACTGTTCATTCAACTGCGTGCATACCTTGAGTTTGGTGTTAAGTTATGGCCTTCTCAGACCAGGACACATGTAAACTAGATATGCAACGGAACACTTAGGATAGACAAAAATACTTTGAATTCTGGAAGTCATAAAGGGTCTGATGCATTCTCCCACCTGAAAAGGTTTTTTTTTTTTAATGGATTGCAAACTGAATAAGGAAGCAGGTATATTAAAAGAGCACCATTTAAGTTATTTTTTCTTCCAAACTCAATAGCACCATTGTTGACTGAACCAGCTGAGTTTTGAAAGACACACCAACAGCCTGGGCCTGTGGCAGGTAGCAAGGGGACCAACAAGAGGGAGAAACCTCAAGGAGTTCTTCACCAATCTACCAGTCACAAACATAAATATTGGCAGGAGTCGTCACCACACAGTCTTTATGATCTTGTGTTCACATGCCATCCTCCATCCTGAGTCACCATGCAAGGTGGCTTAGATTCAGAATTGATCGAGCAGCTCAGAACTGGACATCCTTGAGGACCCGTGGGTCATCAGCAGCAACAAAATTATATTGAACCATCTGTAACCTCATAGCTGAGAACATCCCTCATTTTAACAACTCAAACCAAGCCGGTGCACCAAACCTCATTCATTAAAAATGTCATGATGTGGAGATGCCGGCGTTGGACTGGGGTGAGCACAGTAAGAAGTCTTACAACACCAGGTTAAAGTCCAACATGTTTGTTTCAAACACTAGCTTTCGGAGCACTGCATTCACCTGAGGAAGGAGCAGTGCTCCAAAAGCTAGTGTTTGAAACAAACAGGTTGGACTTTAACCTGGTGTTGCAAGACTTCTTACTGTGCCCATTAAAAATGTCATGATGTGGAGATGCCGGCGTTGGACTGGGGTGAGCACAGTAAGAAGTCTTACAACACCAGGTTAAAGTCCAACAGGTTTGTTTCAAACACGAGCTTTCGGAGCACGGCTCCTTCACCTGAAGATTCACCTGAAGAAGGAGCCGTGCTCCGAAAGCTCGTGTTTGAAACAAACCTGTTGGAATTTAACCTGGTGTTGTAAGACTTCTTACTGTGCATTAAAAATGTAGAAGAGCTTGTCACGAGCAGCACCAGGCATAACTAAATCCGAGCTGGAAATCTGATGAAGCTACAACTTTGGACTACATGAAGATTAAACCGCAAAACCAGTGTGCTATAGATGGCTAAGCAATCCCACAATTAACATATCAGATCAAAGCAGTTGTCACATCTAATCATGAATGGTGATAGCCAACCAAACTAACAGCAAGAGGAGGAGCCATCCTGATTGATACCTGATCCCAGAATGTGAGGTAAAAGGCAAGACTGAAGCACTTGCAACAATCTTCAGCCAATGGAGGGTCAGTCTATGCCCTCTAAGATCCCCAACATCACAAATGCCTGTCTTCAGACAACTTTATTTACTTCAAATGAAATGAAGAAATAGCTGAGTGTACTAAAATAGCAACGGTTATGGTTCCCGACAACATTGAAGCATCAGTGCTGAATACCTATGCTCCAAAACAGAATCCATAACCTGCCAAGTTGTTCCAGTATAGCTACAACCCTGGCATCCATCCAACAATGTGGAAAACTGCCAAAGATACCCTGACCACAAAAAGCAAGACAAATCTAATCCTACTGATCACCGCCTCATCAGTCTATTTTCAACGATCAGCGAAGTGTATGAATGAGAGCTGACAATTATTACCCAGCACTTAATCACCGATCATGTACTCACTGAGGCTCAGCTTTTGTTCTGCCTGAGCAACTCAGTTCCATACTCCATTAAAACCCTGGTCCAAATGTGATCAAAATAATTGAATTCCAAAATTGAGATGAGTGACTAACTTGACAACAAGATAGCATTTGACTGGAGGTATGGGATCAAGGAGCACTGGCAAAATTGAAGTCCATGGGAATCAGGTGGACAACTCTGCACTGTCTAGTATCATATCTTGCACAGAAAAGATGGTTGGTGTTTTCCAAGGCAGATGTTCCCCAGAGCAGGGTTGTAGGCCCAACCACCTTCAGCTCTTTTTCAGCTCTTTCAATGACCTTCCGTTTATTAGGTCAGAAATGGGGTAGTTTGCTGATGCCTACAGTATTCAGCTCCATTTGCAACACCTCAAACAATGAAGCAGTCTATGCCCACATGCAGAAAGATCTGAATGACACTCTGGCTTGGGATGATGCGAGGTGTGAATGTTACTTGCCGCCAAATTTCAAGCATCTCCAGTAAGCGAGAATGTAACCACATGTCCTTGGCACTCGATGGAATTACGACAACTGAATCCCCTACCATCAACATCCTGGGATTACCATTGACCAGGAAGTTGACTTTATTAGCCATAGGAGTACGGTGCTACAGGAGCGTGTCAGAGGCTAGGAATTCTGCAGTGAATAACTCACCTCCTGACTCCTTAAAGCCTGTCCACCATACACAAGGCACAAGTTAGGAATTTGATGGAATTCTCTGCACTTGTCTGGAGGAGTGCAACTTCATAAATACTCATGAAGCTTACAACATCAAGGTCTTATGACACCCTGGGCAAGTGCGTGGTCAATTCCAGCCCATGTGCCCAAAGTCACAACACATGTGAATTAACCAATAATTCTTATAAAAATTCCTCAAGTAGTTGGCTTTTGGCTGCCCAATAATTACAGTCACCAGGTTTGTAAGTTGGAACGCAATTACTATTTATTTATAACAAGAATAATTGATAAATCATCTATGGATTTAAAATGTAATGGCAAAAATAAAAGGGGGAAACAAGGGAATAGTCAGGGAATAAAGAAGAAAGAACTTTACACAGAACAAAGCAGCCTGCTTGATTGTCACCCTATCCACCACCTTTAACATTCTGTCCCTCCTCCACCAACAGTGTACACCATATACAAGATGCACTGTAGCAACTCGCCAAGCTTCCTGTGACAGCACCTTGCAAATCTGCCCACTCTATAATGAAAGGGCAGAAGGTGCATGGAACACCACCAACTGCGAGATCCCCTTGAAGCCACTTACCACCCTAGCTTGGAATGGCATTCACTGTTACCAGACACACAAAGTTAACACACCAGTGAAGGAGCAAAGAAAGAGGGGTGCAGGATTCCTTTAGGTGGCAAATCGGGTTGTTGGAATATGGAATACCCTCCGAGAAACAATGATAGAAGCAGAACCCATAACTTTTCAAAAGGGAACTTGATCAAAACTTAGCAAGAGTATGGTTACGGAAATACAGTTAGCTTGTTCAGAAAGCTGGCAACAAGAAAAAAAAACAATTCTATAACTTATTGTTGTATCAAACTCTAATTTTCATCACAATAATTACAACCAGCTGGAACTGTTTACAGAGTTTAGAATGCTACTTCTGTGCCTGCTTTTTGTTTTCAATACTTCTGAGCAGCTTAGGATCTTCTGACGTGCTGTTCTGACAGTATGACATCAGCAAGAATTAGTGCCCAACTACCTGCTCGTAATGAAACTAGAAAGAAAGAGGAGACTTAACTAAAGACATCATTTTCCTGCCCATGATAGTTTAATTTTTCAGGTCCTGAACTGTGAAAACATGAACTTATTAATTCTGAATAATCCAAACAATGAGCGGTATTTAATTCCGCGCATTCATCAACACAAGCTAAAGATGTGATCAGACCACATTGTCATGTGTGGTGGCTTCCAACATGGAGTGCTGCAGACAATGCCCCTGCTTGGGGACCCCAACATGCAGCAGCCTGGAAGGTACTGTGCATCACATATTGTTTGGAGGGACAGTGCACTAAAAGAAAAAGTGCCACGCACGACAATTAAATTTTAAAGCAACACGGGCTGTGGATAACAGAGAATAGGTTTGCAATCTGTGTGTTGTGTTTGATATAATTATAAACTCATTTAAAAGAGAAAAGTTTACTTTTTGTTACACAGACTAAATACTGCTTATGATTTGGCCCAGACCAAGGCAATAATACAGGATACACTTGTGCAAATACTACTCTACAGGGCTGCCAAAAATCTGGAACCATATCACCTCTGTCCCATCCCGTTCCTCTCAAACCATGAATGATACAGTAAATTAAAGATTATTTTTTTAAAAACAAGAAAAAAAATAAGGGCTGCACGGTAGCACAGTGGGTGCCACTGTTGCTTCACAGTGCCAGGGTCCCAGGTTTGATTCCCAGCTTGGGTCACTGTATGTCAGGAGTCTGCATGTTCTCTCCATGTCTGGTGGGTTTCCTCCGGGTGCTCCAGTTTCTTCCCACAAGTCGCAAAAGACGTGCTGTTAGGTAATTTGGACATTCTGTTCTCCCTCTCTGCACCCGAACAAGCACCAGGGGCTTTTCACAGTAACGTCATTGCAGTGTTACTTGTGACAATAAAGATTATATATTACATTAACACCTTTGAGTCAATGAGAAAGAGCAGACATTCATTTTATAAAAGGAAAATTTTGTGGGAACATCCAATTATTGAAGAGTGCCATTGAATAAAAAAAATAAACATTATGAAGCAGCTGATTTGCGGTTGGAGCTGTTGAATTACTCTGCGTCATCAGATTTCCCTATGTCACAACTGTAGGTTAAACTTACTCTTTGGCTATGATTTACACTTGGGGGACGAGACAGTGCTTGTGATACCTGGACTCAATCAAAGAGGGAGAGTAAGGAGAATAGTCGATGAAAGTTTCCTTTCTCTCACTCTCAGCTGTAGGGATCTTGAATTATTTGGGCAATCCCAAAGCATTTCTTTGTGAAGGGGCATTTTTGCAATATTGCTTACATGGCACACAGACTACAAGAATGTGCAAAATGAAAGATGTAACAAAGATAAAGCAGATGTTCTTCCAAGAATGTAATCGTGCTTGATTTTTTTTGGGGGGGGGGGGGGGGGTATTCATCACTGGCACTGACATGGCTCAACTAAATCTTAACCAAGAAAATAAAATAGAATCAGTTGAAATGGGATACCATAATTCAGCTTGCGCAGTCTGAAAACCCTATGTAAGAAAGGGTAAATATGGGGTAGAGTTTTTAAAGTCCTCTTTTCTGTCCGTTCCCATTTTGTTAATTGAAAAGATTGGAGAATGGAGATGACAGCAATCATATTAAGCTCTGCAGAAACAAAGATATTGTGTCACCGCTAGGAAAACCGGTCATTTAAAATTAACAAATTGAGGGCAGCATGGTGGCGCAGTAGTTAGCACTGTTGCCTACGGCACGAAGGACTTGGGTTCAATTCCAACCCCGGGTCACTGTCTGTGGAGTTTACATATTCTCCCCGAGTCTGCCTCAGTTTCACCCCTACAACCTAAAGATGTGCAGGTTAGATGGATTGGCCACATTAAATTGCGCCTTAATTGGTTCATTATTAAGGTTCATTATTCCTTCAGCAGTAAATTTGCCAGTTAGTGACTTGGCCTTTTGCTGGGAAGTATCCATTCTCCATAAGTATCCATAAATATGTTGTATGCAGAGGATCATCTCTGAAAATGCTAAAGATTGGCTAAGCGTCATGGTGGGGTTGGGAACGTTTCCCGCTGTGGCAGTCGGCAGGAAAACATGGAAAATCGCCCTGCCCTGACTTCATTAATTATGCAACCGGTGGGTTTACACCATATTCAGTGGTGGGGCAGGGCTGGATGATGCATAGTCAGCTGTCATAAAAATGCGTCCATCACTGGTCACGACTGAAGAAGATGGACCCCTTGAGAACTGAGATGGATCGCCAGGAACATTTTCAGGCTGGAAGATGGAACCCCTTCAGGACACCTCGCCCCCGGGGTCTACAGGCGGTCTCCATCATGAAGGCAGCCCAAAGAATTACTGAGGCGAGTCCAGACATCTGGACTCCAGGCTTTTCTGAATGTGTTTCACAGCGGCATACTTTCCCGCCTGCACTGTGGAGAATCTGGCGGGGGGGGGGGGGGGGGGGGTGTTCATGTGTATCCCATCAATCGTGGGTTTTCCAACCTGAATGGCAGGCACCAACAGAATAAGATCTCGATGTAAATTCACGCCAGCGTGAAACCTCCTGCCTAGATTTTCCCACCATTGAACACTCTGATGGGGGCTGAGGAGAATTCCGCCCAGAGTCTTTTTACTGGGAACAGTATGGATGCAGAGAAGCAACTGGAGGGGAAATATTAAAGCCAGCGGAGTTCAGAGACCAACACAATGACACTAATTTCTTGAGTATGTTCAGGAAAACAGGCTTTAGTCAGTCTTAGAAAAAGTAAATAATTCACAGAAAGTGAATGCACAGTTCCATGATCAAATATTTTTGTGTCTGCATTGGGACTCATCCCCCACAACCCAAAGATGTGCAGAGTAGGTGGATTGGCCACGCTAAATTGCCCCTTAATTGGAAAAAAGAATTGGATACTCTAAATGAAAAAAAAATCATTCCTCAATGATGTTTCTATTTCAACACGTCTCTCTGGGTTTGTGCCCTTTTGGCCACTGTGGGAAATGTTTATAATGGAGATGAAACGGAGGTATTTGTTATATGTTGGATGTGCAAAATAACCTGGTAGTCAATTCACAAACTGAGCTGGGATTGTTACTGACAAGGTTTCAAGTTGTACATCCCGACCACAACATAAATAAAATGCAGGCTTCCTGCTGGAAGCTGAACGCGCTCAAATCCCAGAAAAGCAACACCCAATGTAGTTTAGCCGCCAACCAAATAGTCAGAAGGCATGTCTTACATTTAACCAGTTATTTTAAAACCATATCAGCTGTGGCAGGAGCATCAAGATAAACTGAGCAGTTCCTAAACACTCAGTTGATGTTATACTTTTGTTTCCCGTGTATTAATTGTATTAGAAGAAACCGTGCTGTTGTTACACTGCACCACTGAAAATGCTGCCCACCTTTACTATTCAAGTCCCAAAGGAACTGATTATTTTCTCCTGTACCAGAAACATACATAGGAGGTCATCTTTAAATATCAAAATCTGTAAGGCTCAATCTGCTGAAAAATAAGTCCATATTTAAAGGATGAAAGTATGCTTTGCATCAGTACAGGAAAAGTCTAGGTTAGTTTTGAATCAGTTGAGATTCTTTCACTTGTTAACCCCATTATACTTGAGCCTGTTATGATGTTGGTTAAAAAAAACGCATAATGTTATGTTGATTGAAAGCTGATTAGTTTTACTGTTGCCCCAACACTGACCAAAAGCATCCGGGAACAAAAAGTAAACAGTAGACCTGGCGTGAATAAAGTAAAATAGCTCAGTGCAGTGGGGACTTCTTGCCATTTAAAAGCTGGAATACCTGACATTTCATTGCTTTACTGCAGGTCAACAAACACCACTGTGCAGTCTGCAGCAGCAGTTACAAATGTGGACATTTCTGAAAGCGATCTGGTTGAATAGGGCCTTTTGATTTTCATGGGGACTGGGCAACCTTTCCAGGGCAGTTTGCTTGTTGACACTGGCTTGTTGCATTTTCCACTATTTTGGTAATTAAAGCAATTCATCCTTTCAAGCTGAAAACAATTTCTCTCAAGTGTTGCAGACTCAGTTACTTTGCTCCTCCATGACTTCAGTCCATCTGTCAAAAGGAAAACATAGCATGGCAGTGTATATACATTAAAACATTACAAAGTGATGAGACAACGCCACAGGCTCGGACTAGTTTGAATGAGATGTTAATACTTCTGTTCATTTTTAGTGCTAAGTGAGAAAAAGTGAATCATTGGATAATGGGTGTTTTGCTCGTGGATTAGTTCAGATAATTATACCATACCTGACATCTCCCAATAAAACGTCAAACCATGACTAACAGAGATGCCATTACAGTTAACAATCACTATATCAATAAATTATCGACAAGATGACTAGTATTGGTACTCTTGAATGAAATGAGACAAGTTGACGTTGTAATCTAATGAAGTGTAGCCTTCAGCTAAAATAAAATCAAGGATCCTTTCAAGAGATAACATCTTACTTCTCTGGTGAAGTGCAAAGGTAAATTTTGCGTGCATGTTTCTTTGGGGAAGAGATTATTTATGGTTGTAACAATTCATTCTACTCATCTGCTGCTGTTATGCTCATGTGCCAGGAGATACAAAGGGTAGATTAGTGGTATTTTAACAGTTAGATTCATTGAACTATGTAACCAGAAAACTAAAGCAATTGTCTGTACATGTCGGACAATCCAACCTCAGGAGATACTGATTAAACTTCAAAATTGTAGTCTGAATCAACGACAACAGACATCATGAAAAGTGCAATACAAGGATTAATTTCTGAAAGGAAAGTTACGTATAGAATCAGGTTAGACCACACTTGGGAGTGCTGTGAACAACAGTGCTTCTTTCAGTACTGTTAGGAGGATAGAGGGATACTGGAGAAAGTGCAAAAAAGATTTATAAGGATGATAGCAGCCTGAGGGGGTATAAGTACTTTATCAGCAAAGGCAGAATAGATTAGCAAAGAGGTTTGAGAGGTGACGGAAGAGATCCTAAAAACTGAGATTGGTTTTGATAGGCTGGATAGAAAATATTTCCATTTGTAGGCGACTTCAAAATTTGGAGTCATCAATATGAAACAGGAGTCCATGAGAGATGTATTTACCTGGCGAATGGTTAGGGTGTGGAATTTATGCATGATGTAATCAAGACAAACGGTACAGATGTACTTAAGGATGGGCTCAATAAACACATGAAGCAGAAAGGAATAGAAAGATATGTTGAAATAGTGGAATGGAGTAGCACTGGAGGTTCGTGCAGAGCACAGGTCAGTTGGGTTGAGTAGCTTGGTTGTGTATACATTGCGTGGTGTCCCATTAACAGCTGCCTTCAACACACCTTCGCTTTTGCTTCCTTCACTCCATGCACAACCATCACAGCGAGGGCTCCCGCACATAGACACACAGCATTGTGCATAGAGCCCAGTATCCAAAACAGTCAAGTAAAAAGCAATTAACAGGCCGGCCAATGGGAGACCAAACAAGTGTTTAAAAAGCAGCTGCATTTGAAATCCATGTTCCCAGGCAAAATTAACACTTATATATTGCAAGGATAGTCTGGTCTGGTTTTCGAACAAAAAGGTTGAAGGATTCGGGCCACATTGAAAGATTTGTGCAATTTGTTAATTACGTGTACAGCTGACAGTTAAATTTGATATAAAAACAGGCAATGTTAGAAAGACGTGCAGATGTGGCAGCATCAGTGGAGAGAGAAATGAGACTTGTTTCGAGTCCATAGGACTACTTCTTCAGAACTAAAGATGCTCTGGAAAAGAGCCGTACAGATTCAAAATGTTAACACTGTTTCTCTCTCCACAGATGCTGCCAGGTCTGCTGAGTTCAATCAGCATTTTCTGTTTTTATTTCAGATTTCCAGAATCCACAGTATTTTGCTTTTATTTTAGAGTGTAATTCGATAGTTGCTGCCACTGAGAGCCTTAAAACTCAAACCACTAAAATACCTGAGTATTTAAATGAGTTGAAACTATTTTCAGTTGTGATCAGTGAATCATGAGGCAAGTGCATGATTTGGGCACAACTGGCCACCTGAACCCACAATTGCACTAAACTTGAGGATCGATTGGTTTCTTCAGGTTGCCACTCAAACTCATTTGCATATTAAAGTGTCATGAACCAGCATAATCAGGCAGCATTTTAGAATGCATTTTATTTTAGATTTTGCTTTAAAAATCTTCCTTGATGTATTTAAGAGTGGTGGCAACTTGTGAATACAGCTGGAAATAGGTTTAACACAGAAACTAAACATTTTAATCAGCGTCTATTCCATGACCTGCAGGTAACCTGACACCAAATATAGTCATACAGTTTTACAAGACAAAAAGAGGGTCTTCAGTCCATCGTGTCTGTGCAGGCTATCAAGTACCCAACCCTCCAGAATCTCATCTTTCAGCACTTGGTCTATAGCTTGGACCAGTGCTCATCTAAATGCTTCTTCAGGATTGAGGGTCCCCGCGCCTCAACATTCTTTCAGGCAGAGATTTCCAGATTCCCGCCATCCTCAAGGTGAAAAAGCTTTTCCTCAAATCCCCTCTGAATCTCCTTCCCCTTCTATGCCCCCTGGTTATTGACCCCTGAACTAAGAGGAAAGGTTTCTTCCCAATTAGATACCCCTCAGCCTTCTCTGCTCTATGAAAAGCAGCCCCAGCCTAACTAACATCTCTTCATTGCTGAAAAGCCCCAACCTAAGCAGCATTCTGGTGAATCTCCTCTGCACCTTTTCTCATGCAATCACCTCCTTCCTATCGTGTGGCGACCTGAACTGCAGTAATCTAGCTGTGGCCTAATGAGCATTTTCTACAGCTCCATCACAACATCTCTGCTTTTACATTCTCTGCCATAGTTAATAAAGTGCGAAGCTACCATCTGTGGGATTATGACTGAACGCCTCTAAATCAGAATCCCGCCTAAAAGTAACGATACCCTAGCACCGCGGATCACTTGTTGGCTTGGGATAGCCGACTCCGGTCGGTGAGGAGTGCCACCCGATACTGGACTGGAGCGCGACTGTATGGGCGCCGCCTCTCTCTATAAATGCACACAATGTTCATAGCTAATAAAAACAAGTATCCCATATGCCTACTGAACCACCTTATTTACCTAGCCTGCTGCCTTCAGGAATCTTTGGACATGCATCCCAAGATCCCTCTGGTCCTCTGTTGTCCCTAGCATTTACTGTTCATTGTTTATTTTATTGCAGTGTTAGCCCTTGGCTCACACTTTTCAGGGTTGAATTCCATTTGCCACTGTTCTGCCTATCTCACCAGCCCATCTATAACACCCTGCAATCTAAGGCTTTCCTCCTCGCTATTTACAAATAACTGAAATTTTTTTTAAATATAGAAATTTAGAGTACCGCCCCAATTCATTTTTTCCAATTAAGGGTCAATTTAGCGTGGTCAATTCACCTCCCCTGACCATCTTTGTATTGTGGTGGTTGTGCGGATATGCATAAAGCAATTCCGTATATAATAATATACACGGCCTCCGACCAACAGGTGGCAGTGTAAATCTATCATGCAGCTCTGTGCCTCAAGGAATTAGGAGTAAGTCATGTTGGTGGATAGACAGATTTTGCAGTGTTTCTATAATAGTTAGTATTAGTAATTATTTATTTATTCCAGATAACTTTACTACGCAGTTGTTTCATAATAAATTATTTAAACTAGATGTTCTGTCATGCATCATTCATACAGACAAGTCAATAGAACATGACAAGGGTGAGACCAACGCAGACAGAGGGAGAATGTGCAAATTCCACACAGTGACCCGGAGCCAAGTTCAAACCCAGGTCCTCAGTGCTGAGGCAGCAGTAGTAACCACAAATAGCTGAAAATGTCTTCCAAAAAACTTTACAGAGCCATATTCCACTGATACTGGTGTAGCAAATTTAACAACATTTTCAAAACAATTGTATTTGAAAGGGTAGCTATTCAGGTCTCCCTAGGATCTGTACAGTGCAGCACGGTAGCATAGTGGTTAGCACAATTGCTTCACAGCTCCAAGGTTTCAGGTTCGATTCCCGGCTTGGGCCACTGTCTGTGTGGAGTCTGCACGTTCTCACCGTGTGCGCATGGGTTTCCTTCGGGTGCTCCGATTTCCTGCCACAGTCCAAAGATGTGCACGTTAGGTGGATTGACCATGATAAATTGCCATTAGAGAACAAAATTGCCCTTAGTGTTGGATGAGGTTACTGGGTTATGGGGATAGGGTGGAGATGTGGGCTTGGGTAGGGTGCTCTTTCTAAGAGCCAGTGCAGATCGATGGGCCAAATGGCTTCCTTCTGCACTGTAAATTCTATGTCTTTCAGCAATTCCTATTTACTGTAAATTGGAGGCTTGCAATACAAGTAATTGTCAGTTTTTAGGTCAAGCATCACAGCTTCCTACCGAAGTGGGACACGAGTCCCAATTTTTCTTTCCCTTTCAAAGTTTTTCTCAAAGTAAATCATTTACATGAATTATTTTGTGCTTCAGTTGGCCTTTCTTTGATGAATTAGCAAGGCAAAGTAGATGCTGAAGAATTCATACATGACCTATCAGCCATCTTAAAAACACACTTCTGAAAGATGCTGCAGTGTCTTTTTAAAAACCAGTCATTATTATGCTTCCTCTTCTCCATGCTTCATCTAACAAAAATGATTTCAACACGGAGAAAATTTAGGGCACAGTTGCCTCGATGCTCATTATAAATTACATTCAAGATATTTTTGCCATCGGGAATTTTAAGCTACTTTGAGTTGATATTCAGCCTTGGTAATTCACCAAGGAAAGACAAACTGAAACACAAAATAATTATTAAAGAATTCTTAAAAGAGCTACATTCCAACAACTCTAGTTGCATGTTTATTTGTAAGTAAAGCAATATCCAAAAGTAACAACAGTTTAATGGCACCTACCATTATTACTGAACGGTACATCATCCGGAAGCTTATGACAAAAAGACACCCCAGGAATTGCGAATCGCCACGTCTCTGGGCGATTTTTGCCACTTTTTCACTGGCGTCACAAAAACAAATCACACTCAATGTTTCGGTCAGACTCATTAAGTTGAATACAACGCACATTAATGAAGGTTAGGGCTTGCACTTAACAGTGCAAGTAGCATTTCAATAATGAGATTTCTGCTCTTGTGCCGCTCAACCTCTCTGGCCCAGAAAGGGAACAAGTTATACTGTGTAGTGTCACGGTAACAGTGAATCCTTCTTTGGGATTTGAAATTATTGTACTTCATTTTTTTCACTTTTCCTTTCAATCTCTTTGCATCATTATGATATTGCACTTTCAACAACTTACAGGGTAAAACATTTTGCAGTGGAAAGATAAGGGGGGGGGAAACCTAACTAAAAAGACATGCCTCAATATGTCCTCCTCCAACAGAATCTGGACTATTCATTCTTTGGAACAAACCATTTCAAGTATACATTTAAACTGTGCCTTTCTACAGTAAGGTCAGGTACAATTTATATATCTTAAGCACCATTATAATCTCATAAATGCATAGAATAGAATTTCTACAGTGCAGAAGGAGGCCGTTTGGCCCATCGAGTCCGCACCGATCCTTGGAAAGAGTACCCAACCTAGGCCCATACCCCTACTCTATCTCCATAACCCAGTAACCCCACCTAACCTTTCGGACACAAAGGGGCATTCCACCTAAATTGCACATCTTTGGACCGTGGAAGGAAACCGGAGCACCCGGAGGAAACCCAAGCAGACACGGAGAGAAAGTGCAAACTCCACACAGTCACCTGAGGCTGGAACTGAATCCGGGTCCCTGGCGCTGAGGCAGCAGTACTAACCACTGTGCCACCATGCTGCCTCATGAATGGAATTGGGGACTTAACAATGGAAATATGCCAAAAATTTGAAATATGAAAATATGCAAAACTGGACAAGAAACACAATCACTGCTTGTTCAAATCATTTGGTACATTATCACTTCTGTCCAAGCAAAAGTGAACTGCTCATGAACACATCAATCGCTGTTCACGAAAAGAAAAGCAGAACTTATATTCCTTATGGTACTTCTGAAAAGGTGTTGCAAAAAGTAATTTTACATTTCAATGATTTTAAGCATGCAAATTAAAAATCACTTCAATTTTGCTCTCATGCTTCATTGTGCAATTTTAATCTTATGATGCATATTATTTGTTTAACATATTTAAATATATATTTTTAATTCTTTCATAGGGTGTGCGTGTCGCTGGCAAGGTCAGTATTTTTACTGCCCGTCCCTGATTTGCCCTAGAGATGCTGGGTAAGCTGCCTTCTTGAACCTTTGTAGTCCATGTGGTGTAGATATACACACACAGTGCTGCTTGAAGGGAGTTCCAGGGTTTTTACCCAATGACAGTTAAAGAACAATTTAGTTCCAAGTCAAGATGGTGTGTAGCTTGGAAGGGGACCTACAGGTGTCTGCATGCATCTGCTTTCCTTGTTCTTCTAGGTGGTAGAGTTTACTGGTTTGGAAGGTGCTGTCAAAGGAACCTGGGTGGCCTGCTGCAGTGCATCTTGTAGATGGTACATACTGCTGCCACTGTGCATCGGTGGTGCAGGGATTGGATGTGGAAGGTGGTGGATTGGGTGTCAATCAAATGGGCTGATTTGGCCTGGCTGGTGTTGAGTTTCTGAAGTATCGATGGAGCTACACTCATCCAGGCGAGTGGGGAGTATTCCAACACACGCCTGGCATTTGCCTTGTAGATGGTGGACAGGCTTTGGATAGTGAGTTACCACCACATGATTCCTTGCCTCTGACCTATTGTAAACGTGCCATTTATCTCGAGTCAGAGTCGTGCAGCACAGAAAAGGCCCTTTGGCCCATCGAGTCTGCACCAACAATAACTACTCCTAATCTCATGCTAATCCCATTTACCAGCACTGTCCCATTTACCAGACCCTTGAACGTGATGGTGTTTTAAGGCTCATCCGAGTGCTTCTTAAAGGTCGTGTAGTTTCCAGCTTTCATTACCTTCCCAGGCAGTGCATTCCAGATTTTGACCTCCCTCTGGGTATACAAATGTTTTCTCAAATCCCCTGCACCTCACGCTAAAACTATACCCCTTGTGATTGACACCTCAACCAAGAGGAACAGCTGCTTCCTGTTTACCCTGTCCAAACCCCTCATAATCATATACACCTTAATCATATCTCCCCTCAGCCTTCTCTGCTCTGCTTTAAAGAAAACAATCCCAGCCTATCCAGTCTCTCTTTCTGGCTCAGATGCTCCATCCAGGCAACATCCTGGTGAAGCTCCTCTGCATCCCCTCCACTGCAATCACCTCCTTCCTGTAGTGAGGTGACCTGAAATGCACAGTACTCCAGCTGTGGCCGAACAAACATTGTGCACAGCTCCATCTCCTTGCTCTTGTACAATGGGTTCAAATCTAGTTTGCACCTGAAATTAGTATTTTTGTTGACATCAGTTTTCACTTCTCTTTGTACTCAACATGAAATGGGGATGACTGGTCGCATTATAATTTATTGGCCTCTGGATTAATAAATGTAGCATTTATACACAAGTCAAGTACCATTCAATTGTAAAAACAGGATAAAATTGTTTCCCTTGGAGGAGAATTCTAGAACCAGAGGATAGCGATTCAAGATAAGTGGCAGAAGATGTAGAGGGGTCATGAGGAAGAACTTTATGCAGAGGGTATTGGGAGTCTGGAATTTGCTGCCCAAGCTTGGGTTGGAGACAGAGACCCTAAACTCTAAAAAGTACTTGAATCTGCACCTTAAGTACGGTAAGCGACAGGGCTACGGACTGGTTGCAGGAATGTGGGATTAAAAAGGACACCTGGGCTGGCTTGGACAAGGTGGGTCGAATGGGTTCATTCTGTGCTGTAACTTTTCTATGGTTCTATGGCCTGAGGTACATCACCTCATTGTATCAAGCCTTTTTGTAGCGATGGCAGATTCACTAAACCTGTGGAGTTCAAGGCCATCGTACACACAATTCACACAAAGCTAATCTGATGCACCAATCCAGTTTTAAATTTAGGATATCTGAGCCAAGGGTCAAAGACTTTGGAATAATATACTGGTGACCGAAAGACCTAGTGCATTAATCACCAGCTCAGTTGAATGCAGGGATATTCCAACAATTGTTCATCACTGGTTACTTACTCTTTGACATACCAAATGCTTAGAATTGAGGAAATGAGCCTTTATAGTCAATACTGGGCAGCCCCAGTTTCCTTCCAAGCCCACTGACAAAATAATGATCTCGATTGCAACTGAAACAGATTTATATGTGACTCCTGCTTCAAAAGGAAGAAAATGCAAATGATAAGGCACAAAACACTACCGATTGCGTCATTTCCAATGTCTCTCCACCCCTCAGCCACCAGGATTTTCCAGAAAGTCAATGCAACCAGGTATCATCGCAATAGTGTGCGCACAGGATGGAAGTTGGCTACAGCCCCAAGTATGCTCTGCAGGGAGGGAGCCCATGCCAGGAGACCAGGAGGGAGCCCATGCCAGGAGACCAGGAGGGAGCCCATGCCAGGAGACCAGGAGGGAGCCCATGCCAGACCAGGAGGGTGCCCATGCCAGACCAGGAGGGTGCCCAAAGCTGACATTCATGGATACTGTCAAAAGTGACTTGAAAGACTTCAACAATCATGACAAGTGGGAAATTCTAGCCAACAATCAATACAAATGGTAACACCAGCTGTGGGCAAGAATCCATCACCATGACAATACAAGGTTACAAAAGCTCCAAAGCAGACACCAACCCTGCAAACAAGGCATCATCCCACACCACTGGCAAGGACCAATTTCATGTGTGGCAGACTCTGCCTTTCCAGAATTGACTTGTTCAAGCCATCAGCATAAGCGTAGATTATCTCATTTTACCTCACCAAAGTTCTGAAGGTGCATTTCCAGCATCACTCACGGATGGAAGGATGCCAACTGTCAATCCAATGAAAAGTTTCTGAAGATGCCACAGAACCATTTTACAGCCACAAACCATTTGAACGGCAGATTTATTCTCACTCACAATACAACACGGCTACTAGAAAAGGAGAGGTGACCTGAGAATGGCAGTCAGGGCCCGAGTGGAGAAAGAAACTGTTGGAATATTAAAGGTTAAGAACAAAGAAAGTCTATCCAGCTTGTCAAAACTGATCCCTTGCATACCCTTGTGCAGGAACAACTGGAGCTTTCAGGGTTGACACAGATTCTGTGAGACATGGCTCTCATGAAAAACAGCAAAAGCAGGAAATTGGAGTTGAGCTGCAGATCAGCCATGATTTAATGGGACACTTCAAAGGAGCTGAATGCCCTATATCGATGTCTGTGTTCCCTTGTATCCTATCTTCTCACAGCACACAACTGCTTATTTATTTCACAATCATAACAATCTTGCATTTACGTCCAGAAGATTTTTTTTGCTCATTTTCACTCATCCCCTGGTCCAACTTTCTTAGTGCCTATTAGTATCACTGAATATTTTATATACATTGATGAGAATCTCTTCACTCCGCACAACAGCCGCCATTCCAGTCAGTAAAGTTGGAAATTGAGCTTTCCCATGGTTTCAATCATTTTTACCCGTGATCAGTCTTGCTTCCATTATCTATATCCTTATGATAAATTGTATGAGATTTCTGAAGGTTACATACAAACTTAACTGGAGTATAAGTTTTGCTATGTATGAATGGTGCAATTATTGTGCCAATACAGACTGAATTCAAAATTGGGAGTAACCCCAAATTGAACAGCAATAAGGAGCAAGAAGTGAAGCTCTCTGGAGGAGAAAGTTTAATTCAGGATGGTGAAATTTTGCAGTGCAGATGGAGGCCATTCGGTCCATCAAGTCTGTACTGGCTCGCTGAAAGGGCATTCTGCCTAATCCCACTCCCCTGCCTCATCTCCGTAACCTTCCACATTCTCTCTTTTCAGATAGCAAGCGCTTTTGAATACCTCGATCGAACCTGCCTCTACCACCCTCTCAGGAAGCTTGTTCCTGACACCAGCCATCCTCTGGGTGATATTTTTCCTCTTCGCATCACTACAACTCCTTTTGCTCCCTTTTGAATCTGCGCCCAGTTGATGCTCTCTGTAGAGGGAACAGTTTCTTGCTATTGACCCTGTCCATACCCCTCAAGATTCTGAATACCTCCATCAAGTCTCCTCTCAGCCTCTTATCTTCATAGCCAACTCTTTATCCACAGAACCATTCTCGTGAATCTCTATATTCTTTCCAATGCCTTCACATATTTCCTCAAAGTGTAGATTCAATTGGCTTCCAAGTCAGTTCCCAATTTACACTCAACATTTTCGATAGTGAAATGAAGCCAAAATACTAAGTACCGACATTAAACTCAGACCGAGTGCAGTGCAAGTGCCATCTGACCACTATTGTAAAACGTGTTATGACTTCTGCGGACTTCTATACTTTACTGCCCTGGCTTTATATCTTAGCATCGAGCTGCCTCAATTGCTTCCTGCATTATCGGGACATTAAGTCTGCTGTTGCCCCCAGCTAATTCTCACTTTGATGTGGAGATGCCGGCGTTGGACTGGGGTGAGCACAGTAAGAAGTCTTACAACACCAGGTTAAAGTCCAACAGGTTTGTTTCAAACACGAGCTTTCGGAGCACGGCTTCAGCGATTCACCTGAAGAAGGAGCCGTGCTCCGAAAGCTCGTGTTTGAAACAAACCTGTTGGACTTTAACCTGGTGTTGTAAGACTTCTTACAATTCTCACTTTGTAATTCAGTTCTGTTCATTGTACACTCAACAAATTTAATACTTCAAATTTATCACAATCAAATATAATTTTCCACTTGCTTAATTGTATTCATCTTCACACAAATCTCCGAATGAATTTGCCACTTCAACTGCTTTTTCTGCATTAACATAGAACATTACAGAGCAGTACAGGGGCTTCTGTCCTCGATGTTGCGCCGACCTGTGAAACCCCTCTGAAGCCCATCTACACTATTCCCTTATCGTCCAACAGTTAACAGTGACTTCAGCCAAGCTGATGTTGATGATGATTACGGTACAGGAGCAACAAACTTACAAATTTTTATTTGTAGATTAGATCTTCATATTCTTCCAGCAAGTATCCTCAAACCATTTGGAAAACCTGTTTAGTCAATGGTGAAAGGAAACAAAAGGAATGCTATTGTTGGAGCTTGCGATGAACTATGAACACACAACCTGACCGTTAGTTACAATTATCCAGAAGTGCAATGACAGTCAGTTGCTACATAAGCTATATTAAGTACCAATATTTTTATGCATAGCGAGGCTTTGCGTTTTGCATTAGCAGAATTGCCCAGTTTGTGAACAATAAACTGCTTTGCAAAAATATCAGAGCAAGGTCAATTTGGAATATGGGATTGCCAGTCAGGATTTCTGTTGCAGCCAATGGTGCACAGCACTTAGCATTTTCTTTCATCTCCAACAGAAAAGCCCAGCCGAATTGTCTTTTAAAAACCCAATAAAAACCAGAGCATGAATCACTGACACTTCATCAAAACTCTCCAGGGTCAAACACTTATTATTCACAATAGCAGGTGTTTTTTTTTTAAAGTCAATAGCTTATTTTTAAAATCATGAAATAAAAGCTTATGCAGATGAAAGTTGATAAGAACAGGAGATTCATGGGCTTAATAATACAGCATGGCAACTGCGAGTTCCACACCTGGAAATCAGCGGCATTCCGACTTCCCAGCCCGTCTTCGGTGCTTGCATAATAAATAGTGTAAGCCATCTGGGATGGCCACTTCCAGAATACAAAATGGACGCTCGCAAACAATGTAGGGAACTGTGGACAATATTAGGAAAACAAGCAGGCACAGAGCCTACATGCATATTGGAGAGGCAGCTCACAGACGGAATTGAAACTATAGGTCAATTAGCATATTGATGGCCCATCTCTGGGAACAAAGGAAAGACACTCAAGCAACCAATACTGTTTCAGACATCCCGGCGCCAGTTCCCCAAACCGAAAGCACAAACAAATCCATGCCAACGGCCACCTAAGACACGCCCAGCCATCAGGACACCCACCCCTTTATTGGTCAAGATCGATAACAGTGATTGAGAAGCAGCCCAATTAATTGGGGCCAAGTTTAAGGCCCGTCTAAAAGCGCACGAAGCCCCTCCGAGTATAAGAAGGAACCCCCATGAGAGAATCGCCCTCTTGGACTTGGCTCTCAAAGCGGAGAGGCCCGTCCACCAGAAGCAAGTAAGTTCAAGGTCAACGCTCGCTACCAGAAGGATGACCTTAGCTGTTCTCCTGTACCTCTTCGAATCCAACAACCTCAGATCCGAACAACGGCCATTGTTCCTCTGACTGAGTTGGCACCCGAAGTTAAGTATAGGCGTTAGCGTTATAGATAGTTTAGTTTATAGTACTTTGTGCATGAGTAGATCTTACTCTGTGTGTAATTAAATAGTATTGATTTTGAACCATCTTACTGGTATATTGGCTCTTTGATCCATATTCAGGTTTGAACATTGTGGCGGTATAGAGAGATACCTGGCGACTCTAAAGCAAACATAATTAGGATTAAGGAAGGCGACCATATTGAACGCCATCTTTATAACCAAATAAATATAGCAACATTATGGTAACTGCTACAAATTATCGGCAAGGATGGGTTACAGACTATCATTACACCCAATGTCGGCTGGAGGGCAGTGTCCTGGAACAAGGTATTAACCAGCAGTTTAAAAGGCCCCCCCCCCGGCACGGGCAACCTGACACTGTCCTTGCCAGCCTGGCAGTGCCAGGGTGGAAGTGCCAAGGTGCCCATGAGTCAGGGTATCACCCTTTCCAGAACCCAACCACCTAGGGGTCTCCAATGATTTGGGAGACCCCCCACCCCACCCCCAGGTGCCAGGTTTGTGTGGACCAGTACTAAATGGCACTTGGTCAAGGCCTCACTGGGGAGGCCGGTAGTTCCCTGGCCCTGTGAGAATACGGCATGGACATAATTAAATGAGCCTATTGTCTTATTTAAACATGCTGATCTGGATCACGCCCAGTGAGGACGAGATCTAAATCATGAACGTCTCGCACGGTTCAGTTGACTCTCGCGAGACATCTTAAGCGTCGCTAATCTCGCAAGAGGCTACCCGCGAGATTCAACGGCCTTGTCGCATCACCAAGTAGGGTGTGACGAGGCCAGTAAACCCCACCCAGTGAAGATTTGTGCATTTCCCAGTCTGGCCAGGTACAGTCAACTTTCTTGCTCAATTTTAGCTAACTTGTGCCAACCATGTCATTCTTCACAGATTTAGTTTTTGGCATTGAAGACTTGCATATATATTTCCATGCATAGATGTCTGTGCCATCGGAGCGAGGGAAGACATGTTCCATAAGGAGAAAAACGTCCCACAAGTTCAGCTAGCCCCCCCCTGATGCCCTCCTGCGTGAAGCATATGACCGAAGGGATGAGCTGATGTCAAGCACTGGGAAAGTTCATCAAACCACTCCTGTAGCAGTGGCAAGACGTACTGGAGAAAACGTTGCCATATCCCTGGTGTCACAGCCATCCACTTGATCACAGATAGAGCCATCAGCAGGAGCAACATCATGGTCCCTCAGTTCATCATCATCCTCATGGTACTGGCTGCCATCTGACATATTATCCTCCAGGGCATCTCCTCTGGATCCGAGGATTGACCAGTTGAGTCCAAAGTCATCAAAGATGTCAGCGTTGGCTTGGGAGCTGAGGGGGTCCATGGATCGTATGGAGGGGTCATGGCGGACCTGTGGAGGTTTGGGAGGCTGAGGGCGCAGGAGCTTTTGTACATCTCAGGTGCATCGGGTGTACTCCTGGATCGATTTTTTGGTGACGAATAAGGCACTGCTAGCAGGACTGGCTGCCTCGGAATATTTGGCAATCATGGTTTACGACCATGTGCGCACTAGGACGATTTGCGAGTGGTTCAGGGGACGACCCAACAGCTGCAGTGGAAGTTAGATGTGGGGTTGTTGGCGGATGTTTTTGCCCCACCCACCTACAGTTATTATTGGAGAGTAGCCATCACGCCAAGACACCTTGAAAACCGGTTAACATTTCAGGTCTCGGAGCGTATAGTTACAGCCCATGTGGTGGAGAAAGCGCGTAAATTCCATTATTTTCTTGCAAAACTGTAGTATAAGGGTATCTGGCATAGCAAGGGTTAATGTGGGGCTCGGAAACAGTGCCGTCTGAAGTGTGACGTAAAGTGACACATGAAGGGAGATGACTGGAAAGAGTCAGGTGTAGAAGCATGGAGCTAGCTCAGAGTTTGGCCCATATCTTGTGTATTTGTTCATAGTTACACACTAATGTGCAGGGTAGGTGAAATTTGAATACAGCTCCATCTACAAGTTTGCTGACGACATGACCATAGTGCGTCGGATCTCAAACAACGATGAGTCAGATTACAGGAAGGAGATAGGGAACCTAGTGGAGTGGTGCAACAACAACAATCTATCCCTCAATGCCAGCAAAACTAAAGAGCTGGTCATTGACTTCAGGAAGCAAAGTACTGAACACACACCTGTCTACATGAACAGGGCCGAGGTGGAGATGGTTGACAGCTTCGAATTCCTAGGTGTGCGAACACCAAAAATCTGTCCTGGTCCATCCACATCGAGGCTACCACCAAGAAAGCACAACAGCGCCTAAATTTCCTCAGGAAACTAAGGAAATGTGGCATGTTCACACTGACACTTACCAACTTTTACAGATGCACCACAGAAAACATCCTATCTGGCTGTATCACAGCCTGGTATGGCAACTGCTTGGTCCAAGACCACAAGAAACTTCAGAGAGTCGTGAACACAGTCCATCACACAAACCTGCCTCTCATCCATTGGCTCTATCTACACCTCCCACTGCCTTGGGAAATCAGGGAGCATTATCAATGACCCCTCCCACCTGGCATACTCTTCCAACTTCTTCTATCAGGCAGGAGATACAAAAGTCTGAGAACACGCACGAACAGATTCAGAAACATCTTCTTCCCCACTGTTACCAGACTCCTAAACGACTCGCTTATGGACTGGCCTGATGAATACTACACTCCTGTATGCTTCACCCGATGCTGGTGTCTAATAATAATAATCACTTGTCACAAGTAGGCGTCAATGAAGTTACTGTGAAAAGCCCCTAGTTGCCACATTCCGGCACCTGTTCGGGGAGGCCGGTACGGGAATTGAACCACGCTGCTGACATTGTTCTGCATTACAAGCCAGCTGTTTAGCCCACTGTGATAAACCAGCCCCATTTTTGCCCCTTAATTGGAATAAAAGAATTGGGTACTCTAAATTTTAAAAACAAGTTGCATACTAAACAGTCAATATTCAACTGTACAAGATGCAGAACCTCTTTCCGAGACCTACTGAACAGACATCCAACTACAACAAATATCTCCGTTTCATCTCCATTATAAACATTTTCCACTGTGGCAAAAAGGGCACAAACCCAGAGAGACTTGGTGAAACAGAAACATTATTGATGAATGATTTTTTTTTCCATTTAGAGTATCCAATTCTTTTTTCCAATTAAGGGGCAATTTAGTGTGACCAATTCCCCTACCCAGCACATCTTTGGGTTGTGGGGATGAGACCCATGCAGTCACGGGGAGAATGTGCAAACTCCACATGAACAGTGACCGGGATCGAACCGGGAGCTCGGCGCCGTGAGGCAGCAGAGTTAACAACTGTGCCATTGTGCCGTCCACCTCACTGAGAAATTATGTCTCACACAATAGCTCTTCAAATCCATGCAATAGCGCACCACATGAAAATGAAATGGGACATTACCCAGTTCCCGAAAAGCAAGGTTCCCAATTGCTATTATTTATGGATGAATTTGGATGGTTAGAGTCAAAAAGCTATTCCAATGTTGCCCTCATACATCAGCGTTCTCTTCCCTGCATGAGGTGCAGGTGATCATCAGGTGGGAGAAACTCCAATTGATTTTTCCCTCCCACAGTAAGCTCACTGAGACCGACCCATTCAACACGAGATGATGGAGGGAACCTTGCAGTGCAAGTGGATTTTTACAACAGTTCCACTCATCATCACAGTTGATTGTTCACGCAGTAGCATTGTGTCGGCAGATTAACGATTAACCGAGTCAACAGGATTACAACATTGTGCTGACAGGAAAACTCTCTGATGCATATGTGCCCACCAGAAGAAGGTCAGCTTTGCAGTCAGTCATTCTCACTCCTGCAGCTGCTTTGTATTGCTGAACAGCTCTTTGCATAATATCCTCAAGTCTTACACTGTGCGGAATGTCAACGAGATGCAGCTTAGTTGACTCGATTTTAAAAAGCTGATCAACAGCTCTGCTGTGCCACGGTTTATGTTGAACTGAAGAATATACTGTTTGATGTGGATGCAGTTTCGCACCATAACAAGAGGGCCACTGACTTATCGTACCTAAATAATCCAAGTTTGTTTAAATTACACAATATTTGAAGCAGTGATGTAGGGAACCAATTCTGCACTGCTGTTCATTATTCTGCGATAAGCATATACGAGTGGCTTTTTAAAAATATCTATTTTCTTGGCAGTTTATTCATCATCACTTTTAAAGCTAACGATACACAAGGTGGCAGTGAGGAGAAGACGGGGTTGGGGGGGGGGGGAGAGAAGAGTGGGGGACATGGAAACTGCTGTACTAGTCTATACATTTAACATGAATTTAGCTTTTGCTTTAGATTCCTACGTCCACAGACATCTCCACCCACAGAGGCAGAAACCGGATAGGAAGCATTAAAACATGTAGTTCTAGTAAAGGTAGGCATGGATTGGAGAAATGGCAACACATGCAAGGACATCAGGAAAGGAACTCTGGCGATGGGGCAGTATTTTGTGAGGATGGTGGAGTCAAAGGTTTTTTTTTCCAGGAGAGGGGTGAGGACAGCAGATTGAAAGGTGTGTGGGCCGGGGGACGACGACATCATTATCCAACATGGGCACCAAGAAGGGAAATCACCCGGTCAGTTTATTGGGAATAGGGCTGAGGGAAAAGAGGTCTGCGGAACAAGATGAGTGTGGTGAGGTCATGAAAGAAGGCAGGACAGAGAAAGATAGAGAAAGGATAGAGAAAGAAGCACTTTCAAGATTAGGACTGGAGTGGCTTTAGAGGAAGCATCAGAAGCAGCTGATCGGATGGTTTGAATCTCAGTGAAAATGAAGTCTTTTGAGCTTCTTGCACTGATTATTGGAGGCGAGGGTGGCACTGGCAGGGGAAAGGGATTTACAACAACTTTTGTAGTAAAGAAAATGAGCATTTTTCATTCCACAAACATCTTGGAATTGAGATTAGATTTAGGAGATAAGACCAGGAATCAATAGTGCTTTAATGTGGTCCAGCCAGACCTGGTGGGAATGACAGAATAAATTGTCCAAACAAGACTAAAAACAGTCATACATATATACAAGTTGATCTTTACACTGAGAACATGAACAAACATTACAGCAGGTGTAGAATTGGTAATAGTGGCGATTTTTGCAAAATATCTCTTGTATATATCCATTATGTGAGAATGGCAAAGTTGAGCTAAACGATTCAGTTCAAATCGTCAGTCTGCAAAATCTGCCTTCCATTAACTGTCAGGATCTCCAAACAGTGCTTGCTGGTTAAAAACTTGAATATTGCTGAATGGAAAGACAAGTTGATGAAGCTTTGCATCCTACATTCATCAGGATAAACTCAAGAATACCAAATTTCAAACAATTGCAAAAAATGGATACTGCAGGATTGGTTGGCAAGTCAATTCTAATTGGCCGAGGCATTGCCATGGAGAAAATAATGAAGAACTAACAGCTTTCCAAGACCTTGGGTAATTAAAAGCAAGGTGCCAAGCTTCTGTTTGGAGATGAGCAGGCTCTACTTGTAAATGTATGCCACTTTTGGTGAGTGTAAGTGAAGCATATTATGTGGAAGGTTTCGCATAGGACAGAGGCAGGAGAGGTCAAATGACAAAAGGGATGATGTCGCAAGGCAAAAGGAAATGATAATGAGCCAAGTAAAGGAACAAAAGATGGATTTAGCAGAGGGAGAAATGGTGACAGCATTCAAACGATCCAACAAGTGAAGACTTTTGGTGGAAGCGAATTCTATATTTCCACTAGTGTGTGAAAAGGTGCTCCCTGATTGCACTTCTAAATTGCCAAGCTCTTAAAATGTGGCCCCTTGCTCTGCAATCCCACACCAGAGGAAATCGCTACTCTGTATCTACTCGTATTGAATTCTGTTATCTTTTTAATTCAAACACCGCCATTATATCAGCTCTGAAACTAAATTTAAGGAAAGTCAAATTTAAACAAGTTATCCTCATAATTCGATCCTTCAAATCTCCATATCATTCCGCTGAATCTGAACTCAACCTTCACCAAGGCCAATATATACTTTTCAAGTTTATAAAGGAAGTTTAATAGCACGGCAAAATTGGTAGATTGCAGCAAGGATAAACTTTTCTTCCTCATCTTTCTTTTCCTGTCTGTGGCCTTTGACATGGGTGACCACATCTCTTCCTCGAATTCCTCTCCACTGTCATCCAGCTGGGTCAGACTGCTCGCACCTGGTTCCATTTTTATTTAATGGCAGCCAGAGACTCACTTCTGTGGCTTCTCTTCCTGCTCCTGCACAGTTGCCTCTTAATAGCCCCCTTGGACAGAGCCTTGCCCCGCCCCAACCACCCCCTCTGTCTCGTCTACATGCAACCCCTCGGCGACATCATCTGAAAGCACAGCATTTGTTCTCACATGTACACTGACTACACCATCTCCCGTCAGAGCTCCAGCATTGCTAAATTATGAGACTGCTTGTCCAACATCCAGTCCTGGAGAAGCAGAAGTTTCCTCAATTAAATATTGGGAAGCCTGAAGCCATTGTTTTCAGACCACACTCCAAATCCCATTCCTGGGCTCCCCACCCCATCTCTGTCCCTGACAGCAATCTGAGATTTAGATAGCCTATTCGCAATCTTGGCGTCACATTTGATCCCGAGATGACAGATTTCGACCTTGTGTTCGTGCCATCACCAAGACCACCTATTTCCAATTCCGTAACATTGCCAACTCCACCCTGACCTCTGCTCATCTGGAACGTGGGCGTCGCTGGCTGGGCCAGCATTTTTTTGCCCATCCCTAATTGCCCTTGAACCGAGTGGCTGGCTAGGCCATTTCAGAAGGCTGTGCAGATTCAAACACATCGTCTGTCACTGTCTACCTTCTGTAAACTTGAGGTAATCCAAAACTCTGCTAAATGTCTAACTCACACCAAATCCAATTCTGCATTCACCCCTGCGCTCACCGAAATACAATGGCTTCCAGTCAAGCAACATCTTGATTTTGAAAATTCTCATCAGATTCCTCTTTTGGAAGTAAAACAAGAAGGGCAGACCTGCGTATTCTCTCAATGACTGAGTCCCCATGCAGATAGCATAAAGCTTTGGCTGATTTTTCCAATATGGAGGGATGCAATAACGTGGGAGGCACTATGAAAAAGAAAGCATTGCATTTACATAACGCTCTTCACGACCACCCAGCATCTCAAAGCTCTTTACAGTCAATGAACTGCTTTTGAAATGTTGTCATTGTTGCACTGTCGTTACTGACCAGAAACTTAACTCGGCCACCAGCCAGGTAAATACTGTGATAACAAGAGTTCAGAACCTGAAACTTCTGCAGCAAGTAGCTCACCTCCTAACTCCCCAAAGTTTATGGGAACACCACCACCTGCAAATATCACTCCAAAGTTACAACACCACCCTGACTTGGATCTATATCACTGTTTCTTCTACATCACTGGGTTAAAAGGTTGGAACTCTCTCAGACACAGCATGAGGGTGTAGCTACAGCACTGTGGGTGCCTCTCCTACATGGACTGCAGCAGTTCAAGGTGATGACTCACCAGAGGTTTCTCAAGAGCAATGAGGGATGAGCAATAAATGCTGGCATTGCCAACAATGATTAAATATTTTAAAAAAGAATGTGAAAATGCAAGAATATTGAAAGATTTCCATTTTCTCCAGCTTTGCTCTAAATCTAAACTCTCTTCCTATGTTAACCAGCTGCATCACAACACCTTTAGAGTTTTCACAAACATCAATGCAGCTACATTCCCGAGCTGAGGACAGAAGCAAAGTGAATCGGGTAGGCTCAAAAGTTTTTTAAATTAAGTTCTTTGTAAGAACCATTTCCAAGGAATGCAAGCAGTGCTGAATTTCGAAATCGGTTGGAAAAGGCAGTGCTAATTCGCGAGAGCCGTGAGGTTTCCAGCTTCACTTTCAAATTCCAATGGATATCGTTAATTATTAGACGCTGAAAGGAAGGGTAGGGAGATGGTGAAAGAGGCATGAGCAACCTATATTTTCCAGCAACTTAGACAAATTTATTTAAAAGGAATCATTCATTTAATAGCGCACGCAATGAATTCTTCACCACCTTTATAAAAGAAAAGACACTGTGTAGTTGATCAAGACAGCTTACCAATGTCCTTCTCAGGAGACTGATGTTTCACTTGAACATAGAACATACAGTGCAGAAGGAGGCCATTCGGCCCATCGAGTCTGCACCGACCCACTTAAGCCCTCACTTCCACCCTATCCCCGTAACCCAATAACCCCTCCTAACCTTTTTGGTCACTAAGGACAATTTATCATGGCCAATCCACCTAACCATTTTTTTATCAATTTAGATTAGCCAATTATTTTTTCCAATTAAGGGGCAATTTAGCGTGGCCAATCCACCTACTCTGCACATTTTTGGGTTGTGGGGGCGAAACCCACGCAGACACGGGGAGAACGTGCAAACTCCACACGGACAGTGACCCAGAGCCGGGATCGAACCTGGGACCTCAGCGCCGTGAGGCGGTTGTGCTAACCACTAGGCCACCGTGCTGCCCTTCAATCCACCTAACCTGCACGTCTTTAGACTATGGGGGGAAACCGGAGCACCCAGACACGGGGAGAACGTGCAGACTCTGCACAGACAGAGACCCAGCAGGGAATCAAACCTGGGACTCTGATGCTGTGAAGCCACAGTGCTAGCCACTGTACTACCGTGCTGCCCGAGTTTCAGGTCATTTTACTGTGAAGTGGAGGAGGGAGGTTCATTCATACAAGTGAAATTTCCAGAGGTCACTGGACAGAAATCACTCGATTTCTGTCTCCCACGCAAACCCAATGACTACTGAAGAACATCAACCATCTGTTCGGAGATCAACTAACATTTCACAGATTAGGGGCTGAACTTCAAAGGTCCGTAACTTGTGATTTATTGGCGAAACCCAGCTCTCAATATTAAAGGAGGTCAAGTTTCAATAAAACAGTCACGTTTTTCTATTTCTATCTCTGCCTCCACAGAGGGTGGGCGAGAGAAAAAGAAGAGCTCAATAAAATGTTACCATTTAGGTCATTGTGAAGCGTGAAGGCTAAATTCAACAGGGCTTAAAATCATCCAATAGGGTTCAGATGGGATATCTGAAGCAGGATGCAATGGAGGAACAATGTGACATTTCCGTGGCCCATGGAGGAGCCCACTTATGGAAACCATCTAGTCACCTGAAGGTCACCAAAGTGTTGAATGACAGCTCAAACCGGAACAACACCCACTGGTCATTTAGAGTTCAGAAATTTAGTTGCACAAGGCCATTTGGGCGTATCATGTGGCTTAGAACAGAGCAAGCAGAGGAGAATATTTTTTTAAATGTCAAAAGGGGGGCTGGACAGGGGAGGAAGGTTACAATTTTAGGGAATCTCAGTGAAATGGTTATATATTTTGTAGTCAGCACGATTAACCAATTTTTGTGGCTCTGACAATGGATCTTCACCCAACATATTGTAATCAATGCTCTCCAACTTAAAAAATAGTCTGCTATGTATTTGCAACATTCACAGGTGTTTCCTTTTTTAATCTTTGCTGCATGTTTCCAGCTTGGCATATGCTAACCCAAAAATTCATGATAGCGACACTTGCAGCTAGGGGGTGGCACAGTGGTGCAGCAGTTAACACTGCTGCCTCACAGTGCCGAGGACCCAGGTTTGATCCCGGCCCCGGGTCACCGTGAAATTTGCGCATTCTCCCAGTGTCTGCGTGTCTCACCCACACAACCCAAAGATGCGCCTGGTAGGTGAACTGATCACACTAACTAGCCCCTTAATTGGAAAAAGAATTGGGTACTCGAAATTTATTATTTTTTTAAAAAACACTTGCAGCTAGCACATCAAACTGAAATTAGGCTGCAAACACACAATCCCCCATGAACTGTCCCCTCCTACCAGCTTCACATCACAGATTTTACCCTGTACCATCCATAATTAAATCATACCACTGTATGCAAATAGCACCCAACCCATGCCCACTCCCCACCCTATGCCCACTCCCCACCCTATGCCCACTCCCCACCCTATGCCTGTAAACCCATCCAACTTACACATTCCTGGATCCCAAGGGGCAATCCAGCACGGCCAAACCACCTAACCTGCACTCTTTTGGCCTATGGGAGGAAACTACAATGCATTTAAACTTCATCTATTAATGGTCATTCTCCTGGAAGGTTTCCTTTTACAAACATACACATATTCCGGATTAAGATCTTTAAAACCCTCCTCTTCATATGAAGACAAACTTCTTCACTAATTTGCTGAGAGGTTTTGAAGACGTCAGCATATATTTGGCTCTATCGACCAAAAGTTGCCTTATTTCTCTCCTTAAAGATTCAAGAAGATCACATACAAGAAAATTCTAACTTCAATACTCAAACTGCAGTGGAGAGTTTTCAGCATTATAGTTGTTACTTCAATTATCTTAAAAGGATCATCATGCAGCCCATGTGCCAAATGACTGCTAATCACCGTTTTCAGTACTTCCCAGCAAATATTAGCTCCTGACCAGCTCTGCTACTCTACTAATTTCCAACGTGTCTTTCAGCCAGTCTGCAGATATTGAAGACATGTGCAAACACATGTGAGGAAGACTTAGATTTGTTGAGCAACTTTCACAATCACACATGTCCCAAAATGTGTTTTTACAGCCAATGAAGTACTTCTAAAGTCGAGTCACTAATGCAACCTGATTTCTCAAACAGCAATTATATAAATCACTAGACAATGCTCGTCATGCTGGTTAAACTACACTTACAACTAGGATATAGGAAGAATTCCCATGCTGCACTTCAAATAGTGCTCTGGGTTTTTTTATGTGCAGGTAGAGAGCCTGTTTAAGATTTAATTGAAAGATCCTGACATTACGGCACAACCTCAGTACTATCTTGAAGCATTAGCCACAATTACAAACTCAAGTCACTGGAATGGGGACTCCTGGTGGCGGCTGTGGAGTGAGTGTTCACACATTTGGTGGCTCCTGCTCGAGGCGGAATTGCTTGGTCCTTGTTACCAGTTCACGAGGGTGTTTGCTGGTACAAAGTACAGGAGCAGATTCTCCTTTGGGGGGGCATGTCTCAGCCCTATCAAACAAAGAGCGCAAATGAAAAGGATGAAACAGTCAGACCAGGAGTTTTCAAGGAGTGCGGTAAAAAGAAAGATGGCGGAGAGCTCTGTGACGTCGTTGCCCGCTCAGTGGTCCACGGATCAGTTGGTGGACATTTTGACAGTCAAATTTTGGTAGCAAGGCAGGAGGCATCAGAAGACCTGGTTAAAGTGGCTGACCCGTTTCAGGCAGCCATTGAGAGAGTGGAGCAGAGGTTGGACGCACATAGTGCATCGCTCCAAAGTGGAAGAGATGGTTGCGGACCATGAGGATCGGTTGGCCTCGTTGGAGGCAGAGGTTACACTGGTGGTGGAGGGCCAAATGAGGAAGAAAGTGGATGATTTGGAAAATTGGTCGAGGAGGCAGAATCTCTGGATTCTGAGATTGCCAAAAGGCATTGCGGGAGGCAGGTCACAAAGTGTGTAGCTAACATGCTTGGGAAGCTGGTGGGGGGAGGGACCTTCGATCCCTCCCCCACTCCCGAGGTGGCTCGAGCACACAGGTTGCTCAGGAGGAGGCAGGTGAGCAGCTGAGGGCAATGGTGGTATGACTGCATAGATATTTAGACAAGGACATGGTTGCGCGATGGGCTAAGGAAACAAAGACGTGCACCTGGGAAGGGAATGTGGTTCGGATCTCCATAGCTTTCGGTGTGGAGTTGACGAAGCGCTGGACTGGGTTTAACAGGGTCAAAGCGATCCTGTTCAAGAAAGGAGTAAAATTTGCTCTGCTGCACCCAGCCCGCTTGTGGGTCACGTCCAGGGCCAGGAGTTGTACATGGACACACCGGCGGTGGTGAACAGGTTTTGGCAGGACCATAGCCTTGGGGACTTTAAGAACTTAGGACTATGGAGATAGCACAAGACCAGTGGGGGGAGAGTTGCTGTTTCTCGAGCCCAAGTCTTTTTTTCAGTTGGTTGAATAAGATGATACTGGGGCTTGTGTGGGTGGATAAGATTCCCCGGGCCAGGAGGGTTTTTCTGGAAAGGGATGGGCGAGTGTTGCCAAGTCTGCAGAATTATTATTGGGCAGTGAACAGTGTTATGGCAAGGAAGTGAGCAGTGGAGGCAAGGTCTGTGTGGGGACAGATGGAGGAAACTTTGTGTAAAGGGACCAGTCTGAGGGCACTATTGTTGGCATCTCATGTTCTCACCGGCCAGGTACTCCACAAGCCTGGTGGTGGTATCAGCATTGAGGGTGTGGAATCAATATCAGCAGCACTGCAGGATGGAAGGCATGTACCTGTGGGCACCAATGTGTGGCAAACACAGGTTTGTTCTGGTGGTGCTGTAGGCAAGGTTTCAGGGTGGGGCAGTTGGGATAGAGTATTTTCGGGACCCGTTTGTGGGGTCGGTTTGCAGAATTGGAGCAGCTTGAGGAGGTGTACCTGCTGCCGAAAGGGAATGGGTTCAGGTACCTGCAAGTGAGGGACTTCTTGAGGAAGGAGGAGGGTTCGTTCTCCGCAGCTGCCACCTCCAGCGTTACAGCATAAGCTACTGTCCGAGGAGGAGATATGCGAGGGCAAGGTGTCAGATACATTTGGGAGCTGATGGGGGAGGGAGGGCGCACCAGTGGAGGAGGTCCGGCGCAAATTGGAGGATTGGGAGGGGCGATGCAAGCCGGGGTGTGGAGTGAGGCATGTCCGAAGTTGGAGAAGTTCTGGAAAGAGTTTGCAAACGTAATGTCAAAGATATTGGGAGTAGAGGTGGTGCCAAGCCCGTGGGGTGTCGGAGAATCCGGGAGTTCAGTTGGGGAGAGGCTGCCGTGGTAGCCTTTTGTTGTGCTGGCAGGACTCAGAGCCGCCAAAAGCTGGGGCACAGGTGAGCGACTTGGCAGAGTTCCTCCACTAGAAAAAGATCAAGTTTGCCATAAGAGGGGCTGAGAAAGGGTTCCCTACAAAGGTGGAGGCAGTTCATCGGCTTCTGTAAGGAACAGAAGCATGTCAGTGTGTGTATGGGGGGGGGGGGGGGGGGGGGGGGGGGGGTGGTGGTGGTTGTGTTCTGTTTGGGGGGGCTGGGTATAAAAGGAGGGGATGGTATGGGGGAATAGGAGCAATTGCGCATAGTTAATTGCTGCTGTTGTTGTTTGCCCATTTCTGTTCCGTATATATTTGAAAATACCTCCAATAAAATATTTTTTTAAAAGTTATCACTGGAATGGTGCTTGAACCAATAATCTTCTGACTCAGTGTTATCACTAAGCCAAAACCGATACTTACAATTCTCAACTGTGATTTCTCATAGGGCAGAAATGAATCGGGTTGTTTTGAAGAAAATAAAAATTACTGCAGATACTAGAAATAGAAAATAAAAAGAGAAAATGCTCAAAATGTTCAGCAGGTCAGGCAGCATCTGTGGACCAGAGTTAATGTCTCATAGATGAACAGAGTAAATGTCTCAGGTTAATGACATTTCTTCAGAATTGTATACCATAGTCTGAAGTCTTGTTGAATTTACAGCGATGAAATAGACCAGTTGCCTCTCATTGTAGTTATAAAAATTCAGTTATAGAAAGGACACTGAAGCCAGGGCAAAGTTTCAGAAGGATACTACGATGGATAAAACCCAGTTATCGAGCAAGACTCAAAACACTGGAATTACTTCCAATGCAGAAAATAAAGCTCAAAGATTTATTGGGGGCATTTTGTGAAAAGTTAAAATTGTCTTGAGAGCGAGGAGTCAAGAGAAATGTGCCTTCTTTTATTCCTAACTACTCATATCACTGCTGCTTTTCTTCTGCTCTTTGTGACTTGAATTTGTGGAATTGAGTTGTCAATCAAAAAACAATTTTAGAAACAGATACATCCATTTGCAATATGAAAAGGTTGCTAACAGCAAAATTTACAAAATAGGAAGTATCTGTGTAATGCTTTGGGACAGCATAGGACTGTTTGAGCTTGGAGCCTTGTGGTATCTGAAGCTACATCTAGCCAAGCAGTCAGACGCACATTTCATAGCTGCATTATCACTACAACATAACAGCATCCAACTTTGCAAACCACCTCGGTTGTGTGGAATGAATAACAATTCTCAGTGGTCCATGAAAGAAGTCATACTGCATTAAAGGGGAGTAGAGCTGACGAATGTCTGATATTCCATCAGCAAAACAGCAGTTGGCTGAAAGCATGGATAAAACAAACTCAATACCCAGCACACAACTTACAATATAGATTGCAGGCAACCAGCATGTGGCAATAACGTTAATGGAGCAGAAACAAGAGAGCAAGCCAAGGCAGGCAAGAACTGGATCTATTGTCAAAAATTCAATTTATGGGCTTCAAAATCTGATCTTAAGTGAGCTGAAGGTTAATAGGCCCAAGTTTCAGAAAACATTTGGAGGAAGAATGATTTTATCCAAAGTGCAATGAATAAGTGGCCCAATTCAGAGTTGTAGCTGAAAAAGATCTTGGCCATCTAAGCTTGCCTGCATGAGACTTCTTACATTGATAATTGTTTGCACAATTGTTTGATTATTACTCTTCCTTCAAGCAAGAAAATCTATTGTTAATGCATGTCCCATTGATTCATATTTTGTATTAAATTATAATCTAACAGCAGTTTAGTGGAAGTGAATGCAGGTTCTGGATGAATCCAGGTTAAATGTCCTTATCATTGGGTAATGTAATTAGTAAATTTAATAGTCTTACCACATTACAGTTAGATCTCAAATAGAGTATTTCAGGTCATACAAGAATATAGATAAATCTGTCCTTCAGACTGACTAGACATTACCCTGTGACCAAAGTGGAAATTATGAACACCATCTGCTAGTTATTACTATTTTCATGGAAGTCCCTATACTAATTCTTCTATTGTTGGTCTGAGATAATTATAACACGAAGCAGGTAGTATGAAACCAATGCCAAGGTCATGTGTACAGCTGTCTGCGGTACAAGGATAGCTTGGAATGAATACACATTTCGCAAAGCCTCAGACAGCCACCACTACAGACCTCTTCTGCAAAAATTGTAAATTGGCCCCATGCTACTATTTCTTTAAGCATCAATTTCTGAAACTGTTATTTCTATTGTTTGGAGCCAATATAATGCAAACTAAATGGTGCCTCTTCATTTCTTTTCTTTTCTAATACAGCAAGATCTGTTAAATTTACATAGTTGACACAATACAGGACAAAATTAAAATTTCACATTGACATCACTGCTTGGCACTTGACATTACAATAGTGTGTGTGTATATACCATTATAAACAAAAGGGGAAACAATTAACATTTTGTGGAAGCCAATGTATTTTGTGGAAAAGACTACATCAGGATTGAAACTCCCTTTAAGCCCTGGAGATGAAATGAAGTACTTTTCATTTACAATTTACTTCCTTTTAATTCTGTGATCCATCTCCCAGAAATCGATGGGTTTCTCTTGAGGTTCTTTGAATTCCAATCTGTGAATTATTTTTAGACTATTAAGAAATAGAGTTTTGCTTCTTGACAGGGAGAGGGAGAGAAAGAAAGTTTCTCTCGTCTTTGATACCCCATGCCATTTGCTGCAATGCACTGCATATGAAAGTTCACATCAGTTGTGTATCTTGTTTGATCAGATTGGAGGGCAACTGTGAATTGTTCCTGAGCAAGATTCTTCATCTCGCTGTCGCTAAGTATCATCATAGAATCATAGCATTTACACTGCAGAAGGTGGCCATTCAGCCCATCGGGTCTGCACCGGCCCATGGAAAGAGCCCCCTACCCAAGCCAACACTTCCACCCTATCCCTGTAACCCAGTAACCCCACTTAACGTTTTTGGGCACAAAGGGCAATTTAGCATGGCCAATCCACCTAACCCACACATCTTTGGACTGTGGGAGGAAACCGGAGCATCCGGAGGAAACCCACGCACACATGGGGAGAACGTGCAGACTCCGCAAAGACAGTGACCCAAGTGGGAATCAAACCTGGGACCCTGCAGCTGTGAAGCAACTAACCACTATGCTACCGTGCTGCCCAGTAAAGGACTGTGTACAGTGGGACCGAATCAATCATCGTTCATTTCAACAATGAGACAAAGGTCACACAGGAACAGGGATACAGTTCAACCCCTCAAACCTATTCCGCTATCCATAGAGATCATGGTTGACCCGTACTCCAACTCCATCCACATCCCAAGCACAATACCCCTTTTTACACTTCTCGAGCAAAGATCAATCAATCTCAGATTGAAAATTACTAACTGAGCAAGTACTTATTGCTTTATGTGGGAGGCATTCCATATTTCGACCACCTTTTGAGTTCACTATTTTCTAACTTCTCTCCCGAATGGTGATTTGAATTAAAACTATGCAATGAATTGTTGGGGCAATTTGTGCAGTGGCACAACATCAATCTAAGAAACGCGAGGTTAAGGAAAGCAACTAGGGAGCTGTGGACAACTTGGACATGGATTTGGGGAGCTGAAAACAAAATGAAAATGTCATTTCCAGGTTAAAATCTCATGTTTGAATCCACCGATGAATTTCTAATATGCTTGTTTATTTAGCCACAAAGCCATTGATCCCATTTGGCAGTGCAAACCAGCAATGTGCATCTTATTTAAATGGAATGCTGTCCTTCTTTCTAGAATTCCACAGCAGCATTGAGGAGAGGATAAAATCGTGGCACAGCAGAAATTTTGCTATTATTTCCTCCCAATACTGAAGAATTCAGCGTTGCACAGTGCTGTCAAAGCAGGCCAGGCATCTTTAAAATAAAGGAATAGCCTTAGCAGTGCCTCTATCCATTCAGAACATTTGGATTTTATTACATTCAAGAGAGCATTTGTCCAATTCAATTATTTTGAATATGGCACAAGTCAAAGGCCAGTGAAAAATGAGCATAAAATCCAAAAGCATACATATTCAAAACCTGAGTGGACTTTTAGAAAGGAACCAGTTTTATCACTTTCATCCTGGATTTTAAAAACAAACTTGGCTGAAAGCCCAACAACCACGACAAGCAAGCCATTTGGGGTTATTATCCTGGCAACTTACAGATAACTGGAAATGGGTTTATCACAAAAGGTAAATATTTTTAATAAGCATGCCTTGCATGCCACCTGTGATTAATTGGAGGTAAATTAACTGAAAATGACTTATCTTGTTATACTGAACCATTTACATCACTCTCCCCACAAACCCCATCCCTGCTTACGGACAAACTCAACATGCTACTGTTGCAAGTTGAAGTTATACAATTTCTTCTAGACTGTACCCCTAAAAATGGCCTTTGATGGTCTCCTGCAGACCATCTCCCAAATGTCTTCCACTCTTTCCCTCCCCATATCTGAACTCTGGAACTATGGTCATGTCTTAGCTCTTGTCCAATTATACATCAATCTGCAGTCTCACCGGGATAGGTCACTTGGTCTGAAGCTGCCCCCACCCTAATTGCTGAGAGACAGTTATCCGTCAGTCACCTGAGGCCTGTTATGGGGAACAAAGGTGCATATTGTATCCTTCTCTTTGAAGTTTAGGAATTTTTGAGTCATCGGTTAGCTGAGGTTTGCATAAAAGACAGACAGAAAGCGCACTCAGTAAGCTTGCGCTTGCCAAGGAGACACAGCCGGAGTGAAGCACATCCAGAGTGGGAATTGCAACTTGGTAATTTGGTGCAGTGAGGTAATTCGGTGCAGAGTGAGAGAAGGTGCTTTTTCGGAAGTGCTTTTTAACCCTGGTAAGTAGTTTTTCTTTTCATTGTCCAATTTATTTATTTTTATTTTGAAATTGTAGTTGTACAAGTTTACCTAAGGTTTAGAACATAGAACATAGAACACTACAGCGCAGTACGGGCCCTTCGGCCCTCGATGTTGCGCCGACCTGTGAAACCATCTGAAGCCTATCTGACCTACACTATTCCATTTTCATCCATATGTCTATCCAGTAGACATGGCAGGAGATCCCAGACCCGTGTCATGCTCCTCATGTGCAATGCAAGAGCTCAGGGACACGTCCACTGTCCCTGGCTCCTTCACGTGCAAGAAGTGTGTTCAGTTGCAGCTCCTGTTAGACCGCTTGACGGCTCTGGAGCTGCGGATGGACTCACTTTGGAGCATCCGCGATGCTGAGGAGGTCGTGGATAGCACGTTTAGCGAGTTGGTCACACCACAGGTGAAAGTTACTGAGGGAGATAGCAAATGGGTGACCAAAAGACAGAGCAAGAGAAGGAAGGCAGTGCAGGTGTCCCCTGCAGTCATCTCCCTGCAAAACAGATATACCGCTTTGGATACTGTTGGGGTAGATGGCTCACCAGGGGAAGGCAGCAGCAAGGTTCATGGCACCATGGCTCGCTCTGCTGCACAGCAGGGCAGTAAGAAAAATGGCAGGGCTATAGTGATAGGGGACTCGATCGTAAGGGGAATAGACAGGCGGTTCTGTGGACGCAATCGAGACTCCAGGATGGTATGTTGCCTCCCTGGTGCAAGGGTCAAGGATGCCTCGGAGCGGCTGCAGGACATTCTGGGGGGGGGGGGGGGGGGGGGGGGGTGGTGAACAGCCAGCTGTCGTGGTGCACGTAGGCACCAACGATATAGGTAAAAAAATGGGATGAGGTCCTACAAGCGGAATTCAGGGAGTTAGGAGTTAAACAAAAAGTAGGACCTCAAAGGTAGTAATCTCAGGATTGCTACCAGTGCCACGAGCTAGTCAGAGTAGGAATGTCAGGATAGATAGGATGAATGCGTGGCTCGAGATACGGTGCAAGAGGGAGAGATTCAAATTCCTGGGGCATTGGGACAGGTTCTGGGGGAGGTGGGACCAGTACAAACCGGACGGTCTGCACCTGGGCAGGACTGGAACCGATGTCCTGGGGGGGGTGTTTGCTAGAGCTGTTGGGGAGGGTTTAAACTAATGTGGCAAGGGGATGGGAACCGATGCAGGAAGTTGGAAGGTAGTAAAACAGGGACACAAGCAAAAGGAAGTAAGGGGAAAAGTGCAAGGCAGAGAAGACATAGTCAAAAATCAAAAAGGGCGACAGTACAAGGTAGTGACTGACAGGAGCTCAGGGAATAGTCCCAGTAATACTAAAAGGAATAAAACTGGAGATGTTAAGATTCAAAACAGAGGTAAAAAAACTAACATAAGTGTACTTTACCTGAATGCTCGTAGTATTCGGAATAAAGTAAATGAGTTGATGGCACAAATCATCGTGAATGACTATGATTTAGTGGCCATTACTGAAACATGATTAAAGGATGGTCACGACTGGGAGTTAAATATCTGAGGATATCAAACTATTCGGAAGGACAGAGTAGATGGTAAGGGAGGTGGTGTTGCTCTGTTATTTAAGGATGTCATCCGGGCAATAGCAAGGGATGACATCAGTGCTATGGAGGATAAGGTTGAACCATTTGGGTGGAAATCAGGAATAGTAAGGCGAAAAAGTCACTGATAGGAGTAGTCTATCGGCCACCAAATAGTAACGTTATGGTGGGGCAGGCAATAAACAAAGAAATAACTGATGCATGTAGAATTGGTACAGCAGTTATCATGGGGGATTTTAATCTACATGTCGATTGGTTTAACCAGGTCGGTCAAGGCAACCTTGAGGAGGGGTTTATAGAATGCATCCACGATAGTTTCCAAGAACAGTATGTAATGGAACCTACGAGTGAACAAGCGGTCCTAGATCTTGTCCTGTGTAATGAGACAGGATTGATTCATGATCTCATAGTTAGGGATCCTCTCGGAAGGAGTGATCACAATATGGTAGAATTTAAAATACAGATGGAGGGTGAGAAAGTAAAATCAAATACTAGTGTTTCGTGTTTAAACAAAGGAGATTACAAGGGGATGAGAGAAGAACTAGTTAAGGTAGACTGGGAGCTAAGACTTTATGGTGGAACAGTTGAGGAACAGTGGAGAACCTTCCAAGCGATTTTTCACAGTGCTCAGCAAAGGTTTATACCAACAAAAAGGAAGGACGGAAGAAAGAGGGAAAATCGACCGTGGATATCTAAGGAAATAAGGGAGAGTATCAATTTGAAGGAAAAAGCATACAAAGTGGCAAAGATTGGTGGGAGATTAGAGGACTGGGAAATCTTTAGGGGGCAACAGAAAGATACTAAAAAAGCTATAAAAAGAGTAAGATAGAGTATGAGAGTAAACTTGCTCAGAATATAAAAACAGACAGTAAAAGTTTTTACAAATATATAAAACAAAAAAGAGTGGCTAAGGTAAATTTTGGTCCTTTAGAGGATGAGAAGGGAGTTTTAATAATTGGAGATGAGGAAATGGCTGAGGAACTGAACAGGTTTTTTGGTTCGGTCTTCACAGTGGAAGACACAAATAACATGCCAGCGACTGATAGCCTCATTTCTATGACAGGTGAGGACCTTGAGAGGATTGTTATCACTAAGGAGGTAGTGATGGGCAAGCTAATGGGGCTAAAGGTAGACAAGTCTCCTGGCCCTGATGGAATGCATCCCAGAGTGCTAAAAGAGACAGCTAGGGAAATTGCAGATGCACTAGTGATGATTTACCCAAATTCACTAGACTCTGGGGTGGTCCCGGTGGATTGGAAATTAGCAAACGTGATACCACTGTTTAAAAAAGGAGGTAGGCAGAAAGGAGGTAATTATAGGCCAGTGAGCGTAACTTCGGTAGTAGGGAAGATGCTGGAATCTATCATCAAGGAAGAAATAGCGAGGCATCTGGATAGACATTGTCCCATTGGACAAACGCAGCATGGGTTCATAAAGGGCAGGTCGTGCCTAACTAATTTAGTGGAATTTTTTTGAGGACATTACCAGTGCAGTAGATAACGGGGAGCCAATGTATGTGGTATATCTGGATTTCCAGAAAGCCTTTGACAAGGTGCCACACAAAAGGTTGCTGCATAAGATAAAGATGCATGGCATGAAGGGTAAAGTAGTAGCATGGATAGAGGATTGGTTAATTAATAGAAAGCAAAAAGTGGGGATTAATGGGTGTTTCTCTCGTTGGCAATCAGTAGCTAGTGGTGTCCCTCAGGGATCCGTGTTGGACCCACAATTGTTCACAATTTACATAGATGATTTGGAGTTGGGGACCAAGGGCAATGTGTCCAAGTTTGCAGATGACACTAAGAGGAGTGGTAAAGCGAAAAGTGCAGAGGATACTGGAAGTCTGCAGAGGGATTTGGATAGGTTAAGTGAATGGGCTAGGGTCTGGCAGATGGAATACAATGTTGACAAATGCGAGGTTACCCATTTTGGTAGGAATAACCGCAAACGGGATTATTATTTAAACGATAAAATATTAAAGC
The DNA here is from genome assembly GCF_902713615.1 of Scyliorhinus canicula. Lineage (NCBI taxonomy): Eukaryota > Metazoa > Chordata > Chondrichthyes > Carcharhiniformes > Scyliorhinidae > Scyliorhinus > Scyliorhinus canicula. Next base: position 100,943,607 of record NC_052160.1, on the reverse strand, counting down.
ATGCTGCTGTGCAGAGAGACCTGGGTGTACTAGTGCATGAGTCACCGAAAGCTGGTTTACAGGTGATTAAGTAGGCAAATAGAATTCTGTCCTTCATTGCTAGAGGGATGGAGTTTAAGACTAGGGAGGTTATGTTGCAATTGTATAAGGTGTTAGTGAGGCCACACCCGGAGTATTGTGTTCAGTTTTGGTCTCCTTACTTGAGAAAGGACGTACTGGCACTGGAAGGTGTGCAGAGGAGAGTCACTAGGTTAATCCCAGAGCTGAAGGGGTTGGATTATGAGGAGAGGTTGAGTACACTGGGACTGTACTCGTTGGAATTTAGAAGGATGAGGGGGGATCTTATAGAAACATTTAAAATTATGAAGGGAAGAGATAGGATAGATGCGGGCAGGTTGTTTCCACTGGTGGGTGAAAGCAGAAAATGGGGACATAGCCTCAAAATAAGGGGAAGTAGATTTAGGACTGAACTTAGGAGGAACTTCTTCACCCAAAGGGTTGTGAATCTATGGAATTCCTTGCCTAGTGAAGAAGTTGAGGCTCCTTCATTAAATGTTTTTAAGGTAAAGATAGATGGTTTTTTGAAGAATAAAGGGATTAAGGGTTATGGTGTTCGGGCCGGAAGGTGGAGCTGAGTCAACAAAAGATCAGTCATGATCTCATTGAATGGCGGAGCAGGCTCGAGGGGCCAGATGGCCTACTCCTGCTCCTAGTTCTTATGTTCTTATGTCTCGATATTTGAATTTATTATGGAATTCTGAATGAAAGAACAGAAGGTATGACTTTAAAATGGAGACTTAATAATCTGTTTGGTTTATTATGTGCATCCTGGTCCCAGAGTGTCTAAACCAGCTACACCTGACCACAATATTTACTTGGTCACCCCATAAGACGAAAGCAAAAAGAGTCAGCCATTCGGCCAATGAGATAATTACCGATCCGATATGATAATCCTAAATTCCATCACCACCTCCTGAATACAACATCACTAGATTAGTCATATGTTTAAATTTCTGCATTTATGCCAACTTATTGACAAAGTCACCAATTAATAATAATAATCGTTATTGTCACGAGTATGCTTACATTAACGTGCAATGAAGTGACTGTGAAAAACCCCTAGTCGCCACATTCAGCCGCGTGTTCGGGTACACAGAGGGAGAATTCATAATGTCCAAATTACCTAACAGCACGTCTTTCAGGACTTGTGGGAGAAAACCGGAGCATCCAGAGGAAACCCACGCAGACACAGGGAGAACATACAGACTCCATACAGACAGTGACCCAAGCCGGAAATCGAACCTGAGACCCTGGCGCTCTGAAGCAACAGTGCGAACCATTGAGATACCATGCTGCCCATTATAAATTATGTCCACATAAACAAATGGAAACTACCCATGCAAGCTCGATTCATTTCAAGTATAACTTCTAGCTGCAATCAGTGTTGATGGGAAAGTGTAACTTCAGAATGATAAGTTTCTATTACAAATATGAAGAGAAAAAATTAATGGAAAGATATAGAACATAAAGATACAGAACTTTAAAATGGGTACTAAATTATGTCCACATGCAACTTGACAGAAAATAGGCAAAATTGTTGCAATGCTAAGAATTAAACATTTCTTAAAAGATTATGAACATGTTATGTGAACTAAAATATTAAACTATTCATTCTGCAGTTAACTACCAAGAATTGCTTTCACCAGTCAAAATAACTCCCATAGCAGTTAGGAATATTTTTGTTCAATCATTTTTCCAGCAGATTAATGACCATCCAGAGTAAATTGATGATGCCACATTATAGAATTCCATTAGTCTTGTAATTAAAAAACATCTCAGAATGCAAGCACCACTAGCAAGGTCAGCATTTGTAGTCTATCTCTAGCACCTTCATGGTGAGTCTCCTCTTTGAACCACTATGGTCAAAATGCTCCAAAATGTGTCAGGTGAGAGAATTGCAGGACTTTAAGGAACATCTTTTAAAAATATAAATTTAGAGTACCCAATTTTTCCCAACTAAGGGCAATTTAGTGTGGCCAATCCTCTTAGCCTGCACATTTTGGGTTGTGGGGGTGAAACCCACCCAAACACAGGGATAATGTGCAAACTCCACACAGATAGTGACCCAAAGCTGGGATCGAACCTGGGACCGCGGCACCGTGAGGCAACAATGCTAACCACTGTGCCACCGTGCTGCTCTCACTTTAAGGAACATTGATACAAGTCATCCATGTATAATCACTGATTAACTTTCCCAAATACATCAATTTAAGTTTTAAAAAAGTTTTAACAAATCAGAGACACAATTAACTTCCATTCGAATGCTTGAAACCAGATGCTCCTACTAAAAAAAATGACCACACCGCCAGAGAACACTAATAAAAATGGTAGATAAGTGATTAGTTATCATAGAATTATTGTCTGCATGGACCAAGTAAACAACACCATCTTTTCCCCCACAATCCAGGCTGACAATCAACAGCCTGAACCAGACTCAGCTCCATTCAAAGCACTAAAAATCTACTTGATGCTGCAGCAGCTACAGCCCAACGGTGCTGGTGGTGGGGGTGGTAGGAGGCGGAGGAAATCAAAAATAAAATTTTAGCAACATCATTGCAAATTTAATATGCCGTGTGTGACTTTTTCATAAATGTAAGGCACTGTAAGGGTTAATGTAATGTCTAAATCAACCACTAGAGAGAGCTAGAAGTACAACTATAAACGGTAATAAAAGCTAAGCCTTGGGGGTGGGAGAGGTTGAGGAGAAAGCTAGAGGACAGGCCAAAGGATAGATAGCATGAATGAGAGCAGATCATAGCTAATGTAACAGTGTAGATATTAGTAGTAGATTAGTGTAGATTATATGTTTATTATCAACTGTATGATATAGGAGAAGGGTCGAATCCAATTAAGTAGTGTCAATAAATTTATAGCATTTTTCAATTTGAAAGCTATTGGTGGTCTTTGTGAATACTACACCAACTATCCTAAAATTAGCAACACATAGAACACCACACCATGTACATCAGGATCCTAAATCAGGCCTTTAAAAAAAAACTAAAATAAACACATCAGACTTTGCTCCATGTGTAGCCACCTGGGATGGCCATGTCCCGATTACAAAATTGACACTTTGCAAAGAATGAAGGGCAAATGGAGAACGCTGAGAAAGCAAGCAAGTACAAGGTTTGTCTGTTGATTGGAGCTGTAGCTCCCAGACAAGACGTATACTGCAAAGCCATTACCATACTAATGAGCCATCCCCGGGGACAAAAGAGAAACATCTAGGTAAACGATACTAAAGCAGACACCCCAGCACCAAAGACTAGAACAAAGCAGGTCAATGGCCACCTCGGACCCGCCCAGCAATCAGGGCAGCCACCCCTTTATTGGAGGAAATCGATACCAATGATCAGGATACGGTCCAGTTAATTGGGACCAGGTTCAAAGCCCACCCAAAAGCACGCGAAGCTCCCTTCGGGTATAAGATGAAGCCCCCAAGAGAGAATTGCTCTTCTTGGCCTTGGCTCTCAGCGACGAGAGGCCTGCCTAGCAGCTGCACCAGGACAAGTAAGTCCAAAGTCAACGCACGCTACGAGATAGACGCTCCTAGCTACCATTCCGTACCAGCTCGACCCCAGCAGCCTCAGAACCAGACAACGGCCATTGTTCTTCTGACTGAATGGGCACCCGAAGCTAAGTATAGGCTTTAGTAGTAGTGATAGATTAGTTGGTAGAGTTTTGTGCATGAGTATATTTGACTGTGTGTGTAAATAAATGAGCATTGATTTTAAACTTACTAACTGGTGTATCGAGTCTTTGATCAGTATTCGGTTTTGAACCTTGTAGCAATATCGAAAGATACCTGCTTTCTTGAGCAAACATAGTTAGAATTAAGGAAGGCGACCATATTAACTGCCATATACAGAGCCAATTTAAGAGAGATCACAACGAGCAACACATGTATAAAGGATTATTGCTATGGGGGCGGGTGGGAAAGACTTGGTCCTACTCATAAAACTAAGAATTTTAAACCTTTTGCTGCTCTTCCATTTTCCGTTTATAATTAGCAAGTTACTGTAAGATTGCCGATGTGAATGATGTGTTCATGAACTTGTAGCTCAAAGCCATATGATCCCCTTACCTATTATAGACAGATCATATATACTATTACATTATCTTTTCATGTATAGCACAGCCAAAACCACTCCTCCAGCCAATACACTGTACAAGCTCTGTGTTTCTATGACACATACAAATGCATATATGAAGCGGAACTTCAAGTAAACAAGAACTTCTGGAGCGCCAGGAAGCTTGAGATTACTCCACATACTTCAAATGGCACGGGCATCCCTGATACAGAGTAGTCAACCTTGCCTCATATCAAAGTATGCATCAGATCAACAGGTTTAAGAGTCAAAAAGATTTCACATTTAAGTTTACATTTTAACTGCTGAAAACACCATTCATTGACCTATTTTTCAACTGGAAATCTACCTGGAAAAGTGAGCAGCTAAATTTCAAATCATGTCCCTTCTAAAAAGGATCTGAAAATCAGCAATTCTGTACTTCAGTGATGAGTATTACAGGATACTTCTGGACACAAACCAACACTTTTTTTTAAAAATGTGGATGGATCCTTCCTACCTTGCTTAGAGCCTGCACATTTCTGGAGTCCGTATTATGTAAAGGACTTTGCAGACACTGATAATTGTTCAAAAAGGATTCATAAGGATGATCCCAGAACCGAGGGGCTACATTCATAAGGACTGAACAGGCTTGCACTCCTTTCTACACAAGAGAATAATGAGAGGTTACCTAATACCTAATCGGTCGTTAAAATTACAAAGGTGTTTGATAGGGTCGATGGAAAAGCTGTGTCCAACTGTTGGGATGGGGGTGGGCGAAGTGACGGTTAATTTTTTTAAAAAAGTGTACCCAATTTATGGTGATTCCAGATTCTTTTTTGTCATTTGTTTATGTTAACATGCAGGCTAATGTTAGGTGGGAGGATGCGATCGTTGTTATTGGTATGGGGATTGACATTGCATTCGTTACTGATTGTTGTTTATTGCTGGGTGTAAAGTTGGGAGAAAATGTGAAAAAGGAGAATAAAAATATATATATTTTTTTTAAAAGTACCCAATTTCTTTTGTCCAATTAAGAGGCAATTAAGTGTGGCCAATCCACCTAGCCTGCACATCTCTGGGTTGTGGGGGTGAGACCCAAGCAAACACAAGGAGAATGTGCAAACTCCACAGTGTGACCCGGAACCGAACCCAGGTCCTCAGCGCCGTGATGCAGCAGTGCCAACCACTGCGCCACTGAGCTGCCGATGGTTCATAAATATGAAAAGTGATAATAAATCTCATCTACAATTTAGGAGCCAGTGAATTACTACAGCGCCATTCAGCCCATCGAGTCTGCACCAACCTTCTGAAAGAGCACCCTGCCTAGGCCCACTCCCCCACCCCATCCCCGCAACCCCACCTAAACAACATTCTTGAACACTGTGGTGAATGTATTATGGTAACCATCCACCACTGTACTACATTGTATTATGTTGTTGCCCATGTAGGCTCCACCTATGGACCATTGTACTGTATTACACCGATTGTATCATGTTGGTGTCCTTGTGGGCTTCGCCAAGGGAGGTATATAGAGCAGCTGCCCTGTAGATGGCTCTCAGAGCAGAGCAGTCACAGGCAGGCACTGTTCTAGTTGATTAAAGCCACTTTTCACTTCAACTCCCTGTCTTGTGTGAATTGATGGTCTCATCAATTTAATCAACTTCAACATCGCGATGGAAGCAGCCCTCAAACCTGACCAACTGGAACTCAACCCACAGGCCGCGGAAGCCAAAGGGATTTTTTCACACTGGCTCCGATGTTGAGGCCTACCTTGCCGCCTCCTCCTCGCCCTCAGTCACCGACGAACAGAAGCTGAGCCTCCTCCACATCCGGGTGAGCCATCGAATCTCCGTGCAACTCAAGGAAGCGACCACATACGCATACGCACTCGCGATGCTGAAGCGCCAATATGTGAGGCCGGTGAATGAAGTGTTCGCACGGCATCTCCTCACCACCCACCGCCAACGCCCCGGGGAATCGCTGGAGGAGTACCTACGCGACCTCAAAGTCCTAGCGCGAAGATGCAACTACAAGGCCATCATGGCCTCCCAACACATGGAACTCGCCGTCTGGGACGCCTACATGGCTGGAGTCCGGTCCAACCACGTCAGACAGTGCCTGAACGGGAAGGGCGCCCTTGACCTAGAAGAGACGGTAAAACGAGCCACCTCCCTAGAAGTAGCGTTCCAGAGCCTCAATGCTTTCCCCTCTGATCACGCGGCCCCCCTTGTGGACTCCCGACCAGAGAGTACACCCAGGCCTGTGCTGCGTGGCTGCCCGCCCAACCCAGGGGGCTACCCTGCTACTTTTGCGGTCAGAGCCAGCACCCCAGGCATCGTTGCCCGGCTCGGAAAGCGAACTGTAGCGACTGCGGCAAGAAAGGACACTTTGCCAAAGCTTGCGTGGCCAGGTCCAAGTCCTCCAAACCACAGGCCTGACTCTCAGACTCACAGGCCCGCAGACCCCGCAGCGTGGCTCCATGCTTGCTGGCTCCGCCCCCTTCAGACGTGTCACCCGCCTCGTGCTGTCCGTGGGTGCAGCCATCTTCGACTCTACACAACACGTGCGACTCACGGAGGCCGCCATCTTGACCGCCGCCCAACACGCGTGACTGACCGGGGCAGCCATCTTGGGACCACACCACCACTTCTGACCACGCCGGCTACCCGCAACTCGGCGCGGTCACCCTTGACCAGTCATGGCCAAAGCACCTCAGGAACTCCATGATGACCGTCCGGGTCAATGGGCATGAAACGCCCTGCCTGTTGACGCCGGGAGCATGGAGAGCTTCGTTCACCAAGACACGGTAAGATGCTGTTCTCTCCAAATCTCCCCCACATTTCAAACAATCTCCCTCCCTTCCGGATCGCACTCAGTGCAGATCTGGGGAAACACCGCCGCGAACCTTGCGACACAGAGCGTCAAATACGCTAGCTTTGGGGCAGCACGGTGGCCTAGTGGTTAGCACAACCGCCTCACGGCGCTGAAGTCCCAGGTTCGATCCCAGCTCTGGGTCACTGTCCGTGTGGAGTTTGCACGTTCTCCCCATGTCTGCGTGGGTTTCGCCCCCACAACCTAAAAATGTGCAGGGTAGGTGGATTGGCCACGCTAAATTGCCCCTTAATTGGAAAAAATAATTGGCTAATCTAAATTTATTTTTAAAAAAATTTTTTTTTAAATACACTAACTTTAAATTATACATACTCCCCGATCTCTGCGCTCCTCTCCTGTTGGGACTGGACTTCCAGTGCAACCTCAGGAGCCTGTCTCTAAAGTTTGACAGGCCCCTAACCCCCCCTCACCGTTTGTACCCTCGCGACTCTGAAGGGTGACCCTCCCCTGTTATTCGCGAATCTCACCGCCGACTGTAAGCCCTTCGCCACCATGAGCAGGAGGCACAGTATCCAGCACAGGACTTTTATCAAGTCCGAGGTCCAGCAGCTCTTGCGGGAAGGGATCATCGAGGCCAGTAACAAAGAACAAAGAAAATTACAGCACAGGAATAGGCCCTCCCAGCCTGCGCCGATCCAGATCCTTTATCTAAACCTGTCGCCTATTTTCCAAGGATCTACTTCCCTCTGTTCCCCGCCCGTTCGTATATCTGTCTAGATGCATCTTAAATGATGCTACCATGCCCGCCTCTACCACCTCCGCTGGTAAAGTGTTCCAGGCACCCACCACCCTCTGCGTAAAAAACTTTCCACGTACATCTACCTTAAACTTTTTTTTTAATATAATTTTTATTGGAATTTTTTACAGAAAATATAAAACATAACGACAAACAATGAAATGCAACAAAATAACCCATAATAACTGTGACACCCCCAGACCGTATCGACGCATGTATCACATCCCCCCACCCCCCCAACCCCAATGAACAACAAAAGAACTTAAAAATATATTAAAATTAAATAAACAAACATAGTCATTGTCCGCTCCGCGCCCCCCCCCCCCCCCCCCCCGGGTTGCTGCTGCTACTGTCCCTGTACCCTATCGTTGAGCAAGAAAGTCGAGAAAAGGTTGCCACCGCCTAAAGAACCCTTGTACCGATCCCTCTCAGGGCGAATTTGACCTTCTCTAGCTTAATGAAACCCGCCATGTCATTGATCCAGGTCTCCACGCTTGGGGGCCTCGCATCCTTCCATTGTAGCAAGATCCTTCGCCGGGCTACTAGGGACGCAAAGGCCAGCACACTGGCCTCTTTCGCCTCCTGCATCTACCTTAAACTTTCCACGCACATCTCCCTTAAACTTTCCCCCTCTCACCTTGAAATCGTGACCCCTTGTAATTGACACCCCAACTCTTGGAAAAAGCTTGTTGCTATCCACCCTGTCCATACCTCTCAATTTTAAGACCTCAATCAGGTCCCTCCTCAACCTCCGTCTTTCCAACGAAAACAATCCTAATCTACTCAACCTTTCTTCATAGCTAGCACCCTCCATATCAGGCAACATCCTGGTGAACCTCTTCTGCACTCTCTCCAAAGCATCCACATCCTTCTGGTAATGTGGCGACCAGAACTGCACGCAGTATTCCAAATGTGGCCTAACCAAAGTCCTGTACAACTGTAACATGACCTGCCGACTCTTGTACTCAATACCCCGTCCGATGAAGGCAAGCATACTGTATACCTTCTTGACCACTATCGACCTGCGTTGCCACCTTCAGGGTACAATGGACCTGAACTCCCAGATCTCTCTGTACATCAATTTTCCCAGGACTCTTTCATTGACCGTGTAGTCCGCTCTTGAATTAGATCTTCCAAAATGCATCACCTCGCATTTGCTTGGATTGTGGTGGTCGTCAGGACCGGGGAAATGAACCGGATGGTTGTAGATTACAGCCAAACCATAAACCGGTACACGCACCTTGATGCGTACCCCCTCCCCCGGATAGCGGACATGGTTAATCAGATCGCACACTACCGGGTGTTCTCCATGGTGGATCTGAAGTCCGCATACCACCAGCTCCCAATCCACCTGGAGGATCGGCACTACACGGCCTTTGAGGCAGACAGCCGCCTCTTCCACTTCCTCCGGGGCCCCTTCGGCGTCGCCAACGGGGTCTCGGTCTTCCAAAGAACCATGGACCAAATGGTGGACCAGTACGGGCTGCGGGCCACATTTCCATACTTGGACAACGTCACCATCTGCGGCCATGATCAGCAGGACCATGACGCCAACCTCCAGAAGTTTCTCCGAACCGCCCAAGCCCTCAACGTCACATATAACGAGGAGGAATGAGTTTTCCGCACAACCGGACTAGCCACCCTCGGCTATCTCATGGTAAACGGAGTTCCAGGGCTCGACCCCAACCGTATACGCCCCCTCCTGCAACTCCCCCTTCCCCACTGCCCCAGGGCCCTGAAAATGTGCCTTGGGATCTTTTTGTATTATTCCCAGTGAGTCCCCAACTATGCAGACAAAGCCCACCCACTGATCAAAGCTACCATCTTCTCACTGGCGGCCGAGGCCAACCTGGCCTTCAGCCGCATCAAGGCAGATATTGCCAAAGCTGCGATGCACGCGGTGGACGAGTTCGTCCCCTTCCAGGTGGAGAGCGGCACAGCAGAGGTGGCCCTCGCCGGCACCCTTAACCAGGCAGGCAGGCCAGGAGCATTTTTCTCCCGTACCCTCAACGCCTCTGAAATTTGACACTCAGTCGAAAAAGAAGCCCAAGCCATTGTGGAAGCTGTACGGCACTGGAGGCACTACCTCGCTGGAAGGAGGTTTACCCTCGTCACCGACCAACTGTCGGTAGCCTTCATGTTCGACAATACACAGCGGGGCACAATCAAGAACGCTAAAATCTTGAGGTGGAGGATCGAACTCTCCACCTATAATTACGATAGTATATCGTCCAGGGAAGCTCAAAAAGCCCCCAGAAGCCCTGTCCCACGGCACATGCGCCAGCACGCAATATGACCGACTTCAAACGGGGGGGGGGGGTCATCCGGCTTATCCACTACATCAAGGCCCGCAACCTGCCCTACTCCACTGGAGGAGGTCTGTGCCATGACCAGGGACTGCAAAATCTGCACGGAATGTAAGCCACACTTCTATCGACCAAATAAGGCCCACCTGGTAAAGGCATCCCGGCCCTTTGAGCGCCTCAGTATCGAATCCATCTCCGTGGTCTCGTTCCCCTCTACCAACCGCAACACTTATTTCCTCAACGTCGTTAACGAGTTCTCCCGCTTCCCCTTTGCAATCTCTTGCCCCTACATGACAGCGGCTACAGTCATTAAGGCCCTACATAGTATCTTCACCCTGTTCGATTTCCCCACTTACGTCCATACTGACCGGGGCTCTTCGTTTATGAGCGACGAACTGCGTCAGTACCTGCTCGGTAAGGGCATCACCTCGAGCAGGACTACCAGTTACAACCTCTGGGGAAACGAACAGGTGGAGAGGGAGAATGCGACGGTATGGAAGGCCGTCCTCCTGGCCCTACGGTCCAGGAATCTCCCAGCATCCCACTGGCAGGAGGTCCTCCCCAATGCACACCACTCCATTAGGTCACTTCTTTGCACAGCCACGAACGAGACCACTCATGACCACCTATTTCTTTTCCCTAGGAAATCCATCTCTGGGGTCTCGCTTCCGCCCTGGCTGAAGACACCGGGGCCGGTACTACTCCGGAAACAGGAAGGAGCCATTAGTCCCATCCCTGGTCGAGAGGGTTCAGCTCCTTCACGCCAACCCCCAGTACGCATACGTAGCGCGCCCCGACGGTCGACAGGATGCGGTCTCCCTCCGGGACCTTGCACCCGCAGGATCCCCCACCATCACCTACCCCCCCAACCCACACCGAACAGCACCCCCTCCCCTACATGGCCTCCACTCCCCCTCCTATACCCCCTCCCCTCATCACCGACCTACAGGGATGAAACTCCAGAAGAGACACTCCTGGAGTCCACATATGTGCCCGCTTCAACAAGTTCAACACCCATGCCCACACCAACGAGTTTAACACCCGTGCCCGCTGCGAAACCAGAGCTCAGGCGATCGCAGCGCACGATCAGGGCGCCGGACAGACTCAACCTGTGAGCCCTTCACCCCACCGGACTTCAAGTTTTTAACAGGGGGTGAATGTGGTGAATGTATTATGGTAACCATCCACCACTGTACTACATTGTATTAGGCTGTTACCCATGTGGGCTCCACCTATGGACCATTGTACTATATTACACCAATTGTATCATGTTGGTGCGCTTGTGGGCTCCGCCCCTAGCTCCGTCCCCGTGAGGGGAGGTATATAGAGCAGCTGCCCTGTAGCAGAGCAGTCGCAGGCAGGCACTGTTCTAGCTGATTAAAGTTCACTTCAACTCTCTGTCTTGTGTGAATTGATGGTCTCATCAAACACTAAAGGGGTAATTTTGCATGGCCAATTCACCTAACCTGCGCATCCTTGGACTGTGGGAGAAAACCGGTGGATCCGGAGGAAACTCGCGCAGCCACAGGGAGAAAGTGCAAACTCCACACAGACAGTCGCCCAAGGCTGGAATTGAACCTGGTTCCCTGGCGCTGTGAAGCAGCAGCGTGAACCACTGCCACCATGCTGCCCCTCTTTATCCAAAGAGTGGTAGAACTCACTACCACAGAGGAGCAGTTCAGGTGAATTGCGTAGATGAAGTTACTTGCACATGAGGGAGAAAGGATATTCTGTTGGGGTTAGAGAAAGAAAGATGGGAGACATCTGTACATCATCAACATCAGCATAGACCAGTGGGATTCAATGGCCTGTTTCTGTTAAATCTGTGCGATACAGTGACTACACTGCAAACATATAATTTGCTGTCAAAAGCATCGAGATACCATGCTCATGCAAGGCATTATATAAACTAAAATCCTGTTTTCTCTACTGCAGTATTGTGGATGCTCAGTTGTCAAGTATATTCAATACTTGAGGTCAATAGATTTTTGAGCACTCATGGAATTGGGAGATATGGAGATGGTGTGAGAAGGTGGAGTGGAGGTATATCAGCCACATGATCTTGTTGATCGCTGGAGCAGGTTTGAACAGTTCATTGCTCCAGCTTCTATTTCTTTTTATTTCTTTTTTAAATATAAATTTAGAGTACCCAATTCTTTTTTTCCCCAATTAAGGGGCAATTTAGCGTCACCAATCCACCTAGCCTGACTCAGACATGGGGAGAATGTGCAAACTCCACAAGTTCAGTGACCCAGGGCTGGGATTGACTCCTGGTCCTCGGCGCCATGAGGCTGCAGTGGCAACCACTTCACGACCGTGCCGCCCCTGGGGCTCCTATTTTTTAATGCTTTTATGACTGGCATAGCTATCTTTAATTCAGCTGTCCTTATTTTCAAAACAGTGGTATGTGGTTTCAGACAGGTCATACAAATTGTGTCGCTGCCTCTGCGACTGGTTAATGTAATTGGTGAAGCTCCCACCTTCCCCTGCAGCAGGGACAGGGGCTGCAAGGGACTCAGAGGAGTAGGCAGAACTCCGATCCCCCGACATTACTGCTTTGCAGCGCACGATTAGCACAGATGTTTCCTGCAGCTGCAACTAGCATCTAAGCATTCACCAAGAAGGATATTGGTACCTTTGCCCACTATATACAAGTTGGTTGTGACCCCCTTTTCTCAACTAATTTTTTTGACCCCTTTCCAAAGGTACTGAACTCTGCTGGACTTGGTTCCATGAGAATTAGCCAGCATCTGGGTACCGAACCAAAGCTGACTCAAACCTCCATGTTCATTTTTATAAAAAACTGCAATAACTTCAATGAGTGAGTGTTAAAACTGTGTTTAGTCGTGGCAATCTCAAAGCGTGGCAGTTAGAACAAAGATTCTTTGGCGTATTTTTCCAAACAACTTAAGACTGTCAAGTCCAAAACAGGCTTGGCGGAAAACATTTCCATGTTGTCTGCTCCATCTACAGCACCTCCAAGAGGATGTCATTACTGCACAGTTATCCTCAGACTTATCCACTGGGCAATATTTCTCATTCCTCTCACTCAATGATCAGAAGCCAATCTCCCCGCCTTCACCAACAGACAGTACCCCGCTCTTCCTTTCCTCTCAACAGATGGGCAGTAAACCAGTCTCCCTGGACTCACCTAGCTCATTATCCTGAAAAGGTCACACTGTAATCTATAACACTGCATACTTCCCCAGCTGTACAAATCATTCCACACAAATTGAAATGTTAGGCAGTTGGGGTGCAAGATGTGGGAGAGCAATGAACAGACAGGCTTCTTCATTATTAAGTTCTTAACTTTTTTCCTTTTTAAACTCAAATCAAGATAACTAGACCAAGTCTATTGCATCAATTCATTAAAATAATTTCACACCACTGAATTTTTGAAATAATTTTTCTTCTCCATTGCAATGAATTCATCAATGCATATGTAGTTAGGTTTAAACCTCAACTTTGCATGAAATGTTCACATCAGAAGTGAGCCAAGGCTGCTGAAGTAATTCCACTTCACCAGCAATTCACGGTCAAGTGGCACCACGTTACAATTATATAAGGTGGCAACATACTTCCTTTTATTCAGTATTTTTCCAATTCAGCTTCCAACTTGTGCTGTATAAATGGAATATGAATATCTGTGGTTGCATTTTCCCCCACCATTCTTCAAATCTTAATGTAATCAGGATCATGTTCCAAGGAGGAATCTTCGAGAAAGGAGTTCTCCATTTCCCTCCAGGTGGTTTAAAATTGGTTAAAATTTCCATTACATTACGTAGTTTACCTCACAATACTGAACAGGTATCTCTAAACACTTGTTCCCATACAGAACACCAGTAATCATGATTCACAGTCAAACCTGGAAGCAGTGGTGACTTTGCTGTTGCTTACGTTCATCTTCATGATCTGTGTTCTCCATGAATCGGCATCAACACTGTGCCACCGGTTTAAGTAGGGTGATCATTGCTCGGCACAACATCGAGGGCCGAAGGGCCTGTTCTGTGCTGTACTGTTCTATGTTCTATGTTCTAAGTCTGTGCAGTATTGACTGAAGAAAAATAGTCCCAAATCTGATTGACATCGCTTTTGTCACTCAAATCTTCCTCCAAAATATATTTAGATTCTTTGGGCTAATGGGACAGCTGCTGATGCACTCCTATTCCAGGTCTTACGCAACCTTTCCACAGTTCCAGTAAAGATGCTTTTTTAGAATCATAATGTTACAGCTATTTGACCCCTCTGTGACAGTGTTTTTAAGCAGTCAAGCCAGTCAGTTTAATGCCATCATACTATTCCTACTTTTGAAGCAATTATTTCAAAGCATACATAAATTCACTTAAAAACAGATTTTGTACAACATATCCAAATGCTCCTTTCCTTCTCTGGTTGGTGAATGCCCTTTGGAGGTTGTTCAGTCAAAGAAAGGCAAATTTCTACCCGACACGAACTCCCCCAAGTGTATATCTCCTCTCAGACAGAAATTACAGTTGTGCTAAAGAGATCCTATGACGGTATCATGACAAATTTATCACTTAGAGGCTGAAAGCTAGCCTGGTCGAGGAAATGACCTCTGCTATCAACTTACTGTAAAGTATGCATTTTAGGAAGTTGCTAAAGTAGTAGTGCGGGCAAGAGGAGATAATGTCCAAATGTCAGCCATCAGACCTTAATCTTGTCTTGAATTCTTCCTTTGCCTCAATGTAGTTGTCTCCCCAATTTTAATCAGATCAATGCGTCAGAGCATCTTACTTGCTGGTTAATTGCAAGGCAGGTTCCAACAAAACTAAATTGTAAAGCTCTTGTTAAAAAAATATATTTAATTAAATTTTATACATTGCATAACTATTCAAAGTTGATACTATGCAAGTACCAGTACGGTTTAGATTATTTCAATACAACACATGGTACTCTGAGGTGTTTCACATATAATTACATGCTATATCTGTCACAGTGAAGGAAAAGAACACCGAATTTTATCCCAAAATATCGGGTTTTTTTAAAAAATGGGCATACACAAGTCACTGCTCAATTGCTGCATGGTGATTCTCTAAGAGATTATGGAAGCCCACCCTTTTACTCGACAACGTCATTCTAAAAGCATCCAGAAGCCAATTGCCATCTCAGACGGAGACAAAAGGGCATAATAGCCATATCAAGAGATTCCCCATGTAATGCCCAGGTGGATTTTCCTTCCAACTTGGCCTATGCAAGGAATGGGCTAACGGCAAGCTGAAAGCTGCCCCAAGCTGTCTGTTTGTGTGTGTCCTGTGAAACCATGTACAGGAAGTTGGACACAGAAAAGCTAGCGAGAACTCACAAGTAGGCTTACATTACACTGCAATGAAGTTACTGTGAAAAGCCCCTAGTCGCGACATTCCGCTGCCTGTTCGGGTATACAGAGGGAGAATGTCCAATTCACCAAACAAGCATG
Organism: Scyliorhinus canicula; assembly: GCF_902713615.1. Lineage (NCBI taxonomy): Eukaryota > Metazoa > Chordata > Chondrichthyes > Carcharhiniformes > Scyliorhinidae > Scyliorhinus > Scyliorhinus canicula. Next base: position 100,928,106 of record NC_052160.1, on the reverse strand, counting down.
TCTTTCAGGACATGTGGAAGGAAACCAGAGCACCCGGAGGAAACCCACGCAGACACGGGGAGAACGTGCAGACTCCACCCAGACAGTGACCCAAGCGGGAATCGAACCTGGGACCCAGTGCCTCTGCAACTGTTGTTTAGCAGGTTTATACTGAATCTCTCTATGACTGTGGCAGCCAATCAAGTCAGCAAAGACCACAGCTGAAAAGTGAACTGGGAAGCTTCTCCACAAATGTACAGAATACTGGAACCACAAAACCAACTACTCGCCTATTGAAGACAGGTCTACTGGAATCTTGAATCGCAATGTACAATCATCCGCTCCCCATGAGTCAACAAGGTCTGTTCGTATCCCTTTTTAAAAAATGACTAATTTACTTTGAACTTAATTCTCCCTGATAATCTGTAAGAATGTATATTCACGTGTTTTACCGTGTCTTTGCCTTTAATAATTAATAATCTCAACCTTGAACTCAAGAAAGCCTGAATAAATCAGCTCCTGGGTAAATTAATATCCACGAAAAGGGCCCTTTTATTGATAATTCAAACCCCTCTGGTAGTCGCAACAAGATTTAACAGCAGTGAACCAGTTCCTCCCTCCCTCATCCGGGGTTGTAACAATTTGGGGGTATTCAGCCAGATGGTGGCAAATTGAGGGGTCGCGCCCTGATCTGCAACTAAGTGGAATCTCACCCAAGAGGGTTGTAACAACTTACAATGTACATGTACATTTGATGCCAAAACAGTCCCCGCTGCATAAAGGATTGTACACAATGTGAACTATGTGCACTTGTTGTGCTATTGTAGTTAGACAGTGACCTTTTTGTATTTGGTCTTTATGATGGCTGCCCCAACCATCAGTGCATCCCTCAGCAGGACATCTGGACTTTAGGAGTATACCAGTCTGCAACTCAGCCCATGGAAAAGGTGCAGCTTTAAAAAGGTGTGGAGCAAGTAGCAAGATGAGAAAGCTTTAATCTCACATAAGATTCTCTAGGGAATGAGATGCACTTTTCCCTCATTTCGGCTCCTTTGCATTCCTTAAGAGCCAGAAACTAAATTAATTTTCTCAGCAGTTTGGCCCCGAGGCAAAGATTCAAAACGTAATTTAAGGTTCTGAAGTAGAATTCTTTACTAGCCCATCAAGCACGGAAATTCCTGATGGAGCTCCATGATGTCCCAACTTCCTACTTGGCAGTTAGATTACACACACATCCAAATTAAAGTTTAGTTGTAGAGATCATCCCTCTTCAATACTTCGGAATATACTTAACTGCAGGTCAACATTAAAACACTATTCAATCGACTCTCAAATAAAGTTAGTACAAGTTTATTTTGTTCTCTTAATGTGGGTGATGCAGGCAGGGTGCTACTTATGTCCCGTCCCTAAACATCCTGAGAAAGGGGCAGGCAGTCCCTCCTTGAACTGCTGCAGCTCTTGTTGGTGATGTGGTAATTGTTATCATTGGAAACTTCTTGTTGATTGCCTTTGGAGATTCACGAGAAATTTTCCATATTAATTTCTCTCCCGAATTGGCTGAGAGTTTCTTTCAAAAGTCTGTTTTTTCTTCTCACAGGAGATGACATGGCATCTGGGAAAAAGGAACATGGAGGGTTATGATGTTTAGCTGCATGCGACATAACTGAACACACAAAATTCAGCAGAAGCATTATTAGTCTTTTGGTTTCTATGTAATTTGCAACTTCGGATGGCAAGATGGACGGAGATAGCGGCGGGGCGGAGGAAGCGGCCGAGCGAGCGGCGGGGCTGAGGGAGCGGCCGAGCGAGCGGCGGGGCGCAGGGAGCGGCCGAGCGAGCGGCGGGGCGCAGGGAGCGGCCGAGCGAGCGGCGGGGCGCAGGGAGCGGCCGAGCGAGCGGCGGGGCGCAGGGAGCGGCCGAGCGAGCGGCGGGGCGCAGGGAGCGGCCGAGCGAGCGGCGGGGCGCAGGGAGCGGCCGAGCGAGCGGCGGGGCGGAGGGGAGCGGCCGAGCGGCCGACGGGGCGGAGGGAGCGGCCGAGCGAGCGGCGGGGCGCAGGGAGCGGCCGAGCGAGCGGCGGGGCGCAGGGAGCGGCCGAGCGAGCGGCGGGGCGCAGGGAGCGGGCGAGCGAGCGGCGGGGCGCAGGGAGCGGCCGGCGGGGCGCAGGGAGCGGCCGAGCGGCCGGCGGGGCGCAGGGAGCGGCCGAGCGGCCGCGGGCGCAGGGAGCGGCCGAGCGCGCCGGCGGGGCGCAGGGAGCGGCCGGCGCGGCCGGCGGCGCAGGGAGCGCCAGCGAGCGGCTGGCGCAGGAGCGGCCGAGCGGCCCGGCGGCAGGGAGCGGCCGAGCGGCCGGCGGGGCGCAGGGAGCGGCCGAGCGGGCGGCGGGGCGCAGGGAGCGGCCGAGCGAGCGGCGGGGCGCAGGGAGCGGCCGAGCGAGCGGCGGGGCGCAGGGAGCGGCAATCGAACCCGCACCGAAGGGAGCATTCGAACAAGCGGCAGGGGAGCAACCGAACGAGCGGCAGGGGAGCAACCGAACGAGCAGCGGGGGAGCAATGAAACGAGCGGTGGGGGAGCAATAGAGTGGCAGGGGGAACAATCAAACGAGCGGTGGGAGGAGCAATCAAACGAACGGTGGGAGGAGCAATCAAACAAGCAGCGGGAGGAGCAATCAAACGAGCGGCGGGAGGAGCAATCAAACAAGCGGCGGGAGGAGCAATCAAGCAATATTTATTGCAAGTCGAGTACACAGATGTATAGGATAATGGAGACCAACAAGAACTCAAGAAATACTCTATTAACAGCAGCCTTGTGACTAAATTACTGCTTTTTCTAAAACAAACAATTAACTTTAAATTACTGGTAAGCAAACAAGTCTTTTAAAATCTCAATAAAAATCCAGTTTTCAAATTGAAATAACTGCTAGAGCTTTTTGAGAAGTTGCTTAACATTCAACTTTTCAGCTTCCAGCGTGTTCTCTCCCAATGCACTGAATGCTCTAATTGAAACAATTTCCACAAGAATTGGCTCAATTATGCGCTAACCTCTTATCACTGTTTCCCCCTAATATTAGAAGTATGTTTCACCATGTCATTGACGAGAGCATTGTTCCAGACTTTTGTAATCCTGCATTCATTATCTTCCCAGTTTTAAAGCAATACATAACGTACACAAATCTACATAGATTTTATCATGCCATTAACAAAGAAAATATGCCATTGTTGAAATGGGAACTTTAAATTATTTCAAGACCTCTTTACAGAACAAATAATACCATATTAAAATAAAGGGCGGAGTTGCAGTAGCAGAGCATTCATTTACAATTAATCAGACTTTCCAAATTACTTTCAACACCATTTCACATTTAGGATATCAGTGCAAATCACAGGTTTGAGATTGAAACTTCACGTAACGAGCTTTATTTAGGAGGATTAGTTGGTCATATATTTGTCATGTTTTGTAGACTGGCCGATATGAATGATGCACTACAGAACCTCTAGTTTAAATAATTGATTATGAAACAACTGCATGGTAAAGGTAACTAGAATGAAGAAATAACAAACTACTAACACTAACTAACTATTATAGAGCTATTGCAAAATACGTCTATCCACCAACACGGTTTACTTCCAACTCCCCAGACACAGGGTCACGTGGTGGGTTTATGCCGCTACCTGGTGGTTGGAGGTCATGTATAATATTATGTACAAATTGCTTTATGCATATCATCACAATGTTCAGACGAAAGAAAGAGGTTCCTCGGCAATACATTAGTGCTAAGTGAATCTTCTGATGAAGTGGAACCTGTCAGTGATGAAAAATCTTTAGACCAGTGCATGGATAAAACCGGTGCTGAAACTCAGGCAGTAGATCAGTGTTTCTTGACAAATACTCAAGTTTTCCCAAGAGTCATGATGTTAGATAACCACTTATTCCAAAAGACTGAGTAAAACATAGCAATTTAACAAAATCATAATTCAATGTCAATTGTCTTTTGTCAGCATTTTAGAATATAAAATCCAATAAAGTGAGTCGCACTATTTATGATTTAATGTGGAATTCCTAATAGTCATGCTCAGATCATCCATAAGAATTATTCGGACAAACAAGATGTAGCCTTGCTTAGTTCAACCTTCATGATCAAATTTAATGAATCTTATTCCTCATCTTTATTCTAGTGTTTAAATTAATGCTATATCGCATGTGCAATACCAACACTTGCGAGATTCTAATCTGGCAGCAACCTCCAACATGGTGAAATGAGGTGATATCTCCTTTGTCTGTTGTCCACAGTTTATCAAGACATTAAACAGCAGTAGGCCAATTAGCCCCACATCAGTTGAACCAATTAATAAGCTCATGGTTTCTCTTGGAAGCCATGGGTCGGCACGGTTTCCTGATCTACAGGTGGCGGTTCTTTGTACCCGAGCCTGGACATCAATAGGCTACGCAAACATGGTATGAAGCCAGCCAATGCACATGACTCAATGTTTGAAAAGTTTTTTTTTTTATTAATCGGTACCTCATTATTTTCGAAAAAATGAATGGAGAAGAAGGGACCTATGGAGGACCGGTGAAGGCCCTGATTATATATATGTCAAGTTGATCTCTGATGGCCATTAATTTATTGTAAAGTGAGAACATGCATTAACTTCTGGCACTATTAAAGGCATGTTGAGTGGCCCTAGATAGTTTGTGAAAATGAAACAAAGTAAATTTGAGAGATCCATTCTATGTACAATGAAAAGTGTGCATGTATTTACCTACAAGGTTCACTACACCAACAGTTCTACAGAGATTCTTGAATTTCCAATTGCACCAGAGATAGCACTGGAACTGCTTATGGCTGCAAACTTCTCAGATGGTGAGAAAATAAAAAATTGTCCCACATCCATCAACAGCTTTGGATAGATTGCCATTTGCTGCCAACCTTCTACCACTCTGCATGTATTAGCATTTCTGAATTTTACTGCTGAAACGGTCAGGCTCTGCCCAGAGATTCCCCAATCAGCTGTAAAGGTTTCTCTCTCCCTACCTTATCTGTTCCCTTTACCCTTCTAAATTCAAGGAAATACAACCCAAGTTTGCATAAAATCTCCTCAGAACTTAACACTTGGAATCCAGACATCCACCAAGGCCAACATCTCCTTCCGGTGCCCAGGACTGCTCTCAGTACCCCAGCTGTGGCTTATCAAGAGCTATGTATAGCTCAAGCTTGGCTTTTACCTCCTGTATTCTGACCAATGGCCAGCATTCCATTCCCCTCTTAAAATTATTTTCTGCACCTATTCATGGCATTTTAATGATTTATATAGTGGACTCGAGTTTCTTTCAGCCACCACTGCCCCTAGTTTCTCACCATTTAGAAAGCACTCTTCTATCCTTTTCACTATAGACTGAAATCCATTTACCAATTTTTTTCCCACATAACCTCTGGAATTTTATGCATTCATCTGAACTCCTTACAATGCTGTCCATCTTTTTGTCACCAGCAAATTTGGATATGTGGCTTTCCATTCTAATGTAATGAATAGTTTGATGCTCCGACACAGCTCCTTGAGGAACACCATTAATCACATCCTCCCAAAACCTGCTCAATATCTCTACAGTCTGACACCTGCTACTCAATCAATACTTTACTTCCAGTTCCATGGGCTTCAACTTGAGCTAATAGTCTCTTATGAGGGACCCTACTGAATGTCTTCTGGAAGTCCATATTAAATTGCATATATAAAGGCTCTTATAAGGCTCTTAGTAACTTCTTCAAAAAAAATTCAATCAAATTTATTATGCATGGCCTATCCTTTATAAGCTCATGCTGGCTTTCTCCGAGCAGCTGAAAATTTAAGGTATTCCGTCACTCTCTTCTTAATTATAGACTCTTGCCTAGTATAATTTCTCAACAACAGATGTTAGGCTAACTGGTCTATAATTACCTGGTTTCCACCTCTTGCCTTTCTTAAATAGTGCACAATTTTCCAATCTAAAAGAACAATGTCCAAATCGAAATTTGGAAGCTTATATAAACAGAAAATGTTGGAAATACTCAGCAGGTCAGGCAGTATCTATAGATTGAGAAGCAAAGTTAATATTTCAGGACATTAACCTTTCATCAGATCTGAAACTTGTCAGGAGTAGCTCACCATGTCATACACTTCAAGTTAAATTTGTTCCTACAATTCATTCAATTTGTCCCTTATGTTCTGTGCATTTGTATTAAGAACACCTCTTTTGGACCAAACACCAAACTTGTCATTTTGCTCTAATATTTAACTCAAGTTTCCTTTTTCTTTCTCCTGCTTTAAAAACTTTACAGCTTTATTTTTCCTTTTACCTGCTGTGCCCAAGGTACAAATTATGACTGTGAATTGTATTTGTTTGAATTATTATATATACTATCTTTTCCAACTGAGTCCTCCCCACCACTGACTAGTTTAAAGTTCTGATGATCTGTTCTGAATGTATTCCATTTATCATGTGGTAGTGCTACACAATCCGATAGGGAATGTCCTCAGCATGAAGGCAGGACTTGGTCTCCACAAGGTCTGTGCTGTGGTCCTACCAATATGGTCAGGGTTTTGTTTGCCATTCTATTTGTTTATTCCAGTTATTATAACCAATTACGACTAACAGTGTAGGAGCCAAGAGAACGGCAAGAAGTTAAAAAAACAGGATCAAGATATCTTACAAAAAAAGCACAACTTAATTCCTAATTATGTATCAAACTCACTGTACTATACAATCATAGTAAGAAGTCTTACAACAGCAAGTTAAAGTCCAACAGGTTTGTTTCAAACACTAGCTTTCGGAGCACTGATCCTTTCTCATTCACCTGAGGAAAAGAAAATGTTGGAAAATCTCAGCAGGTCTGGCAGCATCTGTAAGGAGTGAAAAGAGCTAACATCGAGTCCAGATGACCCTTTGTCACAGCTAAAGTCAGAGAAAGTGGGAAATATTTATATTGTGGAGTGAGAATGAAAGATGAGTCATAGCCACAGAAACCAGGGAAATGGGATGCTAATAGCCACAGAAAGCAAGGGGAAAGAGTGCTAATGGCAGTCCCCAGAGAGAGCAAAAGGTGTGAACGGCCAGACTGCAGAGAAACTAACATCAGAGGATAAACTGTGACAGATGTAGATGTGGGGGGAGGGGAAGGGGGAAGCAAAGGGGATAAAGGGTAACGAAAGGTGGTTAAGATGGGGGGGGGGGGGGGGGGGTGAATGTAAAGAAAGACAAGAGAGAAATAAATAGTAAAAAAAAAAGTTAAAATGAAATGGGATGAAAACAAATGGGTCGAGGTGGGGTAGAGCTAATCATCTGAAGTTGTTGAATTCAATGTTGAGACTGGAAGGCTGCAGTGTGCCTAACCGGAAGATGAGATGTTGTTCCTCCAGTTTGCGTCAACGATTAATAATAATAAAGATCATTATTGGAGTCATAAAAGAGTGAAGTAATTCTTGATTTTAACCACTTACTTGGTTACAGATAAAGCTGGAGATTCCCTGGAGTGTACATGATTTATGAGGCAGCAGTGCTTAGTTCTAGCTAAGTAGGTCATGGAACTTCGTGGGATATAGATGTTATTAACGGGAGGAGCCAAGTCTGTCTGTAGTTTTTTAGTCTGATATAGGATAAGTTCAACACTAGCTTTACCAAATGTTGTTAGGTTAAGTAGAAGTACACTTTGGTGTGCGCTTGAAAGGAACACTCTCTAAAGGTCTCTACAATGCCAAGCAAGTAAACAATTTTGTTAAATTTATAAGTGACAGCTGAACTGTTTGGGTTGCTTAAAGCTAGTCGCAGGTCTAGAACATAAGTTTAAGTTTTTACTTATGTTTAAGAACTGTTTAACTGATAATTGTAAAGCTATTTCTTTGATGTCAATGTGGTTAATTCTGTACTTAAATTAAAGTTTGATTAAAGTTTATTTTAACATAAAAGATACCTACTGGTCTGAGTCATCATTCTTAGCGTGAATCACAGAAGCTGGCGCTGGAGCGTGGCGACTCTGCAAACTCTCTCAAACAAATCTGCTCCCGACAGCTCCTATAACCGTACTAAACTTAAAACTTTATTCTAACACTAACACTAACCTCTCTCTTTTATCTTCTCTTGCAGATTTGAAGATCCTCCGAGGCCCATGGAGTGGACCTGATGAACCGACTCGACCCGACCCGGCTGAACTCCTGTTGACTTGACTCGACCCGAGGCCCTAACCGGAAATGCGGCCCCAACCTCGATTTTGACCCGACCGAGACTTTGGAGCGCCCGACCAGGCCTACAAACCAACACCAGCCCCCAGAGTATCTGACCACGAGACCCGGCACACCCAGCTACCCGACCAGGAGAGACCCGCCCAGCGACTTGACTTGCCTAAGGATGAAGGAAAGAACAACCCACGGGGAGGCCTAAATAGGCCTACTCCAAGGCCCGACCCCAGGAGCGACCAAGGAAGGAGCAGAACACAGGACCCGGCCCAACCCGACTCAAGAAGCCCCTGCCTGTGACACAAGATGCCCAAAACAGCGGAGACCCCACGCGAGGACCTAAACGCACAGCATGGTGCATACTCGCAGAACGGCAGGACCCAATCGAATCACAAACATGCCCCCAGCAACCTCAAAAACACAACCTGCACCCGGCCCCTGCGAGATGCAACCCCCTACCTTCCACGCATAGGGCCGACTTGACCTTATTAAAGCTTCTCGCATCAGATTCCGGGACCATCTAGATGTGGCCGCCGACCGAGGAAACGAGGAAGACTGGCGGTCTGCAGGTGAGACTAAAGCATCACGATTTCAAGACTCCTCTCCCCAGCATATTCCTGGCAAACATCCAAGAGATCAAAAACAAGCTGGACGAACTTAACGCTAGACTTACCTCTCAGAGGGAAGTAAGAGACTACTGTGTGCTCTGTTTCACAGAGATATGGCTCACCCCAGCCTCGCCGGACTGAGCCATTTAGCCTGAAGGCTTCTCAATTCACTGGATGGACTGCATGGCATCATCAAGCAAAGCAAAGGGTGGAAGGATTTGCCTCCCCATCTACCGCTCCTGGTGCTTAGAAGTGGCGACCCTGGCGACCTACTGCTTCCTGGACCTGGAATACCTGACCGTGATATGCCACCCGTATTATCTTCCACGTGAGTTTACTTCAGCCACTTTCACAATGGTCGACATCCCATCGCAGGCAGAAATGAAGGCAGTGCTGGACGAACTGTACACAGGAACACCCAGAGGCCTTGTTCATCATGGCCGGGGACTTCAACAAGGCCAACCTCAAGAGTGTACTGCCAAAATTCCACCAACACATCTCCTGTCCCACCAGGGGTGACAACACTCTCGACCACGGCTGCACAAAAATCAAAGGCGCCTACCGTTCTATCCCCCGACTGCACTTTGGAAAATCAGACCATAAGACGGTGCTCCTTCTCCCAGCATACAAACAGAAACTTAAGCGGGAGAATCTGGGTAAGAAGATCGTGCAGTGCTGGTCCGAGGAAACAGATGAACTCCTGCATGACTGTTTGGAGTCAGTCGACTGGTCCATATTTAAGAACTCAGCGACCAACCTAAACGAGTATGCCACCACCGTCACAGACTTCATCAGCAAACGTGTGGACGACTGCGTGCCAAAGTAGGAGTGCATACATTCCCCAACCAGAAACCATGGCGTAACCGAGAGATTGACGTCCTACTGAAGGCCAGGTCTCAGGCATTCAAATCAGGTGACCCTGACCTAAGCAAGAAATCCAGGTACGATGTCCAAAAAGTCATCCAGGATGCCAAGAGACAGTATTAGACCAAGCTAGAGTCATAGACCAGCGTTAGACTCTCGTCAGCTACAAAGCTGCAAGCTACAAAGCAAGGCCGAGCAGAATCTCCAGCAGCAGCACCCCTCCCCCATGAACTCAATGCATTCTATGCTCGGTTCGAGCAGGAAACCATCAAACTGCTGTTGACTGCCACGGTAGCACCAGACACACACATACCCACCGTCACAGCTTCCAAAGTCAGATCGGCCTTCCTGAAAGTGAACCCTCAGAAGGCGAAGGGTCCGGACAGGGTCCCAGGTCGCGCACTCAGATCCTGCATGGACCAGCTGGCAAATGTGCTCGCGGACATCTTCAACCTTTCCCGATTCCGTTCTGAGGTCCCCACCTATTTGAAGAAGACCACCATCATACTGGTGCCAAATAAGAACTAGACAACATGCCTCAATGACTATCGTCCGGTGGCCCTGACATCGATTGGAATGAAGTGCTTCAAGATGTTGCTCATGAGGCACATCAACTCCATTCTCCCAGAATGCCTAGATCCACTGCAATTCGCATTCTGCCGCAACCGCTCCTCAGCAGACGCCATTGCCGTGGCCCTACACTCTTCCCTGAAGCATCTTGTCAATACGGACTCTTACATCAGACTATTTATTGACTACAGCTCCATCTTCAACACCATAATCCCAGCCAAGCTCGCATATAAGATCTAAAACCTAGGACTTGGCTCCTCACTCTGCAACTGAATCCTCGACTTTCTGACCCATAGACCACAATTTGTAAGAATAAACAACAATGCCTTCTCAGTGATAGTCCTCAATACCGGGGCCCAGCAAGGCTGCATACTTAGCCCCCTACTATACCCCCGATACACGCATGACTGCGTGGCAAAATCTGGCTTACTCTTTATCTACAAGTTTGCTGACGGCACGACAGTAGTGGGTGGGATCTCGGTCGGTTCCAGAGGTGACCATGGAGTGAGCGGTCACACATTTGGCAGCTCCTGCTCATGGTGGTCTTTTTGTGGCCTTTACACAAGTTTGTTGTAGGAATTTTGTAGAGGAAAGGTGCAAAAGAACAGAAGAAATTGACCCCTAGTTTATGGAGCTGCAGTCCAGAAGAAACTGGAAAAGAATGAACCAGGTGATGGTGGCGAGTGAGGAGCGGACAACGCGGCGTGGTGATGGCGGATGAACAGGGGGTCGGACCCAGTCAGCTCAGTGGTCGATGGGCCAGCCGGTGAGCTTCAATGAGAAGTTCACCCAACAGCGGAAGGAGAGTGCAGAGGACCTGGCCCGGTCGGTGGACTCTATCAAGGCAGTGGTTGACCGCATGGAGATGCGACAGGCAGGGCAGGGACAGGCAATCCAGAGGTTAAGAGGAGAAGGCGGGGCAACAAGAGGAACAGCCAACTCAATGGCGGCAGAGATTGGGATGCTGCGTGCCCAGCAGAAGAGACTGCTGGAGAAAGTGGAGGACCTAGAAAATCGTTCTCGGAGGCAGAACATTCGGATCGTGGGTCTGCCGGTGGGAATCGCAAGATCGGATTCTGGTGCGTACATGGGGAAGATGTTGGAGAAGTTGCATTTTAATCGACCATTGGAGGTGGATTGGGCACACAGGGCACTGATGCACAAGCCGGGGAAGGGGGGGGGGAAAGAGAGAGAGCCACCGAGGCTGATGGTGGTACGATTACATCGGTTCCTGGACAAGGAACATATTATGAGGTGGGACAGGCAGACGAGGCGACGCACTTGGGAAGATGTCAAGTTCCGGGTGTACCAGGACCTGGGAGCAGAGCTTTCGAAGAAGAGGGCAAGCTTTAATAGGGTCAAGTCGGCCCTATGCAAGAAGGGCATAAAGTTTGGTCTACGGTACCCGGCTCGCCTATGGGGGCCGGGAGTTGTACTCTGGCTCAGCGGAGGAGGCAGCGAACTTTATGAAGGAGAGTAGGCTGGCAGGAGAAGGAGGACCTTGAATTTTGAGGAGATCTGAACTATGTTCTGTAAATACTTTGGGTTTGCGTTGTTCGGATTTATTTTGGGGGTTCTGCTTGTTTCTTTATATTTTTGCGGTCTTGCTTGGGGTTTGCTGATGTATAGTTCTTTGTTAAAGGAGATGGGGTGGGTCTTTGGGTTCGGACCTTGGGAGGGATGGCTTGTTTGTTTTTATTTCTTGCCTTTGTTTCGATTGTTTCAAATGTTTGCACTAAGAGGAGGGGGCAGGGAAACTAGTGGGGGGTAAGATGCTAGGTGCAATGGGCGGGGGCTGCCAGGCTAGCAGGGCAGGCTAGTTCATGGAAGCAAAGTGGGGGGGTGAGATGAAGACGCATGGTGGTGGTGATGGTTTTGGGGGGGGGGGAAAAGAGAGAATCGGGACCAGGCTGGTCACATGGAACATTTAGGTTAGGTTCAGGATGGGATGGATTGGACAGGTGTTCCATTCTGGATTAGGGTTTAAAACGAGAGAGGTGGCAATCCTGGTCAATAAGCAGGTGGCATTCAAGGTGGGGAATATAGAGGCGGAACAGAGGCCGGGATTTTGGGGGAGGGGGGGGGGGATAGATGTATTACGGTTAGTGGGAAATTGGAGGGAATGGCCGTGGTATTGGTAAATATATATGCCCCAAACTGGGTGCCAGGGAAGATCCCGGATCTGGACTGGCATCAATTGATTATGGGGGGAGATTTCAACACTATCTTGGATCCCAGGCTGGATCGGTCGAGTGCCAGGTCTGGGAAGGTAACAGCTATGGCAAAGGAGCAGCGGGGGTTTATGTAGCGCATGGGGAGGGGTTTGATCCGTGGAGATTTGGGAGGTCAAGGAGTTTTCATTCTACTCCCATGTGCACTAGGTGTACTCTGGGATAGACTTTGTGTTGGACAAAACGCTGCTGGCTGAGGTAGTTGATAATAATTAATAATAATCACTTGTCACAAGTAGGCTTCAATGAAGTTACTGTGAAAAGCCCCTCGTCGCCACATTCCGGCGCCTGTTCGGGGAGGCTGGTACAGGAATTGAACCCGTTCTGCATTACAAGCCAGCTGTTTAGCATATTGTGCTAAACCAGCCCCTTCAGGTGCTGAATATTCAGCAATTATGGTGTCAGATCACGCCCCACACTGAGTAGACCTGCAAGTTAACAAAGGAAAGGCCCAGCGCCCACAGTGGAGGTTAAATATAGGGCTGTTAGCGGAGGAGGAGGTGTGCAAGCGAGTGAGGGAGGCCATTCGGGGATATAGAAAGATTAATGACACAGGTGAGGTTTTGGCTGAGGGGGTGTGGGAAGCACTGAAGGCGGTTATTTGGGGGGGATCTCATCTGAATTCAGGCCCATAAGGAGAAGGCTGAGCGGGTGGAGTTAGACAGGCTGGTAGGCAAAATTTTACAGGTGGACAGGAGGTATGCTAGGTCTCCAGATGACGGGCTTCTGAAGGGGCGTCAGAGACCGTAAGGAATTTGAGCTCCTGTCCACAGGTATGGCAGAGGGACAACTGAGGAAGGTAAAAGGGGCGGTCTGTGAATATGGGGAAAAGCCAACAGGATACTGGCGCATCCGCTGAGGAAACAGGAGGGGGCGAGAAAGATTGGGAAAGAAAGAAATAGGGGGGGGGGGGGGGGGTGTTTTGGATCCAGCGGGGGTGAATGATGTGTGTTTCGGGAATTTTACAGTGAATTGTATAAATCGGAATCCCTAGCCGAGGAGGAGGGTATTAAGCGATTTCTGTGGGGGGCTGGAGTTTCCGAGGATAGATGAAAAGTTGGTGGAGAGTTTGGGAGCCCTAATTGGGCTGGGGGAGGTAGTAGAAGGATTGTGGGATATGCAATCAGGTAAGGCCCCGGGGCCTGACGGATACCCAGTTGAGTTTTATCAAATGTTTTCCGGGCTGTTCGGGCCGCTCCTGGTAAAGACTTCCAATGAATCCAAGGAGCTGGGAATGTTCCCCTCAACGTTATCGCAGGCATCAATTTCCTTATTTTGAAGCGGGATAAGGATCCGGAGAGTTGTGGGTCATAGAGCCCAATCTCCCTGTTGAATGTGGATGGAAAATTGCTGGCAAAAATCTTGGCCTTGCGCATAGAGGATTGTGTTCCGGGGGTAATAGGGGAGGACCAGATGGGATTTGTGAAGGGACGACACCTGACATCCAACATTAGGCGGCTCCTAAACATAATAATGATGCCTGTGGAGGGGCGCGAGGTTGAGGTGGCCATGGACGCAGAAAAGGCCTTTAATCGGGTGGACTGGAAGGACCTGTGGGATGTCTTGGGAAGGTTTGGGTTCAGGCAGGAATTTGCGGATTGGGTATCTACTCTCCCCACTACTGGCCATAGAGCCTTTGGCAATGGCTTTGAGGGCATTTGGTGGGGGATAATAAGAGGGGGGGGGGGGGGGAAACATAAGGTCTCACTCTACGCGGATGATCCTTTATATAATGGACCCGTTGAGGGGAATTGCAGGAATTATGGAGATACTGGAGGAATTTGGCCAGTTCTCAGGTTACAAACTGAATATGGGTAAGAGTGAGGTTTTTGCGATCGAGGCAAGGGGGGGCAGGAAAGGAGAATGGGGGAGGTGCCGTTCAAAGTGGAGTGAGGGAGTTTTAGGTACCTGGGGATTCAGGTGGCATTGGACTGGGGTCAGCTGCAGAAACTAAATTTGGGCAGGTGGACTGAGCAAATGAAAGGGAATTTCATAGGGAATTCCCTCCCCCACTACCCATTTCCTAATCATCACAACCACTGTCATTGGCGAGGAGGGTACAGACTGTGAAGATGACAGTCCTCCTGAGATTGCTGTTTGTGTTTCAGTGTCTCAATCGTCATCCCAAGGCATTTTTTTTAGGAAGATCAACGTGGAGATCTCGGGTTTATATGGACCGGGAAAGCCCAGAGGGTGAGGAAGGTCCTCCTTGTAGGGGGTGGGGCTTCCGAACTTTATTAACTATTACTGGGCAGCCAATATTTCAATGATTAGGAAATGGGTAGTGGGGGAGGGGTTGGTGTGTAAGCGAGTGGAGGCAGCACCTTGCAAGAGCACGAGTCTGAAAGCTCTGTTAATGGCAGCCATGCCGTTCTCGACGACTCGTTACTCCACAAGTCCAGTGGTAGTGGCAGCCCTGAGAGTGTGGGGACAATGGAGCGACACATGAGACTGGAGTGGACATCGGTATGGTCACCGATCTGTGATAATCACAGATTTGCTCCAGGGAGGGCCGGATGGAGGCTTTAGGAGATGGCAGTAGGCAGGGATTGAGATATTTGGGGATCTCTTCATTGAGGAAGGTTTCCACAAGCCTGGAGGGGCGAGGAGGAGTTTGAGTTACCGGGTGGGAACAGATTCTGGTGCCTGCAGGGATGGGTTTTTGTCCGGAGGCAAGTTCCAACGTTCACTCGCCTCCCTCGAAGGGGACTACAGGATAAGGTGATGTCTAAAACAGGGATTGGGGAGGGGAGGGTCTCGGAAATATATCAGGAACTGATGGAGTTGGAAGGGGTCCCAATCGCGGAGGTGAAGAGGAAGTGGGAGGAAGAGTTGGGAGGGGAGTTGGAAGTCAGGCTGTGGGAGAAAGCCCCGAGGAGAGTCAATGCATCCAATGCCAGGCTCAGTCTGATCTAGTTCAAGGTGGTCCATCAAGGCTCCTATGACTGTGGCCCGGATGAGTAGTTTTTTTTGAGGGGGTGGAGGACAGTTGTGGCCAGTGCGAGAGGAGTCCGGCGAATCATGTACATATGTTTTGGGCTTGTCCGAAGCCGAGGGAATTTTGGCAGAATACACAAGGGAGATAGAGAACCTAGTGGAGTGGTGTAATGACAACAACCTCTCCCTCAATGCCAGCAAAACTAAAGAGCTGGTCATTGACTTAAGGAGGCAAAGTACTGTACACACCCCTGTCTGCATCAACAGGACCAAGGTGGAGATGGTTGACAGCTTCAAATTCATAGGCGTGCACATCACAAAAAATTTGTCCTTGACCACCCACATCGACGCCACGAACAAGAAAGCACACAGCGCCGATACTTCCTCAGGAAACTAAGGAAATGCGGCATGACCACATTGACTCTTACCAACTTTTACAGGTGCACCAACTTTTACAGGTGCACCATAGAAAGCATCCTCCTATCTGACTGCATCACCACCTGGTATGGCAACTGCTTGGCCCAAGACCGCAAGAAACTTCAGTGAGTCATGAACATCACCCAGTCCATCACACAAACCCGCCTCCCATCCATTGACTCTGTCCACACCACGCGCTGCCTTGGCAAAGCGGGCAGCAGAATCAAAGACCCTGCCCCACCCGCCTCACTCACTCTTCCAACTTCTCCAATCGGGCAGGAGATACAAAAGTCTGACAACTCACCCGAATAGATTTAAAAACAGCTTCTTCCCTGGTGTTACCAGACTCCTAAACAACTTTCTTATGGACTGATCTGACTAATACTACACTCCTGTATGCTTCACCCGATGTCTATGTAATTACAGTGTATACCTTGTGTTGCCCTATTATGTTGTATTTTTCATGTACTAAATGATCTGTTTGAGCTGCACGTAGAAAAATACTTTTCACTGTAGCTCGGTACAGGTGACAATAAAGAAATCCAAATCACCTTCCCTCACAATTTGACAAAATAGAAAAATTGTTTGGAGTTCTCGTCCAGTATCCAAACAAAAGTTGGGGTCTGGCTTGGTTTCTGAACAATGGCTATCTCACAATTATCACCAGCAGCTGCTGTCCAAAAAATGGAGCATCTAAAATTGCTAAATCAAGAATCAGTGCCGGGGAGGTGCTGTTCCTCAAGTTTCATTTTAACAGTATAACAGATAAAGAAAGAGAGAGAGTTGGACAGATAATTAAAACAACAGGTGACTGGAAGCTCTGGATCATACTTGATCTGAACAGAGTTGTTTTCAAAGGGGCCACCTGTTGCCTTTTCTTCTTCTTTTACTATGTCCTTTCTGTAGCTCTGTTCCAATTATGGCATCAGTGAGTTTGCCCTTCTTTCTATGTTATCATTATTCTAATGCTTAGAGTCGCCAGGTATAAAATGATACCACAAGGTTCAACCAGCTATCGATCAAAGAGCCAAGCACCAGTTAGTTAGTTCAAGGTCAAGGGTACTTTATTTACACACAATTAGTCATGCAACATATACACTACGAGTTAACTACACCTATCGACTAAGACAACCTGTACTTAACTTTGGGCACCCGACAGGTCAGAGAACAGTGGTCGTTGTTCGATCCTGGATCTTCGAGCCCGAAGGAGTGACTGCTGTTCAGCTAGGCTCATCCGTCTGGTAGCGAGCATTGAACTTGGACTTGCTTCTGATGTTGCTACAATTGGAGATGCCCGTGACCGGAGTACCAGGTCCAAGAGAGGTCGAACATGTGGCGAACCCTTCTTCTTATACTTGGGGGTTTTCACGCTCTTTTGGGCGGTCCTCCGATTTGGGCCCTACAAATTGGGTGATCCCTGATCACTCCGTTTGATTCCTAACCAATAAGTGGGCGGGGATCTGGATGGCTGGCCGTGTCCCAAGAGGTCACTAACCCCGTTGTTTACATGTCCCCTGAACAGGGAGTGGCACCGAAATGTCTGGGACTGTGCCGGTCGCTCTTGTACCAGTCCTTTGTTTTGGTGAAGATGGGCCATCAAATGCTAATCGGCCCCATTACAATGCTAATTAGTCTGGATTTCAATACCGTCTGGACTTCTTGCTTGCAAATATGCATTTCAGGCTCTGGGCCTGCCTGAGTCTTGGCTTGTCCATTTTACCCGCTAGGCTTTGCGAATTTCTCTGTACCTAATTTTAAGTGACCATCCCAGACGGCTACACACCCAAACCAAAATTGCTCTCAATGTAGGGGTGTCTTCATTGTGAGCAGCAAATACAGACACTAAATTGAAAATCAAGAAAATCACTGTTACACCTCAAAACAGAGTTTTTTGGGTGGCATTGGAAGAGCAGATGCTTCATCTCCTGCATGGGAATGCGAGGCGAGACAATGTTGGGGATTACTGAGCAGATGAGGGCCTCTTGGAAGGAACAATCTCTTCAGAATGTTGCAAGGAGAGGGAGAAGATCTACTTAGTGGTGGCATTGTACTGGAGGTGGTGGAATAGCAATGGATCATCCATGGTGCTGAACATTTCAGTCAACCATCACAGCATAACTCTCACCTAATCTTGTGCTCGTCATCAGCAATTGCAGAAGTCCTAATGAAATTAGTTTGGCTGTGCAAGAGGTTCTGCTTAGGGTTTTGTCTCTGCCACAACTTTTCCCCAAGCAATATTAAATTGCCATTCATGCCGAGTCTAGAAGACCAGCTAGCCCATTAAGTCAGTGTTACATTGTGCAGTATGAAATGTTCTTGAGTGAAGGCATATTGAGCTCAGTAGAGGGAGCTCTTCAGTGCTCACCCCATGACTTAAGTGCAAGTGCAAAAACATGTTTTCCATTTTCCAGTACCTCCTATTGAAGAGCACTTTTCAGTAAAAGAACTTAGGGAAACTATTTCTTTTTTTAAAGCAGTCCATCTCAGTGTTAAGATCCCAGACCAGATCCCAACATTTAATAGGATACCAGGCAAGAACCCCAAACATTTTTTTTAAATTTGTAAAACTGTGAGGAAAGGATACTTCTCGCCAGGAGTGATAGCTATCTTTTATGTTAAAATAAACTTTAATTTAATTTAATTTAATTTAATCACAGAATTAACTACATTAAGATCAAAGAAAATAGCTTTACAATTATCAGTTCAACAGTTCTTAAACACAAGGAAAAACGTAAACTTGGGCCTTCACTATAAATACTCCAACCAAGCAACCCAATACAGTTCAAAGATCACTTATAAAGTTAACAGAACAGGTTTATTTGCTCATTTGTGTGAAGACTTTTTGGAGAAAGAACCTTTCAAGAGAAGGCTGAACATCCTTCTGTCTTGTCAAAAGCTTCTGCTCAGCCAAAGAGCATTTGTAAAAACTTATAGCAGAGTGCAAAACCTATACTGCATCAAATTCAAAACAGACAGACTTGGCTCCTCCCATTAATTACACCATCTTTATCCCGCTATGAAGTTTCATCACCTTAGTTAGGACTAAATACAATCCCTCAAATTATCGACTGTTCATGGAATCTCCAGCAATCATGACAACGTTCCATTAGGCATCTCTCTGCAAACAAGTAAATGGTTAAAATTTACTCACCTTTTATGACCTCTTAATTGCAGCTTTAACAGACAGTCTGGACCCTAACCTCAGTTCTTTAATGATGTTGCAACAACAAATATATATCTTTAGCCAGGTTTCTAAAAACTTTACGACAACAGATAAAAAATACAATTGATATTGTACAATTGACACCAATTTCTTACATTCACTATATCTGCTACCAACATTTTTTCACATCGTTTAAGTGCGGTGATTACGATCATGGTGACTGCTACTACAGAAACTGAAACTGTCCTGAGATAACCATTCCTGATGAGGCTGTTTGCCCCTAC
Source organism: Scyliorhinus canicula (assembly GCF_902713615.1). Taxonomy (NCBI): domain Eukaryota; kingdom Metazoa; phylum Chordata; class Chondrichthyes; order Carcharhiniformes; family Scyliorhinidae; genus Scyliorhinus; species Scyliorhinus canicula. The sequence goes on along the minus strand of NC_052160.1, from coordinate 100,908,855 downwards.
TGGTACATGTGAAAGGACTTGAAGCGGAATAATACTTCCTGCCAGCCAGATATATGTCGAGGGAGGAAAACAGAAAGAGACAATTTGTGTTTAGAACTTTAAATTTACTTTAAATCTTTCAAATTGACCAGAAGTTGAAATGGAGATGTAGGTTAAAATATGACTACTTCACACAAGTTCCACTACATTTATACTGTTCAGATAGAAACAAATAGTTTTTGTGCCACTTGAGACACCCAGATTCACAGACGTAATGACACTAATACAATTTACAACCATTCCTCAAAGACTGACTCACACATAGAAAGCTAAATATTAAATGATTACAACACACGGCTGACAGCTTAACAAGCACAGCTGTAGTAGATAAACTAACATCTATTCTGATTATTTGCTTCGATCCCAAGCCAAATACAGCAGCATTTTACCAAATTACTTTTTTAATTCATTGATCTAAATTTGATTTTTAAGTAATCCTGACAAATTTACATGAACACAATTATTAATGAACTCAAAGTTTTTCTAAATTATTGATTTACCAAGGATTTACACAATGCATGTGAAGACTTTCCCAGGCATTGTTGCTGATTGACTTTTGACAAGCAATGCACGTAGACCACAATCTTCAGAAAGCTTTTGAAATCCTAGCTGTTTTACTCTTTAAAAAAATTAACTGACATTCAAATGTGAATGCAACAGATCTGACAGTGCAAACATATTTTCTTGCACGGGGTTCAATATAGCAACATACTTGTAGTTCCTGTTATCTTAAAACAGGCTCTTTCAACCTTTTCATGCAAGGGGCCACATTTCAATATTTTTCTCACTCCAGCATCCGATGAACACATTTTGAAAAGGTACGGTTAGGCACAACATTAAATTTCAATAATGTGTTGAGGTGTGAAAACAAGAAACAACTTCCCGAGAATAAAAATAAAGCAATGCCAAAACAATAAATTTAAAACAAACATTCAGTAATGAACAAAAATGACAGAAGGGGAGAGAGTCAAATTATGTTTTTGCAGCTCACAGGGATCAGGGACACATGTTAGATTCTGGCTTTGGGTGTCTGTCCATGTGTCACATTCTCCTCCCCCCCCCGCCCCCGCCCCCCCCCCCCCCCCCCCCGGTCGCCTCATCGTGCTGAGTCGAGCGGCGGTGATGGGGGTGGGGCTGAGTCTGCAGGAATCGTAATTTCGGATCACGCACCGCATTAGCTCAAGGCTTAATTTGGGGCAGATGCAGAGTCTGGGATGGAGGCTAGATTAGAGTCTTTTGGCAGATGAAGGGTTTTGCGAAAAGGTGAGGTCGGCGATTGGGATTACATGGAGCTTAACCAGAACTGGGAGGTGTCGGGGGCCACGTTGAAGGCGGTGATTCATGGCACACAGAGATAAGAGGAGGAGGAGGAGGGAGGGAGGAGCACGGACGATTGCTGGGCGAGATAGTCGAGGTGGACAGGAGATACTCCGGGGCCCCACCCACTAAAGAGCTGTTGTCAGAGAGGAAGAGGTTGCAGGGGAAGTTTGATAGGTTGACAACAAGAAAAACAGTGGGGCAGCTTCGGAGGGTGAGGACGATGCAATATGAATATGGAGGCAAGGCGAGCAGTTTGCTGGCCCGTCAGCTGCAGAGGAAGACTGCGTCCAGGGAAATTCTAAGGGGGCAAACGGTGTAAGGGCCGGGGAGGATAAATGAGATGTTCGGTGGGGAGCAGGAGACACTGTACAGGGCCCAGCCGGGTAGAGAGGAAGGGGATATGGAACGGTTTTTAGATGGGTTGGAGGTTCCCAGGCTGGAGGCAGGCACTGAGGCTGAGGGAGGTGATCAACAGCATTAGGGGGATTAAGTTGGGGGAAAGCGGCTGTAGTGGGAAGCTTGCCGCAGGAGATTTGTAAGGCGTTTGCGGCAGAGTTGGCACTGCATTTGTTGGGGATGTTTAGTGAGATGATGGATAAGGGGATATAGGCCCATTTCATTGTTGAACACAGATGTGAAAGTGCTGGTTAAATTACTGATGGGGACGATGGAGGGGTGTGCCAGAGGTGGTCGCTAAGGATCATTCGGGTTTTGTAAAGTGCAAGCAGCTCTCTCGTAACATCAGGAGGCTGTTAAATGTGGTTATGACTCAGTCAGTGGGGAGGGTGTGTTAAGTAATGGGTTAAGAGACATTGCAATTAGTTGTCTCATTTATGTTAAGTGTTCAATGATTGTCTCATTTATGTTAAGTGTTCAATGATTGGCACTGATATGTAAAGGAGCTTCAGGTGGACTCTGGGGCTTGTGATGATCTGTAGAGTTCTGTGCAGAGTGAGTTTGAACAATTAAAGGTGTGTTGGTGAAAAAGGAGCTGAACTCTTGCCTCTTCATACCACAGCATCTAGTACATGCTAACAGGGTGCTGAAGGTTATTGTTTTTATGGATGGAGAAGGCTTTTGATCGGGTAGAATGGAGGTATTTATTTGAAGTCTTGGGTAGGTTTGGATTTGGCCCAAAGATTGTGGCATGGGTGTGTTTGTTGTATGTAGCCCCGATGGAAAGTGCACGTACAAATGAGATGAATTCAGAGAGTTTTGGACTGCAAAGGGTAACGAGACAGGGGTGTCCACTGCCACCATTGTTGTTTGTGTTGGCGATTGAGCCCTTGGTGATGGCCCGTAGGGAGTCAGTAGAGTGGCAGGGGATTGTGAGGGGGAGCACGGAGCACCAGGTGTCATGTGGACAACCAGTTGTTGTTTGTGCCAGACACATTGGAGAATTTGGGTAGGATTAAGGGAATACTGGAAATGTTAGGGCCTTCTCTGGGTATAAGTTAAATGGAGAGGGAGATGTTTCTGGTGAATGCAGCAGGGCAAGGGGCCAACTTGAGGGTATTGCCATTCAAGGTAGCTAGGGGAAAGTTCAGGTATTTGGGGATTCAGGTGATGAGGAATGGGCTACGATGTACAGGTGGAATTTGACAATGTGAGAGAGGGGATTAGGGGCTGATTTTAAGAGATGGGATACATTGCACCTGACACTGGCAGGGAGGATGTAGGCGGTAAAGGTGAATGTGCTGCCAACGTTCCTGCTTGTTTTCCAGACCCTACCGATCTTTCTCCCCAAAGCCACCATCCAGAAATTGGAGTTTATATAGACAGGGAAAGTGCCAAGGGTAAAGAGGGCCCTGCTACAGAAGCAGAGACAGAAAGGGGGGTTGGCGCTCCAGAACCTGCTGCACTATTTTGTGGGTGGCGAATGTGGAGAAGGTGAGGCGATGGGACCATTTCCATTCTGTCCCATTATAGCTTCAAGTTGAACTTCATAATAATGATGGGAAATTAGTGGTTTTATGCAGTCTGATGGACAAATTTCATATTCGCTTCTTAAACTTGGTTTTTTGAACCAAGATGCTACTCTAAATCGTAGCCCACATTTCAGATTTGATAACTGGTTTACATCCTGCACATTTTCTCTGAGATTCAAAAACAAAAACATAATATTAGTATTTGCAACATTTGTTATGGGCCAGGGTTTAGAGAATGCCAAAGTGTATCATGGAGTTCACCTGACCCACAACTTTTAATAAATTGTGGTATGGGGAGCACACGGCTCACTTTACAGGTATGGTACAGCAGAAAATGGACCAGTGGTTTTTAAAACAAAACAATGTTTATTCTATGAACTCAAGTTAACCGTTTTAAAAACAAACAGTGAATATCATAGCAACCAGTAAATCAAATACACCTCCCAAAGAATACAACACTAAGTAATCTGTATGCTGTCCTTTTACACCCAAAAGACTTAACAAACCTTCAAACAGGAGCACATTAGGTTTAGATTTAATACTGAGACCTTCTTACAATTCTGAGTTCGCCAAATGATCCATAGATAGTCTTTGGATGGCAGAGATCAACAGTACAGCCCTTTGATTTAATCCAGATGCAGCTCACTGGAAAAAAAACAGACACACCAAGCTTTTCTCAAACTGAACTTAAAAAACAGAAGTAGAGCTCAGCTCCACCCACACTCTGACACACTGCAGTAATATAAGTAACACTATTTCTTAAAGGCACATTTCTTAAACACCCATTTCTTAAAGGGCACTCTCGCATGACACAGTTCACAGCAGCCAAAGGAATTACAACACTGAAGCTCACTTTCCTCATTAAGCCCACGTTTTATGACAATGGTAAAGATCTTGGGCCATATTATCCAGCTGCATATTATCCAGCTGCATAAAATTTGGGCAGCACGGTAGCATTGTGGATAGCACAATCGCTTCACAGCTCCAGGGTCCCAGGCTCGATTCCGGCTTGGGTCACTGTCTGTGCGGAGTCTGCACATCCTCCCCGTGTGTGCGTGGGTTTCCTCCGGGTGCTCTGGTTTCCTCCCACAGTCACAAAGATGTGCAGGTTAGGTGGTTTGGCCATGATAAATTGCCCCTAGTGTCTAAAATTGCCCTTAGTGTTGGGTGGGGTTACTGGGTTATGGGGATAGGGTGGAGGTGTTGACCTTGGGTAGGGTGCTCTTTCCAAGAGCCGGTGCAGACTCGATGGACCGAATGGCCTCCTTCTGCACTGTAAATTCTATGTATGTAAAATCAATCTTTGAACGAAGAAAAGTATCTTCATGATCCTATTAATATTAACCAACACATACTTAATTTCATATGTTTTCAGCTGGTTTCACAAACAAAATCTAACTTGTGAAAACGGACACATTGGTTAGAAATATCTCTAATCCAGATTTAAATCAAGAGCCCTGTGAAATCTCTCATCGATACTCAATTATTTCAATTTTCCATCTGTATCAGCTCCTTCTCTTTTGCAATTTCATGCTACATGCTCAGACCTTGGTTGGGAGGCTAATTCATAGCCAAAAGGCTTTCTTGATGAACTTCTGAGAATGCTCTCTAGATGGGAATGCATTCTCACAAAATTGAGTGTCTGTGTAATCCAGTACTCGCCTAAATATATCACTTGAAAACGTTGAAAGTGTCGCTGTGTTAAGATTTTTGATGCATGAAATTATGCTATCTTGGTCTTCAAACAATAAATTTTTCAATACTGTCAATGACAACATAATGCCTGTTAATTCTGAAAAGAATATCACTCAAGTCAGGTTTCTGTAAAAAGTAAAATACCCATTTGAAAATATTAGGTATCCAGCAGATTTGACAGAGCAATCCATTTCTTGGATTTTCAAACTATAGATTCTGAAAAGCAACTGAACTCCTGGTCATTAATCAAATTCTGCTGGCTAACTATGTTTTCAACAGTTAGTCATAATAGCACAAATTACCAATTGTATTTAAAAATTGTCAAGTAGACAGTCCAACAGTTCTGACTGCATTACACTTACGCATATGTTAATTCTTTCCCCCGCATGTCATAAATTCTTTCTTGTAATTTATACTGTGGCTGTCAGTTTGAGTTCCAGCTCTACAGTTAGTACTAGGATAAGAAACCATATTCTATTAGGTGGGGTCAGAGAATCCAATAATGTCTACAGTGCATCCATGTAAACACAGGAAGTGCGGCAAATAATGTTCATGAGCTGCGGATGCAAATAACCACACGGTGACATATGTGATCTCAGAACCTGCCTCAAAAAGGGAGAGGACTGGGTACCAACATATCCCTGGATTCAAAATATTGAAGAAAGATAGGGAAGAAAAGAAAAAAAAGAGGGGTGGTGTCATGATGGAAAATATCACTGTGCTGAAGACACAAAGGAAAATATTACAGTGCTGGAGAGAGAGTATGTTCTGGAGGGGTCAAGGACCAAATTTGTATAGATCTGAGATAAGAAATAATAGAGGTTACACTTTCATAGGCCAGTGAGAATAATAAATAGGAGCAAATTTCCAGAGAAATTACAATGGTGCAAAGCTAAAGTATGATGGTATTAAAAAAAAACAGAAAATGCTGGGTAAACTCAACAGGTCTTGCAGCATCTGTGGAGAGAGAAAGTGTTAACATTGACTCCATGATTTGTCTGCATTCAGGTCCATTCTCGTAAATGTTTTCTGTACCGATACTTGGGGAACCCCATTATATACCTCCCTCCAGTCCAAAATTCTATCTTTCAATCCTGTTACTTAGCTAACTTTGCATCCATGTTGCCAGTCCCTTTTAATCCATGGATTCAAATTTGTTGACAATTCTATTATGTGGCACTCTACCAAATACACCTCGCCAACCATCTGTTACCTCATCAAAAAAAATCAATCAAATTAGTTAATCATGTTTTGTCTTTTACAAATCCGTGCTCACCTTCCTTAATTAATTTTTGTTTGTCCAAGTGACTGTTAATTGTGTCCTGTTTCTACAAACTTTCCCAAGATCAAGGTTAAACTGGCTGTCCTGAAGTTGATGGGTTTTTGCCTGCACCCTTTTTTGAACAAGGATGTTCGGGCAACATCCGGTTTTTCAGGATTAGAAAATTATGGCCTATACTTCTACGATTTCCATCCTTCCTTCCACATTTCCAAATTATCCCTTCTGATTGTAACAACGTACCAATTTTAAATACAGCCAAGCCATCCAAATCTCATTTCCAAAATCTATTTTTAGCCCACATAGTATCCCAACTACTTTCTCTTTCACTGGTGTTGGCAACATTTTCTTTGGTCCCTGATCCGTCGCATCTCCTTTTATTGGTAGCACAGTGTTACTTCACTGCGCCAAGGTCCCAGGCTTGGTTCCCGGCTTGTGTCACTGTGCGGAGTCTGCATGGGTTTCCGCCGGGTGCTCTAGTTTCCTCCCACAAGTCCCGAAAGACGTACTGTTAGGTAATTTGGGCATTCTGAATTCTCCCTGTGTACCCGAACAGGCGCCGGGATGTGGTGACTGGGGGCTTTTCACAGTAACTTCAATGCAGTGTTAAGTAAGCCTACTTGTGACAATAAATATTATTATTTCCATTTTACTATTTACATGCCTCTGGAAGATTTCTTGAATCCCTTTTATGAGCTTCCAGTCTCTTTTCAAACTCTCTTTGCCACATTTTCTTTCTCACTTCCCCTTTCTACATTCAGCCTAATTCACACTTGCATCATCCACCAGATATTTGCTGTGTGCACTCTTTTCTGCTTTATTTTATATTCACTCTTTAAGTGCACAACGCCACAAGACCCGGAACAAAAGTAGGCCACTAAGCCGTTACAGTCTGCTCTGCCATTCAATGAGGTCATGACTGATTGAAGATGATAATCCTCAACTCCACTTTCCCACCTTATCTCCATAATCTTAGATTCCCTTACTAATAAAAATGTCTCAACTTTGAACATATTTAACGGCCCAGTCCCTACTGCCCTTTACGAGAAAGAATTCCACAGATTCCTTACCCTCCAAGAAGAGGTTCCTCCGCATCTCGGTCTTAAATGGATGAGTGACCCTTTACTCAGATTATGCCCTCTGATCCTGGACTCTCCTAGGAGGGGAAACAATCTCTCAGCATCTACCCTATCAAGCCCTCTGAGAATCCAACATGTCTCAATAAGATTACCTCAGTCTTCTAAACTCCAATGAGTACAGGTCCAACCTACTCAACCTCTCATTGGAAAATCCATCCATACCCAGGCTCAATCTAGTGAACTTTCCCTGGACTGCCTCCAATGCCAGTATATCTTTCCTTAGATAAGAGGAACAAAACGGTTCATAATATTCCCAGGTGTGATCGAACTCAGGCCTTATATGGCTTCAGAGGGACTTCCCTATTTTTATACTCCATTCCCTTTGAAATAAAGGCCAACATTCCATTTGCCTTCCTTATAACCTGCTGATCTTGTATGCTAGCTTTTTGTGATTTGTACACACAGACTTCCAAATCCCTATGTGACACAACTTTATGCAATCTTTTGCCATTTATATAATATTCAGCTCCCTTTGTACATTATATTCCATCTACCAAGTATTTTTGCCAACTTAATCTGTCTATATTCCTCTGCAGACTCTTTCTGCCATCCTCACCACTTGCCTTCTCGCCCATTTGTGTAATCTGCAAACTTGGCAATAGTGCATTCATTTCCCTTATTCAGCTCAATAATACATAGTGGATAATTGCCACCCCAGCACTGATCCCTGTGGCACTAGTTACAGGTTGCCATCCTGAAAATGTCCCTCTTATCCCTACTCTAACTTCTAAAAGTTAGCCAATCCTCTATCGATGCTAATGTTCCCCCAGTACCATGGGCTCTTATCTTATTAAGTAGCCTTTTGTGCGACCACTTTTTGGAAATCCAAGTACATTACATTTACTGGTTCCCCTATATCTATCCTGCTCATTACCACCTCATAGAATCCAAATAAATCTGTCAGATATGATTTTCCCTTCCTGAAGCCATGCTGTCTCGGTTTGATTATATTATATATTTCTAAATCGTCTCCTATAAATAACTAACATTTTCCCAATGACAGATGTTTTGTCTTCCTCCATTTTTGAATAACAGTGATACATTGGCAATTTCTTCTGGGACTTTTCAGAATTTAAGAATTCTTGGAAGATTACCAACGCATCACCATCTCTGCAGCTACTTCTTTTAATAGCTAGGGGGTTTAGTAGCCTTTAACGCCATTAGTTTCCCCAGTACCTCTTCCTTTGGTGATAGTTATTGTATTTATTTCCTTTTTCCTCCCCCACCCCCGTCCCCCACCCCACCCCATTGACTATTTAGTATTTTTGGATTGTCTTCCATCCTGAAGACTATTTATTCAAGTCCTCTGTCATTTCCTAGCTCCCCATTATTTCCCCTGGTTCATTCTCCAAGGGGGCCTTAGAGATACTATATTACTCGCTAGTTTACCCTCATAGATTATCTTCTCTTTGTTTTTTTTGGGACAATTTTTTTGGGTTTTTCAAAGCTTTCCCAATCCTCTGTCTTGGCATATTGTATGTTATTTATTTCAATTCGATATTATCCTCAACTTCCTTGGTTAACCATGTTTTATTTATCTCCTTCCTAATATCCTTCTTCCTTACTGGAATATATCTTTGAGAGTCATGAACTATTTTCATAAACATCTGCAATTGCTGATCAACCATCCTTCCTGCTAACCTCCTTTCCCAGTCCATTGCACTCAACTCTGCTCTCATTCCTTTACAATCACCCTCATTTACATTCAGCAAAGTTATTTCTGACCCAAGTTTCCCACTTTCAAACTCAATGCTAAATTCTACCATATTATGGTCACCGTTTCCTAGGGAATATTTAACTGGGATGGTTTATTAAATCTGCCTCATGACACATTACCAAATCCAAGATAGCCTAATTCATGGTTGGATCCACAGCATATTGTTCCAGGAAACTGTCCCGAATATACTCTTATGAATTCTTCCAGGGAGTTTGAGCTATGTTTGCCCTACCTTTCCTCCCCGTGGGAATGTATTGTATTTGACTGTAGTTGAACCAAATCCTCATTAAAGATAACCCATTGTTCCATTTCAGTCAACATTAGGGTAATCAAACTACCACATTAACACCAATATTTCATTTTAAAAAAGAAATATACTGCGGATGCTGGAAATCTGAAATAAAAACAGATAAGGCAGAAAACATTTGCAAGAATTGTCCCAAATGAGGGGCTTCAGTTTATGTGAACAGATTGGAGAAGCTGTGGTAGCACCCTTAGAGAAAGTGGAGTAGATTTGATAGAGTTGTTTGAAATCATGAGAGTTCTCGACTAGCAAACTGTTCCCAATGGTCAACGGTTGAGACCTAGAGGACACCGATTTAAGGTGATGGCAAAAGACACAATGGCAGCATGAGAGAAATGCCTTTTTTTTTAAAAATGCAGTGAGTGGTTTCATTTGGAGCATGCTACCCGAGGGTTCGATCATCGTTTTCCCAAAAGGAATTGGATAAACACTTAAAGAGAAAAAAATTGCTGGGCTGTGGGGAGGGCAGGGGAAATGGGACTAGTTGAGTTGTTCTTGCAGCGCTGACAGACATCACGAGTCAAATAGCCTCCTTTTATGCTACAACCATGCTATGATTCTATATGAGAGCATGAGTTCTGACAAGGGAAAGCTTTGTGGTGCAGAGCTCTTGCTCAAAATAGCTAAAATTTTACATTTAGGTATCCTGTATTCAACATTTAATGAGCAACAAGTTTGAGTGTACACAAAATGTCCATTGGTCCCTTGGGCACTTAATTTGACACTCATTCTGTACAAAGTAAAGCCTGAACAGAGAGAGATAACTCCAGGGATCTTGTTGTGTTCTCTGGAGTTGGAACAAGGCAGGAGTCTTCAGCTTTATGGCACGTGCAACCCCAATAAATGCATACAATAAATGCATTATTGTTAAATCAATCGAAATTTAACAGCCAAGTATTAGGAAGACAAAGGTATTTTAAGGGATTTATACAGGTATAGTTCTAGGTGTGTTTAAAGCTTGTGTGCCTGGAAGGGTAAAAACCAGAATTACATTCATGCTGGTCAAGAGTGTTTGTTTGTGTGGGGGTTGGTTAAGTTTCAAATGTGTTTCTATTGTGCTTACAGTGGCATTAAGAATAAATAGTAGTGACTTCTGGTGGCGGCCATGGAATGAGTGGTCGCTTATTTGGTAGCTCCCGCTCGTGGTGGACCTTTCAGATATTTTTCCCTGACTTATGGGGGATTGGATCGGAAAAATAGGAGATTGGTGAGCTAGAGGAAAAGAATTCCCACCAGTGTATGGATTTGTGGACCAAACGTGGTCTGAAAAGGAGAGATTGTTGGTCAAAAGAGAGAGTGGAGTCTGCAGCACAGAAAAATATGGTGGAGGCTCAGGGACTAGAATTGCCCGTCCAGTGGTCAACGGAGCAGGTGGTGAACTTCCTGCAGGAGAGCTTTGCTAAGCAGAAACTGAGTATCTGGACTCGATTAAGATGGAAATTGACCAGGTGGAGCAAAGATTGGAAGCCCAGGGCCAGGTGATCCAAAAGGTGGAAGAGGCGGTGGCTGAGCACGAGGACCAGCTAACCACGATGGCGGCGATGGAGCTGATGAAGGACCATCAGAAAAAGCAGCAAGTGAAAGTGGAGGGTCTGGAGAACAGGTCACGCAGGCAGAACCCGAGGATCGTTGGCCTCCCGGAGGGCAGTGAGGGATTGGTTGCAGAGGTGTATGTGGTGCATATGTTCGAGAAGCTGCTGGGGGATGGTGCGTTTTAACTCGACCTTTGGAGATGGACAGGGCGCACACAGAGCTTATGAGGAAACCGCAGATGAATGAGCAGTCGAGGTCGATGGTGGTACGAATGCACCAGTTGCTGGACAAGGAACAGATCTTGAGATGGGCCAGGCAGACGAGGAGCTGCAAATAGGAAGATAATGAGCTGCGCATTTACCAGGTCTTGGGTGCAGAACTGGCCAAAAGGGCGAGCTTCAATAAAGTTAAATCGGCCCTCTTTAAAAAGGGGGTGAAGTTCGTATGCTGTAACCAGCTCATTTGTGGGTCTCTTATAAGGGCCAAGAACTTGGATCGCCGGATGAGACTATGAACTTTGTTAAGGACAGGGGGCTGGCAGGTGATGGAGGACATTGGAGGGGAGTAATTCTGTACCTATGCTGCTAAATTTCTTTTCTCTTTGGGTTCTGCATGTATTGTTTTTGCACACATTTTTTGGCCCATTGCTCAGTTTTGTATGCGGATGAATTTTGGTCTTAATGGGGATGGTTGGTGGAATTTTCTTCTTTGTGTTTGTTGGGGATTGTTATGTTTTGCATATATATGTTCGAGCGTGGTGGTGGGGGGAGGGGGGGGGGGAAAGAGAGAATTGCTTGGCACCATGGGTGGGGCTACCAGGCTAGCTGGGCGGGTTGGCTCATAGAAGTGCGGTGGGGGGGCGAGCAGGTGATAAGTCTGTTGTGGGGGGGGTTGGGATTGCTCTTTTGTAATGGGGGGAGGGGAGAAGAAGGGGGAGGATAGGGGGAAATTGTTTTGCTGACACGGGAGGGACTGCCGCTTGGAGACAAATTGGAGGTCGATGATGGTGGGCACCCGAGGGTGGGCCTGAGGCAGCACGGGACGCGGGCTGAAGGCTGGCCCAAGAAGGGTGATGGTTGATCGGCACCGGGGGGGGGGGGGGGGGGGGGGGGGGGGGGGAGTGCCTGATCAGGCTAAGCACATGGATCGTATGAGGGCTGAATGGGCCGTCAAGGAGGCTCACGTGTTTGAAGGCAGACGTGGCAGTGCTACAAGAGACACACCCGAGCGTAGTGGATCAGACTAGGCTGAGGAAGGGGTGGGTCGGGCAGGTATTTCATTCATAAGAACATAAGAACATAAGAACTAGGAGCAGGAGTAGGCCATCTGGCCCCTCGAGCCTGCTCCGCCATTCAATTAGATCATGGCTGATCTTTTGTGGACTCAGCTCCACTTTCCGGCCCGAACACCATAACCCTTAATCCCTTTATTCTTCAAAAAACTATCTATCTTTACCTTAAAAACATGTAATGAAGGAGCCTCAACTGCTTCACTGGGCAAGGAATTCCATAGATTCACAACCCTTTGGGTGAAGAAGTCCTCCTAAACTCAGTCCTAAATCTACTTCCCCTTATTTTGAGGCTATGCCCCCTAGTTCTGCTGTCACCCGCCAGTGGAAACAACCTGCCCGCATCTATCCTATCTATTCCCTTCATAATTTTAAATGTTTCTATAAGATCCCCCCTCATCCTTCTAAATTCCAACGAGTACAGTCCCAGTCTACTCAACCTCTCCTCATAATCCAACCCCTTCAGCTCTGGGATTAACCTAGTGAATCTCCTCTGCACACCCTCCAGCGCCAGTATATCCTTTCTCAAGTAAGGAGACCAAAACTGAACACAATACTCCAGGTGTGGCCGCACTAACACCTTATACAATTGCAACATAACCTCCCTAGTCTTAAACTCCATCCCTCTAGCAATGAAGGACAAAATTCCATTTGCCTTCTTAATCACCTGTTGCACTTGTAAACCAACCTTCTGTGACTCATGCACTAGCACACCCAAGTCTCTCTGAACAGCGGCATGCTTTAATATTTTATTGTTTAAATAATAATCCCGTTTGCTGTTATTCCTACCAAAATGGATAACCTCACATTTGTCAACATTATATTCCATCTGCCAGACCCAAGCCCATTCACTTAACCTATCCAAATCCCTCTGCAGACTTCCAGTATCCTCTGCACTTTTCACTTTACCACTCATCTTAGTGTCATCTGCAAACTTGGACACATTGCCCTTGGTCCCCAACTCCAAATCATCAATGTAAATTGTGAACAATTGTGGGCCCAACACGGATCCCTGAGGGACACCACTAGCTACTGATTGCCAACCAGAGAAACACCCATTTATCCCAACTCTTTGCTTTCTATTAATTAACCAATCCTCTATCCATGCTACTACTTTACCCTTAATGCCATGCATCTTTATCTTATGCAGCAACCTTTTGTGTGGCACCTTGTCAAAGGCTTTCTGGAAATCCAGATATACCACATCCATCGGCTCCCCGTTATCTACTGCACTGGTAATGTCCTCAAAAAATTCCACTAAATTAGTTAGGCATGACCTGCCTTTAACGAACCCATGCTGCGTCTGCCCAATGGGACAATTTCCATCCAGATGCCTCGCAATTTCTTCCTTGATGATAGATTCCAGCATCTTCCCTATTACCGAAGTTAAACTCACTGGCCTATAATTTCCTGCTTTCTGCCTACCTCCTTTTTTAAACAGTGGTGTCACGTTTGCTAATTTCCAATCCACCGGGACCACCCCAGAGTCTAGTGAATTTCGGTAAATTATCACTAGTGCATCTGCAATTTCCCTAGCCATCTCTTTTAGCACTCTGGGATGCATTCCATCAGGGCCAGGAGACTTGTCTACCTTTAGCCCCATTAGCTTGCCCATCACTCCCTCCTTAGTGATAACAATCCTCTCAAGGTCCTCACCTGTCATAGCCTCATTTCTATCAGTCGCTGGCATGTTATTTGTGTCTTCCACTGTGAAGACCGACCCAAAAAACCTGTTCAGTTCCTCAGCCATTTCCTCATTTCCCATTATTAAAACTCCCTTCTCATCCTCTAAAGGACCAATATTTACCTTAGCCACTCTTTTTTGTCTTATATATTTGTAAAAACTTTTACTGTCTGTTTTTATATTCTGAGCAAGTTTACTCTCATACTCTATCTTACTCTTCTTTATAGCTTTTTTAGTAGCTTTCTGTTGCCCCCTAAAGATTTCCCAGTCCTCTAATCTCCCAGCAATCTTTGCCACTTTATATGCTTTTTCCTTCAATTTGATACTCTCCCTTATTTCCTTCGATATCCACGGTCGATTTTCCCTCTTTCTTCCGTCCTTCCTTTTTGTTGGTATTCAGGGCTAGACTCTAAAATTAGGGGTTGTTGCGATCTTGATCAATAAGCGAGTCTTTTGAGGTAAGGAGTATAGTGGCAAACTCAGGAGGTAGATATGTTGTGGCGAGTGGGAAGCTGGAGGGGATGCCGCTGGCATTAATAAATATTTACACACGCGATTGGATGTAGGACTGTTAGCAGATGAGGAAGTGTGCGGGCAGGTGAGGGAGGCCATGCAGAATTATTTGGAGATAAAATGACACGGGGGAGATTTCGGCAGCAACAGTGTGCGCAGTTCTGAAAGCTGTAATTAGGAGGGAGCTGATTTCGATACGGGCTCATTGGGAGAAGGTGGAGCGGGCAGAGATGGACAGGCTGGTTAGGGACATATTCCAGGTGGACAGAAGGTACTCCCAAGTCCCGGAGGCGGGGCTGTTGAAGGATCAGAAGCTTCAGATGAAGTTTGGTCTGATATCTACAAGAAAGTCATTGGGGCAGTTGAGGAAGGCGAGAGGGGCGATATACAACTATGGGGAGAAGGCCAGTAAGATGGGAGCGCACCAGCTCAGGAAAAGGGAGGTGGCCAGGCGGGTAGGAATAGTGAAGGACAAAGGGGGGGAACATGGTTTTTAACCCAGTGGGGGTGAACGGGGTGTTCAAGGAGTTTTATAGCTGGTTGTATGAGTCGAACACCCAGCTGGGGTGGAGGGAATGAGGCACCTTTTGGAAGGTTTGGAGCTTCCAAAGTTGGAGGAAGTGTTGGTGGAGGGGTTGGAAGCCCTGGTCGGAATTGTAGAAGTAATAAAGGGATTGGAGGCCATGCAGTCCGGTAAGGCCCCTGAATTGAATGGCTACCCAGTGGAATTTTACAAAATGTTTTCTGGGATGCTGGGCCCGCTGCTGACATAAGGGAGCAGGGTGTTCTTCCCCTAACAATGTCACAGGCCTCGATTTCATTGATCCTGAAGCAGGAGAAGGACCCAGAACAATGGGGTCATACAGACCAATCTCCCTACTAAACATAGACGCCAAATTGCTGGCCAAAATTCTGGCCTCGAGGATAGAGGACTGTGTTCCGGGGTGATACGGCAAGACCAGACGGGATTGGTCAAAGGCTGGCAGTTAGCGTTAGAAGGCTCTTGAATGTAATCATGATGCCCTCTGAGGGGAGGGAGGTGGAGGTAGTTGTCATTATGGACGCGGAGAATTATCTGTGGGAGGTCCTGGGACGGTTTGGTTTTGGGCAGGGCTTTGTTGACTGTGTTCGGTTGCTGTACAAAGTACCGGTGACGAGTGTGCGGATGAACTGGGTGAGCTTGGACTACTTTACACTGCACCAGAGGACAAGGCAGGGATGCCCCCTCTCCCCACTGTTGTTTGCCTTGGGCTTAGAGCCATTGGCGATGGCGCTGAGAGCGTTAAAGGACTGGAAGGGGATAGTCCAGGGAAGTGGGGGGGGGGGGGGGGGGGGGGGTGGAACACAGGGTCTTGTGATATGTAGACGATGTACTCCTGTATATTTCTGACCCATAGTGGGGGGATGGGAGAGATTCTTCAGGGAATTTGGCCGATTTTCGGGGTACAAATTGAACATGGACAAGAGCGAGGTTTTTGCGATCCAGGCGAGGGGGCAGGAGAGGATACTGGGGGAGTTCCTGTTTAAAGTGGTGGCAGGGAGTTTTCATTACTTGGGTATTCAGGTGGCATGGGGATGGGAGCAGCGACACAAAAGTAAATTTGGCCCGGTTGGTTCAGCAAATGAAGGAGGACTTTCAGAAGTGGGGCATGCTCCCGTTGTGACTGATGGAAATGAGGCTCTGACAGGTGAGGACCTTGAGATGATTGTTATAACCAAGGAGGTAGTCATGGGCAAGCTCATGGGGCTAAAGGTAGACAAGTCTCCTGGCCCTGATGGAATGCATCCTGCACCAGCCTCCCCGAACAGGCGCCGGAATGTGGCAACTAGGGGCTTTTCACAGTAACTTCATTTGAAGCCTACTTGTGACAATAAGCAGTTTTCATTTCATTTTCATTTCATTTTTCATTTCATCCCAGAATGCTAAAAGAGATGGCTAGGGAAATTGCAAATGTACTCGGGATAATTTACCAAAATTCACAAGACTCTGGGGTGGTCCCGGCGGATTGGAAATTAGCAAACGTGACACCATTGTTTAAAAAAAGGAGGTAGACAGAAAGCGGGTAATTATAGGCCAGTTAGCTTAATTTCGGTAGTAGGGAAGATGCTGGAATCTTCCATCAAGGAAGAAATAGCGAGGCATCTGGATGGAAATTGTCTCATTGGGCAGACGCAGCATTGGTTCATAAAGGGCAGGTCTGCCTAACTAATTTAGTGAAATTTTATGAGGACATTATCAGTGAGGTAGATAACGGGGAGCCAATGGATGTGGTATATTTGGATTTCCAGAAAGCTTTTGACAAGGTGCCACACAAAAGGTTGATGCTTAAGATAAAGATGCATGGCATTAAGGTTAAAGTAGTAACATGGATAGAGAATTGGTTAATTAATAGAAAGCAAAAAGTGGGGATTAATGGGTGTTCCTCTGGCTGGCAATCACCAGCTAGTGGTGTTCCTCAGGGATCAGTGTTGGGCCCACAATTGTTCACAATTTACATAGATGATTTGGGGTTGGGGGCCAAGTGCAATGTGTCCAAGTTTGCAGACGACACTAAGATGAGTGGTAAAGCAAAAAGTGCAGAGGATACCAGACATCTGCAGAGGGATTTGGATAGGTTAAGTGAATGGGCTAAGATCTGGCAGATGGAATAGAATGTTGATAAATGTGAGGTTATCCATTTTGGTAGGAAAAACAGAAAAAGGGATTATTATTTAAATAATAAAATATTAAAACATGCTGCTGTGCAGAGAGACCTGGGTGTGCTAGCGCATGAGTCGCAAAAAGTTGGTTTACAGGTGCAACAGGTGATTAAGAAGGCAAATGGAGTTTTGTCCTTCATTGCTAGAGGGATGGAGTTTAAGACTAGGGAGGTTATGCTGCAATTGTATAAGGTGTTAGGGAGGCCACACCTGGAGTATTGAGTTCAGTTTTGGTCTCCTTACCTGAGAAAGGATATACTGGCACTGGAGGGTGTGCAGAGGAGATTCACTAGGTTAATCTCCGAGTTGAGTGGGTTGGATTACGAAGAGAGATTGAGTAGACTGGGACTGGGGGGGGGGGCGGGGGGATCTTATAGAAACATATAAAATTATGAAGGGAATAGATAGGATAGATGCAGGCAGGTTGTTTCCACTGGCGGGGGAAAACAGAACTACAGGGCAGAGCCTCAAAATAAGGGGAAGTAGATTTAGGACTGAGTTTAGGAGGAACTTCTTCACCCAAAGGGTTGTGAATCTATGGAATTCCTTGCCCAGTGAAGCAGTTGAGGCTCCTTCATTAAATGTTTCTAAGATAAAGATAAATAGTTTTTTGAAGAATTAAGGGTTAGGATGTTCGGGCCAGAAAGTGGAGCCGAGTCCACAAAAGATCAGCCATGAACTCACTGAATGGCGGAGCAGGCTCAAGGGGCCAGATGGCCTACTCCTGCGCCTAGTTCTTATGTTATGTCACTGGCGGCGAGGGTACAGACCGTAAAGATGATGGTTCTCCTGAGATTTTTGTTAGTTTTCCGGTGCCTCCCTATTTTTATACCAAAGGCCTTTTTTAAACGGGTGAATGTGGGGATCACTGGGTTTGTTTGGGCAGGTAAAACCCCGCGAGTAAGGAAAGTGCTGCTGGAGCAGGGCCAAGGGGGAGGGTTGGCACTGCCAAACTTTAGGAACTATTACTGGGCGACAAATGTAGCCATGATCAGGAAGTGGGGGAGGGGGCGGTGTGGGAGGGAGTAGAGGCGGCCTCATGTAAGGCACAAGTTTGGGGGCATTGGTAACAGCTCCTCTGTCATTCTTGCCGGCCTGATACTCCACAAGCCCGGTGGTAGTGGCGGCCCTGAGAGTTTGGGGACAGTGGCGGAAGCATATGGGAGTGGATGGAGCGTTGGTGTGGGCTCCAATTTATGGTAATCACCGATTTGTCCCAGGGAGGTTGGATGGGGGGTTTCGGAGGTGGTAGAGAGCAGGGATTGAGAGGCTGGGGGATCTATTTATTGATGGGAGCTTTCCCTGTTTGGAGGATCTGGAAGAGGAGTTAGGGGCTGGTTTAGCTCACTCGGCTAAATCACTGGCTTATAAAGCAGACCAAGCAGGTCAGCAGCACGGTTCGATTCCCGTACCAGCCTCCCCGGACAGGCGACGGAATGTGGCGACTAGGGGCTTTTCACAGTAACTTCATTGAAGCCTACTCGTGACAATAAGCGATTTTCATTTCATTATCGGGAGGGAATGTACTTAGTTATCTGCAGGTGAGGGATTTAGTGCAAAGGCAGGTTTCGACCTTTCCGCTTCTACCACCACAGGGGATACAGGACGAGGTAGTCTCTAGAATGGGAGTGGGGGAGGGGAAGGTATCGGAAATCTATTAAGAACTTATGGAGTGGGAGGTGTAGCCATCTGGGATAGCCACTAACAACAGGAAACATGAACGTTTGCGAAGCCTAAAGGGAAATATGGACAATGTAAGATTCAGGCAGGCACAGGGCTCCAGCAACGTCCATCTCCAACTGCAAGTCCAAGTTCAACGCTCGCTACCAGATAGATGAGCCCAGCTGAACAGCAGTTACTTCTCCAGACCCAGCAGATCCAGGTTCGAACAAAGGCCACTGTTCCTCTGACCTAAGCCGGGTGCCTGAAGTGAAGTACAGGTTGTCATAGTTGTTCGGTCTAGTTTAGCTCGTAGTGTTTATGCTGCATGTATAAGTTAGTCTTGTGTGTCAATAAAGTATTATTGAACTTGAACTAACTAACTGGTTGTTGGGTCCTTGATCGATATCCGGTTGAACCTAGTGGTGGTATCATTTGATACCTGGCGACTCTAAAAGCAATATAATATCAATATCCAGATAAAAGAAGGGCAACCTTATTGACTTATCACGTGCCAGGCTCAGCCTGATACAATTTAAGGTGGTTCACAGGGCACACATGACCGTGGCTCTGATGAGCAGGTTTTTTGGGGTCAAGGACAGGTGTGTGAGGTGTGCAGGAGGGCCCGCAAATCATATCCACATGTTTTGGGCATGTCCAAAGCTTGGGGGATTCTGGCAGGGATTTGCAGATGTCATGTCCACGGTGCTAAAAATGAGGGTGGCACCGAGTCCAGAGGTGGCTATTTTTGGAGTGTTGGAAGACCCGGGAAGCCATGGGGTGAGAGTGAAACTGACGTTTTGGTCTTTGCCTCCTTGGTAGCCCGGAGACGGATCTTATTGGCATGGAGGGATCCTGAGCCCTCGAAATCAGGGGTATGGGTTCGTGACATGGCTGGGTTTCTCAGACTTGAGAAAATTAAGTTCACCCTGAGAGGATCAGTGTTAAGGTTCTTTCGGAGGTGGCAGCCATTTATCGACCGGGAAAACTAAACTGTTAGCAGATTCAATAAGGGGGACAGGGGGAGTCAGGTTAGTTCAGTTTAGTTTGGAACAGTGAGACGAGATGGAGGGGGGTGTTACACACTGAATTATGTTTACATTTGTGTTTGTATCTTTTGTTGTTTTAAAACCATAAATGCCTTATTAAAATGTTTGTTAAAAAAATAATAAATAGCCGTAACAGGAGGCCACTTTCCTCTGTTCTTCGTTTTAACTGTAAGCCAGAGCAGTTGGAGATATGTAGAGCGAGAAGGCAGCTCTCACAGCTCTGCTAGAAGCAGTTGATTTAGAAGACTAGAGAGGGAACATCTCCCTCAGCTTTAAGAAAAATCATACCACAGAATAATGAGCAGCTGGTTAAGGAAACTGGAGAAATTAAAATAAGTTTCCAAGAAGTCAGAGATTAAAGATACTGGAACAAAGATCTGTTCAGTAAAGAAGACCAACAGAGTTAAGGGGAAGGCAGAGACTCCAGAAAGGTATCCAAAGTGATGTTCATGTTCGAGAGATTTTGCTGCAGTCTATGGAATGAAAGTTAAAATAATTATGTAAGTCAGTGGCTGAATCTCAAAAGTTTGTATCGAAGCCTATAAGACAAAGGCATTCTGAAAGGAATGATGTAAAATTCTGAACTGGATGATTCACTGTTGGAAGTGGAGCAGATGCTTTGTTTGAAAGTTTCATTTGTAAAACTGGACTGAATTCTCAGAATGCAAACCGCCAAGGGAAAGCATTATTATGAGAGAAGATTTTAAAGCATGTTTTTTGGGGTGGAGTTTGGAATCTCTCATGTGACAATCATCTGTGGGGATTTGGAGGAGAAAACCCTAGACACTCACTTGGGTTCAGAGCAGAGTGTATATTTGAGCACAGTCATTTTGTGTGCTCAAAAAAAACTTTTTAATAACGAGACCATTGTAGATGCACTCAAGATTTTCCAGCATTTTCTTTTTGGTAGTTTAAGATGTATTTTGTAATCCATATTAACATTTAAATCTGTGTGTATTTATTGAGCTAAGGAGTATTATAATCCAATTTTTCAATCAATCTCTGTCTTGCCGATCTCAATGATGACCTCCAGAGATCTCTGGGGTAGTAAATTCCAAAGATTCACAACCCGTTGAGTGAATAAATTCCTTCTCGTCTCAATCCCAAATGGCCGGCCTCTTATTCTGCGAATGTGTACCCTGGCCACAGGCCTTCAATCCCGGCCAGGGGAAACATCCATCCTTCATATACCCTGTCGAGCCTATAAGAATTTTGGGACAGCACGGTAGCATGGTGGTTAGCATAAATGCTTCACAGCTCCAAGGTCCCAGGTTCGGTTCCCGGCTGGGTCACTGTCTGTGCGGAGTCTGCACGTCCTCCCAGTGTGTGCGTGGGTTTCCTCCGGGTGCTCCGGTTTCCTCCCACAGTCCAAAGATGTGTGGGTTAGGTGGATTGGCCATGCTAAATTGCCCGTAGTGTCCTAATAAGTAAGGTTAAGGGGGTGTTGTTGGGTTACGGGTATAGGGTGGGTTTGAGTAGGGTGATCATTGCTCGGCACAACATCGAGGGCCGAAGGGCCTGTTCTGTGCTGTACTGTTCTATGTTCTTGTACTGTTCTAATTTTGTACGCTTCAATTAAATCCTCTCTCATTCTTCTAAATTCCAGCTAATTTGGGCCAGTCTCCTCAATCTCTCCTCACAGGAAAATCCCACCATCCCAGGGATCAATCTGGTGAACCTTTGTTACATTGCCTCTGCAGCAAGCATATTCTTCCTTGGGTAGAGACCAAAATTGTACATAATGCGAGAGCTAAAGTCTCACCAAGGCTCGAGACACCTGCAGCAAGTCTTCTTTGCTCCTGTATTCAAATTCTCTTGCAATAGAGGCCAACCTACTACTTAGAACATAGAACATAGAACGATACAGCGCAGTACAGGCCCTTCGGCCCTCGATGTTGCACCGACATGGAAAAAAAAAACTAAAGGCCATCTAACCTACACTATGCCCTTATCATCCATATGCTTATCCAATAAATTTTTAAATGCCCTCAATGTTGGCGAGTTCACTACTGTTGCAGGTAGGGCATTCCACGGCGTCACCACTCTTTGCGTAAAAAACCCACCTCTGCCCTCTGTCCTATATCTATTACCCCTCAATTTAAGGCTATGTCCCCTCGTGCTAGCCACCTCCATCCGCGGGAGAAGGCTCTCGCTGTCCACCCTATCTAACCCTCTGATCATTTTGTATGCCTCTATTAAGTCACCTCTTAACCTTCTTCTCTCTAACGAAAACAACCTCAAGTCCATCAGCCTTTCCTCATAAGATTTTCCCTCCATACCAGGCAACATCCTGGTAAATCTCCTCTGCACCCGTTCCAAAGCTTCCACGTCCTTCCTATAATGAGGCGACCAGAACTGTACGCAATACTCCAAATGCGGCCGTACCAGAGTTTGGTACAGCTGCATCATGACCTCATGGCTCCGGAACTCAATCCCTCTACCAATAAAGGCCAACACACCATAGGCCTTCTTCACAACCCTATCAACCTGGGTGGCAACTTTCAGGGATCTATGTACATGGACACCGAGGTCCCTCTGCTCATCCACACTACCAAGAATTTTACCATTAGCCAAATATTCCGCATTCCTGTTATTCTTTCCAAAGTGAATCACCTCACACTTCTCCACATTAAACTCCATTTGCCACCTCTCAGCCCAGCTCTGCAGCTTATCTATGTCCCTCTGTAACCTGCAACATCCTTCCGCACTGTCTACAACTCCACCGACTTTAGTGTCGTCTGCAAATTTACTCACCCATCCTTCTGCGCCCTCCTCTAGGTCATTTATAAAAATGACAAACAGCAACGGCCCCCAGAACAGATCCTTGTGGTACGCCACTCGTAACTGAACTCCATTCTGAACATTTCCCATCAACTACCACTCTCTGTCTTCTTTCAACTAGCCAATTTCTGATCCACATCTCTAAATCACCCTCAATCCCCAGCCTCCGTATTTTCTGCAATAGCCGACCGTGGGGAACCTTATCAAACGCTTTACTGAAATCCATATACACCACATCAACTGCTCTACCCTCGTCTACCTGTTCAGTCACCTTCTCAAAGAACTCGATAAGGTTTGTGAGGCATGACCTACCCTTCACAAAACCATGCTGACTATCCCTAATCATATTATTCCTATCTAGATGATTATAAATCGTATCTTTTATAATCCTCTCCAAGACTTTACCCACCACAGACGTTAGGCTCACCGGCCTATAGTTACCGGGGTTATCTCTACTCCCCTTCTTGAACAAAGGGACCACATTTGCTATCCTCCAGTCCTCTGGCACTATTCCTGTAGCCAATGATGACCTAAAAATCAAAGCCAAAGGCTCAGCAATCTCTTCCCTGGCTTCCCAGAGAATCCTAGGATAAATCCCATCCGGCCCCGGGGACTTATCTATTTTCACCTTGTCCAGAATTGCCAACACTTCTTCCCTACGCACCTCAATGCCATCTATTCTAATAGCCTGGGTCTCAGCATTCTCCTCCTCAATATTATCTTTTTCTTGAGTGAATACTGACGAAAAGTATTCATTTAGTATCTCGCTTATCTCCTCAGCCTCCACACACAACTTCCCACCACTGTCCTTGACTGGCCCTACTCTTACCCTAGTCATTCTTTTATTCCTGACATACCTATAGAAAGCTTTTGGGTTTTCCTTGATCCTACCTGCCAAAGACTTCTCATGTCCCCTCCTTGCTCGTCTCAGCTCTCTCTTTAGATCCTTCCTCGCTTTGCCTACTTGACTTCCTAATTGCTTGCTGCACCTGCAGGTTAGCTTTCAGTGACTTATGAACAAGGACACCTAGGTCCCTTTGGCAATCAAGTTCCAAATTTCCCACCATTTGTGTTCTGAAATGTTCTGCATTTTTGCTTCTCAAACCGAAGTGCATTTTTCATATTTTGCTAAATAATATTCTACATCCAATGATTCCCTTCCCTCCCCCCTCCCTCCCCTCTCTCTTCTCCCCCCCTCCCCTCTCTCTCCCCCCCCTCCCCTCTCTCTCCCCCCCCTCCCCTCTCTCTCCCCCCCCCCTCCCCTCTCTCTTCCCCCCCCCCCCCACCTTACCTATTGCATGACTTTCACCCTCAAAAAACTTTTGAGGACTAACCTCAAAAAACAGGTTAGTCAAAGAAGGTTAAGCGGCAATTTGATCAAACTTTAAGACAATCAGGGAAATGGACAGTTTCGATCTATCCAATCTCTGCTGCTTTGGTTGTGGATCAGCCACTATCTCACTAAATGTCAGAGCTCGCTCGAGATGCTAAATAACATACGCCCGTTACTACAAGATACCATATACACCTGTTCAACTTTTTGGAATAGGGATTGCACCCACCACTTTCTAACTTAAAACCAAGATTTCTGGTATTGCACAAAAGGCAGCAATATTTTTTAGCCCTCACCTCAACAGGCTTTCATCTTGTAAAAAATACTTGCCAAGGGCAAACAGCAGTATTACCAACAATGGTCCAGAAAAGGTTGCAGACCAACCAACAGGTGAGCTCAGAGCAACAGGAGCAAGAATGAAGACAGAAAGCAGGAAAAGACCAGGGAAGAATCAGAACAGGGCACAACTGAACAGTAGGGATGTACATTTCATCTAGGTCTACAGGTTTATGTTTTTTCAAAGATATTGAACCTCTATTTCCCTTATCCCATTCAACATTCACAGTTCCCCTCAACTACATCATCCCTCTTTCGCAAAGACTGGTGCAAAGTATTCACTGGAAAATATGCTCATCTTCCAATATACAGGCTACATTTTTGGTCTCTGATATTCCATGCGACTGCCTTAGTTATCCTTTTGGTCTTTTACCTATTTATAAAACATTTTTTGGTTTTCCGTCATTTACCTAGTCTACATTTTTCATGCCTTCTCTTTGCTTTCCTAATTTCCTTTTTGTTTGTGAAAGAGCACGAGGAGAGCGGCGGGGACACAGTGAAAGAGCGCGAGGAGAGTGGCGGGGACACAGTGAAAGAGCGCGAGGAGAGCGGCGGGGACACAGTGAAAGAGCGCGAGGAGAGCGGCGGGGACACAGGATAAAAGAGCGCGAGGAGAGAGGTGGATGCTCAGTGAAAGAGCGCAAGGAGAGCAGCGGGGACACAGTGAAAGAGCGCGAGGAGAGTGGCGGGGACACAGTGAAAGAGCGCGAGGAGAGCGGCGGGGACACAGTGAAAGAGCGCGTGGAGAGCGGCGGGAACACAGTGAAAGAGCGCGAGGAGAGCGGCGGGGACACAGTGAAAGAGCGCGAGGAGAGCGGCGGGGACACAGTGAAAGAGCGCGAGGAGAGCGGCGGGGACACAGTGAAAGAGCGCGAGGAGAGCGGCGGGGACACAGTGAAAGAGCGCGAGGAGAGCGGCGGGGACACAGTGAAAGAGTGCAAGGAGAGCGGCGGGGACACAGTGAAAGAGCGCGAGGAGAGCGGCGGGGACACAGTGAAAGAGCGCGAGGAGAGCGGCGGGGACACAGTGAAAGAGCGCGAGGAGAGCGGCGGGGACACAGGATAAAAGAGCGCGAGGAGAGAGGTGGATGCTCAGTGAAAGAGCGCAAGGAGAGCAGCGGGGACACAGTGAAAGAGCGCGAGGAGAGTGGCGGGGACACAGTGAAAGAGCGCGAGGAGAGCGGCGGGGACACAGTGAAAGAGCGCGAGGAGAGCGGCGGGGACACAGGATAAAAGAGCGCGAGGAGAGAGGTGGATGCTCAGTGAAAGAGCGCAAGGAGAGCAGCGGGGACACAGTGAAAGAGCGCGAGGAGAGCGGCGGGGACACAGTGAAAGAGCGCGAGGAGAGCGGCGGGGACACAGTGAAAGAGCGCGAAGAGAGCGGCGGGGACACAGTGAAAGAGCGCGAGGAGAGCGGCGGGGACACAGTGAAAGAGCGCGAGGAGAATGGCGGGGACACAGTGAAAGAGCGCGAGGAGAATGGCGGGGACATAGTGAGAGCGGGGAAAGCAGCGGGGACATAGTGAGAGTGGGGAGAGCGGCGGGGACATAGTGAGAGCGGGGAGAGCGGCGTGTTTCAGCAGCAGGAGGAGAGGGAGTGCTGGCCACGGGACTGCCGGGAAGGTGAGTGACTGATTGTTTAATTTAAAAACTTACCTCGAGTGTCGGGTCCTTCCATTTCGTGTTTCAGCAGCAGGAGGAGAGAGAGTGCTGTCCAGGGGACTGCCAGGAAGGTGGGACTGCTGGGTAAGTGAGGTACATATTTGTGTGGTTGCTTTACCCGAAACACTACTGAGGTAGTGTCTCCCACCCATCCTCCTCCTCTAACCAAAACAAAAAGTTCTGTCCGTCGGATTGCTAAACTAACAAGTTTTTTGTTGTTGTTTTCTTTTGGTTTTTCAGTAGTTGGGAAGTTAGTTCAGTGGGAATGGAGGCTAGGGCAGTTGAATGTTCATCCTGCAGAATGTGGGAGGTAAGGGTCACCTCGAGTGCCTCTGCTGGCTACATCTGCGGGAAGTGCACCCAACTCCAGATCCTCGAGAACCGCGTTAGGGAACTAGAGCTGGAGATGGATGAACTTCGGATCATTCAGGAGGCGGAGGGGGTTATTGAGAGGAGTTATAGGGAGGTAGTCACACCTCAGGTAAAAGAAGAAGGTAGATGGGTTACCGTCAGGGGAACGAGGGGGAACCGGCAGGCAGTGCAGGAATCCCCTGTGGTCGTTCCCCTCAATAACAAGTATACCGTTTTGGATACTGTTGGGGGGGGGGGGGGTGGGGGGAATTTACCAGGGGTAAGCAATGGGGCACAGGTCTCTGGCACAAAGTCTGTCCCTGTTGCTCAGAAGGGAAGGGAGAAGAGGAACAGAACACTTGTCATTGGGGACTCCCATAGTTAGAGGAACAGACAGGAGGTTCTGTGGGAATGAAAGAGACTCACGGCTGGTATGTTGCCTCCCAGGTGCCAGGGTTCGTGATGTCTCTGATCATGTTTTTGGGATTCTTAAGGGGGAGGGGGAACAGCCCCAAGTCGTGGTCCACATCGGTACCAACGACATGGGTAGGAAGAGAGATGGGGATTTGAGACAGAAATTCAGGGAGCTAGGGTGGAAGCTGAGAGCTAGAACAAACAGAGTTGTTATCTCTGGGTTGTTACCCGTGCCACGTGCTAGCGATGTGAGAAATAAGGAGAGAGAGGAGTTGAACACGTGGCTACAGGGATGGTGCAGGAGGGAGGGTTTTAGTTTCCTGGATAATTGGGGCTCATTCTGGGGTAGGTGGGACCTCTACAAACAGGATTGTCTTCACCTAAACCAGAGGGGTACCAATATCCTGGGGGGGAGATTTGCTAGTGCTCTTCGGGGGGGTTTAAACTCATTCAGCAGGGGAATGGGAACCTAAATTCTAGTCCCGGTGTACAGGATGTTGAGAGTAGTGAGGTCAGGGATAGGGTTAAAAGTTCGAAAGAGGGCACCGGCAAGCAGGACGCTGGTTTGAAGTGTGTCCACTTCAACACCAGGAGCATCCGGAATAAGGTGGGTGAGCTTGCAGCATGGGTTGATACCTGGGATCTCGATGTTGTGGCAATCTCGGAGACATGGGTAGAGCAGGGACAGGAATGGTTGTTGCAGGTTCCAGGATTTAGATGTTTCTGTAAGAACAGAGAAGATGGTAAAAGGGGGCGGGGGGGGGGGGGGGGGGGGGGGGGGGGGGGCATTGTTAATCAAGGAGTGTATTACGGCGGCAGAAAGGACGTTTGAGGACTCGTCTACTGAGGTAGTATGGGCCGAGGTTAGGAACAGGAGAGGAGAGGTCACCCTGTTGCGAGTTGTCTATAGACCTCCGAATAGTTCCAGAGATGTAGAGGAAAGGATAGCAAAGATGATTCTCGACAGGAGCGAGAGTAACAGGATAGTTATTATGGGGGACTTTTAACTTTCCAAATATTGACTGGGAATACTATAGTTCGAGTACTATAGATGGGTCAGTTTTTGTGCAGTGTGCGCAGGAGGGTTTTCTGACACAGTATGTAGACAGGCCAACAAGGGGCGATGCCACATTGGATTTGGTACTGGATAATGAACTCGGCCAGGTGTTAGATTTAGATGTAGGTGAGCACTTTGGTGACAGTGATCACAATTCGGTTGTGTTTACTTTAGCGATGGGCAGGGATAGGTATATACCAGAAGGCAAGAATTATAGCTGGGGGAAAGGCAATTATGATGCTATTCGGCAAGATTTAGAATGGGGAAGGAAACTTCAGGGGATGGGTACAATCGAAATGTGGAGCTTATTCAAGGAACAGCTACTGCGTGTCCTTGATAAGTATGTACCTGTCAGGCAGGGAGGAAGTGGTCGAGCAAGGGAACCGTGGTTTACTAAGGAAGTTGAAGCACTTGTCAAGAGGAAGAAGGCGGCTTATGTTAGGATGAGACATGAGGCTCAGTTAGGGCACTTGAGAGTTACATGTTAGCCAGGAAGGACCGAAAGGGAGAGTTCAGAAGAGCGAGGAGAGGACACGAAAAGTCGTTGGAGGATAGGATCAAGGAAAACCCTAAGGCTTTCTATAGGTATATCAGGAACAAAAGAATGACTAGAGTAAGATTAGGGCCAATTAAGGATAGTAGTGGAAAGTTGTGTGTGGAATCAGAGGAGATAGGGGAAGCGTTAAATGGATATTTTTCATCAGTGTTTACACTGGAGAAAGACAATGTTGTCGAGGAGAACACTCAGGTACAGTCGACCAGGCTAGATGGGATTGAGGTTCACAAGGAGGAAATGTTAGCAATTTTGGAAAATGTCAAAATGGATAAGTCCCCTGGGCCAGATGGGATTTATCCTAGGATTCTCTGGGAAGCCAGGGAGGAGATTGCAGAGCCTTTGTCCTTGATCTTTATGTCGTCTTTGTCGACAGGAAAAGTGCCGGAAGACTGGAGGATAGAAAATGTTGTCCCCTTGTTCAAGAAGGGGAGTAGAGA
Organism: Scyliorhinus canicula; assembly: GCF_902713615.1. NCBI lineage: Eukaryota > Metazoa > Chordata > Chondrichthyes > Carcharhiniformes > Scyliorhinidae > Scyliorhinus > Scyliorhinus canicula. Next base: position 100,880,082 of record NC_052160.1, on the reverse strand, counting down.
CAACCCTGGTAATTATAGACCTGTGAGCCTTACTTCGGTTGTGGGTAAAATGTTGGAAAAGGTTATAAGAGATAGGGTGTATAATCATCTTGAAAAGAACAAGTTGATTAGCAATAGTCAACACGGTTTTGTGAAGGGTAGGTCATGCCTCACAAACCTTATTGAGTTTTTTGAGAAGGTGACCAAACAGGTGGATGAGGGTAAAGCTGTTGATGTGGTGTATATGGATTTCAGTAAGGCGTTTGATAAAGTTTCCCACGGCAGGCTATTGCAGAAAATACGGAAGTATGGGATTGAAGGTGATTTAGCGGTTTGGATCAGTAATTGGCTAGCTGAAAGAAGACAGAGGGTGGTGGTTGATGGCAAATGTTCATCCTGGAGTTCAGTTACTAGTGGTGTACCGCAAGGATCTGTTTTGGGGCCACTGCTGTTTGTCATTTTTATAAATGACCTGGAAGAGGGTGTAGAAGGATGGGTTAGTAAATTTGCAGATGACACGAAGGTCGGTGGAGTTGTGGATAGTGCTGAAGGATGTTATAAGTTACAGAGGGACATAGGTAAGCTGCAGAGCTGGGCTGAGAGGTGGCAGATGGAGTTTCATGCGGAAAAGTGTGAGGTGGTTCACTTTGGAAGGAGTAACAGGAATGCAGAGTACTGGGCTAATGGCAAGATTCTTGGTAGTGTAGATGAACAGAGGGATCTCGGCATCCAGGTACATAAATCCCCAAAAGTTGCCACCCAGGTTAATAGGGCTGTTAAAAAGGCATATGGTGTGCTAGCCTTTATCAGTAGGGGGATTGAGTTTGGGAGCCACGGGGTCATGCTGCAGCTGTACATAACTCTGGTGCGGCCGCTCCTGGAGCACTGCGTGCAGTTCTGGTCACCACATTATAGGAAGGATGTGGAAGCTTTGGAAAGGGTTCAGAGGAGATTTACTAGGATGTTGCCTGGAATGGAGGGAAGGTCTTACGAGGAAAGGCTCAGGGACTTGAAGTTGTTTTTGTTAGAGAGAAGAAGGCTGAGAGGTGACTTAATAGAGACATAAGATAGTCAGAGGGTTAGATAGTGTGGACAGTGAGAGTCTTTTTCCTCGGATGGGGATGACCAACACGAGGGGACACAGCTTTAAATGGAGGGGTGGTAGATATAGGACAGATGTCAGAGGCAGCTTCTTTACTCAGAGAGTAGTAGGGGTGTGGAACGCCCTGCCTGCAACAGTAGTAGACTCGCCAACTTTAAGGGCATTTAAGTGGTCACTGGATAGACATATGGATGATAATGGAATAGTGTAGGTCAGATAGGCTTCAGATGGTTTCACAGGTCGGCGCAACATCGAGGGCCAAAGGGCCCGTACAGCGCTGTAATGTTCTTGTTCTATGTTTCATTCCGGTACTTCCAATTCTCCATTCTGGAGTATTAAACTCTGTTTAACCTATGCTTTCCTTTTTCAGCTGATCCTGGATGCTTATTGGCATCAAGGGGCTATAAATTTGGGAATTCCATCCTTTTCCTTTGTGAGAATATATTAACTCTGAACCCTCACCACCTTCTCCTCGAATGCCTCCTATTTCTCGGACACCAATTTCCCTTCAAGCTTGCAGCTCACTTTTGCTGAATCATAGCTTAGTAAAACTGTCCTTTCCCTAATTGATACATTGCCATGACTGGTCACCTGGTTATAAAACCAAACAGAGTAAGCAGAGAAAGAAATAAGGCACTCGCTTATGGAAATCAGATTATGTACAAAATGGATGTTAATTTTCTCCAGTTGAAATTTGAAGTGGTTTCCACTGTATTCTAAACAAGGTATAATTCAGGTTTTACAGCAACTTCAATTGTAGTGTAAAATAAATTAAGCTCAGAGAGTATGCATGATGGGCTACAAAGGAGCAGTCAGATCCACTTGTGAAAACAAAATTCAGCGCCTCGTGTCTGGTCTGACAAACCAGGTTTTCAGGCTCCTCTTTCTTCAAAATCATTCTGGTATGTCATGATTTTTATTGCCAGGAAAAGACAATCAACCATTTTAATATGACAAAAGAGCAATACAGACTAGAAATTACTATTGATAATAGTGCAATAATGATTAATATATTTATGCAACATATGTTCAATCATTGTTTTAACAGGAGATTTAACCAATTAATGGCAGGAGGGAGAATATCCACAAAGAGGCCATTTAGTCCTTTATGCTTCTACCGGATCTCTCATAGCACTATCCAATTCGCCCCATTTCCCCGCTGTTTGCCCAAAGCCAAGCAATTTTTGCCCTTTTCAAGCAATATTTCAACTTCCTTCTGAAATCTATTGCTGAATCCACTACCACCACCTTTTCAGGTCGCTTATTCCAGAACATGGTTCACTCTGAACATAGTTTTTCTCCTCAGGTCTTTTGTTAATTACCTTCAGTCTGGGTCCTCTGGTTGCTGACCCACAGCCACTGGAATCAAAGCTATTCATGATTTATCCAGTCCTATTAAGCTTCAAACCTCTGAGGAGAAAAGCCCCAGTTTGTGTAGGATCTACACCCAACTTAAATCTTTCACCTTTGGTACATTTTCAGTGAATTTCCTCTGCACTCTCCAAGGGTGTTATGCCCTTCCCAGAGTGCGTATGCAGAAACAGCAACAAAACTCCAATGGGGCTTAACCAGTATTTTAAAGAGGCTTAACATTCCTTCCTTGCATTTGTACCCTACACCTATATTTTAAGTGAGCTAATTTCAGGTAGACATGAGAATGATTTTCTCTTAGAAGGTAGTGAGTATTTGGAACTCTCTACCTCAAAAGACAGAAGAACCAGGGTCATTGAATTCAGCCTCTGATCTCTGGGTAAGTGTTCTCCAAGGCGGTCTTCAAGACACGCGACAACGCAGAATTGCCGAGCAGAAATTTATTGCTAAATTCCGCACGCATGGGTGTGGCCACAACCGGGATCTTGGATTCATGTCACATTACATTCACCCCCCCCCCCCCCCCCCCCACCCCCCCCACCATCTGGCCTGGACTTGCAAAATCCTACCAACTGTCCTGGCCTGAGACAATTCACACCTCTTTAACCTGGGATTACCCCAATCTCTGGATCTGTAATGATTTGATTACTCGCAATGCCCGCATTCCAAGCATTGTCTGGCATCTCTGACTTTGTCTATATAAATGTTTCTGGAACATACCTCTCCATTCACCTGAGGAAGGAGCAGTGCTCTGAAAGCTTGTGTTTGAAACAAACCTGTTGGACTTTAACCTGGTGTTGTAAGACTTCTTACTGTGCTCACCCCAGTCCAACGCCGGCATCTCCACATCATGAATATTTTTACGGCAGAGTTCAATAGATTCTTGAATAACAAGAGGTGAAATATTATGGGGTAGGTAAGAATGTGGAGTGGAGGGTACAATCAGATCAGCCATGATCTTATTGAATGGTGGAACAGGTCCCAAAGACCAAGTGGCCTACTCCTGCTCCTAATTCATAGGCTCGTATGGTCATAAAGCCAATATGCCTCGTCATCCTTCTCAAGAATACCAATGTCAGAGGAAAAACCAATCCCTTGGTATCGTTGTGATTGTCCTGATGAGTGCAAGATAAAAAGGTTTGGCAAAATGTATTTTTTCAGCTATGAAATTTAAGTGGATTGCCAATCTTTAACTGCGATGTTCAATCATCAATTGTGGATCACAACGGGGAACAATGAAAGAAAGAAACTGGCACCAAATTGCAAGAATGCTGTTGTCGTTTGGACAAGGACAGCTGGCTAGTTTTTGATGCAACTTTGATACCTTCTGTTATAAAATAAACTACGTTAACAAGCACTCAAAGCTTCAACGCAATTTATTTTAGATTAAATTTATCTTTTTTCAAAGATACTGAACCTCTATTTCCCGTATCCCGTTCAACATTTGCAAATCATCTGCATAACACTAGTGTCATTCCTTCAAGAAAAATTAACATTCTTCCAAAAGCTTACGAAATCAAGCACAACCTTGGCTATTACTCACAAATATATCCCACCTTGTGAAAACTGCAGCTCATGGATCATTGTATTTATTTCTCAATAACTGGAGTCAGTTCATGTAGTCCTTGTAACCTTTGGCAACTACAGTAGTCCCCCGTTATACCGCGCTCCGCAATACCGCGGTTCGCGATATACCGCGTGGGGGCTTATGGACCCCAACTGTCAGTTGTGTCAATTTCAGCGGCCGGCTGATTATTTCAGTGAGAGCAGCTTCCCTCTCTGGATCAAAGTGAGCCGGCCGCTGAAATTGACACTGCCGGCTGCTCTCTCCCTCCAATCAGAAACATTAAAACTTAAAAGTTGGATTGTAGGGAGAGAGCAGCGGGCAGTGTCAATTTCAGCGGCCGGCTCACTTTGATCCAGAGAGGGAAGCTGCTCTCTCACTGAAACAATCAGCCGGCCGCTGAAATTGACACTGCCGAGGGGGGGGCGGGTGTTTTGGGGGGGGGGGGGGGGAGGAGAAGAGGGGGGCGGGTGTTGGGGGGGGGGAGAGAAGAGGGGGGGGCGGGTGTTGGGGGGGAGAGGAGGGGGGCGGGTGTTGGGGGGAGAGGAGGGGGGCGGGTGTTGGGGGGGGAGAGGAGGGGGGCGGGTGTTGGGGGGGAGAGGAGGGGGGCGGGTGTTGGGGGAGGAGAGAGGAGGGGGGCGGGTGTTGGGGGGGGGGAGAGGAGGGGGGCGGGTGTTGGGGGGGGGGGGAGAGGAGGGGGGCGGGTGTTGGGGGGGGAGAGAAGGGGGGCGGGTGTGGGGAGATCCCCCTGTGGGTGTGGGGGAGACCCCCCTGGGGGTGTGGGGGGAGAGAGGGTGGACCTGCGGGTGTTGGGGGGGGGGGGGGGGAGAGGAGGGGGGCGGGTGTGGGGGAGACCCCCCTGTGGGTGTGGGGGAGACCCCCCTGGGGGTGTGGGGGAGAGAGGAGGGCCCTGCGGGTGTTGCGGGAGAGAGGGGGGCCCTGCGGGTGTTGCGGGAGAGAGGGGGGCCCTGCGGGTGTTGCGGGGGAGAGGTGGGGGGGCGGGTGTTGGGGGGGGGGGAGAGGAGGGGGGCGGGTGTGGGGGAGACCCCCCTGTGGGTGTGGGGGAGACCCCCCTGTGGGTGTGGGGGAGACCCCCCTGGGGGTGTGGGGGAGAGAGGGTGGACCTGCGGGTGTTGGGGAGAGAGAGGAGGGCCCTGCGGGTGTTGGGGGAGAGAGAGGAGGGCCCTGCGGGTGTTGGGGGAGAGAGGAGGGCCCTGCGGGTGTTGGGGGAGAGAGGGGGGCCCTGCGGGTGTTGGGGGAGAGAGGGGGGCCCTGCGGGTGTTGGGGGACGGGGGAGGAGAGGGGGGGGAGGGGGCGAGACGGAGGGTGTGGGGGGACAGGGGGCGAGCTGGACGCTGTGGGGGAGAGCAGGAGGGTGTGGGGGAGAGGGGGAGAGGGAGTGAGCCGGAGGGTGTGGGGGGAGAGGGGGCGAACCGGAGGATGTGGGGGGAGAGGGGGCGAGCCGGAGGGTGTGGGGGAGAGAGGGGTCTAGTTGGAGGATGTGGGGGGAGAGGGGGCGAGCCGGAGGGTGTGGGGGAGAGGGGGGCGAGCGGAGGGTGTGGGGGGGGAGAGGGGGCGAGCGGAGGGTGTGGGGGGGGAGAGGGGGCGAGCCAGAGGGTGTGTGGGGGGGGAAGAGGGGTCTAGTTGGAGGATGTGGGGGGAGAGGGGGCGAGTCGGAGGGTGTGGGGAGGGGCGAGCGGATGATGTGGGGGGAGAGGGGTGCGAGCCGGAGGGTGTGGGGGGAGAGGGGGCGAGCCGGAGGGTGTGGGGGGAGAGGGGGCGAGCCGGAGGGTGTGGGGGGAGAGGGGGCGAGCCGGAGGGTGTGGGGGGAGAGGGGGCGAGCCGGAGGGTGTGGGGGGAGAGGGGGCGAGCCGGAGGGTGTGGGGGGAGAGGGGGCGAGCCGGAGGGTGTGGGGGGAGAGGGGGCGAGCCGGAGGGTGTGGGGGGAGAGGGGGCGAGCCGGAGGGTGTGGGGGGAGAGGGGGCGAGCCGGAGGGTGTGGGGGGAGAGGGGGCGAGCCGGAGGGTGTGGGGGGGATAGGGGGCGAGTCGGAGGGTGTGGGGGGAGAGGGGTCGAGTTGGAGGATGTGGGGGAGAGGGGGCAAGCCAGAGGAAAAAAAAAAGAAATTGACACTGCCGGCTGCTCTCTCCCTCCAATCAGAAACATTAAAACTTAAAAGTTGGATTGGAGGGAGAGAGCAGCGGCAGTGTCAATTTCAGCGGCCTGCTGATTTCAGTGAGAGAGCAGCTTCCTTCTCCGGATCAAAGTGAGCCGGCCGCTGAAATTTTAATTGGATCCACGATGGGGGTTTTAAATTTATTTAAAAATCTATGCTAGCGCTTCCCATTGTGAGTCTACGGGGGTCTGACCTCTCTCCCCGCCCCCTCACAATGGGAAGCGCTAGCATAGATTTTTAAATAAATTTAAAACCCCCATCATGGATATCCGCGGCTCGGATACAACGCGGGTGGCTGTCTTGGACCCCAACACCCGCGTTATAAAGGGGGACTACTGTAGTAACAAAAAAAAACACACTGTACATGCTGCAGTTCATTCCTCAAATGAAAAGTAGATTCTCCAAAACAAAAATGATCAATAATTCCCACCAAAGACAAGCCAAAGTGTTTTGTGTATTGTTATAGCTCACAGTTCCATAGACAGTTATTGCAAGTAACCTGTGCAACACATACAGCAGTGTAGCCACCCAAGATGGCCACAAACAGACACAAAATGGAAGACTGCAAAGAGTGCAGGGTAAACGGACATGTTAAAGAGCAAACAGCTTGCAGAAGCAATTATGCATTGAAACAATTGCAGAAACCAGTTTCCTGGCAGCTGCAGAGATCAGGCAGCGCTGTAAATGGGAAAGCCGTTAACATAGTAATGAGGTGATACCGGGCAGTCCCAGGTACAATGGATATCAATTGATACTTTTAATAGCAGCCCAGACATGATGGAGCCAGAGAAGCCTAGGACAATGAGTCCTAAGAACCGCCCCAGCCATCAAGGGACGGCCCTCGGATTGGGGGGTTCAAACCATATCGATTGGGAAGAGGCCCAATCGATCCCCAGCAGGTGAGGAAGCCCGCCCCAAGGGGCGCAGACCCCTGGGACCTATAAAAGAAAGGTCCCACACATGGTTCAGTCTTCTGATTCTTTCTCCTGATTCCGGCTTCTGAATCCATCAGCCGATTGAACTGAAGCCGCCAATAAGTAAGTGCGTAACGACGATCGCTACCTGACCCCGGCATTACTTATACCCTTGCCGACCGATAGTGACCCGAAGCCTGCAGCCCAGAACGGAACGAAGGCCTTGTTCCCTGACCTCGCAGTTCCTTCTTAGATAAGTATTAGTCGTTTAGTGGTAGAAGTAAGTTAGTCTTTAGCGTGTGCATGAGTGTTACTATAATTGTGTTATAATAAACTCTAATTGTTTTGGACTTACTAATTGGTGTACAACTTTATTGCCTTGAACTTCACCTTGAACTTGTGACGGTGTCTATATGGCACCTGGCGACTCCAGAGCATAGAATTTGAAACAGAGCCAAAGGGAGTGTTAAGCACACTCACCCAAAACGAGCAACAGCAGGCAATGTATTAGACAGTTGAATCACACAAAATGTGATAATGGTTGCAAGATCACTGTACAAATCATTGGGGCTAACCTTGTTCAGATCACAAAAAACGTAAAGTAAAAAAGTTCACAAAACAATTTGAGGTTCAATGTTGGTCGATGGGAAAATGTACAGGTAAAAATGTGCTTTAAAGTACTAGTCAATTTAAAGTCACAGAGGCACAGTGGTTAGAACTGGTGCCTCACAGCGCCAGAGACTCGGGTTCAATTCTGACCTTGGGTAACTGTGTGTGGACTTCGCACATTCTCTTCCTGTTTGCGTGGGTTTCCTCCCACAGTCCAAAGATGTGCAGGTTAGGTTGATTGGTCTTGGTAAATTGCCCTCAAGTGTTCAAAAAGGTTGGTTGGGGTTGCGGGCCTAGGTAGGGTGATCTTTCAGAGGGTTGGTGCAGACTCGATAGGCTGAATGACCTCCTGCACAGTAGCGGTTCTATGGCTTTTATGGCATTACATGTTCTAATCTAGATTGCTGGAATTACAATTGTTGATGACGGTAACATATTTTAAAACTGATTTAAACCACAAATATGAGCAGTATTTCTACTTCAACCAGCAAATATACTATTGTGGTGACAATGCTGAAAAAAATTTTACTTCTTCAGGCCGCAGTCTTACTTAACAAAAAAGTTACACTCTAATCCAAGTGCTTTAGTTTAATACTCTTTCTGGTCAACTTGAAACATTGATCCTTCATAAATCATGGTGGGTGATTTTAATTTCCCTTGTATTGGCTGGGACTCACTTAGTGCAAGAGGCTTGGATGGGGCAGAATTTGTAAGAAGCATCCAGGAGGAATTTTGAAACAATATGCAAACAGTCCAACGAGAGAAGGGGCCTCACTGGACCTGGTATTGGGGAATGAGCCCAACCGGGTGATCAAAGTTTCAGTAGGGGAGCATTAATTCCATACATCTTAAGGTACTTGGAGTTAATCGGGTGAAGGTGATACATTTGGGGAAAGCTAATTACAACAATATTAGGCAGGAACTGAAGAATTTAGATTGGGGGCGGCTGTTTGAGGGTAAATCAACATCTGACATCTGGGCGTCTTTCAAACATCAGGTGGTTAGAATTAAGGACCGGCACGTTCCTGTGAGGATGAAGGATAAGTATGGAAAGTTTCTGGAACCTTTGATAACGAGGGATATTTTGAGCTTAGTCAAAAGGTAAAAGGAAGGTTGAGAAGGCGGAGAACAGACAAGCCCTTTAAGAGTATAAAGAAAGTAGAAAGGAAGTTGAGGAGTTAGGAGGGCTAAAAGGGACCATGAAAAGTCCTTGGCAAACCAAACAGGATTAAGGAGAATCCCAAGGCATTTTATTTGTACATAAAGAGTAAGAGGGTGGCCAGGTCCACTCAAGGACAACAGGCAAGGAGGAAGGAATGTGTGTGTGGAACCAGAGGAAATGGCCACGGTACTAAATGAGTACTTTGCATCAGTATTCACCAAAGAGAAGGACTTGGCGGATGATGAGTCTAGGGAAGGGTGTGTAGATAGTCGGGTCATGTCAATATCAAAAGGGAGGCAGCATTGGGTGTCTTGAAAAGCATTATGGTGGATAAGTCCCCAAGGCTTGATGTGCTTTACCCAGAATACTGAAGGAGGCAAGGTATGAAATTGCTGGGGCATGATAAAAATCTTTGTATCCCCATTGGCAATAGGTGAGTTTCCAGAGGACTGGAGAACAGCCAATAATGTTCCTTTAAGCAGGGTAGAATCATAGAATTTACAGTGCAGAAAGAGGCCATTCAGCCCATCGAGTCTGCACCGGCCCTAGGAAAAAGCTACCTACCCAAGCCCACACCTCCACCCTATCCCCGTAACCCAGTAACCCCACCCAACCTTTTTGAACACTAAAGGCAATTTAGCATGGCCAATCCACCTATCCCACACATCTTTGGACTGTGGGAGGAAACCAGAGCATGTGGAGGAAACCCACGCACACACGGGGAGAACATGCAGACTCCGCACAAACAGTGACCCAAGCTGGGAATCAAACCTGGGACCCTGGAGCTGTCAAGCAACTGTACTAACCACTATGCTACCGTGCTGCCCTTGAAGGTAGAAGGGATAATCCAGGAAATTATAGGCCGGTGAGCCTTACATCAGTGATAGGGAAATTATTTGAAAAGATTCTCACATTGGGAAACAAATGGACTTCTTAGCGACAAGTAGCACGGTTTTGTGAGGGGGCAGTCGTGTTTCTATAACTTGATCGAGTTTTTTGAGAAAGTGACGAAGGTGATTGATGAAGGAAGGACAGTGGATAATGTCAACATGGACTCAGTAAGTCTTTGACAAGGTCCCTCATGGCAGACTGGTACAGAAGGTGAAGTCACACGGGGTCAGAGGAAAGCTGGCAAGATGGATACATAACTGGTTCAGTCATAGAAGACAGAAGGGACCAGTGGAAGGGTGCTTCTCTGAATGGAAGGCTGTGACTAGTGCTGAAATCTTTGTTGTTCGTAGTAAATATAAGTGATTTGGAAGAAAAAGTAGCTGGTCTGGTTAGTACGTTTGCAGACAACAAAGATTAGTGGAGTTGCATATAGTGAAGAAGAGGATTGTCAGAGGATACAGCAGGATATGGATCAATTGGAGACTTGGGCGGAGAAATGATAGATGGAGTTTAATTCGGGCAAATGAGGGGTAATGTATTTTGGAAGGTCTAATACAGGTGAGAATTAAGCAGTAAATGGCAGAACCCTTAAGAATATTGACAGGCAGAGCGATCTGGGTGTACAGATACACAGATTACTGAAAATGGAAAATGGATGAGGCAGTGAAGAAGACATACGGCACGCCTGCCTTCATCAGTCAGGGTACTGAGTGTACAAATTGGCAAGTCATGCTGCAACTGTTCAGAACCTTGATACGGCCACATTTTTAGTACTGCATACAATTCTGGTCGCCACACAATTCTGGTCGCCACACTAGCATAAAAATGTGGATGCTTTGGAGAGTGTACAGAAGAGGTTTACCAGGATGTTGCCGGGTCTGGAGAGTATTAGCTATGAAGAGATGTTGGATATACTCGGAATATTTTCACTTGAACGACAGAGGTTGAGGGCGACCTGATAGTGTGGCATGGACAAAGTGGATAGTCAGATGCTTTTTCCAAGAGTGGAAAAGTCAATTACTAGGGAACATGGGGGAACGTTTAGAGGAGATATATACATAGATACAGAGAAGATAAGAGCAGGAGGAGACCTTTTGGCCCATCGAGCCTGCTCCGCCATTCATCACGATCATCCAACTCAATAGCCTAATCCTGCTTTCTCTCCAGAGCCTTTGATCCCATTCTCCGCAGGTGCTATAATCTAGCTACCTCATATATATTACATTTTTTAGCATCAACTACTTCCCGTGGTAATGAATTCCACAGATTCACCACTCTGTGAAGAAATGTCTCCTTATATCTGTCCGAAATGGTTTACCCTGAATCCTCAGACTGTGACCCCTGGTTCTGGACACACCCATCATTGGTAACATCTTCCCTGCATTTACCGTGTCTCGTCCTGTTAAAATTTTATAAGTCTCTATGAGATGTGCGAGGCAAGTTTTTTAAAATATACACAGAGTGCTGAGTGCCTGGAACGTGCTGCCAGGGGAGGTGGTGGAAGCAGGTACGATAGGGGTGTTTAAGAGGCATCTTGACGAATATATGAATAGGATGGGAATAGAAGGATGCAGACCCCAGAAGTGCAGAAGGTTTTAGTTTTGACAGGCATCATGATTGGCGCTGGTTTAGAGGGCCGAAAGGCCTGTTCCTGTACTGTTCTTTGTCTGCACTGGTCCAAAAACCCGTGTGACCATTCAATTAAAGACAGCCAGCATTTAGACTTGCCCATTTATTCTCCATATTTTGAGCGGCAAGTTGCTGGAACTCACGAGATGGAAATGGCACTCCTCTATGGAACATCTAGAATGTGTTTGAACTATTTATCTTCTTAGCCAATCAGATAGAAGGTTTATGAAATGAACATGGAAGTGAAAGTTCAAGACATTAAGCCAGATTTTTGGTCTTTTTAAAATTTAATGCAAGCAAAAAGAAAAATTTAATTCAAACATAAATTGACTGGGAATGATAGATTCAATTTGTCACCTTACGCTCCCCCCCCCCCCCCCCCCCCCCCCCCCAAAAATAATATATTGGCTAAAAGAATTCCAACAAACTACAAGTTTAAGTTGCCATGATACAGTGCTGATGCTATGGCATGCTTTTAGAACACAATTTCTTTTAGCTACAATTTCTACATCTCTGCAATGATATTGGACATCCATTTGGTTTCCTCCTCATTATCAAAAGTGGATTTTCTAAATTGAAAATCCATCAATACTTCAACCTACGTAATTGTAGGCATGGTGTGAAGATGACTGCAACACTGCTATTTTTCACAGATGCTACATCTTACTTGGTTCATTTTTTTTGGATCTTATTTACTTTTAAGTGATAAACGCATCACCTTCCCACTCAATCAGCATGGCAACATAGAGCACCAACGGGTATTTGCCAAAAACTCTAGCCTACATCCTCACATTTTTAGATAAGAGTCCAATTCAATTTTTCTCTGCTACTGTGAAAACAAATACATTGTAATTTCCATGTACTCATGGCTCACATATATTTTTTTGTAAGAAAGAGCTTGGGCTAAGTTGGGAAGCTAAATTTGAAGTCACTCTTTCAAGACACATTTGTGTCCCGTTTGCATCAATTTACAAAGATATATCCAAGAACCATTCTCGACAGTCTGCTTTTGAAATAAAAGTACTGGCCATCTACCAAATTATTATCTCGGTTTCAATCTTTATGCTGCCACATTCATTCATTGCCTTAAAAAGCTATAGGACGAGAAGTGGTTAGTATTCCATAGAGGTCTTTTCCTCATTCCAGCAGCATTGGGAGTGTCAAAACTCAGCAGTGTGAATAAGGAGGGTCAAATCTTCTGATTACCCTTTTCTTTCCCAAAAATATATCAAGTCCCAAATTTAATCGACGAGACTATGGAATTGAATGGAAATATTCTGGTACAGAAAGGCCTAATTTGCCAAACCACTTCCAACTGATTCAGTAAAGAGAGATATTCTGATCAAAATTTAGCATGATGCCCACAATTAGAGGGTTGAAAAATGAGAATCTCTTTCAACTTCCACCCGTTGAAAGCCAATTTCTGGGCACTTCAGCATAATAATTTAAAGGATTGATTTAGAACAAAAGCAGAAAGTAACCATATAACTCACACCCAAGACAAAGTAAGTCACGACAGAGTAACATATCGGCTGGTACATACTTTGGGACCCAAAAGACCCTATATAAATGCAAATCTTTCCCCGTTTCTTCAAGTCGCTAATCATGCATAAACTATATTTCAAAGTAACTTGTGTCTCAGTGTTTACACGTCTGATTCAATTTTGACTAATTTATTCAGCAGATAAGCCAAGATATCTTCTACAAAAACTGTATGCAACATTTTTAACTTGCCCAACATGGAAATGTTCAGTCTTGATTAATAAGTACCATTTGGGGGCATGCCAGAGGGCCCAGCAGGATGCAGGCACTGCACAACATGAGATGGGGGGGTGGGGAGGGCGAACACATGATCACTTTGTCCCAGAAAATGGTCACACCTCTTAGAACAGGGTCATCTGTTTGGTCAGCAGTGAGGGACAGGAGGATGTTACTGAGTGAGGGTGTGACTGTGAGTGAGGCAGATAAAGGGATCAAGTAAACAATAGAAGGGGAGCCTCAGACTTTTTAAACTGTCAAACAGGTTTGAGGTGCTCACAACCTGTGTGGACGAAAGCAAGGTCTGCAGGGTGGATGAGTAGGCTGGCCCTGGCACCATTGTAAAGGAAATCATTAAAGCAGGGGAAGCAGACAAAAATGCAGTGCTAGTATGAGGCAGTATTGTGAAGAGGATTGACACTGCTCTTTGCAACAAAGAGCAAAAGATCAGAAGGCTTTATTGCCTGCCCAGTGTCAGGCCTTACGACATCTATTTAGGTCTGGAGAAGAACTTGCAGCAGGGGAGGATCCAGTTGTCTTTGTCCATGGAGGTAACCGCGACATAGGCAGGACAAGAAACAGGTTCTGCATAGTCAGTGTTAGAAACTAGGTACAACATGAAGAAGCAAAATCTCTGGATTATTACCTGAGCCACATGCAAATTGACATAGAGCAAATAAAATTAAAGGTATGAATAAGTGTCTCAGACAGGTGTGGGAGAAGTAGGTTCCAGTTTGTGCAGCAAATGCACAATTACTGGGGTAAATTGGAGCTGGTTTAGCACAGTGGGCTAAACAGCTGACTTGTAACAGAACAAGGCCAGCTGCACAGGTTCAATTCCCGTACCGGCCTACCCAAACATGCGCTGGAATATGGCGACAAGGGGCTTTTCACAGTAACTTCATTGAAGCCTACTTGTGACAATAAGTGATTATTATTATTATTAACTAAGGGCTCCGCCATTGAAATGGCCCTGCAGACAAGTGTTCTTGCGAATCATAACTGGGGAAGTAAAGAGGATTTTAAACTAATCAAGGGGAATGAGGGATCAAGCTTGGATAAATGCAGAAGAATAGTGATAACAGGAAATGAGGGTCATAGAATAGCAGGAAGGGACAGAGAGTTAAAACCTAAGAAGACCACAATAGTCAGGACTAGATGTTGACATGATATCTCAAAGACAAAACTGAAGGCTTTGTATTTCATGTGTGTAGCATTTATAACAAGGTAACTTCATTGACAATGCACAATAAAGTCAATAAATATGATCGGATAGATATTACAGAGACCTGGCTACAAGATGACAAGGACTGGGTCTGGAATATGATGTGGTATATGACATTCAAGAAATAACAGAAAGCTAGATAAAGGTGGAGGGGTGACCATGGCATTGGTGCAATAGTCAGAGATGACTTTGGTTCAGGAGTTCAGGGTACAAAATCCATTTGGGTGGAGATAACGAATAGTAGGGAAGGGTCTACAGGCAATAACAGTAACCACAATGTAGGACAAAATATACACAAAAAAATATTGGGAGCTTTGATAAAGGGACAGCAATAATCGTGGGGGATTTTAATCTACATACAAACTGCAAAATTCAGATTCACAGCAGTAGCCTGGATGAGAAATTCATAGAATACTTTTAAGATAGTTTTAGAGCAGCACATGCTGGAATCGAACAGAGAGCCGGTTATATTAGAGTTGGCATTGTGTAACATGACTGGATTAATCAATGATCTGAGAGCAAACGCACTCCTCGGTAGCACCGACCACATGATTGAATTTTACATCCAGTTTAAAAGGGAGAAAAGTGGGACCAAGACAAGTATTTTTAACTTAAATATGGGCAAGTATGTGGTCATGAAAGCTGAGTTGGTTGAAGTGAATTGGGATACTAGGATGATGGATCAACAGAAAAGCCATGGTACACATTTAAGGGAATTTTTCAGAATACTCAGTGTTGCAGACGCCTGGTCAGCCCTCAACAAATGTTAAGATACTGAACCAGACGGATAATACATTTTTTTTTAAAACAGAAAAGATAGATTATCACTCCTGGAACAAATCTAAGAAATTGGGCTTATTTTATAAACAAAATTTTATTAGAACAAAGCTGGAACCAGTACGCACAACAGATGCGTTACTATTTCCGGGCAAACAACATCACCGAAAACGAGCGGCAGATGGTCATATTGCTCACCGCCTACGGTCCGCTACGTTTGGGGTGATTAAGAGCCTTACATACCCAGCTGCGCCGGACACCAAAACGTTTGATGAACTTGTGAACTTAGTGGGGCAACATTTTAACCCAACCCCGTCCACGATAGTCCAGCGTTACCGGTTTAATACCACTGAGAGGACCCCCGGAGAATCTCTTGCCGATTTTCTATCCAGGCTTCGCAGAATTGTGGAGTACTGTGACTATGGTGAGACCTCGTCAGAAATGTTACGCGACCGTTTGGTTTGCGGTATTAACAATACGTCCACCAGAGAAAGTTGTGAGCTGAACGAACATTAACTTTTCAGCAGGCCATTCAAATAGTATTGTCCCGAGAGAGCGCAGAATGGAGTGTGCAGGAGCGACAGGGAATGGAGATCCATGCCTTGGGGCGCAACCCCTTCCGTCCGAAAGCATCCCCCCGCACCCCTGCGGTACCTTGGGCGAGGCCACGTCCGGATCGGCGCCAATGGCGGTCGGACATTGCTACCTGAAGTGAGCCTTCTCCGGAACCAATGGATGAGGAGCCATGTCCGTGTCAGACATGTGGGCGGCGACCCTGTCGCGGACGCCGGTCCTGGGGGCGCCAGAGGTGCCGTAGTTCCGACCAAAACTGGGGCCCGCCCAGGGGCCGTACCTTCCATTTGGATGAACCTGTGGCAACTACACCCGAGGACATGGATACGGAGGACGACTGCCTGCAGCTGCAGTATGGCAGTTCCCCGTGTGGCCCCCATTAAGGTGACAGTACGGGTCAATGGTCACCGACTTGAGATGGAGTTGGACACTGGCGCAGCGGTCTCAGTGATCGCCCAGAGGACATTTGACCGCATCAAGCAGGGTGTCCAGACCCTTACGTTAACCGACACACAGGCCAGGGTGGCCACCAATACGGGAGAACCATTGGATATTGCAGGAACTACGATGACCCCTGTTGTTTCTGGACACCAGGAGGGGCGTTTCCCACTTATCGTGGTGCGCGGCCACGGGCTCAGCCTGTTGGGTCAGGACTAGTTGCGCCATTTGCGGCTGCAGTAGCAGCACATCCTCCAAAGACCTTCTGGAGGGTTGACTGAGGTGCTTAGACTGTACCCAGATGTATTCCAGCCCGGTTTGAGGGGAAAAAAAGGGGCTGTAGCCCGTATCCAAATCTAACCAGGAGCCACGCCGCACTATTTCCGGATGCGCCCAGTGCCTTACGCGTTGCTCGAGAAAGTAGAAGGGGAGCTCACTCGTTTGGAAACTTTGGGTGTTATCAGGCCCATCCGTTTCGCTGATTGGGCAACACCAATTGTACCTGTAATAAAGCCATATGCTACAGTTCGCTTGTGCGGCGACTATAAACTTAGTGAATACGGCTTCCCGACTCGACCGATATCCCAATGCCTCGCATAGAGGATCTCTACGCGAAGCTTGCAGACGGACGCTCGTTTACAAAATTAGGTATGAGTCACGCCTACCTGCAGTTGGAGCTGGATCCTGCCTCCCAGCCATATGTAACGATTAATACACACGGTTGCCCTTTGGGGTATCCTCTGCCTGCGCTATTTTTCAACGCATGAAGGGCATTTTGAGAGGATTACCACATGTCACTGTCTACTTAGACAACGTTTTGATAACAGGGACGTCGGAGCAGGAACATTTGGAAAATTTCGAAGTTGTCCTTAGACGCTTTTTGGAGGCCGCAGTCCGTTTATGTCGCACAAAGTGCGTCTTTCAGGCGAAGGAAGTAGTCTACCTGGGTTAGCAGGTGGACTGCGAAGGTTTGCACCCCGTTGCAGAGAAGGTGCGCGCAATTCAACAGGCCCCCGCCCCGACTGACACTTCGCATCTTCGTTCTTTTCTCGGCCTCGTAAACTATTACGGGAAGTTCCTCCCCAATCTGGCAACTACATCTTCCGCTAAAGAAGAATCACACCTGGGTTTGGGGTCAGCCGCAAGAAACAACCATTGTCGTCTTCAGGGTTACTAACCCTCCATGATCCTGGAAAGCCTTTGCTCATCACATATGATGCATCCCCGTATGGTATTGGGGCCATCCTGTCCCACAAGATGAAGAACGGAGCTGGCCGAGCAGCCAATAGCTTTCGTCTTCCGCACATTGACTGCAGCAGAAAATAAATACACGCAGATCGAGAAGCAGGGCCTGGCGGTGGTCTTTGCGGTGAAACGCTTCCACCAGTACATGTATGGTCGCCAATTCACTATCGTGACTGATCATAAGCCTCTGCTGGGACTTTAACTTTACCGAGAGGATAAGCCAATACCACTCATTGCTTCCGCACGGATCCAGGGCTGGGCTTTGTTGCTTTGTTCGGCACATAACCCTGTATTGTGGGCAGCATAGACAGCTCCCAGGCGAGTTGCAGGCATTTTCCTCCCAAGCTGTCGGAATTTAGCATGGAAGACTGTATCCTCTTGTGGGGGACACGTGTGATTGTCCCGGAAAAAGGACAGGAGCTGATACTAAGGGAATTGCACAATGGGCATCCGGTGTGACCAAAATGAAAATGTTGGCCCAGAGTTATGTCTGGTGGCCAGGCCTCAACACCGACATTGAGAAGGTGTCCCAAAACTGCTTGATTTGCCGGGAGCATCAAAGCTTCCGCCGGCCGCGCCCCTACATCACTGGGAATGGCCAAGGCGGCCTTGGGCGCGCTTGCATGCGGAATTCGCCGTCCCTTTTCAAGAATCCATATTCCTTCTATTAATCGATGCCCAGTCTAAATGGTTAAAGGTGCATAAGATAGTAGGCACAACGTCCTGTGCAACAATTGAGAATATGCGTTTGTCTTTCAGTACGCATGGCCTCCCCGAGGTGGTCACAGATAACGGCTCGTTTTTTGTTTTCATATAGGACCACCGCACATGCGGTGACTGGGGTAGCTCCCGCGGAACTTCTAATGGGCCGGAGACTTAGCACCCGCCTTAGAATGGTTTTCCCGGACATTGGCGCAAAAGTACGCCACACACAAGAACGGCAGGGACAAGGTTTTTCTCGGCATCGGCCGATTCGGCATTTCCGCCCGGTGACCCAGTGTTCGTTCGGAATTTTGCTGGTGGTGCCTAGTGGGTCCCTGGTGTAACCTTTCGTGAAACGGGCCCCATCTCTTACCACGTGCAAGCCCAGGGTCGTCTCCAGCGCAAGCATATCGACCACGTTCGGTCCAGAAGACCATCCCTTTCAAAGATTCCCCGCCCCCGGAGCTCATTTCTACAGCCACAGAGACCAGACACAGTGCCTCTGGTGCCGCACTCAAAGCCTGTGCAGGCCGTTGCAGAACCGCATGAAGATAGAGACGCCGAGATGACGGAGACAGCGGACTCCGACTTCGAGATGGAGAGATGGAGACACAGGATGCCTCAGAGGGGGAATCCTTGGGCCTACGGGCTGTGGATGTACAACCGTTACGCCGTTCATCATGGAAATGCCGTTCTCCGTCTCGTTACACGCCGCCCGATCCAGCGCCTCGTGCATCAACATGGGTCCAACGCCCTCCTTCGCCAGGGTCTTCGGTGGATTCTTTGGACTTTGGGGGGGGGGGGGGGGGGGGAATATTATATCCTGCCTGCTTACCAACCGGCTGGGGACTAGCCCACAATCCTTTGGGAGTATGAGCTTCCCCAATGAGGGGTGCGGAGAAATCATTAGCAGATTCCCTGCATAAATAAAGCTGGCCAGTTTGGAACCGGCTAAAGGAGAGTGAGCAGCAAGGAAGTTGCTGCTGCTGTTGTGTATATATATGTTATTGTAAATAAATGTTATTTCTTTCTATCCGTTAACTCGTGCTGGATTCTTTGTGGCTCTCACAGAAGAAACAATCTTTCTTCTGTGAGGACATCTCTTTCAGAATCCTTTTTCTCTCTCTATTGCAATTTTAATGACCTGTTCCATGGCTGCTTACATCTTTAAGCTTTCATGACCTGATTGGTTGCTTTCCACAGTCTTCCACTTCCAGGTTTCTTGACCTGTCTTCTTGTCAGCCCATGTGCTTCAGCCTTTGTTACCAAAAGGATTTCTCTCTCTGAGCTCTTTCCAGCCCTTCAAAAAAGGCTTCTCCCCCAAGGTGGTCTGATATGTCATCAATGAACACACAACGAGTGGTGAAGGTAACGGAGGCTTTAATAAACTAAACGGAAAGCCTCCTGACCTCGGATCCCGAACTGAGGCAGCGGCGGAGACTAGCTACCTTTATACCGAACCCAAGGGGAGGTGGAGCCAGCATGCAGTAGTTGACCACATTACATATAGTACAGTGGCAGTTTACCACAATACACATATTATATACTACAGTGGTTCAGACCCAGCATGGGACAAGCCCAGGCACGTAACAGTACAACAATACAATTCAATACAGTGGTTTACCACATTCACCCGCTGTTTAAAAAATAAAAAGAGTCCAGCGCAGGATAAAGTGAACTTAAAGATCAAGTCTGTTGGGGGCATTACCTTCCGCCGTGATCGCCTCAGTCCCGACTGTGGTGTGGGCACCAGTGTAGAGACCTGCGCGCCCGGGAGAGTGTCATCCTCTTCTTCACTCAGTAGTTGAGTCGGTGGGGAGGGATTGGGGGGGGGGGGGGGGGGGGGGGGGGTGGTGGTTATGGCCGCTGGTGGGCCTTCGGGTGACAGACCTTGAGGCAGCCGGATAGTGGTGGAAGGAGACGGTGTAGGGTCGGGGGTAGTGGTGATGGTCGCTAGGTTACCTGCAGGTTCCAAATCCCAGAGGGAGACTGTGTCATGTCGCCTGTCATGATGTGCCACGTAGGCATATTGTGGATTGGCATGGAGGAGCATGACCTTATTGACGAGGGGATCTGATTTATGGCTCCTCGAATGCTTCCGGAAGAGGACGGGCCCTGGGACGGTCAGCCAGGACGGGAGCGAGACCCCAGAGGTGGATCTGGGAAAGGCAAACATACGTTTGTGAGGGGTCTCATTGGTGGCAGTACACAGGAGCGACCAGATGGAGTAGAACGCATCGGAGAGGACCTCCTGACAGCGGGAGACTTCGAGACCATAAGGCCAGGAGGTCTTCCAAACTGTCACGTTCTCCCTCTTCACCTGTCCGTTGCCCCGGGGGTTGCAGCTGGTCGTCCTGCTGGAGGAGATGCCCTTGCTGAGCAGGAACTGACGCAACTCGTCGCTCATGAAGGAGGAACCCTGATCTCTATGGATGTAGGTAGGGAACCCGTACAAGGTGAAAAGACTGTGCAGGGCCTTAATGACAGTGGCAAGAGGTCATGTCAGGGCATTCGATGTCAAAGGGGAATATTGAGTATTCGTCAACAATGTTACGGTCAGTGGAGGGGAGGGGCCCTTTGAAATCGATGCTGAGGCGCTCAAGGGGCGAGAGGCCTTTACCAGGTGCGCTCTATCAGGCCGATAGAAGTGCAGGTTGCACTCCGCGCAGACCTGGCAGTCCCTGGTCACGGTCCTGACCTCTTCGATGGAGTAAGGCAGGTTGCGAGCCTTGATAAAGTGAAAAAAACAGGTGACCCCCCGGGTGACAAAAAGCATTGTGGAGGGCCCAGAGTCGGTCTACTTGTGCGCTGGCACATATACTGCGCAGGATAGGGCATCTGGGGGCTCATTGAGCTTCCCAGGTCGATACAATATATTGTAGTTGTAGGTGGAGAGTACGATCCTCCACCTCAGAATCCTGTTCCTGATTTTGCCCCGCTCTGTATTGTTAAACATGAAGGCAACCAACCGTTGGTCAGTGAGGAGTGCGAATCGCCAGCCGGCCAGGTAATGCCTCCAATGTCACACAGCTTCTACAATGGCTTGGGCTTCCTTTTCGACGGAGGAGTGTCGAATTTCGGAGGCATGGAGAGTACGGGAGAAGAAAGCCATGGGCCTCCCCGCCCGGTTGAGGGTAGCGGCCAGAGCAAAGTCTGACGCATCGCTTTCCACCTGGAACGGAATGGACTCGTTCACAGCGTGCACTTTGGCAACATCTTCCTTGATGCGGTTGAAGGCCAGGCGGGCCTCAGCCGTCAGGGGAAAAATGGTGGATTTAATAAGTGGACGGGCTTTGCCTGCATAATTGGGGACCCACTGGGCATAGTACGAGAAGAACCCCAGGCATCTCTTCGGGGGGGGGGGGGGGGGGGGAGAAAAAGAGTTCCAGGAGGGGCGCATGCGGTCGGGGTCGGGCCCTAGGACTCAGTTTTCCACAACGTAGCCAAGGATGGCTAGGCGGGTTGTGCAGAAAACGCATTTTTCCTTATTATAAGTGAGGTTCAGGAGTTTAGCGGTGTGGAGGAAGTGCCGGAGGTTTTCATTATGGTCCTGCTGGTCATGGCCGCAGATGGTGACATTATCTAAGTATGGGAACGTGGCCGATAGTACTGGTCAACCATTCGATCCATTTCTCATTGGAAGACCGAGACCCCATTGGTGACGCCGAAGGGAGCCCTAAGGAAGTGGTGAGGCGGCCATCTGCCTCGAAGGCAGTGTATTGGCAGTCCTCCGGGCGGATAGGGAGCTGGTGGTACGCAGACTTCAAGTCAACTGTGGAGAAGATTCAATACTGCACAATCGGATTGACCATGTCAGATATGTGGGGGAGGGGGTACGCATCAAGCTGCATGTACAGGTTGATGGTATGACTGCAGTCAATGACCATCAGGTGCTTCTCCCCAGTCTTGATGACCACCACTTGGGCTCTCCAGGTGCTGGTACTAGCCTCAATGGTCCCCTCTCGTAGGAGTCGCTGGACCTCCAACCTGATAAGGGCCCTGTCCCGGGCACTGTATCGTCTGCTCCTAGTAGCGACGGGGTTACAATCCGGGGTGAGGTTAGCCAAGAGTGAGGGTGGGCGACCTTAAGGGTCACGAGGCTACAGACGGTGAGGGGGGAAACAGGGTCCACCGAACTTTAAAGTAAGGTTTTCGAGGTGGCACTGGAAGTCGAGCCCCAGTAATAGGGCAGCGCAGAGATGGGGAAGGACGTAGAGTTTAAAGTTAGTGTACTCTACGCCTTGTACGGTAAGGGTCGTGACACCGTACCCCCAGATTGCTACTGAATGTGATCCAGAAGCCAGGGAGATTTTCTGGGTCGCGAGTAGAATTGGGAGGGAGCAGCACCTTACCGTATCTGGGTATATGAAGCTGTCTGTGCTCCCGGAGTCCAAAAGGCAGGCCGTCTTGTGCCCATTGATCCAGATGGTCATCGTAGATTTTGTGAGGTGATGAGGCCGGGACTAGTCGAGCGTGATGGAGGTGAGTTTCGGAAGGTGATGGGTAGGCCGGCTGCATATAATAGTGCCAGTTTACCACAATACACATATTATATACTACGGTGGTTCGGACTCAGCAGGGACAAGCCCAGGCATAGAACATAGAACATTACAGCGCAGTACAGGCCCTTCGGCCCATGATGTTGCGCCGTCCTGTGAAACCCCTCTAAAGTCCCTCTACACTATTCCCTTATCGTCCATATGCCTATCCAATGACCAGCATGTAACAGTACAACAGTACAATACAATACAGTGGTTTACCATATGGTCAAACTTGAATTCATTCTCATGTGTCTCATAGCCCAATCCCATGTACACGAAAGGACAGATCTATGCCATTCATATGCAACTACCTCCTATTGATATACCATTCGGTCATCAAACTCTGTTAATGGGAGAATGGCCAGTCATGCAGGAGTGTCCCTAAAGACAATGGGTCTTTGGTGAATCATATTATGCATTCCCTAAAGAGTTTAAGTCTGGATGGAAGCAGACCAGGTATGGGCATATGTTTTTAAGGTCAGGCGAACAGAAATTTCCTTCAATCTGTTTAAACCTTGAAATTGTCGGCTTCATTTTTGGACCCCACTTCTAATATCTCCCTATCATGATACTCAGAATAATGTGTTCCTACTATAGAAAAATTTGAAGGGGAGGATCCACCATCTGT
The DNA here is from genome assembly GCF_902713615.1 of Scyliorhinus canicula. Taxonomy (NCBI): domain Eukaryota; kingdom Metazoa; phylum Chordata; class Chondrichthyes; order Carcharhiniformes; family Scyliorhinidae; genus Scyliorhinus; species Scyliorhinus canicula. The sequence continues at coordinate 100,856,800 of NC_052160.1, read as the reverse complement.
GGTCAATGAGGTTAAGGAACATGCAAGGAAAATGCATAAAATTGTGCAATGAGTGGCTGGTCAGATTGTAAAGAACAGCAGCGAAAGACTAAAAGTAAATCTGGAGAAAGGAATTAGAATATTAGAGGAAGCCAGCTAGAAATATAAAAACGGACAAGAACTTCTATCGGTATTCAAAAAGGAAGAAAGGAAAGTGTGTGTATGAGGAGCTAATGGTAGATAATAAGGAAATGGCGGATGAAATGAGCAAATATTCGTTTTCGGTCTTCACTATAGATGATACAAAAAAATTGCAGTCATAACTAAATCAAGAGGTGGAGGAGAGAAGGTGAAATGACAATATTAGGGAAGTGGTACTAAGCAAATTGAAGGAGCTGCGGGCTGACAAGTCTCCAGGTTCTGATGGACTTCATTCTTGGTTCCTAAATGGCACGGATAATGAAGTAGTAGATGCACTGTTGTAAATTTTACAAAATTTTACAAAACTAGATTTTGGAAAAGTTCCATCAGGCTGGAAAGTAACAAACACCATCACTCTATTCAAGGAGGGGAGTAGAAACCAAAATTGCAGGCCAGTTAGCTTGGAAAAAATAATTGGGTACTCTAAATTTTTTTAACATTTGTTTTAAAAATCAGGGGAGTGAAGGCAAGGTAGCTAAATTTGCAAATGACACAAAGATAGGTAAGGAAACTATGCTGTGAAGAGGACATAAGGAGGTTGGCAGATGGATATAAATAGGTTGAGTCAGTGGGCGAAGATCTGGCAGATGGTGGAAAATGTGAAGTTTTTCAGTTTGGCAGGAAGGATGAAAAAGCAGAGTGTTACTTAAACGGAAAGCGGCTGCAAAATTCCAAGGTGCAAAGGGATTAGGTGTCCTCGTGCAGGAATAACAAAACGTTTGTCTGCAGATACAGCAAGTAATTAAGAAGGCAAATGGAATGCTATCCTTCATTATGGGAAGAGTTGAACATAAATGCAAAGATGATATACCTCAGTTGTACATGGCACTGGTGAGACAACATTTTGAATAAAGTGTAGTCTCCTTATTTAATGGAGGAGGTAAATTTACTAGATTGACCTGGAATGAGCAGGTGGTCTCATGAGAAAAGGTTAAACAGATGGACTTACTTCCACTGCAGTTTAGAAGAATTATGGGTGACTCGATTAAGTCCATAAGATTCTGAACGGTGTTGACAAGATGGATGTGGAAAGGATGCTTCCTTTTGTGGGCGAGTCCAGACCTAGAAGGCACCGTTTTAAAATTAGGGGTCGCCCTCTTAGGAGAGATGAGGAGAATTTGTTTCTCAGAGGGTTGTACGACTTTCGAACTCTGCCTCAGAAAGTAATGGAGGCGGGGCCACTGAATATTTTTAAGGCAGAGGTAGATGGATTCCCTTGCCTATCGAGAATCTAAGGTAATTGGGGGCAGATGGGAATGTGGAATCTGATCAGCTGAGATTTTATGAAATGGTGAAGCAGGCTCTGGAGGCTAAATAGCTCCTTCCTCTCTCATTTCATACGTTTATATGGCTCCTACTGGGGATCCAGGAAACACTCCACAGCTGTGGAACCCAACACTAGTTAAGACATTAATGCTAATGGGAAAATCTGACTCACTAAACCTAGTTTTGTTTAATGTTACATGTGTCCCAGGCTTGATTATATTCAGCTGCTTTGTCAATGTCCTTCCATCCATCAGAAGTTCAGAAGCAGGGATGTTTGCTTTGGATTGCACAATGTTCAACAACATTTGCAACTCCGCAGATGCTGAAGTAGTCCATGTCCAAATGCAACAATACCTGGATAATATCCAGGTTTGACATTCAATGGCATTACCATCTTTGAACCTCCCACTAACAAAATCCTGCAGGTTACCATTGACCAGAAACTGAACTGGACTAGTCATATAAATACTATGGCTACAAGAACAGCAAGTAACTCACTTCTTGACACCACAAAGCCTGTCCACCAAGTCAAGAGTGTGATGGGACACTTGCCTGATGACGACAGGCAAGCTTGACAGCATCCAGGACAAAGTAGCCAGTTTGATTGGCAGCCTGTCCACAAACATTCATTCTGTCCTCCACTGACACAGTAGCAACAGTGTACACTATCGGCAGGAAGTTGCCGTTTCAACTTGGAAATGTATCGCCATTCCTTCACCTGTCCCAGAGTCAAAATCCTGTCCCACCCAAACAGCACGGAGTGCACTTACACCACATGGACTTCAACGGTTCAAGGCAGCAGCTCAGCATCACCTTCTCAAGGGTAATTAGGGATGGGGCGATAAATGCTGGCTTAGCCAGTGATATCCACATCATATGAATGAATTAAAAAGAAAAAGGACTTAATAGGAATTACTATAGCGCGTTGGCAGCTGTAATGACAGTTTTCGCCTGCCAACTTAAGCATACACACTAATTTGGCTCAGCACTGTGTTGCCTTTATTGATTGTTACTTCACAATTAACTGGGCAATCTATCAGTCCCAGAGCTCCTTCAGCTTTACCACCAGCTTGATCAGCATCATTAATTGAGTCAATGTTCACCGTTCTTTTCTTTTAAAGTGTTAGATCGCTCACTGATATCCATTATATTCCGCCTACTGTTTCCACCCAGCGAGAAATATTGTTCAGATTCATCTGCAATTTCCTGGCTGTCTCATCAAACCTAACCATTGTGCCTCATGATACTTAGTATTACCTGCAAATATTTAAAATCTAGATTGTGCAGTTTATGAATATTTCACGAACCAGATATTACTCTAACTCAGGCATTTCCAAACTGTGGGTTACAGTCCCAATTAAGGTCACAAAAATAGTGAATAGGGTTATGAGGAATAAACTCGGGTTAATGACCCATCCCCTTGTATTGTTTCGGCAATGGGAGTAACCAATCACAAGATGAACTATCGGCATTGGAAACTTTGGCTGCAGCACCTCTGATCAGGCATGCCGTCACATAACTATATAGGTCTATTTATTTATGTACAAATATACAAGCAATCTATATCAGAGCTATCCTGGAGCATTGACGGTGGACGCAGATTTAGTAACTAGCGGCAGGCTGGTTACGGAGGGTCTTGGACTTTTGAACCTAATGCATTATATGTTACTCTATCATACAAAAACTTTTGAGCACGATTCAACCAAAACATTTCTATGTCCGGTTTTGGGCATGTTTAGCAGGGCAACGGCACTTTGCTGTTTTTTTTAGCCTCGGCAAGGCTACCCTAGGGACCGCACTGTAAGTCATTTCCTGCACGGACGAGCTCAGCTTGCCAATGCAGAAAAATTACTCATGGATCAGGGTACCATTTTTAAAGGGAGCCCCATCTTTCGAACCCCCTCAGCGGTCTCCAGACGTCACACAACTTACCTCTTCCGGTGTCCTCGGGCCCCATCTCACCCCACCTCTTATGGGAAAGGCAACCCCTGGCCCGGGCAACCTGACACCAAAAATCCCTTGAAGTGCCACCCAGGCACCGCCAAAGTGCTCAGATGCCAGAGTGCCACTGGGCCAGGGGTTGCCACGTTCCCATAGTGACGTGGCACAGTCCCAGTGGGAGGTGGCACAGTCCCAGTGGGAGGTGGCACAGTCCCAGTGGGAGGTGGCACAATCCCAGTCAGGGATGGCCCACTCCCTGGGCTCCATAGCCGTCAACATCCATATCCTTATTTATGCCATAGCTGGACTCCAGGATGGCAGCGCCAGATGTCTGGGGTGCCCCGGGGGAGGGCTCCGCTCGCACTCCCATCCCATGAAGAAGCCCAGGAGCCATTGGTCACCCCGAGGGAGGTGGTGGTGCTGGGGCCCATACCGGTGACTCCTTCAGGGGAGGTCCTGCAACACCTCAGAACTTCGGATCCCCCCCCCCCTCCCCAACCGCCCCTCATACATCTGGTGGGCAGAGCAGGGCGGCACCACACCAGCCGGGATGCCAGAGGAGCGGCCAGCCTCATCCAGGCCAGGCCGCCCCAGGAAACGTGCGCCAACGGGGATCCTTGTCGCAAGGCAGGAGTCTCAGCAGTACACCTCCACTCCTGCTGAGCCGTCCAGGAACCATGTAGGCGTAGTGATAAGACCCGTAAGGCCAGGAGGTTAGACATTGAGTAAGTTGGCACGGGTGCAGGGCACAATTCAGATAAAGGGGCTAGGGCACATGTATATAACTGTGCAAATTAAACACTTATCACTGATGGAAGCTGCGTATGTGCTCTGTCAGTGTGTGCGGGGATGAGGAGGGTTGGTGCCGCTGTGGCTCAGGGGGTGATGGAAAATTTGGCCCCGGTGGGTGTGCTGTGCAGCTCCAGTAACGCACCCCCACCCCCGCCAAACGTTCACATCACCCCGCCCGCAGCTGAAAGGTGGAGGGAGCTACTGTGTGCATGAGTCAGACATTGTCTAACGATTTGGAGCTGAGAGCTCATTGCAGAGTGAGCTGTCATCATCTTTCATGCCATGGACCAGACCCGCAGTCACTGGCATCCATGTGTCCCCAGCTCGATGTGCCGCAGGTGGATGTTTAATGGAGGGGTGGTGTGCATGCGGCGAGCGGGGTCGGTGGTGTGCATGCGGCGAGCGGGGTCGGTGGTGGCGGGAGGCGAGCGGGGTCGGTGGAGGCGGGAGGCGAGCGGGGTCGGTGGTGGCAGGAGGCGAGCGGGGTCGGTGGTGGCGGGAGGAGAGCGGGGTCGGTGGTGGCGGGAGGAGAGCGGGGTCGGTGGTGGCGGGAGGCGAGCTGGGTCGGTGGTGGCGGGAGGCGAGCGGGGTCGGTGGTGGCAGGAGGCGAGCGGGGTCGGTGGTGGCGGGAGGCGAGCGGGGTCGGTGGTGGGGGAGGCAAGAGCGGTCGGTGGTGGGGGAGGAAAGCGCGGTCGGTGGTGGGAGAGGTGAGTGTGGTCGCTGGTGAGGTTGTGCCATGTTGTGGTTCTGTACCCCTGCGCATCAGTTGGTGAAACATGCGGCTATTAAATCGTCCCGCACTCACTGGCTCTGCTGGTGGCGTCATGTTGCCTCCCGCCCACGTCCAGCCCTAATGTCCCGTCTCCCCCCACTTCTCCTCGTCTGGAGAGGCCTGCCCCTCCTTCTGATCCTCCTCCTCCTCTACCTCCAGCACATCGCCATTTCGCTGGGCTATATTGTGGAGAACGCTGCAGACCACAATGATGCGGCCACTCGTCCGGAGTCGTACTGGAGGGCCCCGCCAGAACGGGCCAGGCACCTGAAGCATATTTTCAGGACCCCAAAGCACCTCTCTACCACAATAGGCCTCATTGTAGCGGATCTCCGTGTTGGTCTGTGGCCTCTGTCTAGGCGCCATCAGCCAAGACCGCAACGGGTAACCCGTCGCCCAGCAACCTTGGGGGGGGGGGGGGGGGGGGGGGGGGGGGCTCAAACACGTCAGGGATCACAGACTATGCCATCACGAAGGAGTCGGGTACCAGACGCAGACGTGCAGTATTTTCATCTGGTGGTCACAGACCATCTGCACATTCATGGAGTAGTAGCCTTCCTTTATACAATGGTGTCCACAGTGCGACGTGCACCCGATCGATGACCCCCCTGGACCATGGGTATCCTGGCGATGGCAGCGAACCCCATTGTTCAGGCATCCTGGGTGGTGCACAGTCCACGGGGAACTGGATGTACCGGTCCGCAATGGCATACAGGGAGTCAGTCACGGCATGTATGTACCTGTGCACCGACACCTGGGAGATACCAGACAGGTCCCCACTCGGCGACTGGAACAACCCCGTCACCAGAAGAAGTTTAAGGCGACCGTAACCTTGACAGCCACCGGGAGAGGGTGTCTTCCCCAGTCCCACGTGGTGCCAGGTGTTCCATCATGTGGCATATGTGGTCCATGGTTTCCCGGCTCATCCTCAGTCTCCTTCTGCATGCCCTGCCCAGGAGATCCTGGAACGACTTGCGGTTAGGGGGGGTTCTCTGATGCGCAGCGGTACGGACACCACAACACGGCACCACCTCATCAGCGACCACACTCACCTCCTCCACCACCAACCACACGAGGTACACACGGGGCCTCATCAGACGCCTCCGTGGCACCATCTCCTCCTCCTCCCCCCCATCGTCATCCTGCAGCTCCCCCTTGTCTGGTTCCTCCTCCTCCTCGGCCTGTCAAGCAGGCGGATCTGCAACCCGAGCAACTGGCACAGGATCCCCTGCAGCCCGCTTCTTTGCTGTGGCCTACATCTCCTCTTTGAGCTGCTCCCGCTCACACTCCCACAGGGCGTCATGCAGGGCAGCAGCCCCCGCCACGGCGGCCAAAACCACTTGGTAGTGGCCAAACATTATGATCTGCATGGGGTATGGGGAAACGGAATGTTATCATGGTGCATACAGCCATCCACAACCAGGTGCCATGAACTACATGGTCGCCCCGGATGGCACAGTGCACCCTTGCCACGCACGCCGACCCAACCCCCAACCAGTGCCTCTGCACCCATCATCTGTCCCTCCTGCCAGGGCCAGCGCCCAGTGTGGCTGCCCATCGGCATGGCCGCCGTAACAGCGGCCGTTGAGAGGGCATCGCCCTGTCATGGCGGGTGGTTCCCGGCCGCTCAGCCTGTCTCTTTCTCCCCTCCCCCTTCACCTCCCCGACACTTGCTGACCCTGGATGGCTTTCTCCCGCCCCGCATCAGCTATGGCCGTCTCCGTTTTGGGAGCCCCAGGTCCCCCCACACCGACTCCTACCTCCTCCAGACGCCTCATCAGCCAGCACGACTGGCTGGCGATTTTTTTTATATAGGGGGTTAGAACCACACGGTCGTGACTTCGGAACACTCCGTCGAACTTTGGCCCATCCAGAGCGCAGCATCTTTTAGGGGCCCGGAGAATCAGTCGTTGGGTCAACCCCAGCGATTCTCAGGGCCGTGCAGCGTCCGCCGCGATCGCGCAATTTTATTTGGGTGCGGAGAATCGAAAAATGGAGTCGGAACAGCAGCGCGAGCCGTTTCGGCGTAAACACCTATCCTCTGGCCGAGCGTGGGTTTGGGGAATCCAGCCCCAGGATAAGAAAAACTCAATCCGGAAAAGAATCAGTTGACCCGGAAAGGTAATGTAAGTTAAAAAAATCCCACTGGATGTCATTGAATGGGGACTCCTTTGCAGAAAGTAAAATTCCTCCTCCTGTTTTGTCCTGAGTAAACAACATTAAAAGTAAGCGTAATTATTTGTATAAAAGGACAGTACATGAAAGCAACCAAAACACTCATCATTCTACCTTTCGTAGCACTTTTTCCACAGATGTTCAACAGCTTAAAACTGATAGAGCATCTTTGAGCATCTTTGACCTTAAAAAAAAATATACACACCCATCCATTTTTAGCACATTAAAATTCAAACTTTGCCAAGCACAGGCAATGTATATAATCACATTCAAGTCAAATTCCTTATATGAAATGTTTAGCCAATAAAGTTGGGGGTCAACGTTTACAACAGTTTTCAGAGGTCGAAATCCACCCTCTCCCACCATCGCAGATCCAGCTGGCTTTACTAGCGTTGTTCAGCCACTTGCCGTTTCCATTCATAAAAACATGAATGGAAACGTCAAGTGGCTGAACATCTTCCCATCAGAATACTACTCTTCAGATTTTGACCACAGCATTCTGATGGGAAGATGTTCAGCCACTTGACATTTCCATTCATGTTTTTATGAATGGAAACGGCAAGTGGCTGAACAACGCTAGTAAAACCAGCTGGAAAGCTGTTCGAATCGCGAACAGCTTTCACAGCAGAATCAACTCTTCCCATCTTCCCATCAGAATACTACTGATTGTGACCACAGCATTCTGATGGGAAGATGTTCAGTCACTTGACGTTTCCATTCATGTTTTTATGAATGGAAACGGCAAGTGGCTGAACAACGCTAGTAAAGCCAGCTGGAAAGCTGTTCGAATCGCGAACAGCTTTCACAGCAGAATCAACTCTGCAGAAACCACACACAATGATACCATTTGGAAGTTTTAGTTTCCAAAATTAATTTCCAAAAAAGTCACTCGCATGATACATGAGGTATACCATAAAAGCATGTTTTTGGGCCGAAAATATAGGGGTCGCATGATACGCGAGATCGAAAGTTACGCGAGTATATACGGTATGTAGTATCCATGGAGACAGACATTAATTTCTGGAGGCTAAAATCAAATTTAACAATTTAAGCAACACAAGCCATTTCTACAAATTTACACAATTACATTTTTCTCATAACATAGAACGCTACTTAGCAGCACAGCATGCAAGGAACATACTATTAAAATCCTTAAAAATCACCCTTCTCATCTTCAGAACTAATTAATGCATCTAAATCTGTTTCCTCAATGGCATCATTACATGGATAATCAGCATCAGCAATCATGTTTTCATTTTCTGCCAAATACTTTCATATTTCATGAATGATTTGACAACAATCGCCATTCTGGTTTCATCCCAGGCCTCTACAATCCATTCACATTGCTAATGTTGAATCCTGTATGCTGCTTCCCTTAGTGAATATATTCTCTCCTCCAATCATTCAGTCATTCCACTTTGTTTTATGCTATCCTTGAAGGGTAAAACCTTAAAGGGTGAGACGTCCAATAGTTTAACACGGCTGGTCAGACCACCAGGAATCACTTCAAATCAATCTAACTTCGGTAATAACATCGACATGGTGTGATCTGAATCCGTTCTAGATGAGAAAACTTATTTCCTTTACGTAATTCCCTCTAGTCGTAAACTCCAAGCTATCCTCAGCCATCTTTTCAAGGCACCTTTCTGGATGACTCCTTTTGAGAATTGCTGTTTTGGATGGGTTTTTCTCTTGAATATCACCATTGGCTTTAGCTTTGTCCTGGCGGACATACAGAACAGCAAATCTACTCTTCATAACTAGTTGTTTTCATTGACTGTTTTCTCTCCAACTTATTCACCATTTGACAGGCTGACACATCCACACGCTGATGAGTTTTGTCCATGTTCCCAATATATGACAATCTGTATCCATTCTTTGGTCGGTGTTTGATAAGAAACCGCTGAAACTGCGATAAGCCGGTCATCAAGTTCCGCTGAGAGGCATGTGTGAAATTTTCGTCTTCTGCCACAGGACAAAATTGTTTCTCTTCACCTGGTATGCGACCTAGGGCTGACTTTAAAATCTGCAATACCGATTTTGTTTTTGCTTGTGTCAGGTCAATTATTCGGATGGATAGATCCATAAGAAACAACGTCTATTCCGGCAATTTTCATTGACATATTTGGCAACTTCATTTTCCAACTGTGGCCATGTACTATGTTTTTCTCTGTTTGCACATTTATTCTGCCTAAGCTGTAGGGTGCTCCCTGCAATTTCTAACGTTCCCCTCTGATATCTTGAATTCTCCAAATGCTGCACACTTATTTGTCTGCTCTACAATCTCTTTTTTTTTTAAATAATATTTTATTTAGGTATTTGAAAATTTTATAACAGTAACAAAAACAATGACATCAACATGGTAAAATAAACATTTCCCCCAGCCCAATCTTCACACACCTCAACCATACAACAACAATCCCCCCCCCCCCCCCCTTGGAATACTGCATCTGCTGACATTTTTAATTTTCACCGAGAAAGTTGACGACCGGCTGCCACCTCCAGGAGAACCCTAACATTGACCCTCTTAAGGCAAACTTTATTTTCTCAAGACTGAGAAACCCAGCCATGTCACTAACCCAGGTCTCTACACTCAGGGGCTTTGAGTCCCTCCACATTAATGAGATCAGTCTCCGGTCTACCAGGGAGGCAAAGGCCAGGACGTCGGCCTCTTTCGGCCCCTGAACTCCCGGATCTTCCAACACTCCAAAGATTGCTACCTCCGGACTCAGCACCACCCATGTTTTTAGCACCATGGACATTGCCTTAGCAAAATCCTGCCAAAACCCTCTAAGCTTCAGGCTTGCCCAAAACATGTGGACATGATTTGCCGCGCACCTCACACACCTATCCTCTACCCCAAAAAACTTGTTCATCCTAGCCACTGTTATGTGTGATCAGGCTAAGCCTGGCGCACGATGAGGAGGTATTAGCCCTGCTTAAGGCACTGCTCTACAATCTCAACGACTAAGTTTGAACTGGGTTGTGTATCTGCTGCGCCTTCTTGATACCATGTTACCATATTAGAGGGCAATATTGGTAGGAATGCAACATACGGCGAGGTGCTCGTCTTGACATCACATGTTGATGTTTACAGACACATGTTGCTGAACAGTCATCGAGTAGGCTGGCACTAGGGAGAGTTTGACTTCAACGTTAAGTGAATGGTAAAGTACGAACAGTTCGTATTTTTGGGCCAAAAGTCAGAGAGCCACTTTTATACGAGATCAACCATTATTCCGGCATGGTAGGTAGAATAACCATTGTTCCTCACCTCTCATACAAGCAGTTAGGCCAATAATGGATTAGTTACACTCGGCTCTCTTGTAGAACTCCATTTGAATCAACGTTATCAAACTAAGTTATACTAATTAGCCAGCAACTTTTCAATTAATATAGAAGTGACTTTTTGCATAAAGAAAGCACTACTACGTTGTTCACAATGTATATTGGTATGCACATTTCGAACATTTTTTGTTCAATACAAGGTTAAAACATTGCAGGATGTGAATAATAAGCCTCGTTGGGGGCTGAAGTATGGAGAGATTGAATGCTGACTTCTGTAACCATCCAGTTGGTGGAATAACTTGGATGAAACAAATGCTTTTTTGCATTCCAGGGTTCCTTCATCCCAAACATAACTGAAGCAGGAAATACCAAACCATTTAATTTTAAAATTGCCTAGTCTTAGTTTAGACTTCTTAAAACATAGGTTCATATTCCAACACTCTTTGAAAATCAAGAATACATGCCAGGCATAGGCTACATATACCTAATGGTCCTCCATAACAGTAACACTTCACTCCAATATCTCATTGTTTTCAATATGTATCCATTCAATCCAGAAAATAGGGGATGATGCATTCTACAACTATTGATTTGTGCAGTTAGAAATTAATTCAATCATAAAAGGAATGATATTAGGCAAGTGCTATGCAGAACAGCAAAGTGAAAAATATCTAGCCAATCTACAGAAAGTTCATTTCTCATCAGTTAAGTAACTCCCCAGGGCTTTTCTAGATTTTTGAAATCCAAGTTTCTAGGAATGGAGTCCATCAACCTTCTCTTGTTAAACAAAATGAAATGTTGAGCTGGGACTTTCAGGCTGCAGTGGAACATGTAAACTCTATTGCTCCCTGGTTTTTGTACCTGAATTAACTACGATATCCAAATTTAAATCCCACAGTCTGACTCAAGGTTTGTTGCACTGGATTGCCTTCAATGCAAACATCTTTTCCTTGAAAAACTGACCTTGCATACCTTCTCCAAAGAACAGTAAGAAGTCTTACAACACCAGGTTAAAGTCCAACAGGTTTGTTTCAAACACGAGCTTTCGGAGCACGGCTCCTTCTTCGGGTGAATGGAAAGGCTTGTTCCAGAAATGTTTATATAGACACAGTCAGAGATGCCCCGGAATGCGAGCACCTGCAGGCAATCAAATCATCAAAGATGCAGAGAGAGAGGTAACTCCAGGTTAAAGAGGTGTGAATTGTCCCAAGCCAGTTCAGTCGGTAGGCCTCTGCAAGTCCAGGCTTGTTGGTGGGGGCCGAATGTAATGCGACATGAATCCCAGATCCCGGTTGAGTCCGCATTCATGCGTGCAGAACTTAGCTATAAGTTTTTGCTCAGCAATTTTGCGTTGTCGCGTCTCCTGAAGGCCTCCTTGTAGAATGCTGACCCGGAGATCAGAGATTCAGCCTCTGATCTCCGGGTCAGCATTCTACAAGGATCAGCCTCTGATCTCCGGGTCAGCATTCTACAAGGAGGCCTTCAGGAGACGCGACAACGCAAAATTGCTGAGCAAAAACGTATAGCTAAGTTCCGCACGCATGAATGCGGACTCAACCGGGATCTGGGATTCATGTCGCATTACATTCGGCCCCCACCAACAAGCCTGGACTTGCAGAGGCCTACCGACTGAACTGGCTTGGGACAATTCACACCTCTTTAACCTGGAGTTACCTCTCTCTCTGCATCTTTGATGATTTGATTGCCTGCAGGTGCTCGCATTCCGGGGCATCTCTGACTGTGTCTATATAAACATTTCTGGAACAAGCCTTTCCATTCACCTGAAGAAGGAGCCGTGCTCCGAAAGCTCGTGTTTGAAACAAACCTGTTGGACTTTAACCTGGTGTTGTAAGACTTCTTACTGTGCTCACCCCAGTCCAACGCCGGCATCTCCACATCATGGCTTCTCCAAAGAAGAATTACAACACCAGGTTAAAATCCAACAGGCATACCTGCTCTATTGAAGAATTACAACACCAGGTTAAAATCCAACAGGCATACCTGCTCTATTGAAGAATTACAACACCAGGTTAAAGTCCAACAGGTTTGTTTCGAATCACGAGCTTTCGAGCTCAGCTCCTTCCTCAGGTGAACCCGAGGAAGGAGCTGCACTCTGAAAGCTAGCGATTCCCATAAACTGGAAAGCCATATACTTAAAACTAGATATTTATTAGAATTTGAAGATTTTAAATTCATAAAAAGCACATGATCAGCAAATAAGCAAAAGACAACGGTCCTGTTAGGTTAGGTCAAATATTTGAATGTTAAAGTACATCCAAACTAAGTCAGTGACAGCTTATTACTAAAAAAAATTAAAAGACTAAATCAGATAGTTTAGTGTGCCATTGTCCTTCACATGAAATTGCTAGACAAGAAAAGTAGTTTAGTATCCTTGACTTGGTAATTACACTATCACCTCAATAAGAAGCAAAAATCCCAATTCAGCAACTTGATAATAGTCTAGACCAACACTTCTTTACAGCAATGGGGGTGCAACATCAGAGGTGCTGTCTTTCAGATGAGACATTAAACTGAGACCTCAACATCCCCAGAGAGGGTTGTAAAAGATCCCACAACATTATTTTAAGAGCAGCAGGGAAATTATCCCTCTGCCCAGGCCAACAGAACAACTTATCCGATTCACTTTTACTCATCACAGGTCTTCAACCCACCCACCCGGCTTGAACCTGCCACACGCAGCTTGAACCTTAAACCTGCCACACCAACATTGGGCACTTGTCAATTGCTTCCAACTGGCGAAGGCCTTTGTGCAGCAAATTGGCATAAGTGGTAACCCAGATTGCAGTAGTGCTGCACCCCAATCAATGACTCACATCACTGAAGATTACTCTCTGACAAAATTCAACAGAGGGCTGAGAGAGCTCCATTTAGCCACTGCGGAAGCTATTGTCTGGCTTAGTAATTACTGTACATGCCAAAAAATCACTTTTACAAACAAACATTCTACAACACGGGTGTTGCAGATTTAACAGTTTTCAAAGCAATACATACACAGTTGTCACTGCCATTTGTCACTAATCTTTCCAATGGATCTTCATTCATTTGCAATGAATAGTGATGCATATGCACATTTTGAACACTTGCTAATCTGCCATTTAAATATATCTTCATCATGACAACTAGTCAGTGGTGTCATAAGATATCTGAAACAACTTTATTTTGGTTTGGATGTGTAAATTAAACTTAAGCACTTGAACTAATAATGATTCTCTCATACCTTTAGATGGTTGTTCATTAACCATAATTGTTAGCGACCAATCAATGTTATTCCTTTGTCAATGGGAGTCCCTGTTGCACACAGTACATTCAACATTGGTTTCACAATTTAAATGTATAACTGGTTTTCCATTTCAGCATAATTACTCAACTTCACTGCAGCAGAGACATGATTGTGGGCGCCAAGGTCTCTCAGCAAATCATATAGCACCTGCAAAATTCTAGCATGCATCCATAATTCCCTTGCAACAATTTTTTTTTTTTAAATAATTTTTACAAAATATAAACATCTCAACTCTATTAACAAAACAACAGCGGAAACACCCCAAGAACAATACCCACCCAACTTCAAATGCAACTACAAACAAAAGAAAAAACAAAACAAAAGAACACCCAAACAACAAAAGGGAAAGAGATAACACCCGCCACATCCCACAAACCCATGTACACAGTTCTCCCTCCCACCGATCCAAACCCCCCCCCCCCCTCTCTCTCTCTCTCTCTCTCTTCCCCCCCCCCCCCCCCCCCAGGTTGCTGCTACTGCCGGCCTATTTCCCTACCGTTCCGCCAGGAAGTCCAGGAAAGGCTGCCACCGCCTAAAGAACCCTTGTACTGATCCCCTCAGGGCAAATTTCACCTTCTCCAATTTAATGAACCCCGCCATATCATTGATCCAGGCCTCCACGCTTGGGGGCCTCGCATCCTTCCATTGGAGCAAGATCCTACGCCGGGCTACTAGGGACGCAAAGGCCAGAACACCGGCCTCTTTCGCCTCCTGCACTCCCGGCTCCACTGCAACCCCAAAAATTGCAAGTCCCCAGCCTGGCTTGACCCTGGATCCCACCACCCTCGACATCGTCCTTACTACCCCCTTCCAAAACTCCCCCAGCGCTGGGCACGCCCAAAACATATGGGCGTGGTTCGCTGGGCTCCCCGAACACCTAGCACACCTGTCCTCACCCCCGAAAAACCTACTCATCCTCGTCCCAGTCATGTGGGCCCTATGCAGCACCTTGAACTGTATGAGGCTAAGCCTCACACAGGAAGAGGGGGAATTCACTCTCTCCAGGGCATCAGCCCACATCCCCTCCTCAATCTCCTCACCCAGCTTCCTCTTCCCATTTACCCTTCAGTTCCTCCACCGAGGCCTCGTCTACCTCCTGCATTACCCGGTATATGTCAGAAATCCTCCCTCCTCCAACCCACGCCCCCGAGAGCAACCAATCCCGCACCCCTCGTGGGGGCAGCAAGGGGAACCCCTCCACCTGCTGCCTGGCAAACGCCCTCACCTGCATGTACCTAAACATGTTCCCCGGGGGGAGCCCAAACTTCCCCGCTAACTTCCCCAAGCTCGCGAACCTCCCCTCCACAAACAGGTCCCTCAACCTCCTAACCCCTGCCCTGTGCCAGCCCAGAAATCCGCCATCAATGCTCCCTGGGACAAACCAATGGTTCCCCCGTATCGGGGCCTCCATCGAGCCCCCCACTTCTCCCCTGTGCCGTCTCCATTGCCCCCAAATTTTGAGGGTAGCCGCCACCATCGGGCTTGTGATATACCTCGTTGGAGGGAGCGGCAACGGCACCATTAACAGCGCCTCCAGGCTCGTGCCCACACATGACGCCGCCTCCATCCTCTTCCATGCTGCCCCTTCCTCGTCCATTACCCACTTACGCACCATCGCTGCGTTGGCAGCCCAATAGTACCCACAGAGGTTGGGCAATGCCAGCCTCCCCCATCCCTGCTTCGTTCCAGGAATACTCTTCTCACCCTCGGAGTCCCATGCGCCCACATAAATCCCGTGATACTCCTGTTGACCCTACTAAAAAAGGCCTTCGGGATAAGGATGGGGAGGCACTGGAACAGGAACAAAAACCTCGGGAGCACCGTCATCTTAACGGACTGCACCCTCCCCGCCAGTGACAGCGGTAACATATCCCACCTCTTAAACGCCTCCTCCATCTGCTCCACCAACCTTGTGAGGTTGAGCTTGTACAGGGCCCCCCAACTCCCAGCCACCTGGACCCCTAGGTACCCGAAGCTCTTCCCTGCCTGCTTCAGTGGGAGCCTACCAATCCCCTCCTCTTGATCCCCCGGATGCACCACAAACAACTCACTCTTGCCCAGGTTCAACTTATACCCAGAGAAACTCCCGAATTCACTAAGAATCCTCATCACCTCCGACATCCCCCCCACCGGGTCCGCCACATACAGCAACAGGTCGTCCGCATACAGCGACACTCGATGCTCCTCCCCACCCCGCACCAGGCCCCTCCAGTTCCCTTACTCCCTCAATACCATGGCCAGGGGCTCAATCGCCAACGCGAAGAGCAAGGGGGACAGGGGGCTCCCCTGTCTCGTCCCCCGGTACAGCCGAAAGTACTCCGACCTCCTCCTATTTGTGGCTACACTCGCCATCGGGGCCTCGTAGAGCAGCCTCACCCACCGGATAAACCTCTCCCCAAACCCAAACCTCTCTAGCACCTCCCACAAATACTCCCACTCAACCCTATCAAAGGCCTTCTCCGCATCCAATGCCACCATTATCTCCGCCTCCCCTTCCATGGCCGGCATCATAATGGCATTGAGGAGCCTTCGCACGTTCACATTCAACTGCCTTCCCTTCACAAACCCCGTCTGGTCCTCATGAATGACCTCGGGCACGCAATCCTCTATTCTAGTGGCCAGGATCTTTGCCAGCAGCTTAGCATCGGCGTTTAGCAGTGAAATCGGCTTATATGACCCGCACTGCAGAGGGTCCTTGTCCCGCTTCAGGATCAAGGAAATCAGCGCCCGTGACATAGTTGGGGGCAAACCCCCCCCCCCCCCTCCTCCCTTGCCTCGTTAAAGGTCCAGACCAACAGGGGGCCCAACAGGTCCAAATACCTTTTATAGAATTCCGCCGGAAACCCGTCCGGCCCCGGCGCCTTCCCCGACTGCATTCTCCCTATCCCTTTGACCACCTCCGCCAGCTCGATCGGCGCCCCCAGTCCCTCCACCTGCTCCTCCTCCACCCTCAGGAATTGCAGCTTGTCCAAGAAGCACCCCATTCCACCCCCCTCCACCGGGGGTTCCGACCGGTACAGTTCCCCATAGAAGTCTCTGAAGACCCCATTAACATCTACTCCCCTCCGCACCACCTTCCCAGCCTTATCCGTCACTCCACCAATCTCCCTGGCCGCGTCCCGCTTTCGGAGCTGGTGTGCCAGCATCCTGCTCGCCTTCTCCCCATACTCCCCCTGTGCTTTCCTCCACTGAGCTTCCACCTTTCTGGTAGTCAATAGGTCGAATCTGGCCTGAAGGCTACGCCTCTCCCCCAGCAATCCCTCCTCTGGAGCCTCCGCATAACTCCTATCCACCCGCACCATCTCCCCGATCAGTCTCTCCCTCTCCCTCTACTCCCCCTTCTCCCTATGGGTTCGGATGGAGATCAATTCCCCCCTCATCACCGCCTTCAATGCCTCCCAGACCGTCCCCACTCGAACCTCCCCGTTATCATTGGCCTCAAGGTACCTCTCGATACACCCCCGAACCCTCTCGGCCATCTCCTCATCTGCCAGCAGCCCCACCTCCAAGGTCCAGAATGCGGCCCAACATACGCCGCATAAACCCCGCATCGTCCCAATTTGGGGCATAAACATTCACCAACACCACCCGCTCCCCCTGCAGCTTACCACTCACCATCACATATCTCCCGCCACTGTCAGCCACCACATTTAACGCCTCAAACGACACCTTCTTTCCCACCAGGATCGCCACCCCCCTACTCTTCTCATCCAGCCCCGATTGGCCCACACATCCCTTCCTCAGCCGAACCTGGTCCACCACTCTCAGGTGTGTCTCCTGGAGCATGGCCACATCCGCCTTCAGCCCCTTCAGGTGTGCAAATACCCGGGCCCGTTTGACCGACCCATTCAGCCCCCTCACATTCCAGGTTATCAGCCGGATCAGAGGGCTCCCTGCCCCCCTCCCCTGCCGATTAGCCACGCCCCTCCCTCCATAGCACTCCCGTGAGCCAGCTAACTTCTGCTGACCCCAGTAACTCCCGCCCTACCTCCGACTCCTCCCCACGTGGGACTACCCCTCCTCTATCGTGCCCGTCAATGGGTCCTCCCCCCCCCCCGCTCTTGCGCGGGAAAAGAAAACAGCCAGCAACGACCCGCGCTTCTCAGCCCCGACCACTCCCCCACCATCTCCCAGCGCGGGAAACCCACAGAAAGCCCGCGCTTTCGCCCTGCCCGGCCCCGCCTCCTCCAGGGCTACTCCCATTGTCAGTCCCCCCCCACCAGCTCCCCGAACTCCCCGTTTACCCCCCTGCCCGAACCCGTACACCAGACCCCTACAGAAAAACCCATATAGAAAAGACAAATCGACATCACCCCACCCACCCTAAGGCCAACCCACATCTTATATTAAACCAAGCAAATACAAATACAGTATTATACAGCATCCCCCATCTTAGACCCTCAGTTTGAGTCCAATTTCTCGGCCTGCACAAAGGCCCATGCCTCCTCCGGGGACTCAAAATTATGGTGCCGATCCTTATAGGTGACCCACAGACGCGCCGGCTGCAACATGCCGAACTTCACACTCAGTCTATGGAGCACCGCCTTCGTCCAGTTAAACCCGGCCCTCCGCCTTGCCACCTCCGCACTCCAGTCCTGGAAGATCCGCACCTTCATGTTCTCCCACTTGCTGCTCCACTCGTTCTTGGCCCACCGGAGCACACACTCACGATCCACGAACCGATGAAACCGCACCAACACCGCCCGCGGCGGCTCGTTCAGCTTGGGCCTCCGAGCCAGAATTCTGTGGGCCCCCTCTAACTCCAGGGGCCCCTGGAAGGACCCAGCCCCCATCAGCGAGTTTAACATAACCGCCACATAGGCCGCGAGGTCCGACCCCTCCAGCCCCTCCGTGAGGCCCAGGATCCGCAAATTCTTCCTCCTCGACCGGTTGTCCAGCTCCTCGAACCGCTCCTGCCATCTTTTATGGAGCGCCTCGTGCATCTCCACCTTCCCCGCGACGGCCACGGCCTCATCCTCCCTTTCGGAGGCCTGCTGCTGCAGCTCCCGGATCGCAGCCCCCTGGGCTGTCTGGGTCTCCATCAGCTTCCTGTTGGTTACCTTCAGCGACTCCAGCAGCTCCAACTTATGCTCCTGGAAGCAGCGCAGCAGAGTCGTCTGCTGCTCCTGAGCCCACTGCCTCAGCTCCTCAAGGTCTCCGCCGGCTGCTATTTTGTCTTCCATCCCCCACTTTTTCAGGGGTGCTTTCTCCGTTTTTCTCCTTACCCCACTCCTGGTCCGGACCATAGGACCGTAGGGGTCGACTCCTGTCCTCTTCCCACATCGGGATTTGCCGACACAGCTCCGTTGGGGGCCCTGAAAAGAGCCCCAAAGTCCGTTTTCAGCGGTAGCTGCCGAATGTGCGGCTTAGCTCCACATTGCCGCCACCGGAAGTTCCCCCCCTTGCAACAATTACAATAATTACCTCACCACCAGCACCTCACCGTTGTTCTCCATGTAGACCTAATTAAGGAGTGAAAATTAGGTGATGGGGGGCACAGTAGCACAAGTGGTTAGCACAGTGGCTTCACCGCTCCAGGGTCCCAGGTTTGATTCCCGGCTTGGGTCACTGTCTGTGCGAAGTTTGCACTCTCTCCTCGTGTCTGCATGAGTTTCCTCCGGGTGCTCCGGTTTCCTCCCACAGTCCAAAGATGTGCGTGTTAGGTGGATTGGCCACGCTAAATTTCCCTGCAGTATCCGAAGGTTAGGTGAGGTTACTGGGTTACGGGGATAGGGTAGAGGTGTGGGCTTAGGTAGGGTGGTCTATCCAAGGGCCGGTGCAGACTCGATGGGCAGAATGGTCTCCTTCTGCACTGTAAATTCTGTGAATCTATGATAATGTTTTGAAAATGTATTCATGGGATGTGTGCATCGCTGACCAGGCCAGCATTTATTCCCCTTCCGTAATTGTACTCGAGGTGGTGGTGCTGGTGAGCTGCCTTCTTGTACCGCGGAAGTCCATGTGGTGTAGGTACACCCATTGTGCTGTTGGGGAGAAAGTTCCAGGGCTTTTGACCGAGCGACAGTGATGGAACGGCAATTTCCATGTCAGGATGGGGAGTGAATTAGATGGGAACTTCCAGGTGGAGGAGCTCCCATGTATTTGTTTCCCTGGTCCTTCTCGATGGTAGTAGTCGTGTTTTGGAAGGTCTTGTACATGGTACACACTACTGCCACTGTGCATCAGTGGTGGAGGGAGTGAATGTTCAACCCAATCAAGTGGGTTACTTTGCCATGGATGGTATCAAGCCTCCTGACTGTTGTTGGAGCGACACTCAGCAAGGCAAGTGGAGGGTACTGTATTACACC
This sequence comes from Scyliorhinus canicula, assembly GCF_902713615.1. Taxonomy (NCBI): domain Eukaryota; kingdom Metazoa; phylum Chordata; class Chondrichthyes; order Carcharhiniformes; family Scyliorhinidae; genus Scyliorhinus; species Scyliorhinus canicula. The sequence goes on along the minus strand of NC_052160.1, from coordinate 100,836,777 downwards.
GCTGACTTGGGTCTTGCAGATGGTGGACAGGCTTTGGGGAGTCAGGGGAGCTACTTGCCACGGGATTCCTAGCTTTTGACTTGCTCTTGTAGCCACAGTATTTATATGGCTGGTCAAGTTCAGTTTCTGGTCAATGGTAACTTGTAGGATGTTCACAACAAAAGAATAAATAAAAAGGAACCAGCATATTTCTGGGACATTTTCACATATTTTCTTGAAGCTAATTATAGGGAAGCAATGAAGCCCAAAAGCAGGTTGCATACTCAACAACAAAATGGCATTTAGAGATGGGCAGTGGGGAGAAGAAATATAGGGGAAAGGGTGTATAGATCATTTCAAAACAGAATATCCAAAGTCATCCTTTCCCCTTCACAAAATATTGCACAAAGGAACTGAATACGTCCCCTGTAATAAAGTATTAAGTTAAGTCTTTGCATTGGAATGGGCAAGAACACTTCAAACTCAGTCATTCAATATCTAACTGAATTCAGTTCAATGGAATGAGACCCTCGTGTTCCATGTACTTATTTCATATGGATTTTCTTGTTGAATTTGCTCAACTATCACCTTTTAAAAAATATTCTGGTTTATCACTACTTCAATTTAATTTTTAAAAACCATGCACAAAGATCATCGCCTTGCTGCATTAGGAAAGTTTTCAGTTCTGCTAATATTTTCAAAATAATTCTTTAATCAAAGCAAATAGTTATTTCATATTTTACACTAATATAATTCACTGGAAATGGCATCGTTACAATACCTAGCTCAGCAAAATCAGAACAGGACAAAGATAAAAAGAGCCCATATCCTAAAAAAAAACAAGTTGTTTGTGATTCTTTACATCATTGTCCAGATCTTCCTTTACTTAAATTTTTTTCTTTATTTATTTACCTCATTAACTGCCTACATTTGCTTTCACTTATTTTTCTTATCCTGATCTCTTCACTGAGCGTTTCATTGGTAATTTTGCCTTTTTCATACATGGTTTCAGGGATGACAGAGAAACCAACATGCAGGTTACTTTGGGCCTACTGGACCTGAACAATAGAATTCACAGTGCAGAAGGAGGCCATTCGGCCCATCGAGTCTGCACCAGCTCTTAGAATGAGCACCTTACTTAAGGCCATGTCTCCACCCATTCCCTTTAGCCCAGTAACCCAACCTCACCTTTTTTGGACACTAAGGGCAATTTAGCATGGCTAATCCATCTAACCTGCATATCTTTGGACTTAGGAAGGAAACCCAAGCAGACACGGGGAGAACATGCAGACTCCGCACAGACAGTGACCCAAGCAGGGAATCGAACCTAGGACCCTGGAGCTAAGCAGCTGTGCTAACCACTATGCTACCATGCTCCCCTGCAATAAAGATTGTCCTGCAATTTAAAAAAATGTATAGAACATAATGGTGCATTGGAAAAACAAGTATCTGACCATCAGGCGAGAAAGATTTTATTTCCCATATACAAGCACTATGCATTATGAGAGCAACATGTTTAACCGAGTTGCAATGGGTGTATAGTTTTGTTTTTCTATCAAGGCTACATGGAACGTCATCCAGTATGTTGCTGTTTTATTTTATAAATTTAGAGTACCCAATTATTTTTTTCCAATTAAGGGACAATTAGTGTGGCCAATCCACCTAACCTGCACATCTTTTGGGTTGTAAGGGCGAAACCCATACAAACACGGGGAAAATGTGCAAACTCCACACAGACAGTGACCCAGAGCCGGCATCAAACCTGGGACCTTGGCGCCGTGAGGCATCAGTGCTAACCACTGAGCCACAGTTTTAACATCGGCTACTTGCTGCATACAAAAAAATCAACACAGATGTCATCAACTGTATAAAGATGCATTAAAATGCTGCAGGTTGATATATGAGATGAAACGTGATATGAGACGGAGGAAAAACTACCAAAGGTGAGAGTTTTTAAGTTGTACAAAAGCACCAAGAAACTGGAAGTCATTTGAAAATAAAAGTTAAAATTAGTTCTAATATTGCTCCATTATATTGAAAATTACATTGACAAACTACTTTCACTCAATTGGTAGCCCCAGACTATTAACATATCAACAAGAACAGTTGTTATTAAAAGGATATGAGGGACCAGTAGAAGAATGGGATACTCATTGGTTTTCAATGATTTGAATGGCCTCCCTTCTTCAGTCCTGTAAATAGTAACAGATATCATTTTCTCATACTGTTGGAAATATGAAGAACACAACAGTCATTACTCTGATGACTGTACAGCCTCCATTTGAAACATCTTGCCAATGCCTTGATCTGCTCGGTGTGTCAAATGTCATGATATCAACAGTGTTAGGGCATCAAGAGCTGCCAGATGGAAATAATGATTTGGAAGAGACCTAAAATGACATCATAAAGCTGCACACACAATTCAGAAAACCAATCACTTCTATATTCGGAAATAAAAACAGAAAATATTTGAATTACAGTACTCAGCAAGTCCAGCAGCACCAATCTCTGTTTCAGATATGAACCAGATCTCCTGAGCAGGACACATGGGTTAATTAAATAGAGCAGTACAGCACAGTACAGGCCCTTCGGCCCACGATGTTGTGCCAAACACTTATCCTAATCTAAAGATCAACCTAACCTGCACCCCTTCAATTTACTGCTGTCCATGTGCCTGTCCAAGAGTCACTTAAAATGTCCCTAATGACTGACTCCACCACCTCCGCTGGCAGTGCATTCCACGCACCCACCACTCCGTGTAAAGAACCAACCTCGGACATCTCCCCTACACCTTCCTCCAATCACCTTAAAATTCTGTCCCCTCGTGACTGCCATTTCCACCCTGAGGAAAAGTCTGGCTATCCACTCTATCCATGCCTCTCATCACCTGTACACTTCTATCAAGTCACCTCTCTACCTTCTTCGCTCAGGTGAGAAAAGCCCTAGCTCCCTCAACCTTTCTTCATATGACATGCCCTCCAGCCCAGGCACCATCCTGGTAAATCTCCTCTGCACCCTCTCCAAAACATCCACATCCTTCCTATAAAGAGGTGACCAGAACTGGACACAATATTCTAAGTGTGGTCTAACCAAGGTTTTATAAAGCTTCAGCAAAACCTCACAGCTCTTAAACTCAATCCCTCTGTTAATGAAAGCCAACACACCACATGCCTTCTTAACTGCTTGTTTAGCTCAGTGGGCTAGACAGCTGGTTTGTAATGCAGAACAAGGCCAGCAGCGCGGGTTCAATTCCCGTGCTAGCTTACCCGAACAGGTGCTGGAATGTGATGACTAGGGGCTTTTCACAGTAACTTCATACTTGTGGCAATAAAAGATTATCAACCTGGGTGGCAACTTTAAGGGATCTATGTACATGGACCCCAAGATCCCCCTGTTCCTCCACACTTCCAAGAATCCTGCCTTTTACACTGTATTCAGCATTAAAATTAGACCTTCCAAAATGAATCACTTCACATTTATCTAGGTTAAACTCCATCTGCCACTTCTCAGCCCAGCTCTGCATCCTGTCAATGTCCTGTTGTAACCTGCAACAACCCTCAACGCTATCTACAACTCCCCCAACCTTCGTGTCATTGGCAAACGTACCAACTCACCCTTCCACTTCCTCATCCAAGTCATTTATAAAAACCACAAAGAGCAGAGGTCCCAGAACAGATCCCTGCGGGACACCACTGGTCACCGACCTCCATACAGAATACTTTCCATCCACTACCACTCGCTGTCTTCTTTCGGCCAGCCAATTCTGCACCCAGACAGCCAAATTTCCCTGTATCCCATGCCCCCTGATTTTCTGAATGAGCCTACCATGTGGAACCTTCTCAAAATCCATATACACCACATCCACTGCCCGACCTTCATCAATTTGTCTCATCACATCCTCATAGAATACAATGAGGCTTGTGACCTGCCCCTCACAAAGCCATGCTGACTACCTTTATTCAAACTATGTTTTTCGAAATAATCATAAATCCTATTTCTCAGAATCCTTTCCAGTATTTGCTCACCACAGATGCAAGACTGACTGGTCTGTAATTCCGAAGGATTTCCCTATTGCCTTTCTTGAACAGGTGAACAACATTCGCCTCCCTCTAATCATCCAGTACTACTCCAGTGGAGAATGAGGACGCAAAGATCATCGCCAACGGTGCTGCAATCTCCTCCCTTGCTTCCCGTAGCAACCTTGCTGCTTTTCAAAATTTCCAGCACATCCTCCTTCTTAATATCAACCTGTTCGAGCCTATTAAACTGGTTCACGCTGTTCTCACGCGATTGAAGCAAAATATTCATTCAGGGCCGCCCCAAAGTCCTCAGACTCTGGGCACAAGTTACCTCCACTATCCCCGATTGCCCTACTCTCACTCTGATCATCCTCTTATTTCTCACACAAGTGTAGAACACCTTGGGGTTATCCTAATCCTTCCCGCCAGGGCTTTTTCATGCCCCTTTATAGCTCTCCCAAGTCAGTTTTTGAGTTCCTTCCTGGCGACCTTGCAACCCTCTAGATCTGTGCCAGAGCTTTGCTTCCTCAACCTTACTTAAGCTTCCTTCTTCCTCTTGACTAAAAGCTCCACTTCTCTTGTCATCCAAGGCTCCTTCACCTGATCATTCCTTCCTCGTCTCCATGGGACAAAACTATCGAACACTCACAGCAAGTGCTCCTTAAACAATTCCCACATTACCATTTCCCCGAGAACATCTGTTCCCAATTTATGCTCCTCAGCTCCTGTCTAATAACAATATAATTTCTCCGCCCCCAATTAAATACCTTCCCATACTGTCTGTTCCTATCTCTCTCCATGACTATGGGAAAGGTCAAGGAGTTGTGGTCACTGTCACCGAAATGCTCTCCACTGAGACATCTGACACCTGGCCTGGTTCATTGCCAAGCACCAAATCCAATATGGCTTCCCCCCTAGTCGCCTATCTACATATTAAGTCAGGAATCCTTCCTGAACACACCTGAAAAAATCTGCTCCATCTAAACCATTTGCACTAAGGAGGTTCTAGTCAATGTAGCTATGATGTGGAGATGCCGGCGTTGGACTGGGGTGAGCACAGTAAGAAGTCTTACAACACCAGGTTAAGGGAAGTTGAAGTCACCCATGACTTCTGCACCTTTCCAAGATATGCCGTCCAATCTGTTCCTCCAACTCTCTGCTGCTACTGGGGTGCCTACAGAAAACTCCCAATAAAGTGACTGCTCCTTTTTGTTTCTGACTTCCACCCATACTGACTCAGTAGACAACCCCTCCGCAAACACTTCCTTTTCTGCAGCTGTGATGCACTCTCTAATTAATAGTGCCGCTCCACCTCCTCTTTTACCTTCCTCCCTATTCTTCTTAAAACATCTAAACCCCAGAACGTCTAACAACTATTCCTGCCCCAGTAAAATCCATGTCTCCGTAATAGCCACAACATCACAGTTCCAAGTACTGATCCATGCTGCAAGTTCATCTCCCTCATTCCTGATACTCCTTGCATTGAAACAGACACACGCATCCCACTGAGTGCAACTTTGCCCTATCAACTATCGATCCTTCCTTACAGACTCGCTGCATTCTATTTCTACCCGTTCAACAGCTACCCTATCCTCTGATCCGTAACTCTGGTTCCCATCCCCCTGCCAAACTAATTTAAACCCTCCCAAAAAGCTCTAGCAAGCCTCCCGCCCAGGATATTGGTGCTCTTCCTGTTTAGGTGCAACCCGTTCCTCATGTACAGGTCCCACCTTCCACAGAAGGCATCCCAATGATCTACATATCTGAAGCATTCACTTCTGCACCAGTCCTGTAGCCACATGTTCAGCTGCACTCGCTCTCTGTTCCTTGCCTCACTAGCATGTGGCACCGATAGCAATCCTGAGATTACTACTCTGCTCATCCCGCTCTTTAGCTTCCAACCTAACTCCCTAAAATTACTTTTTGGATCTTCATCCCTTTTCTGAGCTAGGTCGTTGGTGCCAACGTGCACCATAACTTCTGGTTGCTCCCCCTTAAGAATCCAGTAGACTCGATCCAAGACATCCCTGACCATGGCACCCGGGAGGCAACATACCTTCCGGGAGTCTCGTTCACAACCACAGAATCTCCTATCCGTTCCCCTAACCGTCAAGTATCCTATCACTATTGCTTTTCTGTTCACCCCCCTTCCCTTCTGAGCCACAGAGCCAGACTCAGCGCCAGCGCCTGCTATGGCCTTCCCCTGGTAGGTTGTACCTCCCCTCCCAAACAGCATCCCGGTATACTGGTTTTGAATGGGCAACGGCCACAGGGGATCCCTGCACTGTCTGCTTGTTCCCTTTCCTTCCCCTGACTGTAGCCCAGCTACTCTTGTCCTGAACATTGAGTGTGGCTACCGCCCTGTAACTCCTCTATCAACCTATCTCCCGGATGGTCTGAAGTTCATCCAGCTCCAGTTCCCTAATACATACACTAACAACACCGACAACTGGTCGACACTGCTTCAAGATGGCTGCTCACCACCTTCTTGTGGGCATGCTGAAATAGGTGGTGGCTAATTCTTCTTTTGGTTGATACCACGTGATACAACAGAAACAACGAAGGTCAGAGTAATCCATGCTGTCAATACAGGATTCTCTCTTCAAAGGTACACTAGTATTGGATTCTTTGATTATCCACAGTTGCTGAGAATATAATTTAGGTTTTCAATCTACCGTTTGACCCACCATCCACAGAATTTACAGTGCAGGAGGCCATTCGGCCCATCAAGTCTACACCGGCCCTTGAAAAGCACCCTACTTTATCCCACACTTCCACCCATCCCTGTAACCTAACCTAACCATTGGACACCATGGGGCAATTTAGCATGGCCAATCCACTTAACCCGCACGTCTTTGGACTGTGGGGGGAAATCGGAGCACCCGGAGGAAACCCACGCAGACACAGGGAGAATGTGCCGACTCCACACAGAGTGCTCCCAAGCTGGGATTCAAATAGTGTGCTAACCACTGTGCTGCCGCCCCCCACCTGCAAAAATACATTAATAAAAGAACTCAACAGCTTGAAACATAGAAAACTGTATTCAAGTTTATTTTTCACTTCGGAACTTCCGGTGGCTGTGATGAAGTAGGAAGCCACACATTTGGGAGCTCCCGTTTTAAACGGACTTTTCGGCTCTTTTTAGAGCCCAAAACTGAAATTTTTCGACGTCTCCCAGTGGGGGAAGGTGTGCTGAACGACTTTCCCCGCAGTCCATGACTCGAACTCGGAGTGGAAAGGGGGGAAAAGCAGCAGCAGCTCCCCAGATAAAACGGGGGAAGGGATCCAAGATGGCCACCGGCAGAGCTCCAGAGGAGTGGAAACAGTGGGCCCAGGAGCAACTAGCTGCTCTCCTGCGCTGCTTCACAGACTTCAAGGCTGAGGTACTGAGCTCTCTGCAGGAAACAAACAGAAGGCTGTCGGAGATTCAGACCACCCAGGGTGCTGCCATCAAGGAGTTGCAGACGCAGGCCACTGAACGAGAGGAGGAGGCCGTGGTCCTCGTGAGTAAGGTGGAGGGGCACGAGGCACTCCACAAGAAGTGGCAGGAACGCTTCGAGGAGCTTGATCACCGCATGAGGCGGAAAAACCTGCGGATCTTGGGCCTTGCGGAGGGGCTGGAGGGGTCGGACCTGACAACCTATGTGGCTATAATGCTGAACCCGCTAGTGGGGGCCGGGTCTTTCCATCTGCCCTTGGAGCTGGAGGGAGCACACAGAGTACTGGCCAGGAGGCCTAAGGACAATGAACCCCCGTGTGCGGTGCTGGTGAGGTTCCACCGGTTCAGTGATCGGGAGTGTGTGCTCCGCTGGGCCAAGAAGGTGAAGAGCAGCAAGTGGGAGAATGGGGTAGTACGGATCTACCAGGATTGGAGTGCGGAGGTGGCTAAGCGGCGGTCCGGATTTAAATCGGACGAAGGAGGTGCTTTACAGGCAAAAGATAAAGTTCGGAATGTTGCAGCCCGTGCGCCTGTGGGTAACTTATTCGGACCGGCATTATTATTTCGATTCCCCAGAGGAGGCGTGGGCCTTCGTGCGGACGGAGAAACTGGACTTGAACTAGGGGTTTGGGGTTGTGGGGTCGGTTGTAATATCTTAGCGCTGGATTCTGCTGTTGCTATGTTTTTTTTTGTACTTTTGAAGGGAGGGGGGGGGGGAAAAGGGGAATACCGGGTTGCTGCTGGTAGGGTCAGGAAGGAGCTGGTGGGGGCTGGGGGGACAGAGGAGAGGTGTTGTCGCTGTGGGGACTGGGTCGGGCAGGGGGTGCTGGCCTGGGGTGGGCAGTCGACGGGCTATGGCTAGTCAACGGGGGAGGGGGGGCGGGACGCCCTCTGATCCGGTTGGTCACCTGGCATGCGAGAGGGTTGAATGGGCCGGTGAAGCGGTCGACGGTAGTGGCTCACCTGAAGGGGCTAAAGGCAGATGTGGCAATGCTTCAGGAGACCCACCTGAAGGTGGCGGAACAGGTCCGCCTGAGGAAGGGATGGGTGGGGCAGGTTTTCCACTCTGGGTTGGATGTGAAGAACCGGGGAGTGGCGATTCTGGTGGGGAAAAATGTGTTGTTTGAGGCATCGGGGGTGGTGGCGGATAAGGGAGGTAGGTATGTTATGGTTAGGGGCAGGCTGCAAGGAGAGAAGGTGGTACTGGCTAGTGTGTATGCCCCAAATTGGGACGAGGCGGGCTTTATGAGGCGTATGTTGGGACGGGTCCCGGATCTGGAGGCGGGAGGTCTGATCATGGGGCGGGGGGGGGGGGGGGGGGAGGACGACTTTAATACGGTGTTGGATCCTTCACTGGATCGGTCCAGCTCTAGGACGGGTAGGAGGCCGGCGGCGGCCAAGGTACTGAGAGGGTTTATGGATCAGATGGGTGGGGTGGATCCATGGAGGTTTGTGAGGCTGAGAGCACGCGTGTACTCTTTCTTCTCCCACGTACACAGGGTCTACTCTCGGATAGATTTCTTCGTGGTGAGTAGGGGACTGATTCCGAGAGTGGAGGAGGCAGAGTATTCAGCCATTGTAATCTCCGACCACGCTCCGCATTGGATAGAGTTGGAGATGGGGGAGGTGCGGGACCAACGTCCGTTGTGGCGGTTGGATGTGGGGTTGTTGGCGGAGGAGGAGGTGTGTAGGAGAGTCCGGGCAAGTATTGAGGGGTACCTCGAGGTGAATGATACGGGGGAGGTTCAGGTGGGGATGGTCTGGGAAGCCCTGAAGGCAGTGATTCGTGGGGAGCCGATATCCATCCGGGCACACAGGGAGAGGAGCGAGAGGAGTGAGAGGGATAAACTGGTGGGAAAGATGCTTGAGGTGGACAGGAGGTATGCAGAGGCACCAGAGGAGGGATTGTTGGGGGAGAGGCGCAGCCTGCAGGCTGAATTTGATTTGTTGACCACTAGAAAGGCGGAGGCACAGTGGAAGAAGGCACAAGGTGCAGTGTACGAACATGGTGAAAAGGCGAGTAGGATGCTGGCTCATCAGCTCCGCAAGCGGGATGCAGCCAAGGAAATTGCTGGAATGAGAGACAAGAGTGGAAATGTGGTGCTGAAGGGGGTAGAGGTGAATGAGGTCTTCAAGGACTTTTACGGGGAACTGTACCGGTCGGAGCCAACGGGGGAGAGGAGGGGAATGGAGAGGTTCCTTGACGGGAGAAGGTGGAGGAGTTGGTTGCGCCGATTGAGCTGGAGGAGCTAGTTAAGGGGATCGGGCAGATGCAGTCGGGGAAGGCACCGGGGCCGGATGGGTTCCCAGTGGAATTTTATAAAAAGTTTGTGGACCTAGTGGGCCCCTTGCTGGTGCGGACACTCAATGAAGCGTGGGAAGGGGGGACTTTGCCCCCGACGATGTCGCGGGCGCTGATCTCGTTAATTTTAAAGAGGGACAAGGACCCCCAGCAGTGTGGTTCATACAGGCCCATATCTCTCCTCAACGTGGATGCTAAGGTGCTGGCAAAAATCCTGGCCACCAGGATAGAGGACTGTGTGCCAGGGGTTGTACACGAGGACCAGACAGGGTTTGTGAAGGGAAGGCAGCTGAACACGAATGTGCGGAGATTGTTGAATGTCATCATGATGCCGGCGATTGAGGGGGAGGCAGAGATAGTGGTGACACTGGATGCGGAGAAGGCCTTCGATAGAGTGGAGTGGGGGTACCTATGGGAGGTGTTGGGGAGGTTTGGATTTGGTGAAGGGTTCATTAGATGGGTAAGGCTGCTATATGAGGCCCCAGTGGCGTGCGTGGCCACGAATAGGAGGAGGTTGGAGTTCTTCCGGCTTTACCGAGGGACCAGGCAGTGTTGCCCCTGTCCCCCTTATTGTTTGCACTGGCAATCGAGCCGCTGGCGATGGCGTTGAGGGATTCAGAGAGGTGGAGAGGCTTGGTGCGAGGTGGAGAGGAACATAGGGTGTCGTTGTATGCCAATGACCTGTTACTGTATGTGGCGGACCCGGTGGGAGGGATGGAGTTGCTAGCTGAGTTTAGGACCTTTTCAGGTTATAAATTAAATTTAGGCACGAGCGAGGTGTTTGTGGTGCACCCTGGAGACCAGGAGGAAGGAATTGGTAGGCTCCCGCTTAGGCGGGCAGGGGAGAGCTTTAGGTACCAGGGGGTGCAGGTGGCTAGGGACTGGGGGACTCTTCACAAGCATAACTTCACCAGACTTGTAGATCAGATGGAGGAGGAGTTCAAGAGGTGGGACATCCTGCCATTATCGTTGGCGGGGAGGGTACAATCCGTCAAAATGACGGTGCTTCCGAGGTTCTTGTTCCTCTTTCAGTGCCTGCCCATCTTTATCCCCAGGGCCTTCTTTAGGAGAGTGACTAGCAGTATTTTGAGCTTTGTGTGGGCACATGGGACTCCGAGAGTGAAGAGGGTGTTCCTGGAGCGAGGGAGGGATAGAGACAGGCTGGCGCTGCCCAACCTTCTGGGGTACTATTGGGCAGCCAATGTGTCAATGGTGCATAAATGGGTGATGGAGGGGGGAGGGGCGGCGTGGAAAAGAATGGAGATGGCGTCATGTAGAGGTACGAGCCTGGGTGCCATGGTAACAGCACCGTTGCCGCTCTCCCCTAAGAGGTTTACCACGAGCCCGGTGGTGGCGGCGACCCTAAGAATCTGGGGACAGTGGAGATGGCATCGGGGGGAAACAGGGGGCTCGATGGAGGCTCCACTGGGTGGCAACCATCGGTTCATCCCGGGGAACAGGGATGGGGGATTTAGGGGGTGGCAAAGGGCGGGCATCAGCAAATTGAGGGACCTGTTTATTGGCGAGAGGTTTGCGGGCCTGGGGGAACTGGAAGATAAATTTGGCCTTCCCCAAGGGAACATGTTCAGATACTTGCAGGTAAAGGCGTTTGCTAGGCGACAGGTAGAGGGATTCCCTCTGCTGCCGTCGCAGGGGACAATGGACAGAGTGCTTTCGGGGGTGTGGGTCGGAGAGGGGAAGGTGTCCGACATCTATGTCCGACATCTATAAGGTAATGCAGGAGGTGGAGGAGTCGTCAGTGGAGGAGCTGAAGGCTAAATGGGAGGAGGAACTTGGGGAGCAGATAGAGGACGGGACTTGGGCGGATGCCTTGGAGAGAGTCAACTCTTCCTCCTCATGTGCGAGGCTTAGTCTCATCCAGTTTAAGGTGCTGCACCGGGCCCACATGTCCGGGACACCTCTTTGGGGGTGAGGACAGGTGCACCAGATGTTCGGAGAGTCCAGCGAACCACGCCCATATGTTCTGGGCATGCCCAGCACTGGAAGAATTCTGGAAGGGGGTGGCGGGGACGGTGTCGAGGGTGGTTGGATCCAGGGTCAAACCAGGGTGGGGACTCGCGATTTTTGGAGTTGCGGTAGAGCCGGGAGTGCAGGAGGCGAAAGAGGCCGGTGTCCTGGCCTTTGCGTCCCTCGTAGCCCGACGAAGGATTCTGCTACAGTGGAAGGATGCAAGGCCCCCAAGTGTGGAGACCTGGATCAGTGACATGGCGGGATTTATAAAATTGGAAAGGGTCAAATTTGCCCTGAGGGGATCAATACAAGGGTTCTATAAACGATGGCAGCCTTTTCTGGACTTCCTGGCTCAAAGATAGGTAACTTGGTCAATAGCAGCAGCAACCCGGGGGCGGGGGGGGTGTTCCTTATTGTAGTGTCTATTCTGTAACTTTATATTGTGTTAATTTGCGTTGTTGTTAAAATGCTGTGTTGTTCATGGAGGTGGGGCGAATGTTTATGATTGTTAATATTATTGTTATTTTTGGTATTTTACTATGGTGCGTTATTGTTGTACAAATTCAAAATTTTTCAATAGAAATTATTTCAAAAAGAAAAGTTTATTTTTCACTTCAATCATGACACGGTCATAGTTTCCATCAATTAGATATTCACCATGACTTGAAACAGAATGCTATAGCTTTTATTACATCGCTCTGAATCCTAAAACAAAACAAAAAATCCAAATTATATCCACTTTATTCTCTTGATTTTTATTGATCCCATGCGAGAGAAACTTGGAATCATTATATACAATTAGAATCAATTAAGCAGTTGTTACAGAAACATGAACAAAACCAAGATGATAAAATGCATAAACACAACATGCACACATACAACTGCAGAATTTCAACCCTTATCTAGCTCCTCTCGCATTCAGCAGCTTACATACACAATTATATGACAATAAAATCCCTTGAGCCAATATCTATTTTCTACTTCCAGATAATTTATTTTACATTTTGCCTTAAATCCGTAAAGTTTGAGCTTAATGATGTCACAAGGCTACACTGTTGCATCCATATCTAACCGGCTTTTATGTGACACATTTGAACTGTTACAATTTCACAACGAAAAGGATGGAAACTAACCCAATGACGCAACGGGAAAACACAAACAAGTTGATCCAGACACCCCAAACTTTCAGCACCCAAGGCTCAGGTGACATTTACAACTCAAGTTAATCAACTCAAACAGATCTATAGGAGGATCTTAAAATTCCTATAAAAAATTTTCCATACTGCTATGTATGTTGTATGGATCTGAAGCACTTTGATCAGCCAGTTCTGCAGCACTGGCAAGCTTATTTTAAAAAAAAAATCGGCAATCTTAGTCAGCCCTGCAGGCCAAATCAACTTTTTTTCCCCCATCCTCCTTTACAATTTTTTGCTGAGCCTTCAGCCACCTGAGCTTCTGAATTCACAGAATTTATTTTGTCTTGCTAACACACTGTCCTCCACCACCTAAAAATGTTTGTTATTTGATCCCAACCATTTTAGAGTACTTTGGGTAGAGATTATTATTAATAATCATTCAAATGAGGAGACTTTGACACAATTCAAAGTAAACAGGAATTAGATAAACAACCATCGATTTTCAGCACCTTAATGGGTGTATTCAAGCTGAAAACCTAGTTTAGATTAAAATCCAAAATGTCTACATGCTGACCCACAAGTTAGTCTCTTGTGAAGAAAACAAAAAGCTTGCTACCAAAATGACAGAAAAAGTCAAATGTCCATCTATATTATCTATATCTATGCCTAATATTCAAACTATTTTAAGGTTCTTTAAAATCACAAATGGAACTCCTTTTTAACAAATTACGGTCATTAATGCTCACTTTTTTAATTGACGGTTTTATTGTTTTTTTCCCCAATTGGAAACCTATACTAAATTTGGTAAGAGAAATTTTATCTGTGCTCAACAATTTTGGGCAGTCAAAGCTGTGAGCATTTTCTTCCTCCATTGTGTCACTGATGCCTTTCTGTAGTTAAATTACAAGGCAGTATCACTAATGATTTCAGTGCTAAAACAGGAAGTTATTTCATATTGATCATTCCAGAATTGCAAACTCCAATACCAGAAGCTGCAAGGCTGACAGCAAGTGTCTTCAATACAATTTGTTCGATCTTTTTACGCAGAGCTTTTAATGTCCATCACCCCAATGTGAAAATGTCCCCATGCTATGCATCAGTCACAGATGGAACAGGCAAGCAGCATGATCCCAGTTCTTTATCCATATCACGCCTAACGGTGACTCTAAATGAATCACTATATAATTCACTTCCACTGACAATGTTAGTCCACTTTGCATCCTTCGCCCAAACATACCAATTTAGAGCGGCCACTCATCATGAGGCAGAGAATTACAAGACTTGAAATCCATTCAACATATTGTGTTACGAATTGGTCACTGCAATTACTTGTCAATTTGCTGGCTTCTTTTTATACACAACTTGTACAAATAGCAGTGTCAGGCAACCCATTATAGGAATGATAGGAAAACAATGAAAATGATTATGAAAAGAATTTGATGATCAGCCTTGCATGCTTTAGAAAGATGATGCCAGTGAAAAGCTGCAGTTATGAAAAAGAACTCGCAACAATTAACACTCTTAAGAAACAAATGATTAAGGGGACCATAACAAGGGGTTTGCATAATTATGAAGGTTTTGAATAGGGGAACAGTGGTAGATGGCTTCTGCTGGAGCATCAATCAGAAACACATTCAAAACTGATGACAATCATTCATAAAATTCATGGAATGGTTACAGCATGGAAGGAGACCATTCAACCCGTCATGTCCATGGTAACTCTCTGCAAGAGCAACTTCCATTCCCCTGTCCTTTTCCCCCCAAGCCCTGAAAATATACTCTCTTCTGATAATGACCAAATTCCCTTTTAAAGCCACAATTGGATCTTCTTCCACCACACAGTGTATTCCACATCCTGCACAAAAAAGATTTTCCTCATGTTACCTTTGGATCTTTTGCCAATCACCTTAAATTAGTTTCCTTTGGTTCTTGGCCCTTCCATCAATGGGAATAGTTTCTCCTGATCTATTCTGTCCTGACTCCTTATGATTGAGCACATTTATAAAATCTCCTCTCTATCTTCTTCGCCAAGGAGAACAAACCCAGCTTCTCATCGACATAACAGCAGCATGGTAGCATAGTGGTTAGCATAAATGCTTCACAGCTCCAGGGTCCCAGGTTCAATTCCCGGCTTGGCTCACTGTCTGTGTGGAGTCTCCACATCCTCCCCGCGTGTGCGTGGGTTTCCTCCAGGTGCTCCGGTTTCCTCCCACAGTCCAAAGATGTGCAGGTTAGGTGGATTGGCCATGATAAATTGCCCTTAGGGTCCAAATTGCCCTTAGTGTTAGGTGGGGTTACTGGGTTGTAGGGATAGGGTGGAGGTAGGGTGCTCTTTCCAAGAGCCGGTGCAGACTCAATGGGCCGAATGGCCTTCTTCTGCACTGTAAATTCTATGAAATCTATGAAATAACTGAGGTCTCATCCATGGAACCATTCTTTTAAATGTTTATTGCACCCTGTCTAAACCCCGACTGACCTCAGACCAGGAGGGGGTTGCACGTGTCCCAGGCAGGGGACTGGGAGATGTCCTTCAGGGACTGAGACAGGGCTCCATTAAGTTAAATGTAAAAAAACAGGCTCCAAAAAGGAAAAAGGCTGCAGAGGGCAGACTTTAAGTGAAGATGAAAGCTGAAGGTTGGTGACTTAATGCTGTTGGAGCAAAGGTACCCCTGCAGAGCAGGGGTGTTTTCTTGACGCAGCTAAATCATCGGACGTTGTGCTGTTGTGAGTTGTTGCTCAAGTGCATTATCAGGAATCCAGGGGATTGGAATCTCAGGAGACGACACTGAAACCCTGCGACGTGGGCCATCGCTGATGCTGCCCAAGTTTGCCAATTGAAGAGAGCCCAGGAGAAGCCGTGAAGATCCAAGGAAGCAGTCAAAAGGTTGGTGACTCCACATTGCAGGCCATCGCAGTGAAGGTTCCCCTTTGGAGCAGCGGTGTTCGGTTCCGCGCACCAAAGGTAAAATTGCACTCGAGTGCAGACTCAAAATTCCAGAGGAACAAAATCTTGATAAACAAGAATTAAACCTTACGAGGTGGGCATTTGTTGATGGCGCCCAGTTGGAGCAACTATCAAAGAGAATTTCTAGGTTAAATCTTTGAAAGTGGAGATTGGAATACCTCATAAACTGGGGGACAGAGTTTCAATAAGATAGCTGACTCTGTGTCACTGACGTTGGCCTGTTATGTCACATGTACCTCATATTCATCCAGTATGATATACAGTTAAAGATGGGTATTATAAATTGTTTCATCTCTCTGACCATATGTTTGTATTTTTGTTTGTTCAAAACATGGAGAATCTTCTAGTTTTATTCACCGAACAAGTGTCTTAAATCTCAAACTTTGTCCACTTTAAACATTATGTTATTGGCCCCTAACTAGAACTTACAAAAAACGTGCCGGTCTGGTCAAGGATCAAAACTTTTTTTTTTTTTAAACTGCTTTCTCAATCTACCCTGCCACTTTGAATGATTTGTACACATTCACTGCCCCTCTGCTTCTGCACCACTTTTAGAATTTTATATCTGATCTATTTTATATTGCCGCTTCTCATTTTTCCTACTAAAATCAATCACTTCACACTTTGAAATTAAATTTCACCATGAACCTGTCCACCCATTCATTCCACCAGCCTATGGCCTCTTAAAGTCTATTACTATCTTTTTCTGAAAATTTTTAAAAATGCTTTGCAGAGGGTTGTTAAAATATGAATATTTACGTTGTTTGTCGATTAAAGCAAGAATTACAATAAAATTCGGAAGGAAATTGGATAAATTTGAGACGGTTTACAAAGGATTTGGGAAAACAATGTGCATATCAAATTAGATACAGGACAACATCAACCGTTCTTTACCAAGAAAAATGTCCAACTTGCTGTCTAAATGAGGCTTGCTGCCTGCCATGTGAATTTTTCCATCTTCCTAAAAAAATAATTCTTGTATTGCATATGGAATTTTTGCATTTTTATTCAGAACAAAGGACATTTGTTAAAGGAAGAATGGAGACAGGAAACAGGTTGTCAAGGGACAAGCATCTGAACAGGAGTTGGGAATGCAAGAGTGGGGCAGTGGCTGAGCAGGAACCAGCTAATATTACAAAATGAGTTTGCAAAATCTTTCAGCTCCTCAGCATATCTTCACGAGGTCCATCTAAAGTTCGATTGGGGCATAAAATTTTGTTGTAGTTCCAGCGCACAACGGAGTCTGGCCAGGAGGAGTCTGCAGATAAGTGGCCTGCACCACCACAATAAGGTAAATCTGAGCAACATCATATTAAACAGAGCTTGCGATTTCTGGATGCATTATCACTAGTTTAGATGCGAGGCTGCAGAGATTATTTCAATAGGCGTGAATAAGAACTTGAAATTAAACTATTAAAAAAGGTCAAATTAATTTAGTCACAGGTTGCAATTATGGGCAAGTTGTGATCAGCATGCTCTGCAGCTCCATCTGCTGGTACAGCTGAACCTGATGTTGATAACTCATTCACGGCCTGCGCCATAAAGAATGTTTGTATATTATGGAGAGAGATTAGAAATTTAACATTCTGACACCCAATATAAAAATCTTGTCTGGCTTCTCTTTTCATTCTTTGTGCTCTTTAATTGATGATCTTTCATGCCTGACTCAATCATACCGTAAAAATTATTGCACACCACATAGGAACAGTCCAAGTGTTTGTCAAAAAATAAGGGGGGGGGAATAAATAATCTGGAAATAGGGGACAAATGCACTTAGCACAAGAAATAAAAAAGTGAGTTAGATGCCCAAATTTAGTTTGAGTGGCACGATTAAACGAGCCATCACAAAGGCCTAACTACACTGAACATGACTGGCAACTAATATTCTGGGCTGTTGGATCTTTGGAAAGGACAGGGAAATTAGGAAGAGGTGTGTGTCATCATTGAAAGACAGGATTACAGCAGTGGATGATAGAGCTTTCAATGAAGGGATCAGGGAAGTGGAAACAATGTGTGTAAAAGTAACAAGCTGCAAAGGATGCAAGGCTCTGATAAGAGTTACCTCCTAGCCTGTTGAGTGACACAGTGGGTCAAGAGGAATATGTACCAGTACAAAAACCAGCGAAGCACTTTGCAATAAAACATGTTGGGAAATAGGCCATACTGGGTTTTATGATGGATAATAAACAATTTAACAGAATAGTGACCATAATATGTTTGAACTTGATATCAAGTTTAGCAAGAGAAAGGGGAGGAGTTAGGGGTTTAATTTTAGATATGAAAAGTTTTGAAGAATGAAAAATAAATTTACCACAGTAAATTGGACTAATGTTTAGGGTTAAGGTAAGCCAACGACCAAAATCAGAAACGTATTCAAAATATATAGGTATGATAGCAAACCCATTGCACATCACCGAACAGCAATAACTTCACTTGTGCGATTAAGAAATTTTTTACACCAGTCATAGTTTCAAACTAAAAAAAAAGGCTTACACAAATGCAAGAAGAAAGTGAAAACAAATTCAGTGGACCAGGCTGGGAGGGATATAATATGAGTAACAGGAGCAACACGGTTCCTTCAGTTTGCTCCACCATTCGGTAAGATTGTAACTCCTTCCTGCATTATCCCTTTCATATTCTGTGTCCGAACATCTGTTGAGCTCAGACTTGAATGCACTCAGCTACTTAGCATCTACATACAGCTCTCTGCAGCAGAGAATTCCAAAGGTTTACATAAATGATTTAGATATGAATGTAGGGGGGGTTGATCAGTAAATTTGCTAATGATACAGAAATTGGTGAGGTGGTAAATAGTGAAGAGGACAGCATTCAACTACAGGAAGATATAGATGGACTGGTCAGATGACCTGATCAGTGGCTAGTGGAATTTAATCCAGATAAGTGAGAGGTGATGCACTTGGGCAGGACAAACAAAGCAAGGAAATACACGATAAACGGCAGGATCCTGGAAAGCACCGAGGATCAAAGGGACCTTCGTGTGCAAGTACACAGGTCCCTTAAGGTAGCAGAGCAGGTGGATAGTGGTTAAGAAGGCATAGGTATACTTGCCTTTATTAGCCGAGATAGAGTTTAAGATATGGAGATGTCGGCGGTATTGGACTGGGGTGGACACAGTAAGGCATCTTACAACACCAGGTTAAAGTCCAGCAGGTTTATTTGGAATCACTAGCTCTCGGAATGTAGCTCCTTCATCAGGTGGAAGGAGCTCTGCTCCGAAAGATAGTGATTACAAATAAACCTGTTGGACTTTAACCTGGTGTTGTCAGACTTCTTATTGAGTTTAATGGCAGGGCGGTTATGCTGGAACTGTATAAAATGTTGGTTCGGTTGCAACTGGAGTAGTGTGCGCAGTTCTGGAATGCACATTACAGGATCGATGCGATAGCACTGGAAAGGGTGTAGAGGAGATTTACCAGGATGTTGCTTGGACTGAAGAATTTTAGTTATGAAGAGAGATTGGATAGCACGGGGGCAGCACGGTAGAATAATGGTTAGCACAAGTTGCTTCACAGCTCCAGGGTCCCAGGTTCGATTCCTGGCTTGGGTCGCTGTCCGTCTCCGCTGTCGCTGAACGTGCGGAGTCTGCACGTTCTCCCAGTGTCTGCATGGGTTTCCTCCGGATCCTCCCACAATCCAAAGATGTGCTGGTTAGGTGGATTGGCCATGCTAAATTGCCTTTAGTGTCCAAAAAAAGGTTAAGTGGTGGTTAATGGGTTACAGGGATAGGGTAGAGACGTGGACTTGAGCGGGGTGCTCTTTGTAAGGGCCGGTGCAGACCCGATGGGCCGAATGGCCTCCTTCTACACTGTAAATTCTATGATAGACTTGGATTGTATTCATTGGAGCAGAGGAGGCTAACGGGGGACTTGATTGAGATGTATAAAATTATGAGGGGCATAGATAGACAGGAAGAAACTTTTCCCCTTGGTGGACGGGTTCAATAACCAGGGCCATAGATTTACCACAAGGGGCAGGAGGTTTAGAGGGGATGTGAGGAAAATCTTTTTTATCCAGACAGTGATGGGAGTGTGAATTCACTGCTTGAAAGGGTGGTGGAGGCAGAGACCCTCATAACATTTAAGTAGTTAGATGTGCACTTGCCACCCCAGGACATACAAGGCTTTGAGCCAAGTGTTGGACAATGGGATTAGAATGGTTAGGTGGTTGTTTTTGACTGGCACAGACACGATGGGCCAAAGGGCCTTTTCTGTCCTGTATGATTCTATGACTCGATGGCTCTAAACTTCTCACCTTCGTTTCAAATGACTGACCCGTTATTCTGAGACTCTGATCCCTAGTTCTAGACTCACCAGCCTATAAAAAAAAATATAAAATACTTATATAATGTAAAAGAAAACAAAGGAATGTAACTGACATTCACATTGTCCATTTGAAAAAAGGTACATAACAAGAACAATATCAATAAAAGCATTTCATATTTTTGATACCAAGAAACAGGAGGAGACAGAGGCAGATGACCAAAAGGAGGAGGTTTTAGAGGAGCATCTTAAATAGTGAGCGCTTTAGGCTTAGGCAGCTGAAAGAATGGCTGCCAATTGAGAAGCAATCAAAATAAGAGTTGTGTAAGAGGTCAGAATTGGAGGTCACCAGAGATCTAAAAGGCTTGTACATGCTGGGGGTAATTTGGAAAGTGAGGGGAAAGTTCAAAGAAGCCTTCACAGGGTCAAACACCTAGTCTTTCTCAGGTTAAGGAACAGTAGAAAGAAAACAGTTTGTGTCACAGATCAAAGACATAGCACGTTTTTACTTGGAGAATTTTTTTGTTTATCCAATATTGAAGCAGAGACAAATCAGGGCAGTGGATGGATCCAAGGAAATGTTGGTAAGATAGAATTTCACTGGGAATGCGATGTGTTTACAATAGTGCTTTCTCATCCACATGCTATCACAAAATAATCAGTGAAAAGTGCAATAATTAAGGCATTTTCAATAAACTAACCTCTAGCAAAAGTCTTTTTAAATATGTTGAATGGTAAACACAGATGCAGGCAAGATTAATGACATTAAAGAAATGGCAGACTTGTTAAATTAACACTTTGCCTTAATTTTCATAGTGGAGAAAGGGCACAAAAATAATTCAAAGGAAGGTGAATAGTTATTTTAATAAAAGTGAAGAATGGTAGGAAAAAATAACAGAGCTTACAGCAGACAATTTTTCAGGTACTGAGGACTTCCAACCAAGGGTATTAAAGGAAACAGGTGATAAAATTGCTGATAATTTTCCAAACTGCTATACATACGGCCTTTAGATTATTGCATCACTGTTGAAAAAAAGACAGAGGGTGGGAGATATGAAGAAACTACAAAACCATCAGTTTAACATGATTTGAGAAAGCTGCAGAAATCCACCAAAAGAAATCCACCAAATCCACCTCCCCTCCCCAACCCATTTCAGACAACACCGTAACCTGTAGTCCCCTTAGTGGGAGGCGAGGAAAGCTCGGGACCTGTCTCCGGACAAAATCCCATACATGCAGGTGCCGGAACCCATTCCGACCCGGTAATTCAAACTCCTCCTCTAGCTCCTTCAGGCTCGGGAAACCCTCCTCAACGAAAAGGTCCCAAATATCTCAATCCCTGCCCGCTGCCACCTTCTGAAGCCCCTGTTCAGCCCCCCCCCCCCCCCCCCCCCCCCGCCCCCAGAAGTGAACCGGTGGTTCTCACAGATCGGTGATCACACTGACACCCCCTCCAGTCTCATGTGCAACCTCCATTGCCCCACACTCTCAGGGCTGCCACTTCCACTGGGCTTCTGGAGTACCCCGCCGGAGAGAATGGCAGAGGTGCCGTTAACAGAGCCTTCAAACTCGTGCCTTTGCAAGATGCCGCCTCCACTTGCTCCCACACCAACCCGTCCCCCACCACCCATTTACTTACCATCGATATATTGCCCGCCCAGTAGTAATTATTAAAGTTCGAGGGCAGCACGATGACGCAGTGGCTTAGCCCTGCTGCCTCATGGCACCGAGGTCCCAGGTTCGATCCTGGCTCTGGGTCACTGTCCATGTGGAGTTTGCACATTCTCCCCGTGTTTGCGTGGGTTTCACCCCCACAGCCCAAAGATGTGAAAGTTAGGTGGATTGGCCATGCTAAATTGCCCCTTAATTGGAAAAAATTAATTGGGTACTCTAAATTTTTTTTAATTATTAAAGTTCGGAAGGGCCCAGTTCAAGAAGGACCTTCTTCATCCTCGGGGCTCTACTGTCCCATATAAAACCCGAGATCGTCGCATTCAACTTCCTAAAAAATGCCTTGGGGATGAAGATTGGAAGACACTGAAACACGAATAGCAGTCTTGGGAGGACTGTCATTTTCAGTCTGTACCCTCCCCGCCAGTGACAGCAGGGAGGAGCTGATTTGAAGAGGTGGGATGCCCTTCCTTTGGAAGGGAGGGGGGGTTGTTCTAGTGTCTCCCAGTCTTTCTTTCCAAGGCGTTTTTTGGTAGGGTCAATAAGTTAACGTCTTCTTTTGTTTGGGCGGGTAAGAACCCCTGGGTTCGTAGGGCATTTTTGCAAAGCAATAGACTGTCGGGGGGGTTGGCACTACCTAATCTGATGTGTTATTACTCAGCGACAAATACTGATAAGGTGCAGGGTGCCTTTAAGGATCCAAACTCTATATGGGGGCAGATGGAGAGGGCTCCTTGTGTAGGATCAAATCTTGTTACCACTCCTTTCCAGTTCTCTCCAGTAAGATTATTGTTGAGCCCAGTGGCAATAGCCTCTGAGAAATTGGAATCAATTCAAGCAGCATTTTAAATTAAGCTCCATGTCATTGTTGGCGCGATTTGCAGGAACCAGGGGTCTGTGCCATCTGGCATGGGAGACGCAGGGATTGGAGAAGTTTAGGGATATGTTTTTTAAGGTAGGTTTGCTGGGCCAGAAGAGATTTTAAAGAAGTTCCAGCTACCGAGAGGAAATGTATTTAGACACTTGTAGGTGTGAGATTTTGTACGCAAGGAGCTTCCTTCGCTTCTCCTTTGCTTATGGACGAGCTGGGGAGTGTGGAATCACAAGACATTTATGGGCAGGTGTTGGCGACGTTGCTGGCTTCATTGGAAGAAGTACCGGAAGCGGAATGATGAATTGGGTTTGGTCGGGTGGGATGGAATGAGGCTCTTCATAAGGTCAACTTCACGTCATCTGCAAGGTTAAGTTTGACACAGTTCAAGGTAGTGCATAGGGTACATTTGATCAGGGCGCAAATGAGTGGGTTCTTCTCAGGGGTGGAGGATAGGTGCGAATGGCCTTCTAGGGGGCCAGTGAACCACACACACATGTTTTAGTCCTGCCCCAAGCTTGCTGAGTTTTAGGTCTCCTTTTTTGAAACAATGTCAGGGGTTCTGGGCATCTGATGGAGCCATGCCCAATAGTGGCCATTTTTGGAGTGTGAGACTTGTTGGTGCTGCAGGAAGGGAAGAACGCAATGTCTTGGCCTTCGCCTCTCCAACAGCCTGGAGGCGAGTCTTGTTCAGGTGGAGGACTCCTGCGCAACTAAGGCTTCAGCTTGGCTGTGGAGACCTGGTGGAATGTCTGCACCTTTTTCAAGGAGCTGTTTTGGAGAGGGAAGGGGGGGGGGGGGTGATTGGTTAGTCTTGCAGAGACTTTTTTGTGTGAGGAAGGGAGGAAGGGGGAAAGAGAAAAAGGGAGGACTCAGCGGTTTGGTACGAAACTGGGTTAGGATGGGTGGTGTTGCATTGGCGATATTTCTGTAATAATGAGAAGTTTGTTTGAATATTTTGTTTGTTATAAAAGAAAATTCTTGAATAAAAAATACTTTAAAAAATCACAATGGTGGTTCAATAAATATCGTGTTTGTTTCATTAGGCAAATCAGCAGGTCCTTTATATTCCTGGAAAAACACACACGCATGCATAAAAGCATAGTCCTTTCCAGGATTACTGCACTGATCTTAGTCAACTCCAGACATTGCAATTCAACTTAATGGTGCAGTCTGTTGAACTGAGGTAAAGCAGAAGACGGATAGAGAAAACATTTAAAAATTAATTCCATCATCCATCTCCCACCCACAATACTAAGCTCCAACCTAACAGTCCAACTAAAAACAGATGAAGATAAACGTGCAATTGGCACATTTAACAATCAGCTGCTGGCAAAATTCTATTCCAAACCAAAAATAATTCAACTGCTCTTGGATGCTGGACACACAAACTATTTAATTCACAAATGTTCCATTATGGACTGCAGCAGAATGTAGCCATCAGTTATAAGTTCGGCCAATTTGAATTCCATGGCTAGCTATCCTAATGGATAATTTGGAAGGCGGTAGATTTAGAATGGAGATGAGGAGGACCGACTTCTCGCAGAGGGTCGTGAATTTGTGGAACTCATTGCCCAACAGTGTGGTAGAATCGGAATCATTAACTGGTTTCAAGAAGGAGATAGATATATTTCTGATTTAAATAATGGGTTAAAGGGATATGGAGAACAGGTGGAGAGATGGATTTGAGATCAGGAAGAGATCAGCCATGTCCTGATTGAATGGCGGAGCAAGCTCAAAGGGCTGAGTTCTCTCAATTCCCATGTTCCTACAGTTTGTTCTCAAGGTAAGAGATATATACTCGTGCAGGATGGAAAGACCTTCAGAGGCAAAAATCAGAACACAAGAAATGTAATTTTGTGTTGATGTTCAATGCTGACAGCAAATACAAGTGCTGCATTCACCAGCATGAGCACCCCTCTCTCTCATCAACATGAAAAGGAACTTTACTACTCGCAGTCCCCTTCAGAAATGAGACATGAAATCCTGATCTTGTTCATTCTTTCGTATTTCTGAGGGGAAAAAAAAAAAAGAGTATTTGAGGACCAGGACCTCAAGTCTGAGACCAAGGTCATGGTTTACTGGCAGTGATTCCTGTGCCGCTATATGCTTCAATCAACAGCAGTACTACCTGTGGTGCCTTGGAAAGTTCTTCCGAATCCAGTGGAAAGAAAGATGGTCCAACTGCGGTGTTCTCTCCCAAGTCAACTTTCCCAGCATCAAGGTAGTCATCACTCAAAACCAGTGTTATGGGCCAGGGTTTAGAGAACCCCAAAGTGTTTCATGGAGTTCACCTGAGCCACAACTTTTAATAGATTGGGGAGCACACAGGCCTACTTTACACATGTTATGCAAACAGAGAGCTAAAGTACTTTTAAAGTAAAACAATGTTTATTTATGAAACCAGTTAACACTTTATATACACGCAGTAAACATCTTAACAACTATCAAACCAATCATCCCCACAGATACAATATTCTATCACATCCATAAGACAAAATACCCTTTTTAACACAGAGATCAGGTTTAAATTCTCTACTGACAGCAGCTATCTCTTTGAAATCATCCAAATGATCTGGAGACAGTCTTTAGATTGCAGAGAGATCCTTATACAGCTGCTTGCTTTTCCTGCAGCTATCCAGCTCTCAAATCGAAACTAAAAACACCCTGTAGCTGCCTGCTCAAAAGCGAAAGTGAAAGACAGACAGCCCAGCTCCACTCACACTCCGATATCATTGCAGCTATTCGATAAACACCCATCTCTTAAAGGTACACCCACTACACCTATTTAATAAACACCCAGTTCTTAAAGGTTCTCTCACATGACACCAGTTCCACTGAACTGGACATGCCATTAATATGGCATCAAAGGGCCTCACGGTAGCATGGTGGTTAACATCAATGCTTCACAGCTCCAGGGTCCCAGGTTCGATTCCCGGCTGGGTCACTGTCTGTGTGGAGTCTGCACGTCCTCCCCGTGTGTGCGTGGGTTTCCTCCGGGTGCTCCGGTTTCCTCCCACAGTCCAAAGATGTGCGGGTTAGGTGGATTGGCCATGCTAAATTGCCCGTAGTGTAAGGTTAATGGGGGGATTGTTGGGTTACGGGTATGTGGGGTTAAGTAGGGTGATCATTGCTCGGCACAACATCGAGGGCCGAAGGGCCTGTTCTGTGCTGTACTGTTCTATGATTCTATGCCCAACACCAGACTCCCAGAACAACAAGTTCAAAAGCAATTCCTGATTTGACATCACAGATTTAACTGTACACACAATGTAAATGCATCGAATGCACAAGGACCCCCTACAGTGTGGATCATATAGACCGATCTCGTTGTTAAATGTGGATGCCAAGCTGTTGGCGAAGATCTTGGCCACAAGGATAGAGGACTGTGTGCCGGGGGTCATTCATGAGGACCAGACAGTGTTTGTGAAGGGAAGGCAGCTGAACATCAATATACGTAGGCTTCTGAATGTTATAATGATGCCAGCGGTAGAAGGGGAGGCGGAGATAGTGGTAGCATTAGACGCGGAGAAGGCCTTTGATAGGGTTGAGTGGGGGTACTTGTGGGAGGTGCTGGAAAGGTTTGGGTTCGGGGAGGGGTTTGTCAGTTGGGTGAGGCTGCTATATGAGGCCCCGATGGCGAGCGTAGCTACAAATAGAAGGAGATCGGAGTACTTTTCGGTTGTACCTGGGGACGAGGCTGGGGTGTCCCCTGTCCCCTTTGCTCTTTGCGTTGGCAATTGCGCCCCTGGCCATGGCGTTGAGGGAGTTGAGGAATTGGAGGGGTCTGGTGCGGGGTGGGGAGGAGCACTGAGTGTCATTATACGCAGATGACTTGTTGCTTTATGTGGCGGACCCAGTGGGGGGAATGCCGGAGGTGATGCAGATTCTTAGGGAATTTGGGGGCTTTTCTGAGTACAAGCTCAACTTGGGTAAGAGTGAGCTGTTCGTTGTGCACCCGGGGGATCAAGAGGAGGGGATTGGTAGGCTCCCGCAGAAAAGGGCAGGGAGGAGCTTTCGGTACCTGGGAGTCCAGGTGGCTAGGAGCTGGGGGGCCCTTCACAAGCTTAACCTCACTAGGCTGGTGGAGCAAATGGAGGAGTTCAAAAGATGGGACATGTTGCCGCTGTCGCTGGCGGGCAGGGTGCAGTCCGTCAAGATGACGGTGCTCCCAAAGTTTTTGTTCCTGTTCCAGTGCCTCCCCATCCTTATCCCGAAGGCCTTTTTTAGAAGGGACAACAGGAGTATTACGGGATTTGTATGGGCGCATGGGACTCCGAGGGTGAGAAGGGTGTTTTTGGAGCTGGGCAGGGATGGGGGGGGGGGTGCGCTGGCATTGCCCAACCTCTATGTACTACTGGGCTGCCAACGCAGCGATGGCGCCCAAGTGGGTAATGGACGGAGCAGGGGCAGCATGGAAGAGGATGGAGATGGCGTCCTGCGTGGACACGAGCCTGGAGGTGCTGGTAACGGCGCCGTTGCCGCTCCCTCCAACGAGGTATTCCATGAGCCCGGTGGTGGCGGCTACCCTCAAAATTTGGGGGCAATGGAGACGGCATAGGGGGGAGGTGGGGGCTCGATGGAGTCCCCGATATGGGGGAACCACCGGTTTGTTCCAGGGAGCATCGATGGTGGGTTTCTGGGCTGGCACAGGGTAGGTATTATTAAGAGGACCCGTTTGTGGATGGGAGGTTCGTGAGCCTGGGTGAGTTAGAGGGAATTCTTTAGGCGGTGGCATCCTTTCCTGGACTCCCTGGCATGGGTGTTACTTTGGGGGGGGGGGGGGGGGGGGGGGGGTGGTTTTGGGGTTTAGTGTGTTTTTCTTTTTGATGTTGTTAATATTGTTTTCTTGTTATTTTCTGTTTTGGATATGTTTTTGAAAATCTCAACAAAATTTATTTTGACAAAAAAGTAAATGCATCGAATGCCTTTGCATTAAGTGATAATGCCTCTGATTTGTGAGTTTCCTTCGGGTGCTCCAGTTTCCTCCCACAGTCCAAAGGTGTGCAGGTTAGGTGGATTGGCCATGCTAAAATTGCCCCTTAAATGTCCAAATAGTTCAGTGGCATTGCAGAAAAGGGGCGGAGACGTGGGCCTAGGTAGGGTGCTCTTTGAGGGTTGGTACAGACTCAATGAGCCGAATGGCCTCCTTCTGCGCTGTAGGGATTCGATAATTCTCCTCATTCCTTTCCCCTGTCCAAAGGTTTACGTTTAAAAAGCTCTGAAAACCTGATTTCATCTCTGAAATCTTGGAATGCAGTTTGATTTACCTTATTTATTATGGACTGAATAATGGGTTGGACCCACTGGGCTCACTTAGAGATCTCATTGGCAACATATTTACTTCCACTTCTAGTGACTGTTTTCTGCTGCTTTCTATTGCTCTTTTGTCAAGTTTTCAATTTGAACAATTCAACAAACCTCATCCGCCTTTGTTTCTTCATGCTGTAATGTTCTTTGCTTTGTCAGTTTATCACCAATTTCTGATGATGTGCCTGGAATACCAGCTTCTGCTTTGGATGTGTAATTGAATTTAATCTTTTAATAGACTGGATGGCTGCATGAAATTTATTCCCACTTTAACTGAACTAATCATTACACTTAACTATGCCAACCTTTGCCTGAACTAATCATTACACTTAACTATGCCAACCTTTGCCTCAGTGTTAATCACCCTAATAGTTTCTAAACCCCAAATGCCCATTCTCGTCACCAAAGACTCATGGTCCCGTCTCTTCAAGGCTCATTCGTCCTTCACCTCAACCTTTTGAAAAGTTGGCTGTTAGTACTCTGTTCAATTGTTGTGTGCCACACACACATACATTACTCTTATTCTTGATAGCTTTCACTGCCTCCTTATTCACCAGTCTAACCGTTTTAAAGGTTTCAGTCTCAAATTATCCATGCTCTCTCCTGCACGCTCTGATTTTCTCAACTCAATTAGCTGTAACCTACATTTGCAACCCTCTCTTGTTTGGAACTCTCTCTTTGGAACTCTCTCTTAGCAGACTTCTTCACCTTCATGGTACTTTCCATCTCCTTCAAAACACTCCTCAAACTCAGATTTTCCATTTGGTCACCTTCCAGAACTTTGTACCATGCATCTCCCTTGAGCTGCTTTATTATATGAAAGGTACAACATAAATATGCTGTTAAATTCTCCTACTTTAAAAATGTTGTTGAAGGAGTCCAATTTGCGAACGATTACTTTTTTTAATTCTGCATTATTTTTCAAAAATGTATTTAGTGACTTGCATATATTGTAATGGGCACGGAAATTCTTGGAGCCAGGGAGTGATTTCCTGTTAAAATTTTCACAATTAAGAAAAAAAAAGGTGAAATAAAGTGGGAGGAAAAGCATAAACAGAGAAAGCAGCTTTCCTTGAACTAACATTGCTAACGGAAATAAATCTCCTTGAAGTGTAATTGATCTGTAATTTCATAACTATCTACCCCCTGGAGTCTAAATGGAAGCCTGTTATTTTGAACCTTCTCTCCAATTTATGAAGCAATTACATTGAACATCCTTTTGACCAGTACACTTCAGACCATGTTTGAGGCATTTGGGCCAGAAGTTTATTATTGTTGCTCACATACCGAAGTAACACTCTTCACTATAGTTCCCTACAGAGGTTCTTACAAGTGCCATCAGAGCAATTCCCAGCTGGGAGGGAGGGGGAAGAGGGGGGCACCTGATCTTTCAAGTCTCTATAGGAAGGTTGGAAGGGGCGAGTGAGTGCAATACTCCAAATTATTTCATAACAGCTCAGGAGGTGCAACATTATGCAATTTGCAGAGGCAGAAAAGAAAGCATTCATATTGGAAGAATCTCTCTTCTGCTTCAACTTTGCTCATACTTCGGCGGCCTAGAAAATACAGTCAAAACCAGTGCCCACACTTGCTGGATACTTGAAAACAAGCCTAAAAAAGCAAGTGACACAGATACAAGGAGAATAATTAACTACAAATGATATCAAAAATCTCAGACAGCTGCTGTTGAAACATGTATCTTTACTTATGTTTTCCAGCATCCTATCAAGACCATGTTCTATTCCAAAGCTAAAAAGGAACTTGACATAAAACTTAATTTCTTTACATTTTGGTGACATATGAATCTACACTTATAGGGTAATTAATCACATGTTAATCATGATACTTGACATCTAAGGAACACAATTGAATATCATTAAAACCAGACTGGAGGGCAGGTAGGAAAAAGACAGGACAGAAACAGGATCGTAAAGATAGAAGGGAGTCAAGAAATTGGTATGGACATAAATGCTCAGAAGCATGTGGACCAGGGACCACAACTAGGTAGACACTGGAATGCAAATGGAAACTATCGTGCGTACATGAATGATAAACCATACAAACAAGATGCCAGCTATCGTGCCAGTAGGAAACTGTGATGTATTAAGAACCCAAGAAACTTGGCTAAATCGACAGGATGAAACTAAATGTAATATTCAGGATTAAAGCGCCAACATATGTTGCTTGTTTCCAATCTATTGGCTTCTTCATAATTCCACTGACTCCCTCAATGACAGTCCACATCATCGGTATCTATTCCCTACCCTACACTGATGTAAGTACCATAAGTACTTATTTGCCTTGAGTCGATTTAACTTTACGAGAACTTACATTTATCTCAAAGTTGTCTTCTTGTTTACCCTCCAGGTTCACCATCTGAGATATCTGATAGGGTTCGGGTGGGTATATATGTAACTGCTGAGGCTGATCTGCACCTGGATGCATCTGCTAAAACTAGAATAGGATACGACAGACAATGGAGTTTTCGACAAATTGCTGGCTCGGGGTTATATCAAAGTAATTATTACTTGGAGATATGTTTGTTTGGGGAAATCATGCTGTGTATATTTTCTCATAAGCTCTTGGGTGGATACACTCTCAGAATGTTTATTATATTGTGCTCATCCTCGGTTGAGTCCAGTATTAACAGAAGACATACTGGTCTCGAAGACAACATCAATAATGGGAAAATTTCCCCTCAAAGACAATGAATATACTCACTGGTGCAACACACTAATTAGATATCATCTGAAATCGATGTTCTATAGCCTTAATGACAATCCCAACAGTTTATCACTTCCCATATTAAAACTTCATTGCTCTAGTTTTGTGTAATTAGTTTCATTGTATTGAATGTTTTCTCCTCAGTTGGTCTTGCTGCTCCATATGGTCTGGGTTATCATCGGGGATTCATTGTGAACATGGTGTTCCATGTCAAAATGATATCCTAATAGATTTTGCTTTCAAGAAAGCAAACCATTACAAAATATCTCCTGTTCAACACATAGTGCGAGTGTTATCAAAGTAACAGTAAAAATAAGCTATTGTGCAATCTGTTGAGGTATTAGGCTCTATCCCTGTCCGGGAACTGCACACAAAACATTTCATTAAGAATATATATGTATACACATAACACTGCATTATGATCAATAGAATGTCACTTGATCACTTTGGTATTGGTGTACTGATAATCATTTCTAAACCTGGACGAAAACAAGGTCAGATTTTTAAAAATTGCTGGATCTACACTTGCATAAAAATATGCTCATAATGTTTTCAAAGGGAAATAATGATTTGCAATCTTCACAAACAAATCTGTCCTTGTTTTAAGATCCAGCCCCCTGGTGGCAGCGCGAAGACATACTGCCGGCAGGTATTTAATCGTTTAAAAACCGTTAGGTCCCCTTCGGTTCACTCATTTACCTGAAGACAGGTGCACGACACAAAATGAATCACCTTCAGAGATTCGGCCGCTTTCAACATGAAACACAAAGCTCATTCTCCTGCTCAACTCATCTACAAACCAGGTTTCCACTGACCAAAATAGGTTCCAGCTACAATTAAAATAGGTGTGCAATCACTGCTGTAGCATATTGAACACTGTCCATAAATACGCATATTGATCACTGATGGTCCCATTTTGCTCACAGACTGTGTGCTGCAACATAACATCATTTCAATGTTATATAATGAGGCAATGCACAAATAACAGAAGAATTCCCTTGCGGTCCCTGCACCCAGTTGCAATCCCATTTTCCGTATCAGAACTCTGCAATTTCTCCTTTCTTTGCAAGGTTTTCTCTTTTTTTGGGGAAGGGTTTGCTGGCACTGAAATTTATTCAAAAATAAATTAAAGGTGTCATCCAGCAGCAGCAACCGGCCGGCCCGACCATTACCTGAGGTAAAGCTGAATTCAGCTGGCGCTGCAGCAGATCTCTCTCGTGGGCCACCTCTTGCATCCTTTCCTGAGTGAGGGACAAAGTTTCCTGCGTCTCCCGCAGGGTCTCCATCAGCTTGTCCCGTTCGTCCAGCATGTTCACCAT
Source organism: Scyliorhinus canicula (assembly GCF_902713615.1). Taxonomy (NCBI): domain Eukaryota; kingdom Metazoa; phylum Chordata; class Chondrichthyes; order Carcharhiniformes; family Scyliorhinidae; genus Scyliorhinus; species Scyliorhinus canicula. Next base: position 100,804,791 of record NC_052160.1, on the reverse strand, counting down.
CAGCTGCTCGAAATTGGCGTCCTCGGCGCCGTTCTGGGAGCCCCTCTGGGTGAGGGTGTCCTCGCTGATGGTGGGCATCACCTCGCACATCATCCTCCCTCCCTCACCGACCCGCACTCCAAAATCAAACAACCCACTGTTTAATGAGCTATACGCGCGTATTGGCGATAAACCCGGCCCGCTCTCCACATGAATTTAGCCGGTTCCTACTTCCCCGCCCCCAACTCCTCAGCGCCGCCGCTCCCACTCACTCCGGCAACCGAGAGCCGCTCTGGCGCTCCTCCCCCGATTCTACCGGCAGCAACTGCCACTACGCCTGCGCCCAGCCACTCCTCCCCGCGCCTGCGCACCGCCTCCTCATTCCTCCTCGCCCATGCGTCACCACAATACTGTGGACATGCTCGGCAATGTCCCCGCCCCCTCCTTCCAACAGCCCCGTCCCTTCCACAACACCACCTTCCCGCCCCCTTCTCCACGCTCCCTCCTTCCCCAGCCCGCCCCTCCATTGCCCTGTCCTTGTCCTCGCCCCTTTATCCACGTCCCGCCTCGCCTCTCCTCTCCTCCACGCCCCGCCCTTCCCCCCCATGCCTCACTGCTCCCTTCTCCCCGCCCCACTGTGCCAGCCCTTGGTTGAGACTTTTTATTGACTGACCTGGAAGTCAGCTTCCAACCGCCAAAGGGAAAATAAAAATTAATATTTAAAATGAAAAAAAAATTACATTAAATTATATGCTTGATAAGCCACAGAAAATTGAACACCAATTAAACTTCTAAATTATAATTGGTGTCTGTAATATCTTGTGTACCCTGTGTCCATAAATTGCGGAATGCCTCAAGCCAAAGTAAAATATAATTAGTTATTTTTAGGGTTGAAGGAGCCACTAACTTATTTGGGTTTAAAAGTATATCTTGTTGTAAAAATTGCTGTGACAATACATGTGGCTCTACATGTGACAATAAATCAAATCAGAATCAAATCGAATCAAAATGAAGACAGCTTCATTTGTTTAAATTTGTGTTATTCATTGAAGTTGTACAAATACCTATGTAGGGATATCAAGATCCAGTCTACGCATGGTGTCCAATTCCAATGGAGCTATTCAGGAGGATTAATTATATGATGTCTGTAAATGTGACTGCTCAATTCTCCCTCAGTGTACCCAAACATGCACCGGAGTGTGGCGACGAGGGGATTTTCGCAGTAACTTCATTGAAGTGTTCATGTAAGCCTACTTGTGACAATAATAAAGATTATTATTATTTACTTTGTAACAATTAAGTACTACCCCTGTAGTTGAATATCTTTATTGGTGATTTCAGATCAGCAAATGTTGGACAAATAAAAAAATGGACATTTGACTGCAAAACAATAGAGGTGAAATAACTCAGACTGCCAGAAGGTGTGAAGTTTTGTTCCATACAAGTTGGTGCTGTTATTCATAATGTACGTAAACAATTTGAACAAAGCAATGAGAAGTACAATTTCAAAATTTGGCAGAGACACTAATTTGGAGAGTATAGTTAATGCCTCCCCGAACAGGTGCCGGAATGTGGCGACTAGGGGCTTTTCACAGTAACTTCATTGAAGCCTACTCGTGACAATAAGCAATTTTCATTTCATTTCATTTCAGAGGATTGCAATAAAACACAATAATAAACTTTAAGAATTTTGTGAGGGCCACGAAGAATCCAGCACGAATTTGTAGAACAGATACAACAGCAGCAATAACTCCCTTGCTGCTCACTCCTCTCTAGCTGGTTCCATACTGACCAGTTTTATTTCTGCAGGGACTCTGCTAATGATTTCTCCCTCCCCCCTCACTGGGGAAGCTCATACTCCCTAAGGATTGTGGGATTGCCATTAATCCCCAGCCAGTGGTAAGCAGGCAGGTTCTAACAGAGAATTGATATGTAATTGGCAAATACATATTATCATTGGTACGTGTGGAATCAAAAGAAAATAAAGAGATAGATACTGCATGGAAAACAAGTGTAAAAATGGTGGTCAGGGGCAGAGGGATCCGGGGGACACCATTATACAAAGTACACAGGTTAATTGGCCATAAGGAAACTAAGGGCTGAATTTTGCTTCCAGGAGGAATAGACAGAGATATTATTATGTTGGGTTTATATAGACCATTGGTTAGCGCACACTTGGTTCCTTCAAATTTATGGTTTTGTGATGGTTCGTTGGTATGAGCTCCCTTAACAAAGGAGGTTTCATTGCATTTTAATTGATATTAACAAGTGTCAATCATTAACATAAATGAATTAAACCACATGTGACCAGAACTCGTAATTCTGGTCTTCATATTCTACAGTGGATGTAGCGACATGGGAGAAGGTATCAAAAAACCATACTGGGATAATGCCAGAACAAAGAGGTTAGGATAGATTGAACAGGCTTTTTCAAATTCTTTCATGGGATGTGGGAGTCGCTGGCTAGGCCAGCATTTATTGTCCATCCCTAATTGCCCTCGAGGGGACAATATCCACCACGTTGCTGTGGATCGGAGTCATGTGTTGGCCAGACCAGATAAGGATGACAGATTTCCTTTCCTAAACGACATTAGTAAACCAGATAGATTTTTGCAAGATTGTTAATGGCACCAAATATGCTGTTCCAAGAAACTATGCTTCGGCTACCTTTGCCCCTCTGACTTTTCCAATCTATATGTAGATTAAAATCTCCTATGATTATTGCCATGCCTTTCTGATAAGCTCCAATTAAGTCTTTCTTTATGTTCCATCCTCCCATGTGGTTACTGTTAGGGGGTCTGCACACACCTCCCACAAGTGACTTCTTGCCATTACTTTTTCTGATCTCAATCCAAACCGTTTCCAAATTCGGGTTTCCTGAACTTAGCTCCACTCTCTATTGTGCTAAGATTACAATTAGCTAAGAAAGCTACTGTTATAACCTGCCTGCTTACCATTGGCTGGGGATTAATGACAATCCCACAATCCTTATGGAGTATGTGTTTCCCCAATGAGGGGGGGGGGGGGGGGGGCGGAGAAATCATTAGCAGACTCCCTGCATAAATAAAGCTGGCCAGTTTGGAACCAGCAGACAGAGAGGAGTTGGCTACAAGGGAAGTTGCTGCTGTTCTATAAATATGTGTTATTGTAAATAAATGTTATTTCTTTGTATCCAGAAGACTCGTGCTGGATTCTTCATGGCCCTCACAAAACTGGCGACGAGGGTTAAAGTGAATAGCTGTCCACACTGCTGAAGCCACCTCCCTGGATTTTTGTTGGATACAGGTTGGAAGTTGTTTCTATCACACCATGCCTCTGTATGGACGTTTGGATGTTTTTGATGCTGCGCTGGAAAGCTGGAACCAGTATGTACAATGGATGCACTACTATTTCCTGGAAAACAATATCACCGAAAATGAGCGGCAGGTGGTCATATTGCTCACCGCCTGCGGCCCGCATATGTTTGGGGTGATTAGGAGCCTTGCGTACCCAGCTGCGCTGGATACCAAAACTTTTGATGAACTTGTGAACTTAGTGGGGCAACATTTTAACCCAACCCCATCCACGATAGTCCAACGTTACCGGTTTAATACCGCTGAGAGGACCACAGGAGAATCCCTTGCCGATTTTCTATCCAGGCTACGCAGGATTGCGGAGTACTGTGACTATGGTGAGACCTTAACAGAAATGTTACGCGACCGTTTCGTTTGTGGTGTTAACAATGTGGCCACCCAGAGAAAGTTGTTAGCTGAGCCAACATTGACTTTTCAACAGGCCATTCAAATACTATTATCCCGAGAGAGCGCAGAACAAGGAGTGCAGGAGCTACAGGGAATGGAGGTGCATGCCTTGGGGCGCAATCCCTTCTGTCCAAAAGCGTCCCCCTGCAGCCCTACGGTACCTTAGGTTAGGCGACGTCCGGATCAACGCCAGTGGCCGTCGGACAATCCTCCCCGAAGGGAGCCTTCTCCAGAACCAATGGATGTGGAGCCATGTCCGTGTCAGACTTGTAGGCGCCGACCCCGTCGCGGACGCTGGTCTTGGGGGTGCCAGAGGCGCCGTCGTTCCGACCGAAACTGGGGTTAGCCCAGGGGCCGTACCTTTCATTTGGATGAACCCGTGGAGACAGAGGACGACTGCCTGCAGCTGCATTGTGTGGCAGCTCCCAGTGTGGCCCCCATTAAAGTGACAATACGGGTCAATGGTCAGCCGCTTGAGAAGGAGTTGGACACTGGCGCAGCGGTCTCCGTGATCGCCCAGAGGACATTCGACCGCATCAAGCAGGGTATACAGACCCTTTCATTTACCAACAGGCCAGGTTGGCCACCTACACGGGGGAACCATTGGACATTGCAGGAACTACGATGACCCCTGTTGTTTATGGACGCCCACTTATCGTGGTGCGCGGCCATGGGCCCAGCCTGTTGGGTCAGGACTGGTTGCGACATTTCCGGTTGCAGTGGCAGCACATCCTCCAAACAGGTTCTGGAGGGTTGACTGAGGTGCTAGGACGATACCCAGATGTATTCCAGCCCGGTTTGGGGAAAATAAAAGGGGCTGTAGCCCGTATCCAAGTCGAACCAGGAACCACGCCACGCTATTTCCGGACGCGCCCATGCCTTACGCCTTGCTCGAGAAGGTAGAAGGGGAGCTCTCTCATTTGGAGACTTTGGGTATCATCAGGCCCGTCCGTTTCACTGACTGGGCAGCACCAATTGTACCTGTAATGAAGCCAGATGCCACAGTTCGCTTGTGCGGCGACTATAAACTTACAGTGAATACGGCTTCCCAACTCGACCGATACCCAATGCCTCGCATAGAGGACCTCTATGCGAAGCTTGCAGGTGGACTCTCATTCACAAAATTAGATATGAGTCACACCTACCTGCAGTTGGAGCTGGACCCTGCCTCCCGGCCATATGTAACGATTAATACACACCGGGGCCTGTATGAATATGCACGTTTGCCTTTTGGAGTATCCTCTGCCTGCGTTATTTTTCAACGCATTATGGAGGGCATTTTGAGAGGTTTACTGCGTGTTGCTGTCGACCTGGATGACGTTTTGATCACAGGAACGTCGGAGCAGGAACATCCGGAAAATTTAGTGGCTGTCCTTCGACGCTTTTCGGAGGCTGGAGTTTGTTTACGTCGCATAAAGTGCGTTTTTCAGGCTAAGGAAGTAGTCTACCTGGGTTATCGGGTGGACCACGAAGGTTTGCACCCCGTCGCAGAGAAGGTGCACGCGATTCAACAGGCCCCCGCCCCGACTGACATTTGGCATCTTCATTCGTTTCTCGGCCTTGTAAACTATTACGGAAAGTTGCTCCCCAATCTTGCAACTACGCTGGTCCCGTTGCACCTTCTGCTAAAGAAGAATCACATCTGGGTTTGGGGTCAGCCCCAAGAAACCGCTTTCCGGTGGGTAAAACAACAATTGTCGTCATCTGGGTTACTAACCCACTATGATCCTGGAAAGCCTTTGCTCGTCACATGTGATGCATCCCCGTATGGTATTGGGGCTGTCCTGTCCCACAAGATGGAGAACGGGGCCGAGCGGCCGATAGCTTTCGCCTCCCGCACACTGACTGCAGCAATAAAAAAGTACGCGCAGATCGAGAAGGAGGGCCTGGCAGTTGTCTTTGCGGTGAAACGTCTCCACCAGTGCGTATATGGCCCCCACGTCACTATCGTGACTGATCATAAGCCTCTCCTGGGACTTTTCAGAGAGGATAAGTCAATACCACCCATTGCTTCCGTTTGGATCCAGCGCTGGGCTTTGTTGCTCGCTGCATATGAGTATTCTCTGGAGCACAAACCACGAACCCAGATAGGGAATGCCAATGCACTGAGCCGATTGCCTTTATTGACCGGCCCCACGTCGACCCCCACGACCGGTGAGGTGGTTGCAACCCTAAATTTTATGGACACCTTGCCTGTCACGGCATCACAGATCCGTGAGTGGACCCAGACGGAGCCAGTCCTGTCAAAGATTCGGCTCATAGTCCTGTATGGTGGGCAGCATAGACAGCTCCCAGGCGAGTTGCGGGCATTTTCCTCCAAGCTGTCCGAATTCAGCATGGAAGACGGCATCCTTTTGTGGGGGACGCGTGTGATTGTCCCGGGAAAAGGACAGGAGCTGATACTGAGAAACTTGCATAATGGGCATCCAGGTGTGACCAAAATGAAAATGTTGGCCCGGAGTTATGTCTGGTGGCCCGGCCTCGACACCGACATTGAGAAGGTGGCCCAAAACTGCTCCATTTGCCAGGAGGATCAGAAGCTTCCGCCGGCCGTGCCCCTACATCACTGGGAATGGCCATGCGGATTTTGCCGGCCCTTTTCAAGGATCCATGTTCCTTTTATTAATTGATGCCCAGTCTAAATGGTTGGAGGTGCATAAGATGGGTGGCACAACGTCCTGTGCAACAATCGAAGATGCGTTTGTCTTTCAGTACGGATGGCCTCCCCGAGGTGCTGGTCATGGACAACGGCACTCCGTTCACAAGTGAGGAGTTTACGAGTTTCATGAATATGAACGGCATACGCCACATCCGCACTGCCCCTTACCACCAGGCTTCAAATGGGTTGGCGGAGCGCGCAGTGCAGACATTCAAACGAGGCCTCAAGAAGCAGTCTTCTGGGTCGATGGACACGAGACTGACTCGTTTTTTGTTTTCATATCAGACCACGCCCCCATGCGGTGACTGGGGTAGCTCCCGCAGAACACCTAATGGGCCGGAGACTTCGCACCCGCCTTAGCATGGTTTTCCCGGACATTGGCGCAAAAGTACGCTGCACACAAGAACGGCAGGGACATGGTTTTTCTCGGCATCGGCCGATTCGCCAGTTTACGCCCGGTGACCCAGTGTTTGTTCGGAATTTTGCTGGTGGCGCCCAGTGGGTCCCTGGCGTAATCTTTCGCCAAACAGGCCCTATCTCTTACCATGTGCAAGCCCAGGGTCATCTCCAGCGCAAACATGTAGACCATGTTCGGTCCAGAAGACTATCAGGTCCAAAGATTCCCCGCCCCAGGAGCTCATTTCTACAGCCACAGAGACCAGACACAATGGAAAGTATTCCTCACATAAAGACGCCGAGATGACGGAGGCAGCAGACTCTGACTCCGAGATAGAGGGGGAGCGTGTGTGTATGCGCGCGTGTGTGCACGTGTGCGTTTTTTTAATATCCCAATACATGATCTCCTGTAGTCATGTCTCTGCAATGGCTATCAAATCATACTTATTATTTCTATCTGTGCTCTCCGCAGTTCATCTGTTTTGTATTGAATGCAACGTGCATTCAGATACAGAGCTTTTAGTTTTATCTTTTTATTCTTTTTATGATCTCTAGTTTCATCTGTTGATTTGCCGTTAAATTTGTACTTTCTATCACAGTCTGGTTTTCATTTCATAGAATCATAGAATTTACAGTGCAGAAGGAGGGCATTTGGCCCATAGAGTTCACACCAGTCTTTGAAAGAGCACCATACTTCAGTCTATGCCTCCACCCCATCCCAGTAACACCACCTAACCTTTTTGGGCACAAAGGAGCAATTTAGCATGGCTAGTCCACCTGAACTGCACATCTTTGGACTGTGGGAGGAAACCGGAGCAGCCGGAGGAAACCCACGCAGACACGGGGAGAAACACAGACAGTCACCCGAGGTTAGATTTGAACTCTGGTTCCCGCTTGCTGTTTAGTTATTTAGCGAATGCAAAGTCCCTAAGCCAAGCAGTTTCTTCTAGTGCTGCTGTGTTGAGTGTGGGTAGGCCTCCACTGAGTCTGTGGATTAGCCATTCTTGCATAGTTTGCTCTCTCACACTGGCACAGAGGGTCTGGCACTAATGCTTCATCTGTGGAGGTTGGCAATGCAGGGACCGTGGCCGGTCTTGAACCTGTTAAGGGTGGACCACTCTTTCCTTGTAAGGCAGCTGTTGGGTTAGGTTTGATGTTCAATGATTCCCATTCATATTTCCAGGTGGAATTTGAATTGAATTCTTGTGTTGAGGGTTTTTCCAGATTGGTCTTCTTGATGGGAATCGTACCTTGGATGGGCTGAATAGATCAGCATGAAGTGACAATTGATGGGCATTGCAAACATTTTCTAACTTTTTGTGGGTTGTTGTAAGTCGGCAGATATGTGGAATTATGTTTGCCTGGACATGAAGCCACGGGAGTGGTATTCACCATAATGTTCCAGTACAGATACACATGGTAGCATTCAGCTGGGTTTCAATTCTGTTTGTGTGTGTGTGTGATAATCTTGACCAAACAGAGGCGCAGTATTCTGCCACTGCGTGGTGAGGTTCATAGGGTGGTGGCACCAGCACCTCACATTGAGCTGGCTAGTTTGGCAATCAAGTCGTTTATGGAGTTGACCTTGGCTGAAGTTGTTTTTAGATGTACCCTTGAAGGTCAATGTCCTATCTAAGGTCACTCCGAGATATGTTGGAGGTGTGTTGTGCTTCCATTTGTAGCCATTTATTTGGGTGTTAAGCTCTTTCTTGGATTTTGCATTGTAAAGATGGAATATGCTGGTTTGCAGGCTTTGACTTATGTCGCCATGTGATGCTGTATTATTCAAGTTTTGACAAGTCCTCATTTAGGGTTCGGTCCAAGGTGCTGCAGATGTCAGCATATATGAATTTTCGGGAGGTAACTTCTGGAGGATCATTTTTGGGCAAGTTGAACAGGGTCAGGGCCAGTACTGAGCCTTGGAGAGTCCATTGGTTTGTCTTCTCCATGTACGCTTCACTTGCCCAGAGTGAATTCTGAACCTTCAATTGCTCAACAGTGTTCCGATGTTTTTAGTCACCAAAGGGGGAGGACCCGTGACAGCTTCAGGAGGAGGCCAGTATACCAAACAGTGTCGTAGGCAGCTGTAAGGTCGAGGAACACAGCATCTGTCTTCAAGTTTTTCTGAAAGCCATTTTCAATGTAGGTGGTAAGGGTCGAGGCTAAGGAATTACTTTATGACTGGTGATGTGCACAGAGGGTGGGGCGTTCAAGAATTTTATATGGATCTGACAGGATAGAGATTGGACAATAGCTAGCATCAAGTATGGTGTCTTTTCCAGATTTTGGTACAACAATGACCTTTGCTCCCTGCCATTTCTTTGGAATGGTGTTGGAATTTATGATCATCGTGTAAAACTGAGTCACCCAAGCAAGAGCTCGGGGCCCCAGATGTTGCATGAATTCTGGCCTATATTGTCATATCCTGCTGCTTTACCACACAACAAGCCCTATAGGACCTTCTTTAGTTCTGCAACCTCAAAGGTAGTGGGGCATATATCTTCTGTGTTGCTGATGGCATTGTTTTAGTTCACTTTGGATGTTTATTTTGGTGGTTTTGTTCAGTGATTCCTTAGCTATGGCAAGTAGTTGGCTGGAAAAATGATTGGAAGTAACTGAGGGGTAGCTTTGAGTAGGTGCCTTTGGGATGCTCCAAGGTGATGGATTAGGCTCAGCACTTCATGTTGGAATGTGTGAAGTTTAGCTCTGCTATAGTTTCCTCCCACTTGGTGCGGCACATAGTCTTGAGTGCGATGAATGTAAGAAATTGTTATAATTTATATTTGTTGCAGTAATGTTATTTTAAAAACTGTTTTGAAATGCATAGTATGTCTGCTAATGCTGTGATTAATGGGCCGTAAAAGTGAGGTAATCGTTTATTTTGCAGCGGGAGTGTTCTGCTTTGTTCTGCTTGGTCAGATTTGAGAAGCACTTACCTGTTTACAGATAGGTGCCTAATGGAATATTGTTTTTGTTTGGAGGTTCCGAGGGATAGATCATTTATGAGAGATATTGTATTTGGGCCTGGCTAACCAGATCATAGGACATCTTATGAGAGGAGATAGAAGATGCCTTATTCTTTGGGTACAGATTGTGTAATTAAGGGAGGAGCCAGGTCTGTCTGCAATTTTGGTTTGCCATAGGATTTTAGTCCACCAAATAGTATCTTTCAATTTGCTTCTGATAGATTCTCTTCAAGTGTTCTGCACAGAGAAAACCAATAAACTTGATTGTTAACTTTATTGAGCAGTATATCTGAACTATATTGGTTTGCTTAATTGGAATATATAGTATTGTACATAAGTTTTATAAATTGGAATATGTAAGATTTTTCCTCTTACGTAAGAACTGTTAAAACTGTTTTTTTGTAAAGTTATTTCTTTGTTGCTATCATGGTTCATTCTGTGTTTAAATTAAAGTTTGTTTTGACATAAAGGATACCTATTGGTCAGTGTTATCAATCCTGTGTTGCTATCACCTTTCCTCATAGTTTTACAAATTGAAAAATAGTTTGGTTCTCATCTGGGATCCTAACATGAGGGAATCAATCATTGGTCTTCTACTTCTGGGATCCTTGACGCTTCATAGGTTTTAGGAGGGTAGCACTCCCTTCATCTAAACATGGGATATAGATGGGATGGTAGCCTACGGGAATTGTCATGCAGAACTGGCACCAGTTTCACACATGTCTCGAAATTCATCACTGGCAAATTCCCCGCCATTATCTTTCAGGAGGTTGTCTAGTGTCCCTAATTCTGTTCCCACCCATTTTTTCCATTACCTTATTGATAATGGTCCATTTGTCTTTTACCATGTATGACCGTGAATGGGCTAACCCTGTTGCTATATTTAGAAAGTACAATAGAAAAATACCCCTGTCTATGCACCATGCAAATCCCTTGCCACTGCATCGTTAAACACCCTGGCTTGTGGCAAGCTCACAACAGGATGCGGTGGTAGTGCCTTTCGGTATTTTATGCAAATTTTGCACTGATCAAGTATTTGCTAAATAGGGTCGTTGTATCCTTTATCAAGCAATCCAGCATCTTATGGTAAACCTTCAGTTTTTGTGCCTCCTGCTGTGCAAATTGTCTATGCAGCTTCCAAATGATTTTCTTTTTGTCTACCAAATTCTTATTCCCAGAAGTTAACAGGATTTCTTGAATTCTTTGGTGAGAAATTTCTGGCTTCCTTAATGGCAAACAGTAATGGCCTGACCTAGTAAAAGTCTTCCCGAATAGGTTCGCTCTGTTATTCTTCATGTTTTGCGTCATCTGCGCTTTCTTTTTTGAAGACCTGCTCAACAGGGAAGGTTAGTAGCGATATAATGGGAACAGTTCGCATTACAGTAGAGGAGGTGATAGACGTATTAAAATGAATGAAGGTGAATAAATCTCCTGGCCCTGACCAGGTATATCCAAGAACACTGCGTGAGGGTAGAGAAGAAATTGCAGGAGCACTGGCTGAGATATTTGCATCATTAGCCACGGGTGAAGTACCAGAAGACTGGAAGGTAGCAAATGTTGTGCCCTTAGTTAAGAAGGGCTGCAAAGAAAAATCTGGGATTTATAGACTGGTAAGCTTAACATCTGCGGTGAGTAAGTTACAGGAGAAGATTCTGAGGGATAAGATATACAAGCATTTGAAAAGACAGGGTTTAATTAGGAGTGGTCAGCGGGCTTTGTGCATGAGAGATCATGCCTTACAAATTTGTTAAGAGTTCTTTGATGAAGTGACCAGGAAGAGCAGGGTGGTAGACGTAGTCTATATGGACTTCAGTAAGGCCTTTGATACAGTTCTACATGGAAGGCTGCTCTGGAAGGTTAGGTCACATGGAATCTAGAGAGAGCTAGAAAATGGGTATAGAATTGGCTTGATGGGAGGAAGCAGAGGGTGATGGTGACATTGTAATGAAACAGATGCTTGTTGGACTGAAGGCCTGTGACTCGTGGTGCACCTCGGGGGTCAGTGCTGGGCCCATTGCTGTTTGTTATCTCTCAACGATCCATGGACTGATCTTCTGTTTTCCTAAATCTGTCAAAGATTGACCAAGCCTCATATTCCTCCAAACATCATTCTTTTTGTCAGATTTATCCAAAAACTGTAACAGAAGGTCCAGCCCCTCTTCACTGTCCCAATCATTCACATTCCTCTGTGAAAATACTCTACTTCTTATCTTACTGTTTTCAGGAAATGACAAAGCCAAAGCTTCTATCAGGGCAAAGAAGTAACCCCTGTCCGCATGTTAACTTCAGCTTTCCATTCCTGGTATGGGGTTGTCTCCAAGAAAATTGGTGATAGTCAAGAACTAATATTTTGCATTGTCATCCTGCAAGTCACATTTGTCAGCTGCAGTATACTTATTTTCCTTGACAGACAAAAACAATCACAAAGGTTTAATGTTCATTCTCTGCTGCCATGTTAATTCCGCTAACAGTATACGGCTGAGGAAGAATACAACAGCTTGTCTTTTACCTTTATTCATCATACAGCTTAGTAGAATTAAAAGCTTCTTACAGGTCCCCCAACTGTTCCAGCTGTGTCCATTTATACTCTTATGTAGGTTGAACCAGTGATCATCCCCTGTCTTTAACAATGCAATTGGCTAAACAATGGAATTGTTAAGGGATGAAATTGCTGATACATTGACTTAATTCACAACCATAATGTGGGTTCTTTATTTGAAGATATGACTATTGACAAATTCTGTTCACTGGGAGATAAGTGTAGTACTTCTAATCTCTACCTTGCTACTTGAAGACTGCCTGCAAGTCATGGGACTGATACATCAGATCTTGCCTCAATGGTAGTGATTGACAACATAGAACCATAGAAATCCCTACAGTGCAGAAAGAGGCCATTCAATCCATTGAGTCTGCACTGGCCCTCCGAAAGAGCACCCTACCTCGACCCAATCTCCGCAACCCAACCTAACGTTTGGACACTAAGGGACAATTTAGCATGGACAATCCACCTAACCTGCACATTTTGTGGACTGTGGGAGGAAACCAGAAAACCCACACAGACAGAGGAGAAAGTGCAAACTCCACACAGACAGTCAACCAATGCCGGAATTGAACCCAGGTCCCTTGTGCGGTGAAGCAGCAGTGCCAACCACTGTGCTACCATGCCGCCTATCTCCATTTGTACCTGTACAAGTTGATCCACGACACCCCAAACTTCCAGCACCCAAGGCTCAGGTGACATTTCCAACTCAAGCCAAGCATCTCAAACAGTAGGGTAGATCTATAGGAGGATCTTAAAATTCCTATAAAATTCTTACATACTGCTATGTATGTTGTTTGGAGTTGTATACACTGACCTGAAACACAGGGGCTGATTTAGCACCATGGGCTAAACAGCTATCTTATAATGCAGAACGACACCAGCAGCGCGGGTTCAATTCCCATACTGGCCCCCCTGAATAGGCGCTGGAAGGTGGCTACTAGGGGCTTTTCACAGTAACTTCATTGAAGCCTTCTTGTGACAATAAGCGATTATTATTATTACCAGTCTCCGCCACTCCACCCCCTCAATCTCCCCATATATGCCTTGATGGAATTACAGACAGGTATAGATAAACCTCCCCAATCATCACTCATCGATACTACCAGGAGCTCGTCATGCCTCACTCAAAATAGGGAGAGATGAAAGTTACCTATGAGCAACAACCTGAACATCAGAAGGAAGGTTTGAGTACAATACCAACTGATTGCAGCTAGGATCCACAAAAAGCAATAGCATATTGTCATGATAGGGAGATATTAGGAACGTGGGTTCAGAAATGGGGTCCAAGATATACCAGGCAATTTAGGGGTTAAACAGACTGAGAGAAAAGATTGTTTGCAGCAGAGTTAGAGAGATATGCCCACAGCCTGAGTTACCTTGATCCATTCAGCCTTAACCTCGTTAGTGGGATTACACAGGATGTCCCGTTCAGCTAGGATGATCTACTATCATTCAGGACACCCTTGTTTGACCAGACATGATTCCATCATGTAGTTTGATGACCTATATGTCCATCAATGGTAGGTTAGTTGCCAAAGAGGTTAGACTCTTTCGGCTCATTTTGATTTTCCCCGAAAGATAACTCAAGAAGATATCTCAATTTTTGAATATTTCCTCATTGAATTTGACATTCCTCAAATTAAATTGGCAGAGTTGTCTGGATTTATCTCTTCCCCCTGAGTTACAACAACTAACACTTCCTCCTTCTTTCCTTTTCTACAAAATAACTTTTTAGCATTTTAACCTGACATATTAGAACATAGAACATAGAACAGTACAGCACAGAACAAGCCCTTCGGCCCTCAATGTTGTGCCGAGCATGATCACCCTACTCAAACCCACGTATCCACCCTATACCCGTAACCCAACAACCCCCCCTTAACCTTAGTTTTATTAGGACACTACGGGCAATTTAGCATGGCCAATCCACCTAACCCGCACATCTTTGGACTGTGGGAGGAAACCGGAGCACCCGGAGGAAACCCACGCACACAGAGGGAGGACGTGCAGACTCCACACAGACAGTGACCCAGCCGGGAATCGAACCTGGGACCCTGGAGCTGTGAAGCATTTATGCTAACCACCATGCTACCCTGCTGCCCCTATTCTGTGAATCCTACTTCTGTCTGGCGTTCTTATCAAATTATTCACCTTACTGAGTTTCTTTTTGAACTGACAAGGTCCATTAAATCTTACTTTTAATGGTTCCTCGAATGTGGGAATGGGTATTGAAGGTACCGGTTTGATTATCGCCTGAGATTTCCCTATTACCTGACATGTGTGACATGTACAGCAACATTCAACTACATCCTTATGCAGTTAAGGTCAATAAAAATGTCTTTGTATTTTTGTTTGAGTTTTCCTCACCCCAAAATGACCCCCTACGGAACCTCATGCATAACGCGCTAAACCTCCTTTCTACAACCCACCGGTTATACCACTTGATGAACCTCTGCCCATTTATTATCTGTTTGAATATGTAATGTCTCCTTTCCTCATGAATACATATTTCTAATGTAATAACATTCCAGTGTACACTCATATTCCATTTCCGTAAATACTTTCTGATATAACTTCTTTATCTCCGAATCTCTTTAATGTAATTCAACCAACTTTTTTTAAAAATGTATTTTATTCCAAATGTATATAAAAAGTTACAACACATGAACAATTCGGGAAACAAACTTCCCAACACACAACTACACAGTTTGTACAATTTTTCCCCCTTTTGCATCCTGCTCCCTACCCCATCGCCCCCACCCCCTGTAATGAACAACTCCTCAAACACAGCCATGAACATACCCCACATTGCCTCAAAACCCTCCCCTGAACCCCTTAACTCGTATTTGACCTTTTCCAGCCAAAGAAAGTCATATAAGTCAACCAGCCAAGCCGCTACCCCCAGTAGCGTTGCTGACCACCACTCCAATAAAATTCTTCACCGGGCAATCAGAGAGGCAAAGGCCACAACATCGGCTTTCCTCCCCTCCATCAGCTCCGGCGTCTTCGATGTTCCACATATCACCACCAAAGGGTCCGGCTAAACTGCCTCCCCCACTGTGGGAGGCATGGTAGCACAGTGCTTAGCACTGTTGCTTCACAGCACCAGGGACCTGGGTTCGATTCCTGGCTTGGGTCACTGTCTGTGCAGAGTCTGCACGTTCTCCCTGTATCTGCGTGGGTTTCCTCTGGGTGCTTCAGTTTCCTCCCACAAGTCCCGAAAGACGTGCTTGTTAGGTGAATTGGACATTCTGAATTCTCCCTCAGTGTACCCGAACTGATGCCGGAATGTGGCGACGAGGGGATTTTTACAGTAACTTCATTGCAGTGTTAATGTAAATCTATTTGTGACACTAATAAAGATTATTATTATTACTATCATTGCTAGCGTCGCAAACACACCCGCCCGGAATCTCTCCAACTTGTCGCAGCACAAAAAATATTTGCGTGATTTGCTGGTCCTCGCCCACACTTCTCACACTCACCTGCCATCCCCTGAAAGAACCCACTCATTCTTGCCCATGTCATATGTACCCTGTGTACCACCTCGAACTGCATCAGGCTTAATCTTGCGCACAAGGAGGTTGCATTTACCCTTTGCAGTGCCTCACTCCATACCCCCCCCCCCAGTTTATCTCCCGTCCCAGCTCCTTTTCGCACTTCTCATAATCATCACCACCCGCTCATCTCCCTGTTCTCCCAGCCACCCATTACATGAATCCGATCCTGCCTTCCCCTTCCACATTCAGAAGCAGCAGTCGCTCCAGCAGGGTGTAGCTCGGCAACCTGTGGAACTCTTTCCAAACCTTCCGCACAAAGTCCCTTACCTGCAGGTACCTAAACTCACTTTTCAGGAGCTCTACCCTCTCCTTCAATTAATCTATACTGGCAAACCTTTCTTCCAGATACTAATCCCTCACCTTAACCAAGCCCACTTTTCTCCACTTCTTTTCGTGCAATCAACTCATCGGACCATTCTGGATCAAAGGGCAAAGAACAATGACATATTACCACCATGGGTAATATAACATGCTTCTAGGGTTGGAAGCTTTAAATTTTAAGGTACCACATAATAACATGGTACCAGGGTGTCGACTGTAGCTAATTAGATAGTTTAATGAGGATCTAGGATGAAAAACTAAGGCGCAATTCGAATTTCGAAGCACCAATCTGTTACTGCGGAACAACGATGAATCCAGGACGGATGGACAAAGCTCAAGCTCCACAACAACTCCAGATCACCGGTAAACTTGATGTTAACTGGAGAGTGTTCAAGCAGCAGTTTCAATTGTATTTAGATGCTTCAGATTGAAATAATGTGTGTGATGCATGTAAAATAGCTCTGCTTCTAACTATGCGTGGTCCACAAGCCATTAAAATCTATAACACTTTTCAATTTGCCACGGATCAAGATAAAATCAAATTTGAAGTCATCACAGCAAATTTTGAGCATCATTGCAAAATTCACAAATGAAACTTTTGAGCGTTTTATTTTCAAAAGAAGAATGCAAAACAAAGGTGAATCAATTGATTGCTTTGTAACTGATCTCAGACTGTTAGCTCAATCTTGTAACTTCTCCGTGTTGAATGATTCAATGATTAGGGATCAAATTGTCTGTGGTATAATCGATGACAAACTCAGGGAATGATTGCTGAGACAGAAAGATCTTATGCTTGAAAACATGATTGAAATATGCCGTTTACATCAATTATCCAAAAGTCAGTATAATGAATTTTTTCTCCAAGAAAAGGTTTAAAAAAAAGAACCTCGAGGTAGAATGTGTTACGGCCATGTCGCAGATGAAGGAAATGCATGTTTTGGATGGCAGCCATCTTGCACGCACGCATTCTAAACCTACACATGCGCACTTCGCTAAAAGATGCGAGACGGAAAGAAACGATCTGTGCATGCACAAAGAGGTTTAGTGCGTGATGATGACATATATGTAATGACGTGTGGCAGGTGTGGAATCGTCAACCCTAAAAAAAAAAGCCCTGCTCGAGGAAATATTTGCTCACAATGTGGCAAACACAACCACTTGGCTGCTCAGTACAGATCCACTCACACATTTAAATCTGCAAAGTCAAATTAAAAACAGATTAATGTTAGAAGTGTGGATACAAAGGAAAAAGGTTTTGAAGAAATTTATCAAATGATTTAGATGCTTATTCTTTGGAAGACTCGTTCTTCGTTGGCATCATTGAGAAGTGTGTTAGAACCACAGAAGTCTCATCACCTCTCAAGATAGTTCACTCCATCAACATTGATATGGAATGGAACACAGTATTACAAGTTAATAATTGTCCAATCAATTTTAAGCTTGATACTGGCACTTCCGCCAATTTGCTCAATAGGCTTTACTTCTCAAAGCGGCAGCAAACTCCGAAAATCAATTAATCAACTTGACAACTGCGCGACTACAATGGAAATGTCATCACTTCAATAGGATCTTGCTACTTGTTAGGTGCCAATAATGACATAGAGATTTATCTAAGATTTGAGATTGTTGATTCAAACAAGTCTTCACTCTTAGGTGTGCAAGCCTGCAAGGATCCACACCTAATTCAGAGGATTTATAGTGCGAGTTCATCTCAACCAATGATTCTGGACGACATTCAAGGATCATTTTCCAAAGGTCTTTGAAGGCATGGATACTCTTCCCTACCATTACAAAATTCAGTTACGACCGGATGCCAAACCTGTGGTACACCCGCCGAGAGGTGTTCCTGCACCACTTCGAGAGAGATTGAAACTTGAACTGGCAAATTACAAAATCAAGGCATTATATCAAGAATCACAGAACCGACTGACTGGGTCAGCTTCATGGTTTGAGTGAAGAAATCTTCCGGTGATCTGAGGATGTGCATCGACCCTAAAGGTGTGAAGTGAAATTTGCTGAGTATGATGGACGAGTAACTTTCGGTATAAAGTTGGTGATTATTCCCAATGGTTTGGCTTTATTATATTTATATTGGGATTGGAAGGAACAAAACTGCTGCGAAGATTTTGATCAAAAGAATGGGCAGAATTTGAATGTTGCTTTTCTGCTGGTTGCTCATTATCATGAGTTGCTTATCACTGATTTTTTTCCCCCAAAAAATAGTAAATGATTTTTTAAAATGGTGAAAATAAGGAACTGTTTTACAAGTGGCAGCTTTTGATTGGTGTTTTTTTAATGATTAAGACATTAGATTTAATTAACTGTCAGTATTTTGGACACATTCTCATGCCTTATAGATAGTTGCCAGAGGCAAAACTCTTAATTATGCACATTTGCATTGGTTTCGAATTTGTAAATTCGTGAATGTATCTAACAGACTTACCAGCCTGTAATGTTTATTTATATCGCTATGTCTCGTAGTTGCCCATGAAAAATTGAGATGAGAGAGGACAATAAAGTACGAATGTTTGGATACCCATCTGGTGGCAAAGACATGACTATGACGTTTAGATCTGGTTTTAGAATTCTTTAGCCGATCCTGAGTTCAGGATCCAAACCTCTGCAAGTTGCTACTCATTGGTCATTATGTCTTACTCTCTACAGACCTTTGCACCCTCATGGAGGCCCATATCCACTTTCCTCATCATCAACAACTGTAAAGTTCTGCTTCGTACAATGAATAGTCAGTACATTACATGGAGGGGGGCGGAGATCCTGTGACACAGTGGGTAGTACCTCTGCCTCTTTTAACCCCATGGCCTTGGAAGATTGTGGCGGACATCGTCTGGCAATCCCAATCCAGGATGATCCTGAACAACTGAGGGTCTCCAGCACAAAATCAGGAGGGTCCTCTGTGCCACTGCTATGGAGGGGATCAAGTCACTGTCAAAGGAACTGGGGAGATCATATCAATGCTCAGAGTGCCTTGAAAGAAACACTCAAGTATATCAGTTTGTATCACCCTGGCCTCTCAGTGCAAGATGGCACCTGCCTGCTTCCATTGATTAAGGTGCACCTGGAGGGATGTCCAGGAAGATTGTCAACCTCTCACTAACATGAGACATCCACTATGTGGTCTTCTAGGCCTCCCTCTCTATGATGGTTGTGAACCTCTTGATGGAAAAAGCAATGCGTTTACCGACCTGGGACATGGGAGAGTTCATGGCCTGCGTTTACACATCAATCACCCATGCATGGCTGCTCAAAGCCACAGGCAAATCCACTAAATTGTCCCGTTTCCCTCTGCAACTCCACCAGGCCTCATCTGAGGCCCTTCATTATTCTTGGGCACAGCATGGCCCTGGTCTCCAACAGTCCTTGATTTTCAGTGGTCTGGACTCTCACAGCCTCTGCTTACCTGTGAAGTGCTCACCAGTTTTTGACCCAGAACCGAGTTGTGAATTTCTCATCGAGCTGAGTGTATCTGTGCCAGTGCTGACTGCAGGGGAAAAAGGTGACACTATACCCTCAGACACAATTGGACAGTTATCATTTGAGGAGATCACCTGAGGCTGAATGGCAGACTGCTCATGCATCTCTGCTGCAGTGGAACATGTAAAGGAAAACAAGCACTATTAGATGAGTGAAGATTAAATGGTCTTCTCCCATCTATGGGTGCAGTGATCTATCTAGGCGGCTCTATGAATAACTGAAAATCCCTCTCACTCTGCATTCCAAAACTCAGCACATGAAATGGAATGACTGCACTGTTCCCTGCCAGCTCAAGTTCCTCCATCTTGGCAGTGGTCAACGGTCTGGTCTGATGTCTGGCAATCCTCCACCAGCTTCACCCTCTCCTTGTTGTTTTGGGACCATTAGTGGTAGCCAGAATGAGGCAGACACCAAAACATTAAGAGCAACAGTCACTTTGACAACCACAGTAATGTAGCCCATGCTTCGCTTTGAAGTTCCAGTTATGACTACAGCAGATGGCAGCTTTCAGTTACAATCGCCTTTGTGAAGCAAAGACACCTCAAGCCTTTGACCACCCTGAAGTTGATATAAGAGAGTAGTTCCATTAAGTCT
The DNA here is from genome assembly GCF_902713615.1 of Scyliorhinus canicula. NCBI lineage: Eukaryota > Metazoa > Chordata > Chondrichthyes > Carcharhiniformes > Scyliorhinidae > Scyliorhinus > Scyliorhinus canicula. The sequence continues at coordinate 100,784,542 of NC_052160.1, read as the reverse complement.
CTGAGTGGATATGGCTTCCATTTTGGGAGCCCTTCACCTCCTCCCTCTTCTAGCAGCTTGTCCTGTTCTTCACGGTCTCTCTTAATTCTCCCAGATCTTTTGAATTACAAGAGGAATCCCTATTAGGCCACCCACATCTAGACACAACTAATTTCAGCACAAGAATAAAGATGACCAGAAAAGTACTGTTGTAACAGGCAGGCCATTCCCTGTAGTCAATATTTTGCAAAGTATAAGAAAGCTAAAGAAAACACACACAATTGCACCAAAAAACAGAAGAAATATTCCAGCAACTAATATGGAAGTAGATACCCTTCATGAACCCTTTAAAACGCACTGGTGTAAGTAGTGCAGGGGAGGGTGCTCCATTTTATTTAATTTCATGTTCAGCTGTGAGACATTAAGACAGGGACTTGGTTTGTAGTGTGCAGTGATAGTGTCAGATCAGCATTGCACACTGATTTGCATCATCATCTTCTTGCTCTGCATGTTGCCAGTGGTTGTTAGATGAGCATAATAAAAATAAACCTTTACTAAGATGGCATACTGTGTGCCCTTTCATGTGGAACTTTGCAGTGACATTGAATTGCATTTTTGAATATGCAGAATCCAACGGAAGAGATGAAGCAACGTGTGGTAAGATAGGAATGACAAAGGTTTATAACGGCAAAGGTTTATAATCACAAAGCTACAGCTCCTCTCCCCATAGGGCCATCCTCCCTGTCCTGCAGCCAGGTCAGGGTTTTTATACTGAGATGATCCCTCTTGTTAAGGGGAAACCCTGCCCCCAAATACCTGGGGAGTTCATACTTGGAAATGAAAGGGGGAATCATATGCAGTACAGTCCTTGGCTTTCAAGGGGATCATAACACCTCTCCCCACACTTTCAGAGAAACATCCGTGTCCTCTTGTCGAGGCCATTTTGTTCACTTGGGGACTGTCCTGTGCCGACGGGAGGGCCTAAGAGGCATGTAACGCACCAGAGATAATTATGTCGGGCGGGCATGTGTCCATGTTGGACTCAGTGTCGGAGTTTTCCGAGGAGGCATCGGGCACCTCAGTCTCCTGGTTCTCGACGGGCCATTGTGACGGTGATCAATGTGGCAATCTAGGCGGTGCTTTCGGGATGATCTAGGCAGTGATGGAGACCGCAGGCGGTCCTGGACTGGTGCATCCTTAGCCTGTTCTGGAGGTTTCTGCGTGCGGTGGCGGATGTGGCCCAGGTGGCAGCTGGCTTCATGTCCCTGTGCCTGGGCAGAATAGGAAACTGGACCAGCTGCCCGGATCACCACATTCGGGATCCATATGGTGCTGAAATTTTGAATGTACACAGCGTCTCCCGGCTTGAAGTTGCACAGCTGCGTGAGCCGACCAGTGGCCATCATCAGAGGTCCTGTTGCTGGCAGATGCGAGCACCTATGCCTGGAATGATGAGACTGAGATGAGTCTTGAGCTGACATCCCATCAGTAACTCCATCAGTGCCATTCCCATGTTGGCATGAGGAGTCATGTGGGAACTGAAAAAGAAACCATAAGACCATAAGACTTAGGAGCAGAATTGGGCATTCAGCCCATCAAGTCTGCTCCGCCATTTAATCATGGCTGTTACTTTTCTCATCCCCATTCTCCTGCCTTCTCCCCATAACCCCTGATCCCCTTATTAATCAAGAACCTATCTATTTCGAAAGCTTCCAGTTGCGGTGATGTGGAGCTAAGCCGCACGTTCGGTGGCTCTCGCTATTTTTGGTCTTTTGGGCTCTTTTAAGGGCCCGCAGTGGTGCTGGCTGGACTTTTCCCGGTGGGGGAACACATCCACTGCGCTTATCTGCCGGTGGATGGACTGGACCAGGAGCGGAGCAGTTAAAAAATCGGCTTTGGAGCAGAGAAAGGTGTGAGGCAGGAGAAACAAGATGGCGGCGGGCGGGGAACCAGCAGCATGGCAGCAGAGGGCGCAGGAGCAGCAAGAGCTGCTTCAGCGCTGCTTCAGAGAGCTGAAGGCAGAGATCCTGGAACTGTTTAAGGCCTCGCTGGATAAGCTCATGGCGACTCAGACGGCTCAGGGCGCAGAGATCCGAGAGCTTCGGCAAAAGGCCTCGGAGAGCGAGGACAAACTCCTAGGCCTGGCTGTGAAGGTGGAGTCGCAGAGGCACTCCACAAGAAATGGCTAGCGAGGTTGGAGGAGATGGAGAACCGCTCCCGCCAGAAGAACTTGCGGATCCTGGGCCTCCCAGAGGGGCTGGAAGGTTCGGACTTGGGGTCCTACATTGCTGTGATGCTCAATTTGTTAATGGGCGTGGGGTCGTTCCAGGGGACCTTGAAGCTGGAGGGTGCCCATCAAGTGTTGTTGAGGAAGCCCAAGCCAAATGAGCCGCCTAGGGCGGTGCTGGTTCGTTTTCATCGCTTCGTTGACCGTGAGTGTGTGCTGAGGTGGGTGAAGAAGGAGAGGAGCAGCAAGTGGGAGAATGCAGAGATCCGGATTTATCAAGATTGGAGTGCGGAGGTGGCAAAGAGAAGGGCTGGCTTTAATCGGACGAAGGCAGTGCTTCACAAGAAGGGTGTGAAGTTAGGCCTGCTACAGCCGGCTCGCCTCTGGGTCACTTACAAAGATCGGCAGCTTTATTTCGATTCCCCGGAGGATGCCTGGGCCTTCGTCCAGGCAGAGAAGTTGGACTCGAACTGAGGACTGGGTTGATGGGGACTGTTGTACATAGTCCGGAGGCTTTGTCCTCCTGGGTATCTTTTCGTTGTTCTGATTGTGTTTGCTGATGCTTTTTTGCTTTTTGGGGCTGTTATTTATTTATTCGGGTGCTTTCTTGGTTTTTCACTGGTGGAGGGCTGGGGAGCTGTTCGCGGTCCCACTGGGTCATGCGCCCTTCTTTTTCCCGCGTGTTGGGTCAGGGGGGCGGGGGCTGAGTTGGAGGTGTGGGCTTTTTTTCCCGTGCTAGAGGCGCAGTGGGCGGGACCGGCTCGGTGGGGGGGGGGGGGGGGGGGGGGGTCATTGGGGTGGCGGGAGCAGCCAGGGTCAGCAGGAGTCGGCTGACTTACGGAAGTACGATGCAAGGGATTATGCAGCTGGGGGGGGGCCTAGCTTGGGAGGGTGTAGGGGGGCTTGGAAGGGGGGGGGAATTGGGGGGGTGGGGTACCGGGTTGCTGCTGGAGGGGCCGTAGGGGAAATGCTGATGATGGGGGGGATTGGGAGGTGGGTCTGCCACCGTGGGGAACGGGCTTGGGGGATCTGCGGGCATGTGATAAACCGAGGGAGAGTTATGGCTGACCGGCGCAGAGGGAGGGGGAAGACTCCCCAGATTCGGCTGGTCACATGTAACATGAGGGGGCTGAATGGACCGGTTGTGCTTCAGGAGACGCACCTTAAGGTGGCGGACCAGGTGAGGCTGAGAAGAAGCTGGGTTGGACAGGTATTTCACTTGGGGCTAGATGCGAAGAATCGTGGGGTGGAGATTTTAGTTGGCAAGAGCTTGTCGTTCATGGCATAGAGTGTGGTGGCGAATAGCTGTGGTAGATACGTTATGGAGAGTGGTAGGCGTCAAGGGGAACGGGTGGTTCTGGTCAATGTGTACGCCCCCAACTGGGACGATGCAGGTTTCATGCGACGAATGTTGAGCCGGATTCCGGACCTGGAGACGGGGGGCTTGATCTTGGGAGGGGACTTTAATACTGTGTTGGACCCAGCTCTGGATCGTTTGAGGTCGAAGACGGGCAAGAGGCCGGCGGCGGCCACAGTGTTGAGGGGGTTCATGGATCAGATGGGTGGGGTAGATCCTTGGAGGTTTTTGAGGCCGGGAGGTAGGGAGTTTTCCTTTTTCTCCCATGTCCACAAGGCTTATTCCCGGATTGACTTTTTTGTCCTCAGCAGGGCGCTAATCCCGAGAGTGGTGGGGCGGAATATTCGGCGATAGTCATATCTGACCACCCTCTGCATTCAATGGACCTGGAGCTGGGGGAGGGGAAGGATCAACGCCCGCTGTGGGGGTTAGATGTGGGGCTTCTGTCAGAGGAGGAAGTATGTGGACGGGTCCGTAGGTGCATAGAGGGGTATTTGGATGCTAATGAAAATGGGGAGGTGCAAGTTGGGGTGGTCTGGGAAGCGCTGAAGGCGGTGGTCAGAGGGGAGCTGATATCTATTCGTGCGCACAGAGAAAGGGGGGAGAGGGTTAAGAGGGAGAGGTTGATGGAAGAATTGGTAAGGGTGGACAGGTGGTATGCGGACGATCCAGAAGAGGGGCTTTTGAGGAAGCGTCACAGTCTCCAAGCGGAGTTCGATATACTGACCACCCGGAAGGCGAAGGCTCAGTGGAGGAGGGCGCAGGGGGCGGTATATGAGTACGTGGAGAAGGCAAGTTGGATGCTGGCCCACCAGCTCCGGAAGCGGGAAGCAGCGAGAGAGATAGGGGGAGTCACAGACGCAGGAGGGAACCTGGTGCGGAGTGCCAGGGACATTAATGGGGTGTTCAGATCGTTCTATGAGGAGCTGTATCGGTCGGTGCTCCCTGGGGAGAAGGGTGGTATGGACCGCTTTCTGGACAAGCTGGAGTTCCCAAGAGTGGAGGAGGAGCGGGTGGAGGGTCTGGGGGTCCCAATCGAGCTGGAGGAGCTGATAGAGGCGCTGGGGAGCATGCAGACAGGGAAAGTACCGGGTCCTGACGGGTTCCCGGTGGAGTTTTATAAGAGGTTCTCAGACCTGCTGGGCCCGTTGTTAGTGAGGACTCTGAATGAGGCGAGGGAGGGGGGGGGGGGGGGGCTTTGCCCCCGACGATGTCTAGAGCTGTAATCTCACTGATTCTGAAGCGGGATAAGGACCCCCTCCAGTGTAGGTCTTACAGGCCGATTTCGCTCCTCAACGTGGACGCAAAGTTATTGGCCAAGATACTGTCCAGGTGGGTGGAAGATGTGGTCCCGCTGGTTATCCATGAGGACCAAACGAGGTTTGTGAAGGGGAGGCAGCTGAATATCAGTGTGCGGCGGCTTCTTAATGTTATGATGATGTCGTCGGCGGATGGGGAGGCGGAAATAGTAGCATCGATGGATGCGGAGAAAGCTTTCGATAGGGTGGAGTGGAGCTACCTGTGGGAAGTGTTGAGGAGATTTGGGTTTGGTGAGGGATTCATTAGCTGGGTGAGGTTGGTGTATAGTACCCCGGTAACGAGCGTGATGATGAACGGGAGGAGGTCGGAGGACTTTCGGCTGTCCCGGGGGACGAGGCAGGGGTGCCCCCTGTCCCCCCTGCTCTTCACGTTAGCGACTGAACCCCTGGCCATGGCGCTGAGGGATTCGAAGAGCTGGAGGGGAATTGTGCGGGGGGGAGCACCGGTTGTCGTTGTACGCGGATGATTTACTGTTGTACATCGCGGATCCCCCGGGGGGATGCCTGAGGTGTTGTGGATACTTGGGGAGTTTGGGGACTTTTCGGGCTATACGCTCAACGTGGGGAAGAGTGAGCTGTTTGTGCTGCACTTGGGGGATCAGGAGAGGGAGATAGGGGAGCTCTCGCTGAAGAGAGCGGAGAGGAGATTTAGATATCTTGGTGTCCAGATAGCTGGGAGCTGGAGGGCCCTGCATAGGCTAAACTTTTTGAGGCTGTTGGAACAGATGGAGGAGGAGTTTAGGAGGTGGGATGTGCCGCCGCTCTCCCTGGTGGGTAGGGTCTAGTCCAGGTGGGCAAACTTTTCCATGCAAGGGCCACATTCAGAAATTCACAATTTTAAGGGGCCGCATAGTATATTAAGTAAAATAATTAATATTTAAAATAGCCAAAATAAAAGGTTTTTAAAGAAAAAAAAGCAATTAATTTTTATTAATTAATATTTTAAAGTAGAAACTTCACATGAAACACATGTTGTGCCGAGCAATGATCACCCTACTCAAGTCAATGTATCCACCCTATACCAGTAACCCAACAGCCCCCCCCCCCCCCCCATTAACCTTAAAATTTAAAAAAAATTGTAAAAAATTTGTTTTTAAAAATTGTTTTTTTTTATGACTTGATCTTGGTGGGCTGCATAAAGACCTTTGGCGGGCCGCATGCGGCCCGCGGGCCGTAGTTTTCCCACCCCTGGTCTAGTCGGTTAAGATGACGGTGCTCCCGAGGTTTTTGTTTCTCTTCCAGTGTCTCCCCATCTTGATTCCTAAGGCTTTTTTTAGGAGGGTCAATAAGAGTATTCTGGGGTTCGTTTGGGCATGGAAGACCCCGAGAGTGAGGAGGGTATTCTTGGAACGAGGCAGGGAGGTCGGTGGCTTGGCGTTGCCCAACCTGTGTGGATACTACTGGGCGGCGAATGCGGCAATGATTCGTAGGTGGGTGATGGAGGGGGAGGGTGCCGCATGGAAGAGGATGGAGGTGGCACGACTTTGGAGGCACTGGTGACGGCCCGCTCCCACTCCCCCCGGCAAGGTATTCTACGAGTCCAGTAGTGGTGGCTTCCCTCAAATTTGGGGGCAGTGGAGGCGGCATAGGGGGGAAGTGAAGGCCTCAATTTGGACCCCGATACGGGGCAACCACCGGTTTGCTCCAGAGAGAATAGATGGTGGGTTTCTGAGTTGGCATAGGGCAGGCATCAGGCGGATGGGGGACCTTTTCTCGACGGGAAGTTTGCGACCTTAGAGGAGTTGGAGGGGAAGTGGGGTCTCCCCCCGGGAATACTTTCAGGTATATGCAGATTAGGGCGTTTGTGAAGCGGCAGGTGGTGGAGTTCCCGCTATTGCCGCTAAGGGGAGTGCAGGATAGGGTGCTCTCGGGGACGTGGGTCAGTGAGGGTAGGATCTCGGCAATTTATCAGGTGATGCAGGAGGGGGAGGAGGCCTCGGTGGAGGAGCTGAAAGTGAAGTGGGAGGAGGAGCTGGGGGAGGAGATCGACGAGGGGACGTGGGCAGACGCTCTGGGAAGGGTGAATTCGTACTCTTCTTGCGCTCGGCTCAGCTTAATTCAGCTGAAGGTGCTGCATAGGGCGCACATGACTGGGGCCAGGCTGAGCCAGCTCTTTGGGGGCCAGGACAGGTGTGGCAGGTGCTCGGGAGGCCCAGCGAATCACACCCACATGTTCTGGGCGTGTCCGGCACTGGAGGGGTTCTGGAAGGGGGTGGCGGAGACTTTGTCCAAGGTGGTCGGTTCCAGGGTGGAACTGGGCTGGGGGCTCGCTATCTTTGGGGTGGCATCGGAGCCGGGAGTGCAGGAGGCGAGAGAGGCCGGTATCCTGGCCTTTGCGTCTCTAGTAGCCCGGCGTAGGATTATTTTACAGTGGAGGGACGCGAAGCCCCCGAGTCCGGAACCGTGGATTAACAACATGGCCAGGTTCATCAAACTGGAGAGGGTCATGTTTGCCCTGAGGGGGTCGGCACAAGGGTTCTTCAGCTGGTGGCAGCCTTTTCTTGATTTCCTGGTGGAGTCTTAGAGGGTGGTCAATCTCAGCAGCAACCCGGGGGGGGAGAGAGAGAGAGCAGGGCTATGGGTCTGCTTAGTGCGTCTGTTTTTGCGACTATGTTTGCTACTTTCCTTTTTGTTATTCATTTATTATTCTGTATGGGGGGGGGGCTTTCTTTCTTTTTTTTTCTATGCCTTGTTTATTTTATTGTTGGGAGAAAATTTATTGTTGAAAAATTTGAATAAAAATTATTTTTTTAAAAAGAACCTATCTATTTCTGTCTTAAAGACACCCAGTGATTTGGCCTCCACAACCTTCTGTGGCAGAGTTCCACAGATTCACCAACCTCTGGCTGAAGAAATTCCCCCTCATCTCTGTTTTGAAAGATCGTCCCTTTAGTCTGAGATTGAGTCCTCTGGATCTAGTTTTTCCTAAAAGTGGAAATATCCTCTTCACGTCCACTCTGTCCAGGCCTCGCGGTATCCTGTAAGTTTCAGTAAAATCCCCCCTCATCTTCTAAACTCCAAAGAGTACAGACCCAGAGTCCTCAGGCATTCCTCATATGGCAAGCTCTTCATTCCAATTATCATTCTTGTGAACCTCCTCTGGACCCTTTCCAAGGCCAGCACATCCTTCCTTCTATACGGGGCCCAAAACTGCTCACAATACTCCAAATGGGGTCTGACCAGAGCCTTGTATAGCCTCAGAAGTACATCCTGGTCTTGGATTCTAGCCCTCTCGATATGAATGCTAACATTGTATTTGCCTTCCAAATTGCCGACTGAACTTGCATGTTAACTTTAAGAGAATCTTGAACAAGGACTCCTGATAGGAATTGACTATTTCCTGATCGATCTGATAGGTAAAAGAAGGCTATTTAGTGTAAATGTTAAGCCCCAGTTTTAATACACATTTTAAATTGAGGATTTCAGCACTCATAACCTCAGGTCAGGATACAACACATAGCTTCAACAGGGACACAATAAACCTGACACATGCATAAACCCATTGGAGATTAAAACAACATTTTCACTAAGCAAAGATGAAAAAGCCATTGTTCTAACAAACATATTTTCAAAGACAGTTGACATTAAAACATGAGCTGTGCCAGTAATCTGATCAAGGACGAAGCAGGCACCATAGCAACATGAAGGCACTATTGTTTATAATGTGGATAAAGCGAAGTCAGCAGAAAACCAGTAGAAACCAGTCTTGATAACAGCACAGAATCGCATTCCATAATATACACAAATATTCAAACATGAAACATTCAGAACTTGTTGCGCATTAAGGATTGACAGCTAACCATCGAATCAAATATGTTTGATTCTAACCCAAACCAATTAGGATAACATAGAAGTGTAGAGACTGTGTGAAAACAGAGCCAGTGGACCATTATCGGGGTTGCTGGGTTAAGATGTGCCTTGACCAGGAGCAGCAATGCGGCAACAGACTTGGAGTCCGGCTGTCTGAGGCTTTTGATGAGTGCATCAGAGGGTCCCCTGATTGAGGTCCATAGGACATCAGTTTATCGCTCATTCCCAACAATTACATTAGACCAAAAAAAATACTGCTTGACATACTGGATCCAGTCAACGGTATGAGCATTGAACTGTTCAAGTGTCCCGATGTGCGGCATCTCACCTTTCAGAGTGGAGGCACCTGTGGGCCTGGGCGAAGTGGGTTGGCGATATAACGCATGATGTCTGCAGCAGCTCCACTTCACCCTCGTTGCCAGTGTAGAATCCAAAGGAAGATGCAGGAACACACAGGAGGGTAGGAGTGAACAAAGGTTTACTACAGTATAAACAAAATGACAAAGCTACACCTCCTCTCCCTGAAGGGGCATCCTCCCTGACCTGCACCCAGGTCATGGTTTTTATACTGAGCTTCCCCCTTGTTAAGGGAACCCCACCCCCGCCAAATTACTGAAGGGAGTTCAGGAGAACGACCAGCAGTTGCATTGCATTGTAGCCCCCAGATTGTACTGAGGTGAAAAGGTGGAATTGTATAGAACACTGTCCTTGGTCTCCATGGGGTGGTTGTAACACCATGGTAAATGGTTGCTTTGCAGCTAAATACATGGATGAAATACAGCCCGATTTAGCCTCCAATAGCATTGTCACAGCAAATGTAAAATATTGCAGAGAATGGCTATGGAATTTCCATAATCTGAACCAATTCTAATTTCACAATGAAGGAACAATCTCCTTTTTTCAATCTTCTTCATCCCGAAAACGTTCACCTCCACTTTATATTTGTTTAGTGTTAAAAATGATTCCAACCATTGTTCACTGACACTGGTGCTGATTAAACACTTGGTTTAAACAGAAAACAGTCACATCTTTTTGTATTTTTTCCTGTGCAGATAGCAGATGATGCATTGAGATTTTCGGTCATCACTGTCACTGTTAAGAGTGTCATCAAAGTTGACATTTTCATTATGAGAGTCTATGCATCTGGACAGTTTTGTGCGTGACAGATTTCCTTCCCGGCATTTACAACTACAAGTTAGGTTGTGATTACTTTGTTGAATGAATGCTGATTATTTAAATGATTAATAGGGCTGAGCAGGTTAAGGGTATGGAGAGAATAATTCTTTGAAATCAGTGATATTTTACCTCAGGACCTCGTACTTACTTATCTTATGGTGATGAAATATTATTAGGTAAAGAAGTCAATTATTCTGATCTGAAAGCTGGTCTTGGTAGTATGCGTTCAGACAGAAGGTGGTAGGTAGCTTATCATGGGAAATTCTGTACAACCTTCAGTCATGCTGACACTTGCTTGGCACTTTATCGTCCAAATTAAGTGTCTATAAAAATAAGACCTTGCAAAATTTACGGGGAGTTTAAATAGGCTTTATTTGGTATTCATTGACCCCAATTACCAGAAAGAAATAAAAAATTTTGACAGGAGGCAGCCATAAATGCATCTTAATGGAGACCAGGAATGTAAGAGAGATTCTTCAAACATTTACCTTGACAGCAACACCTCAGTGATATGTAGATAAGATACTCAAAGGAAATATATGTTTTGCTGTATGTGGTTACATATACAGAGAAGCAGTCAGCAGGAGCACTCAACTGGAAAAGTGATTAGATTCATGGATGAGGGTTTCCACACAGATATAATCCACCGGGATTTTTGGAAATGCTTTGGGCATATTTTAATTTTTAAAAGACAGAGCCCCGTTTTGAGCACGTTTAGTCGGGTGTTTCCCAGAGCTTGCAGTGCCAAGAATGACCCTGCTATTAAATGGGACATTGTTGGACCCTGGCAAGTAACACCCTACCAAGGCCACACTTAGACTAATTTCTTGCACTAAAGAGCTCAGCTCACCAGTGCAGGAAGACTTCGGCGCAATCTCTCGGCCCCTTCCCCCTTGCAGCCTCTTGATGCCCCCAATACTCCAACTTACTAATTAGAGGGTCATTGAGCTGCCCTACACCCCACCTCAAAAGGGAAGGGCATACCCAGGCCCGATCCTTGGCACAGACAACTTGGCACTGAGGCATGTTGGCACTACCAGCCTGGCACCCTGGCTGTTCCCATGCCAGGGTGGCAATGCCAAGGTGCTCAGGTGGCATCAGGAGTGTCAGGATTCCACCATGCCCAAAGCCTAACTACCCAGGGTCCTCTGATCGCCTGGGAGACCCCCCCCCCCCCCCACCAACGCCTGTCCCCGTTTGTGGAAACCAGTGCTAAATGGCGCCATGCCGGGGTCTCCTGAGGCGAGGGATTACGATCCCACACCTTGGGTATCTCCGGCACAGACATATTCATGTGAGACTAACATGAATATGCAAATTTGGATCATGCCCATTGAGGGCGCGGTCCAGATCACAAAGTCTCATAAATCTCGCAAGATTTAACGGCCCCGTTGCTTCCCAAGTCGGGCGCGACAAGGCCGGTAGATCGTGCCCTTTGATACTTTTCTGGAGCCACAATAGGAAACATTTCAGTTTTGCCAATTAAGGGGCAATTTAGCATGGCCAATCCACCTACCCTGCACATCTTTGGGTTGTGGGGGCAAAAACCACACAAACAAGGGGAGAATGTGCAAACTCCACACGGACAGTGACCCAGAGCCTGGATTAAACCTGGGACCTTGGCGTCGTGAGGCAGCAATGCTAACCACTGCGCCACCATGCTGCCCCAATTTTTAGCGTTTTAAAGTCGTTGATGATCCGCAATCAGGTAGTGTTTAGGATATCGAATGATAAGGTACGCGAAAGGCTATGGAAGGAAGAAGAGCTTCAACTGGAAAACGCTATCAATATTTGTCATGCCTGCAAGCTAGCTGCACAGCAAATTAGCGCACTCAATCTGAAACATTTTGGCGCTAATGTGGCGGAAGACGCCAGCACCATAAGCACAGTGCAGCAGTCAAAGAAGAAACGTGGCCTCAGTGCGGTCTGCCGTTTTAAGCTGGCGACCGGATCCACCATGATGTGCTTACGATGCGGCACTCAACATTTATCACGAAGATGTCCAGCTTTTGGACTGCTCTGTTCAAAATGTGGCAGAACAAACCGCTTTGCCTGGCTATGTCACTCCCGTTGGATGCTAGAGCAACCAAAACCTGTTCACGTGGCGGAGAAGACAGACAGCGAAGTCCTGTGTGTCGTTGATGTGATTTTCAGTGAGCACAGATCAACTGCGCACATCCAATTGGTAACTGAAGAAATAATCCCCATTTTGGAGAAATTGGCTCCAGAAAAGTATGATTAATTATCCTATGCCCACGGAATGGTTCCATAGTGGTTTAGGTTTAGGGTTAGGGTTAGGGTTAGGGTTAGTACTCAATGCCAGTTCATCAAAAAGCTTGCAGCAAGAACAGATGGATACATTTCCGTACAGTTCTACAACAGACAAAGCATGTATCGATATATCAGATGAGGATGGGCCACTAATTGAGACTAAAACACAAAGTGAAGAAGTAATGCCTAATGTTGAGGACATTGATCCAGTTAAGATACTGGAATGCGAGGGTTTGCAGATCATTCCTGGAGTTGCAAACTTGCCTGCAACTTTGAAAACTATCCAAAAGTATGCCGAAATTAGATGCCTCACCAGTTGATGGGGATGCAGTACAGCATTTGAGCGCAAGCACTATGGATCAACCAAAACTCCACAATCCAGCAAATGCTCCAGAATCAGCTATTGTGGCAGAAGAGCGAGAAACAGCTTTCACAGCAGCAGATCCAGAGACAGCTATTCTCGTAGCAGATCCAGAAACATCTACCATAGCAGGCGATCCAAAAGCAGCTACTACAACAGAAGATCCGGAAGCAGCTGTTGCAGCAAAGGCTTCAGAATCAGCCATTACAGCAAGGGATCCAGAAACAGCTAATCCCTTGGCCGAGACCAGTAGCAAGAATGATGCTCTAGGTGCACAGACAGATGTGAGTGGGAACCACACCAACTTCACGGATGATGCCACTAAAGCAAAGAAGAAAAAGAGAAGGAAAGAGTTGATTATAAAAAGAGAAGGAAGGGTAAAAGAAGGGTCGAGGACACAGTTGGTCGACCAGGTATCAGCCACGACAGTGAAGACACAAGCATCGGCGATAAGGCCAATATACAAGAACACATGGATCAGGAATCATCGCTTCAAAAGGCTGAAAGAGTTGGTGACTCAAAGACCAACCGGAAAACCGGTCTTTTGAAAGATGAAACAAGATCACGTATTTGGTCAAGGTTCAGGAGATCAACAAGAAGATGTTGTTAACCTGAAAGACTAAACGTGTAATGAACTGTGTACAAGGGACATTGTTATCCATATCATGTAAAGCACTGTTATATTTGTTAAACATTCACATTTCCAAAGAAAGGGGATGTGGTGATAGGCATGTACATAGCAATGTATACAGTTGGATGAACAACCCACAACCAGCAGGTGGGGATGGTGATCCACCATAAGACTCCACAGATCAGCGATTGGTAGTAAGTCGTACTAGCGGACAGTCGCATTAGAAGTAGCTCCAGGAGAATTCACTGATTTGTTAGGTATCTCTCCATGTGTTAATTTTGTCAATGACCTACTGGTCAAAGAACTCGATGTTTTGTGTGCATCTTTACCACAGCCACAACACAGAACATAACAAGAATATTGTGTCATGTTCTGGTCTTCTCACACGATATTGAGCCTTTGGCAAATGTTCAGTGGAGGGCCATAGGAATGATATCCAGTATAAAACACCTTAGCTACCCTGATCTGGAACTACATTTTAAAGAACAAAAACTTGGGATGATTTATTGAAGTCTATCCCTTCTCTTGATGACACGGGCATGATGGAGCTGGTGTTTTTCCTTCTACACCTCTCTCAGTTGGACATTCTTTGTATGTGAGTCCTGACAGAGAATACCAACAAACAATTCAACTGGGAAACAACACAGCTAAACTCAAACAACTGTCCTATTCCACACCAGCTTGCCTTTATAACTTAGTGGCACCTCTTGGCATCAGTGTAACATGCAAACAACCTTCAAAGACATGTTTCCTCCAAAGTGTTAAGAACTATTTGTGCTGTCAGTTTCATAGGGACATTCATAAAGCTATTTTCAACAAATACACACGTCTGTAGACACACATAAATATGTCCTGAAGAGAGCGTCATTGGGCATAAGGACATCATTCAACAACATCATTAATCAGTTTCTGCTGGAATACCATCACAAGACTAACAAGATATAATAGCAGTAAATTACCTATTTCATGGCCACCCAATGTCTCAAAGCACTTTATGGCTAATGAAATACATTTTATTGAAGGGTAGTAATGTAGGAAATGCGGCAGCCAATTTACACAAGAAAACTCCTGCAATCAGCAAATATATTTTGTGTTGACTGGCTGTGCTCAAGCAGTAACGTTAACACCATCACATTTTCAAATTCAAAGATTTAGGTCACCAGCGAGCTGCAAAGATCTATTTTTTGTTGCTACCCATCTATGTTTTTCAAAGTTCCAACCTTTAAAGAGCAAAAGTGGCCGAAAGCACTGAGGGGGAAAAATAGTGTGGAAACATTGCTTTATTCTCATAAGTTGCAAGTGAAGCTCACAGAAACAAATGCAAATGCCAAATTAAAATGGTCACCATAAGGCAAATTCGTGGCCGATGATTCAAGGATTGGTGGTCCTTGCTGCAGAATAACTTTTTATTCTTCCCTTTACACTCTGTCTCTTGGAGGCGAATGGGGTGAGAGGTAGGAATGGATGAAGACCCCTGTAAATAGTGACCAGCACTCTCCATGCATACTGACACATTCCCGCAGCACCAAATTATGAAAGTTACGCATGTGTGGCCTTTTAGACATCACCACGCCTATGCAACTCTGCGCGGGCCTTAAGTGCACATGTGCCGATGTCTACCCATGCGCAGAGTGATATTGGCAGCCGAGCGAATGGCATGGCATTTCTAGAATTCCACGCATGTGCAGACCAGTGCGCATGCAGAGACTGCCGCCATCTTGCCGAGGTAGGCGACACAGCGCTCTGCGAATTGGTGCTGTGGGATCTTTTACACCCACCCGAGGAGGCAGATGGGGCCTTGGATTAAGTTCATCAGTTCACAAGATATAGGAGCAGAATTAGGCCATTTGGCCCATCGAGTCTGCTCCACCATTCGATTATGACTGATCTCATCCTGGCCTCAACTCCACCGTCCTTCCCGCTCTCCATAACCCTTCAACCTATTACCAATTAAAAATCTGTCTTACTCCTCTTTAAATTTACTCACTGTCCTGGCATCCACCACACTCTGGGGTAGCGAACTTCAGAGATTCACAACCCCTTGGGAGAAGAGGTTTTTCCTTAAATCGGTTTTAAATTTGCTACGTTATTCTGAGACTATGACCTCTTGTACTAGAATGCTCCACAAGAGGAAGCATCCACTCCATGTCTACTTTATCCATACCTTTTATCATCTTATATACCTCAATGTGATTTCCCCTCATTCTCCTAAACTCTAGAGCAAAAAACAACCCAATGCCCAAGGGCCCGCTCCAGGTGGGAGGCCAGGCCCCGGCACGAGGGAACGGGAGTACTGGAGAGGGGAGAGGGGAAGCGGGACAGCAACCTCCGAGAGGGGAGCCACCGTGCTAGCAGGAAAGCTAGCGAAGGGGGTGCGCAACAGAGCAGGGCCGCAGCGCACCCCCAACAGGGGGGAAGGCGCCAGGCAGGGGAGGGGGGGATCACCCATCAAAGGTGGGAGAGCAAATGGGGACAGGAATGGGGGAGAGAGGGGCAATGGAGGGGTATACAGGGGTATCCCCGAAAGGGATAGAGCGGGGGGGGGGGGGGGGGGGGGGCACTCGGGGGGCGAGAGACCAGGGAGGGGAAATGCAGGGACGAAGGGACAAAAGAGGCCAGAAAGGGAATAGGGCCACAAAGTGCCACAGACAAGGGCTCGAAACAGGGAACTGCTGCAAGCACGCACCCAGTACGGTCTGTGGGTGAAGGGGCCCCCCGGAGTGCAGGGGACTACCCGCGTGGCGGACACACAGTGGACGGCCATGGCGGGTGTCCCCGGGACAAGGGGGAACCCCGGAGCGCAGGGACCCGACCGCATGGGGAGAGCAGTGATAGTGGACATCCTGGACGGCCCCCTAACAAAGGGAAACCCCAGAGGGCAGGGGCGCGTCCACCGGACAAATATGGTTAACCCCACAGGAGCAAGGGGGCAGAAGCCCCCCACCAGAATAGTCACCTGGAACGTAAGGGGACTTAACGGCCCAGTGAAGAGATCTAGAGTCCTCACCCACCTTAGAAACATGAGGGCCGACATAGTCTTCCTCCAAGAGACGCACTTGAGGGAGCAGGACCAACTGCGGGTAAGAAAGGGCTGGGTGGGACAAACCTATCATTCCTGTTATGGGGCAAGGGCCAGGGGGGTGGCGATCCTGATTGGCAAGAGGACAATGTTTAGGGCGACAAAGACGGTTACGGACCCAGGGGGACGGTATGTCATGGTCAGCGGGGCCCTGGATGGGGCGCCGGTAGTTCTAGTTAACGTGTACGCGCCCAACTGGGACGACACGAGCTTCATCCAAAAGACCATGGCAGAAATCCCGGACATAGCGACGCACCGACTAATCATGGGGGGGGACTTCAACTGTGTACAGGACCCAACGACGGACAGATCAAACCCCAGAACGGGGAAAACCTCAAACATGGCAAGGAACTCAGTCACTATATGGAGCAGATGGGAGCAGTAGACCCTTGGAGATTCGCCCACCCGGGGGAGAAAGAATTCTCTTTCTTCTCCCCAGTTCACAACGTGTACACCAGAATTGACTTCTTTGTGGTGGGGAAAACGGTGCTTCCAGAGATAGACAAGGTGGAATAC
Source organism: Scyliorhinus canicula (assembly GCF_902713615.1). Classification (NCBI taxonomy): domain Eukaryota; kingdom Metazoa; phylum Chordata; class Chondrichthyes; order Carcharhiniformes; family Scyliorhinidae; genus Scyliorhinus; species Scyliorhinus canicula. The sequence goes on along the minus strand of NC_052160.1, from coordinate 100,767,816 downwards.
TCCGCAATTGTGATATCAGACCACGCTCCACACTACATGGATGTGCGGCTAGAGACGGGAAGGGCCCAGCGCCCCAAATGGAGGTTGGACGGTGCCTTACTAGCTGACAAGGCCTTCAGCGAAAGGATAGCGCAGGCCATAGCGGAGTACACGGAGATCAACCAAAACGGGGAGGTCTCACCCTCCACGTTCTGGGAAGCGCTTAAGGCCGTACTAAGAGGGGAAATCATAGCCTACAAAGCGCAAAGAGATAGGGAGGAAAGGGTGGCTAGGCAGAAGCTGGTCGACTCCATACTGGAGGTAGACCATAAATACTCCGAGGCCCCGACTGTAGAACTCCTGGCGGAGAGAAAAGAATTACAAAGGAACTTTGACCCGCTCTCCACCAGGAAAGCAGTACACCAACTCCGCCAGGCACGCGGGGCCCTATACGAACACGGAGACAAAGCCAGCTGCCTGTTGGCCCACCAGCTGAGAAAGCAGGCAGCCAGCAGAGAAATTGCGCAAATCAGAGATACCAGAGGCACGTTGGAAACAGAACCAGAGAGGATTAACAAAACCTTCAAGGCCTTCTACCAAGAGCTGTACACCTCAGAGCCCCCAACGGGGAAGGCTGGGATGAACCGGTTTCTTGACGGACTGGACATACCAGTTGTGGGAGAGGGCAGAAAACGGGATCTGGAAGCACCACTAGCACTGGGAGAGATCATGGAGAGCATTAGCTCCATGCAGGCGGGGAAGGCGCCGGGACCGGACGGATTCCCGGCGGACTTCTACAAAAAATTTGCGACAGCGCTGGCCCCGCACCTGCGGGAGATGTTCACAGACTCGCTAGCTAGGGGCACGTTGCCACCCACGTTAGCACAGGCCTCAATCTCGCTGATACCTAAGAAAGACAAAGACCCAACGGAATGTGGGTCATACAGACCCATATCTCTGCTGAATGCAGACGCCAAAATACTGGCCAAAATCCTAGCCAAAAGGCTAGAAGACTGTGTACCTGAGGTGGTCACAGAGGACCAGACGGGCTTTGTCAAAGGTAGACAGCTTACCGCGAACATCAGGCGCCTGCTGAACGTGATAATGACCCCCTCCGGGGAGAGAACACAAGAGGTGATCGTCTCCCTGGACGCAGAAAAGGCCTTCGACAGAGTCGAGTGGAAATACCTCATAGAGGTACTGGAGCGGTTCGGGCTTGGAACAGGGTTCACCGCTTGGGTAAAGCTCCTGTAAAACGCTCCCATGGCGAGTGTACAGACCAACAATACCAACTCCCAATACTTCCAGCTGCACAGGGGCACCAGACAAGGATGCCCACTGTCCCCGCTGCTGTTCGCACTAGCAATTGAACCGCTAGCAATCGCGCTCAGGGCAGCAAAAAATTGGAGGGGGATCCGAAGGGGAGGTAGAGAGCACAGAGTCTCACTCTATGCGGATGATCTGCTCCTCTATATCTCGGACCCACAAAGCAGCATGGACGGAATCATCGCGCTCCTGAAAGAGTTTGGAGCCTTCTCGGGCTACAAACTCAACATGAGCAAAAGTGAGATCTTCCCAGTACACCCGCAAGGGGGGGGGGGGGGGGGGGGGGCAGCACTAAAGGGGCTGCCGTTCAAACAAGCCCGACATAAATTCCGCTACCTGGGGATCCAAATAGCCCATGACTGGAAAGGGATCCACAAATGGAACCTCACCAGCCTGACGGAGGAAGTTAAAAAGGACCTGCAAAGATGGAACACACTCCCGCTCTCCCTCGCGGGGAGAGTTCAGATGATCAAAATGAACGTACTGCCCAGGTTCCTCTTCCTGTTTAGATCCATTCCGATCTACATCCCCAAGGCCTTTTTCAAAGCGCTGGACAAACTCATCATGGCGTTCGTATGGGGGGGTAAAAATGCTAGGATCCCAAAGAAGGTCTTACAAAAAACAAAAACCAGGGGAGGGTTAGCCCTCCCGAATCTACAATTCTACCACTGGGCAGCAACAGCCGAGCGAGTAAGGGGATGGATCCAGGAGCCAGAAGCTGAGTGGATGCGTGCGGGGGAGGCCTCCTGCATGGGAACCTCCCTCCGGGCCCTCGCCACGGCAGCACTCCCATCCCCACCCAAAAAACACTCCAGCAGCCCAGTGGTGACAGCCACCCTCCAATCCTGGAACCAACTGCGGCAGCAACTTGGCCTGACCCAAATGTCGAACAGGGCTCCCATCTGCAACAACCATAGGTTCACACCAGCACTGACTAACGCCACCTTCAAAAGGTGGAGGCAGGACGGGGGGACACTGACAGTCAGGGACCTATACACGGACGACAGGATCGCAACACTGGACGAACTGACAGAGAAATTTCAGCTAGCTGGGGGGAACGAGCTACGGTACCTGCAGCTCAAAAACTTCCTACGAAAGGAGACAAGGACGTACCCACAACCGCCACGACAGACACTACTGGAAGACCTACTGGACGCAAGTATCCTAGAGAAAGGGAACTGTAGTGACATGTATGACCGACTGGTGGATAGGGACGACACCGTACTGGACGCAACAAGGAGGAAATGGGAGGACGACCTGGGGATGGAGATAGGGTGGGGACTCTGGAGCGAAGCACTGCATAGGGTCAACTCCACCTCCACGTGCGCAAGGCTCAGCCTGACGCAACTAAAAGTGGTACATAGAGCCCACTTAACAAGAACCCGTATGAGTAGGTTCTTCCCGGAGGTGGAAGACAGATGTGAACGGTGCCAAAGAGGCCCGGCCAACCACGCCCACATGTTCTGGTCTTGCCCCAGACTCGTGGAGTACTGGACAGCCTTCTTCGAGGTTATGTCCAAAGTGGTGGGAGTGAGGGTGGAGCCATGCCCGATAGTGGCGGTCTTCGGGGTTTCAGAACAGCCAGATCTATTCCTGGGGAGGAGGGCGGACGCCCTTGCCTTTGCCTCCCTGATCGCCCGCCGTAGAATCCTGTTTGGCTGGCGGTCAGCAGCACCGCCCAGAGCTGCGGACTGGCTATCCGACCTCTCGGAATCTCTCCAAATGGAGAAAATCAAATTTGCCATCCGAGGGTCGGACGACGGCTTCCACAGAACGTGGGAGCCATTCATGCAACTGTTCCGGGACCTATTTGTGGCCAATGTACAAGAGGAAGAATAGTCGGGGGAAGGTAGCGGGAAGGGGGGGGGGGGGCTACAGGCTCGTTACGGGGGTTTGATGGCTAGCTAAGGCCCAAAACCAAACTAAATAAACATGTTGGGGGGGGGGGGGGGGGGGGGGCGCAGTTACTACTACGAAGATGCTTACCTGTAAATATGTATGTTAATTTTTGCGTGTTTGTTTTTTTTTTTCTCTCTCCTAACAATTTGTAATTTGTTCAATATAAAATATGAAAACTGAATAAAAACATTTATAAAAAAAAACTCTAGAGCAGGCATTTCCAAAGTGGGGGTCGCGACCCGCAAGTGAGTAGGAAGAGTCACAGAGCCTCCATCATGGTGTTCCCAATCGTGTGAATGCACACGCAACAGCCACAGCAGCCGACTTTTAACAATGCCGGCTGCGAACGGCTTTGAAAATGCCGGCCGCGGCCATATAAAAAAATGCGGGCGTACTGCGCATGCGTGCATGCACGTCACCAACAAGAAGCACCGCCGCCTCCTAATGTCAGCGCACTGACGCAGGAAAAGATTACTTTCTTCCTGCCTGAAGCGAGGCAGAGAGCAGGTAAGGTGCTCCGAATGCTGACGTCATGTGCTTTGGGCACGATTGCAATTCTTCCATTTTGTCAGCAGCAAAGAAATAAAATTTAAAATGGATAATTTTGTTAGAAGGAAGAGAGGGCCAGAGACACAAACAGGCCAGGATCTCACAACTAACCCTGCTGGAGAGAGTGGCTCAGGAGAATCCACAGCAGGACAAAGCAGTGCTGGTGTGAGCTCCAGGGTCTCTGGTGAACAGCCCATTAAGAAGAAGCTGACATCAGGCACAAAGCAGTATAAAGACGATTTTGTGAGGTATGGATTTATTAATTGTGCCAATGTCGGCCTGCGTGGGTCGCGAAAGTCAGCCGGCATGGGTCACGAAGATCGGCCGGCATGGGTCCCCGAAGGTCAGCCGGCGTGGGTCCTGAAGGTTGGCTGGTTGATAAAAATGGGTCCCTGGACAAAAAGTTTGAAAATAACTGCTCTAGAGTATAGACCTAAACTGTTCAAACTTTCTTCATACAACAAACCCTTCACCTCTGGAATCAATCTCGTGACCCTCCAGTGAACTGCCTCCAATGTCACTGCATCTTCCCTCAAATAAGGGGACCAAAACTGTCCACGATACTCCCGATGTGGCCTCACCAATGCCTTGTATAATTGCAACAGCACTTCCTTACCTTTATACTCTATTCCTTTAGCTATAAATGCCAACGTTACATTCACTTTCTTTATTAACTGCTGAACCTGCATGCTTCTTTTCTGTGACTCATGAATGAGGACTCCCAGATGGTGTGCCGCTTTCAGGGGAACTTGCAAATTGTGGTGTTCTCATTGTGTTCTCAGTGTGGCTCATGTCCTTCTAGAATAATAGACATCAAGAAGTTGGAAAGTCCTGTCGAAGGAGCTTGCTGAGTTGTCGCAGCATATCTTGTAGATGGTAGACATTGCTGCCATTGTGTATCAGTTGTGGAGGAAACAAATGTTTGAGATGGTGGTCTGGGTGCCAACTATGCCGGCTGCTGTGTCCTGGATGGTGCCAAGCTTCTTGTGTGTTGTTGAGCTGCACTCATCCCGGCAAGTGCAGAGTATTCCAGCACACTCCTAACTTCTGTCTTGTAGATGATGGACATGCTTTGGGGAGTCAGGAGGGGAGTTACTCTTCGTGGAATTCTGAGGCTCTGATTTGACTTTGTAGCCACTGTATTTAATTGGCATGTCTAGTTTAGTTTCTGGTCAATGGTAACGCCCAAGATATTGATAATGAGGGATTCAGTGATTGCAATGCCATGATCTCATTGAATGGCAGAGCAGGCTAGAAGGGCCAGATGGCATACTTCTGCTTCTTGTTCTTATGTTCTTATCAATGTCAAGGGGAGATGGTTAGATTCTCACATGTTCAAGATGGTCATTTTTTGCCTAACTTTTTGTGGCATGACTGTAACTTGCCACTTATCAGCCCAACCCTGAATATTTTCTTGGTCTTGCTGCCTTTGGACATGGATTGCTGCAATATCTGAGGAGTTGCGAAAGATGCTGAACAACCATCAACAAATATCCCCACTTCTGACCTTATGATTGAGCGAAGGTCTCTGATGAAGTAGCTTAAGATGGTTGGACCTAGGACATGACCCTGAGGTTCTCCTGCAGTGATGTCCTGGGACTGAGAACATTGAGCTCCAACAACCACAACCATCATGCTTTGTGCTATGTATGACTCCAATCTGTGGACAGTTTCCCCGATTCCCATTAACTTCAGTTTTGCTGGGGCTCCTTGATGCAAAGGCTGGGTCTCGAGGAAGGGGCAGCATGGCAGCACAGTGGTTAGCACTGCTGCCCCTCAGCATCAGTGACCAGGGTTTAATTCTGGCCTTGGGTAACTGTCTGTGTGGAGTTTGCATCTTCTGCCCGTGACTATGTGGGGTTCCTCCCACAATACATAGATGTGCAAATTAGGTGGATTGGCTATGCTTAAATTGCCGCTTATTATCCAGGGATGCATAGGTTACGAGGATAGGGTGGAGGAGTGGGCCTGGATAGGGTGTTCTTTCAGAGGGTCGGCGCAGACTCGATGGGCTGAGTGGCCTCCTTCTGCACTGTAGGAATTCTATGGTTCTAAAGTGGAAATTGGAATAGGAGAATCTGCTATTCTAACCTGTCATAGAGCTTTCCTCTCTTTCCCCAACTCACCTTTCGCTGCCTCTGTGCTGGCATTAAACGTGTTACATCTTTAACGTTGTCTGGTTTTGCACAGGTGCTGCCAACCTGTTGAGTATTTCTAACATTTTCTGTTTTATTTCAGATTTCTAGCATCTGCAGTAATTTGCTTTTGTCTTACAAATTAACATATTTGCACCATCAAGAATGTCTGGCAGTGGCTAATTTCATGTGTGTTTATCTTAGTAAATGAATCAGAACTTCATTGGACATGCCAAAATTCTCAGTGTGTTGTGTCACTACTTTGCTGAGGAACTCTTTGTGCGCTACATTATTTAAATTATTTTCCATGTCATAACTCTGCCATGGCAGCAATCAGAGATGTTTTTACGAGTATTTGATTTGTACTACCCCTAAAAATATTATAAGGCATGCACAGATATCTAAACAGCACAGAGTGTGAACATTGCTTTCCAATTTTCTTTACAAATTCTGCAAACCAACTTACAGGTTCAAAAACAAAAGCAACAAATTGCATGTACACAACCACTTTGACATCATAAAATGTACAAAAGTGTTTCACAGACGATCATGAAGAGGCTTGAAAGGCTAGACACCGAGGAGTCTCCCCCCCCCCCCCCCCCCCCCCCCCATTGCGGAATCTAGAACAAGTATCAGGGTAAGGTAGGGTTGCCAACTGTCATTATATGCATTTCTGGAGGTTTCTTCACATAAATCACCCCCCCCCCCCCCCCCCCCCCCCAAACCTCCAGCCATTTATCGGCCAATATCTCCATCCGACTGACACACTGCCTTGTACACCAACTGGAATGCAAAAAGACTCGTTACCCGATTGGATGACGCGCGACTGTCAGCCAAACAAATCTTTCCACCCCTTTCTCCCCCCTCCTCCATTTTAAAAATTTCCAAATCTGGCAAACAGAACTGTTCAAAGAAAATGTAAAAAAAAATATTTGTTAATGTCCCAATGATTATTCTCCAGGTTTAAAATAAGATCATTTCCGGAATGTGGGCGCCACTGGCTAGGCCAACATTTATTGCGAGTTTGCAAAGAACGATGTCCTGGAGTTTGACCTCTAATTCTTGGAAACTCCAGGGTGATCCTGGAGGGGTGGAAACTGAAGCAAATGGGGAGGGGGAGGAAGCAGAGAGTCAGAGAGTCCTACAGCACAGAAAAAGCCCTTCAGCCCGTCGTGTCTGTGTTGGCCACCCACATCCTATTATAATCCCATTTTTCAGCACATGATCAATAGCCTTGAATGTCTTGGCATCACAAGTGCTCTTCTAAAATGTTTTGAGGGTCTCTGTCTCCATCACCCTTTCAGGCAGCGTGTTCCAAACTCCCAACACCCTCTGGATGAAAAAGCTTTTCCTTACATCCCCTCTCAACCTCCTGCCCAATAACTTAAATCTATGTCCCCGGTTATTGAACCCGCCACCAAGGGGAGACGTTTCTTCCAGTCTATTCTAGCTATGCCCCTCATAATTTTATAATGTCCCCCCTCAGTCTCCTCTGCTCCAAGGAAAACAACCCAAATCTATTCAATCTCTTTTCATTATTAAAACTCTCCAGCCCATTAACATTCTGGTAAATCTCCTCTGCACCCTTTCCAGTGCTAACACATCCCTCCCATAATATAGATTCCATAACTGCACACAATACTCTAGCTGCGGCCTAACCAACATTTTATACAGATCCAGCTTAACCTCCCTGCTCTTAGACTCTATGCCTCAGCTAATAAAGGCAAGTATACCATATGCCTTCTGAACCACTGTGTCCACCTGCTCTGCTAGCTGATCCCGCTGATCCTTGATGCTTCTGAGGGTTCTTCAGTTTATCATTTTTCACTTGCCTTGTTTGTCCTGCCCAAATGCATCACCTCACACTTATCCAGATTGAATTCTATTTGCCACTGATCAGTCCATCTGACCAGCCCATCTACATCATTCTGTAATCTAAGGATATCCTCCTCACTATTTACCACCCCACCAATTTTTGTATCATCCACAAACTTAGTGATCAACCCTCCTACATTCATATCTAAATCATTTATATAAACCACAAACAGCAAGGGCCCAACATTGATCCCTGCAGGATCCCACTGGACACAGGCTTCCAGTCAGAAATACACCCCTCGACCTTCATCCTCTGCTTCCTACCACTCAGCCAATTTTAAGAGCATAAGAACGAGGAGCAGGAGTAGGCCATCTGGCTCCTGGAGCCTGCTCCGCCATTCAATGAGATCATAGCTGATCTTTTGTGGACTCAGCTCCACTTTCCAGCCCGAACACCATAACCCTTAATCCCTTTATTCTTCAAAAAACTATCTATCTTTCTCTCAAAAACATTGAATGAAGGAGCCTCAAATGCTTCACTGGGCAAGGAATTCCATAGATTCACAACCCTTTGGGTGAAGAAGTTCCTCCTAAACTCAGTCCTAAATCTACTTCCCCTTATTTTGAGGCTATGCCCCCTAGTTCTGCTTTCACCCGCCAGTGGAAACAACCTGCCCACATCTATCCTATCTATTCCCTTCATAATTTTATATGTTCCTATAAGATCCTCCCGCATTCTTCTAAATTCCAACGAGTGCAATCCCAGTCTAATCAACCTCTCCTCGTAATCCAACCCCTTCAGCTCTGGGATTAATTTAGTAATCTCCTCTGCACACCCTGCAGCGCCAGTACGTCCTTTCTCAGGCAAGGAGACAAAACTGAATACAATACTCCAGGTGTGGCCTCCCTAACACCTTATACAATTGCAGCATAACCTCCCTAGTTTTAAATTCCATCCCTCCAGCAATGAAGGACAAAACTCCATTTGCCTTAATCACCTGTTGCACCTGTAAACCAACTTTCTGTGACTCATGCAGTCGCACACCCAGGTCTCTCTGCACAGTGGCATGTTTTAACATTTTATCACTTAAATAATAATCCCTTTTGCTATTATTCCTACCAAAATGGATAACCTCACATTTGTCAACATTGTATTCCATCTGCCAGACCCTAGCCCATTCACTTAACCTATCCAAATCCCTCTGCAGACGTCTGGTATCCTCTGCACTTTTCGCTTTACCACTCATCTTAGTGTCATCTGCAAACTTGGACACATTGCCCTTGGTCCCCAACTCCAAATCATCTATGTAGATTGTGAACAATTGTGGGCCCAACACGGATCCCTGAGGGACACCACTATCTACTGATCGCCAACCAGAGAAGCACCCATTAATCCCCACTCGTTGCTTTCTATTAATTAACCAATCCTCTATCCATGCTACTACTTTACCCTTAATGCCATGCTTCTTTATCTTATGCAACAATCTTTTGTGTGGCACCGTGTCAAAAGCTTTCTGGAAATCCAGATATACCACATCCATTGGCTCCCGTTATCTACCTCACTGGTAATGTCCTCAAAAAATTCCACTAAAGGCACGACCTGCCCTTTATGAACCCATGCTGCGTCTGCCCAATGGGACAATTTCCATCCAGATGCCTCACTATTTCTTCCTTGATGATAGATTTCAGCATCGTCCCTACTACCAAAGTTAAGCTAACTGGATCCAAGTTGCCAAATTCCTTGAATCCCATGGGCTCTTATCTTCACTATCAATCTCCTATGTGGGAATTTATCAAAAACCTGCCTGAAGTCCAAGTAGACAACGCCAAATGCATTGCCCGCATCGGCACACCTCGTCACCTGTTTGAAAAATTCAATCAAGTTGGTCAGACATGATCTGCCCTTAATAAAACCATGATGTGGAGATGCCGGCATTGGACTGGGGTGAGCACAATAAGAAGTCTTACAACACCAGGTTAAAGTCCAACAGGTTTATTTCAAACACGAGCTTTCGGAGCGTACCTGAGGAAGGAGCTGCGCTCCGAAAGCTCGTGTTTGAAAAAAACCTGTTGGACTTTAACTTGGTGTTGTAAGACTTCTTACTGTTAATAAAACCATACTGACTGTTCTTGATTAATCCCTGCCTCTCCAAATGCAGGTTAATTCTGTCTCTCAGAATTGCTTCTAATACTTTCCCCACCACTGAAGTTAGACTGACTGGCGTGGTTTATCCCTTCCTCCCTTTTAGGACCGGGATGAGGAGACATTTCTCCACACAAAGTGTTGTGAACTTTTTGGGTCCTGTTCATGGTCCGTTTTGGGAAGGTCCTGAGGTGGCACAGGATGCTATGTGAATGCAACTCTAACTGCAGTCCTGTCCCTTTAATGGGTGAAGGTGGCGTTGACGTCTGAGAGTCTGGCGCGTGCGCCCTGCAGCTGGCGCGAGGACTGATGGGAGACTCAGATCCAATATGGCTGAAGATCCCGGGGGAGTGACTTTGATTCACTCAATCGCTTTCTCTTCTCTTTTCCTTTCTCCTGTCGGTTCCCCAACATGGAAGAGCTCTCGATAGCGTGTTTCGGTTTCGTGTTGTCGTCGTCGCAATGCCAAAGAAAGGGAACAGAAAACGGCTGAAATACCGGGGAAACATTTCTTCTGAAGCAGGTGGGGAAAGAAGAAAAAGGCGAGGTGAAGCCGAACCTGCTGCTGGCCGCGGGGGCTTCCGCATGTCGCGCCCCCATTGGCTCGTATCACACTCCCATTGTTATCCGCGTCCGCCGATTGGCTGAGGGCGGCGTCAGTCATGGAGCTGAGCTCTGATCAAGTTAGGTGGCGCTCGGTCTTGGCATTGAACTCTGGGACTCCGCCTCAGCGTCTCTCCCGGTCGCTGTAATCGGTTAACCGGTGTGCGGGAGGTGGTACATGATAGAAGCGTTGTCATTACAATCTATGCCGAGAGGTACCCCGGAGTGAAGCCTGTTTGCAGCGAAGCACAAATACACTCGCATTAGGCAAACCACATACCGAGAGGCCCAAACTCCCCTTTTCAGGGAAGTAAAATGCCGTGTTGGAAATCTGAAAGAAAGGGCAACAGAAAATGCCGCAGATACTCCAGCCGCACCTGTTCTGGAGGGAATAGGCGTAGGGTGATTGGGAGCGGGGATCAAGCGGCAAAAGAAGGAAGATGAGGAGAGACTTTTGCCTTGAAAGTGGTACTGGGATAAGTAAAGGGACAAAAACCGGACCTAGGAGGAGCTGAAAATGACAAAAATAAAACATCACCAGCAACTGCTACCTTGGGGGCGGGCGGGGAGAGAAGAGGTTCTATCCTGCCTCCTATCCTATCACTGTTTGTTCTCTATTCAACTTCGCTGTCAATTATTTGACAGAATTGTTTCAATGTAGAAGAAGACCACTCGACCCATCATGTCTGCACCGGCTACCGGAATGAGCACTTCACTGAGTGCCATTCTTCTGCCGTTTCTCCATAACACTGCAAATTGTTTGTTTATTTTCAAATAATCAGCAAATACCCCCATCAATGCCTCCATTGAACCTTTTTCCATCATACTCTGGCACTGCACTCCAGATCCCAGTCACAGGTCACATGAAGAACGTTTTACTCCAGTCACTTTTCCTTTATTTTCAATTACTTTAAATCCGTGCCTTCTCATTCTTAATTTTTTCATGAGCAGGAACAGTTTCTTCCAATCTACTCTTGTCCAAATCCCTCATGATTTTGAATACATCTATCAAATCTCCTCTTCGCCACCTTCTCTCCAAGGAAGAGAATCACAACTTCTCCCCTCTTCATAACTAAAATTCCTCATTCCTGGAAGCATTCTTATAAACTTCCTTTTATTCCATGAGCTATAACCTTTCTCACAAGTTTGTTGGGCGGGACTGTGTCTAATACCTTTTGCATGTACAGATTGAGCATTCCTTATCTGAAATACCTGGGGCCGAAAGTGCCTCGGATTGTGGAATTTTTCTAATTTTGGAATACCTGTAATTGCTGATATAATGCTCACTCCAAAGGGGATGGGACCCAAGTCTAAGCACAAAATTCATTTAGATTTCATTTACAGATTCAACAAGACACCACAATTCAATATGTAATATTTTAAATTATTACATAATAAGCTGTACATTGAACCATAATTTATTGATCTTAAATCAAGCAAGGTTTAGTAAATTCATTCTGGGGATTAAATTCAAATTTCATGAAAAAGGATGAGCATGGACTGTGTCGGTTGGCTTTCTTAAATGGTTCTTAGAGTCTTCTGCATCATGAACAATGGTTTTTGTCATAACAGTCTCTGATTTTATAAACCGGCATGATTTCTTGTTCCGTTATGAATACATGCTGTTTTAGCCCGTCAATAAGTCCGGTGCACATTTTCACCATAATGTCTATGGGCACTTTTTCCACTGTGTTAACAATGTCATCCTCATGTTCACTGTTACCATCACGATCACCTTTGTTCAGAAACATTTCAGCTATTTCACCATTAGTCATTGAACAAACAACTGGAGCCTCGTTATCAATGTTGAGAACTTCTTAGATGTCCATTTCCTCCCACTTGATGGCATCCAAGGGTATTCCTTTTGCATATTCAAGGACGTCCAATATCAACATTTCCTCACTTGTCACACAAAATCCTTGAAACTCTTCACATTGTTCATCATCATCATTGAACATAGTCTTAGGCCACAGGTTGTGCCAGGCATGCACAAGGGTGACTTTTATCTATGTGGCTCCATGCATTAGCAACAGCATATATGGCATCCTTCACGTTAAGCACCCACGTCTCTGTTCACTGCTGCCAACATGCAGTCTTTTTACTCTTCACTGATGTAAGGACACCGTGGTCAGGTGGCTGAATTAATGAAGTCACTTTGAGGGGGGAGGGGGTGGGAATAGATGGCATAAACATTATTCTTGCCGGAAGGTTCAGCTGGGAGATGTGCAGAACAGTTGTCAAGAAATTATAAAATCTTGCAGTCGACAACCCAGCCCACCTTCCCTGCAGTGGGCACAAACTGCTGGTACAAAATGTTTGTGAATCAGAAAAGATGTCCCTGGTGATCCATGCCCTCTTTTTTGCATAATAATGATACTCGCTCCTTTAAAACAGCAAGGACGCATGCCCTTGCCTATCACAGCAAGTTTACACTTGTGAGTACCTGCTGCATTAACACATCCCAGCACAGTCATTCTGTCCTTGGCATTCTTAACACCTGTAGGGTCCTTCTCATCAGCTGTAGTCAGTGTCTTCTTGAGACAATAACGCCAGAACAGCGATGTTTCATCAAATTTGTTCTGGCATTGGATTTCCATCAGTGATCTTCGCAAACTCATCAATGAAATTCTCTGCTGCCTCGTGATCAGCACATTGTGGTTATTACGAAAAATCTTTGAAAATCTAATGCTGGGTCTTTTCATTTCTAGAACCAGCCTGCTGAATATTCAGTTACCTTCAATTTTAAGTATCATCATGGTAGATCTTTGCTTGCTTCATGATGAACATACCGTTAAACGGCATATGTTCATTCCGACGCTGGTGAATCTACTCTTTCAATACACAATCAAGATTTCCATTTTTCGCCTTCTGCAATGTTTTTCTATTTTTCATTAGCTTCTGCTCATCACTTTCAGCATAAAATTTTAACAATTTGTTCTTCACTTTCTTCAGTTCATAGAAGGTGGTTGTTCCAACACCATACTCTCTGATAGACCCCTTGCACACCATTGTCAAGGTTTTGCAATAACTTGACTTTGTGTGCACAAATGCTTCCTTTGTTTCTTTTCACTATTACCCACAGGCCTTTTTGACATTTTCAACAGTATTATGCACTAACGTCTGCTAAAAATAAGCTGACGTTTTGGCGCTAAAACAGCCCCGCCCGGCAACCTGCCCAGAGCCACTCATGGCATCAAGTCGGTGCTCAAAAGAAAAAGTGCGGATGTCAGAGATTTTTGCATCTCGGAAGTTTCGGCCAAGGGATTCTCAACCTGTACATCCTTGCATTCTATTACATTTCTAACCTTTCCCAGTTCTGATCAAAGGCCTGAAATGTTCATTTTGTTTCTCTTGCTGCAGATGTTACCTCGGCCGCTGATTTATTTACAGCATTTTCTGTTCCACCTTCCTTACATTAAGCAATTTGAGCTCATGCAAAGCTCTGTATCCAGAGTCTCAAGTCCCAGACGTTCATCACCCAAAAAAAAAACCTGAAGACCTAGATTGGTTCCTGATCCTGTTGCACTCAAAATTAAAAATTCTCATCCTTGTTTTCTAATCCTGTGTATCTCCCTAATCTTCTCCAGTCCAACAACCCTCTGATGTTTCCAAAAATGACTGACCTCTTTCAAATCTTCAGTTTTCATTGATGGCAGTGCCTTCAGTTACCTCGGACTTAAGCTCTGGAATTCCCTAAACTTCTCTCTAATTTTTTTTCTCAAGGCACTCCTGGCACTCTTTTAAAAACCTGCACTCTTTAAAAACCTATCTCTGTTCAAGTTTTTGGCCATCTAATATCTCCTTATGAGGCACTGTGCCACATTTTCCCACATATTGCTTTGAAGGACCTTGGTATTTTTTACTGCATCAAAAGATTATGTTTACCATTTTGCATAAGGCTACCCAGCCCTGCATGGAGTTTGTACGTTCTCTCCGTGTCTGCTTGGGTTTCCGCCAGGCGCTCTACTTTCCTCAACAATCCAAAGATATACAGGTTAGGTGGATTGGCCATGGTAAATTGCCCCTTAGTGTCCAAAAAAAAAAGGATTAGGTGGGGTTGTGGGAATAGGCTGAAGGTGTGGGCCTGGGTGAGGTGCTCCTTCAAAGGTTCGAAGCAGACTTAGTGGGCCGAATGGCCTGCAATGTAGGGATTCTATTTCTCTTAACTGACATTGACAGCACATACTGTACTGCTTCTGTATTATTTCTGAAATTCAGCTATCGGAATAACGCACTGCAGTACTTTCTCAAAATATGCTTTATCTCCAAACTGCAAAGGAATACCTCTCTCCTGCATTAATTAGGTATTTCTGTTTCTCTTATCAGCCATTTTTGGAACTACATGGTACGTGCTGTTAATTAGTGACAACTGAAGGTTGGGTGAAAGGTCACAGGCCTGAAATGTTAACTTCATTTCCCCTTCATAGATGCTGCCTGACGTAGAACATAGAACATAGAACAGTACAGCACAGAACAGGCCCTTCGGCCCTCGATGTTGTGCCGAACAATGATCACCCCACTTAAACCCACGTAACCCGTATACCCGTAACCCAACAATCCCCCCATTAACCCCCATTAACCTTACACTACGGGCAATTTAGCATGGCCAATCCACCTAACCTGCACATCTTTGGACTGTGGGAGGAAACCGGAGCACCCGGAGGAAACCCACGTGACGAATATTTTTAGCATTTTCTATTTTTCTTCCCGTTTTTCGGCATCTGTAGTAACTTGTTTTTCGAACATTTGTGCTACCTGTCCATGGCTGCTAGGAATAAGGTTGTGCTTGTTTAATTTGACATAATTTAGGAAGAAAGCACCATACAAGTTGCACTGAATTCATGCCTGCATTCCAGAGATTTAAAAGAAACGTTGTTTGCCCTGAGCTGTGGCTGTTGTGTGTCAATAATTTTCGAGAACAGCTGCAAATAATTCATGTTTAAATTTACTTAGATTCTTGACTTTTAGCTTGCTCTATGTCACAAAGCACGCTGATGTTATCTGTGAGGGTGTCCCAACTTGGAAACACGAGTTCATGGGGGTGTATAGTTTTGTTTTGGTGTGAGGAGATGAGTGAAACCCCAATGAGAAGAAATAGCCCAGTCGTCGTGCAGCAGTTATTTTTTTCTTAACAGACAATTTTATTGAGGTATTTTTTGGCATTGTAAACAGTAACAATATACATTAGTGTGCAGTTACCAATTACAAAAACCATAGTGCAAATAACAGTACCTCTCTCGCAAATAGACCCGCCTATTCTCACCCCCCCCCCCCCAAACTCTACACTATTCTACCCCCACCCCCCTGCTGACAATTAGTTCCCCGCGAAGAAGTCGATGAATGGTTGCCACCTCCGGGCGAACCCCGATAGTGATCCTCGTAAGGCTAACTTGATTTGTTCCAAGCTGAGAAAGCTTGCCATGTCCGACAGCCATACTTCGGTCTTTGGGGGCTTTGGGTCCCTCCAGGCCAACAGTATTCGTCGCCGGGCTATCAGGGAAGCAAAGGCCACAACGCCGGCCTCTATCCCCTCCTGGACTCCTGGGTCCTCTGACACCCCAAAAATCGCCACCTCTGGACTCATCGCCACCCTTATTTTCAGTACCCGGGATATGACGTCTGCAAATCCCTGCCAGTATCCCCTGAGTTTTGGACATGCCCAGAACATCTGGACATGGTTCGCTGGTCCTCCACCACATCTAGCACACTTGTCCTTCAGCCCAAAGAATTTGCTCATCCGGGCCACCGTCATGTGGGCCCGGTGAACTACCTTGAACTGAATCAGGCCGAGCCTGGCACATGTTGCGGTTGCATTTACCCTCCTCAGAGTGTCTGCCCATACGCCTCCCTCCAATTCCCCACCAAGCTCCTCCTCCCACTTGAGTTTCAGTTCCTTGGTCCCTGTGTCCTCTGCTCCCATAAGCTCCTGATAAATATCCAAGACTCTCCCCTCTCCTACCTCCCCCCTGGAAACTACCCTGTCCTGGATCCCCCTTAGTGGAAGGCGTGGAAAGGACGGACCTGTCTACGTACCGAATCCCGCACCTGCAAGTACCGAAAGTCATTCCCCCTTGCCCGCCCGAACTTCTCCTCCAGCGCTCTCATGTTCGCGAAGCTCCCTTCCAGGAACAAGTCGCCCATCCTTCCCACCTCTGCCCTCGCCATGCTCGAAACCCGCCGTCCATCTTCCCCGGGGAAAATCGGCGGTTGTCACATATTGGGGACCAGACCGACGCTCCCACTTCTCCCGCATGCTTCCTCCATTGGCCCCCAAACCTCCAGAGCCGCCACCACTATAGGGCTGGCGGGAGCGGCAGAGGAGCCGTGACCAGGGCTGCCAAGCTGGTGTCCCTGCACGAAGCAGCCTCCACCCGCTCCCAAACTGACCACGTACCCACCATCCATTTACTTATCGTGGCTATGTTAGCCGCCCACTAGTAGTTGCTGAGGTTCGACAACGCCAGTCCCCCCTCGTTACGGTTCCGTTCCAGCATTCCCCTCTTTACCTGGGTCGTCCCTACCCAAACAAATCCCAGGGTGATTTTATTGATCCTTTTAAAGAAGGACCGCGGAATGAAAATAGGGCAACACTGAAAAATAAACAGGAATCTCGGGAGGATCGTCATCTTCACCGTCTGTACTCTCCCCGCTAGTGACAGCGGGGCGCATTCCTCCTCCGAAACTCGCTCCTCATTTGCTCCACCAGCCTAGACAAGTTCAACTTCTGCATCTTGCCCCAGTCACGCGCCACTTGTATCCCTAAATACCTAAAACTTTCCCCAACCAGCCTAAACGGTAGCTCCCTCAGCCTATTCTCCTGACCCCTCGCCTGCACTACAAACATCTCACTTTTTGCCATGTTCAACTTGTAGCCCGAAAACCGACCAAATTCCCCTAGGATTTCCATAATCCCGTCCATCCTTGGCGCTCGATCCGACACGTACAAAAGCAGGTCATCCGCGTAGAGCGAGACCTTGTGTTTTATCCCCCCCCCTGACCATTCCCTTCCGTTGCCTTGCCGTTCTCTGAGCAATTGCCAGCGGTTCTATGGCCAACGCAAACAGCAGTGAGAGAGGGGGCATCCCTGTCTTGTCCCACGGTGTAGTCTAAAATACTCAGATGTCGTCCTGTTTGTCCTTACAGTAGCCTCCGGGGCCTGATGTAGCAGTCTAACCCAATCCAGTGCAGCAGTTATTAAATACTATTTTGTAAAGGAAAGACAAATACATACAAAAACCAGACTACTCTAATGTCATGCAATTAAGATGCATGAATTACTAAACACACAGTTTCTACAGAACATACCCCATTACAAAATGTATCTGCGATAGATAAATGTATCTGTAGACTTCCCGTCTTCAGCAAACTACAGCCAAATTGAATAACCAGCTATAGTTCCCACATATTGCAGGGATGATGCTCAAATCTGGGAACTGCCTTTTTCCTGGTCCAGCAAGGATATTTTAAAACTGCTGTTATGAAGGTTTTCTGTACTGCTTTGGCTCTAAGATTTAGATGCTTGTTTACTGTAAACTTACCTTCAGGCTTCGTGGCTGGGAATTGGCCTGTCCACTTTCTGAGACTGCTGCATTGTAACTGCCTCTCGTGGCTTCTCGGGGCCTGGGCAGTTATATCTTTGTTTCTAGGCAGCTGAATTGATGCAGAGCAAGGCCAGCAGCGCGTGTTCAATTTCTGTACTGGCTGAAGTTATTCATGAAGGCCCGGCTTCTCAACCTTGCGTTCGCCTCAGGTATGGTGATCCTCTGGTTATATCACCACTGGTCAGCCTCCCCCAAGGGGGAGCACTCTATGGTCATCTGAGATTATGGTGACTTTACCTTGTGCGTTCTGTATTTTCGTTTGTATTCGACTATACATTAACTTATATCTCATGGACCTTCCTGATCATCTATAATTTGTCTGTCCTCCATAATCTATTCACACTTAATTATTACATAAACTGCTGCTTTAACCTTGTTAACGGGAGAGATGCATAACAAACGAGGCCCTGCAAGTACTGTCTACCACTATCTCAATGCAGATTCATGACATACACAAAGCAGTACTGCTTTTTAGATGAGTGTTTGCTGAATAGTGAGGAAAGTAGCACAGCAAGAAACTTTCTAGGAACAGTGCATTTCGCCCATATGATGTGGCAGAACAGTTGTCAAATTTTATCTTTGGCCGGCGTTGGACTGGGGTGAACACAGTAAGAAGTCTTACAACACCAGTTTAAAGTCCAACAGGTTTGTTTCAAACACTAGCTTTCGGAGCACTGCTCCTTCCTCAGATGAATGAAGAAGTATGTTCTAGAAACATGTATGTTGACAAAGTCAAAGCTGCAAGACAATGCATTAAATGCGTGCATTTGCAGGTAATTAAGCCGTTACAGATCCAGAGATGGGGGCAACCCCAGGTTTTTAAAAAATAAATTTAGAGTACCCAATTATTTTTTCTAATTAAGGGGCACTTTAGCGTGGCCAATCCACCTACTCTGCACATTTTTGGGTTGTGGGGGCGAAACCCACGCAGACACGGGGAGAATGTGCAAACTCCACACGGACAGTGACCCAGAGCCGGGATCGAACCTGGGATCTCAGCGCCATGAGGCGGTTGTGCTAACCACTAGGCCACCGTGCTGCCCTTGGGAAACCCCAGGTTAAAGAGGTGTGAATTGTTTCAAGCCAGGACAATTGCTAGGATTTTGCAAGCCCAGGCCAGATGGTGGGGGATGAATAATACGACATGAATCCATGTTGAGGCCGTACTCATGTGTGCGGAACTTTATCTTCTGTGATGCCAATATTAAATAATCCGCGATTGACTCCACAATCTACGCTGTCCATTAATAATGCATATTCTGTAAATTTAATTAATTGTTGAGACAGAGTCAAGGTGTGGTGTCCTAAAAAAATAGGGGCAAAGTTTAAGTTTGTGTATGCTGCTATTCCCTGTTCGAACAGTTTTTCTGCATTCAGTTTGAGTCATTATCTGCTTTTGAACGTAATAGAGAGTTAGTTTTAACTATTTATGTAGTTTAACTGCATGGTTTGGAGGTGTTGCATAATTGAAAACTGAGCTGTCAGTGATCTGATTTAATAACTTGGCCACAATAATTAATTTCCTTTTTCTGTGGTGTTTAATCTCATCAGACCAGTTCTTAACGATTCCTCTGAAACTCCATGCATTTGTCCACCTTTATGAAAGAGAGACCAATTTCACCATCCTATGTGAAATAAGTTTGGGATGTTTATCCAATTTCAAGTGTTTGTGTTCAGAGGAAGAAAGTAAAGGTGTATGATGTATGTTGAGATTTGGAAACATGCAGTAGAATTTTTTTTCTTGCGCTTGTTCTCTGTACGTAGAAAAATAGTTTTTGTTAGGCTTCTACACACATTCTACTGTGCACAGACCCTCCAGTCACCCTTGCAAACTCATTGTAGTGGCAACAAATAATATTTCATTTCACCTTTTTATTGTGTATTAATTTACTATTGTTTAAACCTTTATTTCAGTTACTGTGGCAGATTATGCCGATTCAGATCCCGCTATCGTAAAGACTGGTAGAGTAAAGAAAGCTGTAGCGAATGCAATTCAGAAAGAAGGTTAGTTTGTGTGAATATTTTCAAACTATTACTTAAAGGTTTTGTCTAGCTTTTAATGTCTCTTAATCCCAAGTTTAAGGCTTCTAGCCACATTCTGCCACTAATTATTCAATTTTATCTTGATCAGTGACTTTGTCATCTGATTTGAGTTTAAAAAACCACAAGCAAATTAGCTGTATGATTGTTGACATTTCTCCTGTCATGTGCTTAATGTCATGTGCCTAATGTTAACAGGTAAGGCTGGCAGATTTCCTTCCCAATAGTACATTTGTGAGCCAAATGGGTTTTTAGGACAATGGTTTCATGATCATAGAACATACAGTGCCGAAGGATGCCATTCGGCCCATCGAGTCTGCAGCGACCCACTTAAGCCCTCACTTCCACCTTATCCCCGTAACCCAATAAACCCTCCTAACCTTTTGGTCACTAAGGGCAATTTATCATGACCAATTCACCTAACCTGCACGTCTTTGGACTGTGGGAGGAAACCCATGCAGACACGGGGAGAACAAAAGGACTTGTGCATTTTAATGCTGACTACTCTTGTTTGCAAAAATGTTATCTTAATCTATTGTAAACCTCCTTGTATATTCGTGTATTCCAGTGGCTGAATGTTTTACCAGACATTACTTGTGTGGAAGGATTGGCTTACAGAGTGTAGCCATCTGCCACTTCCAGAATACAAAATGGATGATCGCAATGACTGTAGGGAAATATGGACAATGTTAAGAAAGCAAGCAGACACAGAGCCTGTATGCATATTGGAGAAGGCAGCTCCCAGACCAGACTGAAACTACAGGTCAATTAACATATTGATGGCCCATCTCCGGGAACAAAAGAAAGACACTCAAGCAACTGATCTAGCTCCAGACATCCCGGTGCTAGTTCCCCAAACCGAAAGCGTAAACAAAGCAAGGCCAGTGGCCACCTAGGACACACCCAGCCATCAGGGCACCCACTCCTTTATTGGTCTAGATCAATACGAGTGATCAAGATACGGCCCAATTAATTGGGGCCAAGTTCAAGGTCCGTCCAAGAGCGCGTGAAGCCCCTTCGGGTATAAGAAGAAGGCCCCGAGAAAGAATCACTCTCTTGGACTCGGCTCTCAAAGCGGAGAGACCCGTCCACCAGCTGCACCAGCAGCAAGTAAGTCCAAGGTCGACGGTCGCTACCAGACGGACGACCTTAGCTGTTCTCCTGTACCCCTTCGAACCCAACGACCTCGGATCCGAACAACGGCCGTTGTTCCTCTGAATGAGTGGGCACCCGAAGTTAAGTATAGGGATTAGCTTTAGAGATAGTTTAGTTTGTGGTATTTTGTGCATGAGTAGATACTACTGTACTGTGTGTGTAAATAAATAGAACTGACTTTGAACTAACTAACTGGTGTATTGGCTCTTTGGTCAGTATTCGGGTTTGAACCTTGTGGCGGTACCGAAAGAACCTGGTGACTCTAGAGCAAACATAATTAGGATTAAGGAAGGCGACCATATTGACTGCCATATTTATAACCAGATAAATATAGCAACAAGAGGAATCATTCATAATTTTCTTTACATGTAGAGTTGACTCTGAAACTAAACCTGGCACTGAACAAATGTGAAACAAAAGTTTTATTTGCAGTGGTACATAAAATCCAGCTGTTTTAAACTTGAGATCTGTTACAATGCTTTTATTAAGTACAAATTTACAGGGTTTCTATTGCATTTTTTTCTAGCAGCTCTGGTATTTGGTTATTGTATAATATTGCATTTTAAATAGTTAGAGTGGAAAAAATCAACCCATTCTGGATGATTTATACAATTGCTATTGATTCTTGTATATAATTAGGTTTATTTAAGCCAGTATCCAATTCCTTGAAAACATTGTACACAAGCCAGTGTCCTTTTAATGTGCAATATCCTTTAGTTTGTCATATTCAATGCTCAACCAACTGGAAAGTTAACAGCTTTGGTGCTGTATTTTCAAGATGTTCTTTCCAGACTGAACCCAGGGGGTAAGAGAGGGAATCGTGTAGAATTGTACTGCCCGGGTGATTTACAGAGTTCATATGGATATAATTTAAAAATTTATACACTGTCTTTATATATCACTGAAATATTAGTGACACCACTAGCTCTAATTATATCAGTTGTAAGTTAAAATATTTCTCATGAAATATAACTTGTTGTGGTAAACCCTTCAGAATTACAGGTTTGTACAGTTTAATGATAAGCAAACACTGACAATTTAGTGGTTTTATTTTAGTAAAGTTGCTGTGTGGTTTGGAAGCGTCTCAAGTCCCTGTGACAGAAGAGGCTCTTTCCTCTGTTCCTATCGACCATTTGGACTGTAACAGCAGTGATGAAGTAGACGTTGATGGCCACTCAACAGAGTTGAAAGTTTCGAGGAAAAAGAAAAGCAAAAGACAGCAAGGTAATTCACTCTTAATATTGCAACAAAGACATTGCAAAAGTGGCTGGAAGGTTGTCCAAAACTCTTGATGGTATATTTTTCAATTCAAGTTAACTTTATTGCCTTTTTTTACTTGTCTTGTGATTATAAGCATATGTTGCGGGACCAATAAATGTTTGTTTAAAGTAGACAAAATATAAATTCCCATTTACCCGCAAGGAAATAAAGCAACAAGATTCACAGTTTTAAACAAAAAGATTTTTATTTGTAATCTACAATATCTACATTGTACTCTAAAACATTCAGAATTAACATGAGGTAAATGTGGTTAATAGACAAACTGTGGTTAAACACATCACATTGCACATTAAATGGCAGATGTAATCAGATCCCATGGATTTCTCAGCCAGCCACCCACCCACCCAGACGTCAGTGACCAGTGTGGGTCTCAAAATCGCATTAAAACTCATGGCTCCCTCGCATGAGATTTCAACTTCTCATTTTCGATGATATAGCTTCTGAATTCCTTGAAAAGCAGCTTCAACTAGGATTTCCTCAATATCTGTTCACCTCCTGATTGGGATTCACAAAACTGATGCTGTCTGTAAAATTCAGACTCTTCGGCCAGTATATTATTCAAATGTTTTACCCAGGGGCCCTTACTTGCGAGATGAACAAAGGACCGACACAAGTTCGCAATTCACAATTTAACAAAAGACCCTGCTCCCATGCCCACATGTCTGTTCTTGGCCTGCTGCAATGTTCCAGTGAAGCTCAACGCAAACTGGAGGAACAACATCTCATCTTCCGGTTAGGCATGCCTTCCGTCCTGAACGTCAAATTCAACCACTTCAGATGATCAGCTCTACCCCACCTCAACCCCTTTGTTTTCATTTAATTTTAACTGTCTTTTACCATTTCTTTCTTTTTTAATATATATTTAATTCCCCCCCACCCCCCAATCTTATCCACCTTTCCTTCACCTTTCTCCTCTGCTTTCCCCTTCCCCTCCCCTCACATCTACAGTTCATCCTCTGATAGTTTCCCTGCTGTTTGACCTTTCACACCTTTTGTCCACTCTGGGGACTGCCATTAGCACTCTTTCCCCTTGGTTTCTGTGGCCATTAGCACCGGGTTTCCCTGGGTTTCTGTGGCAATGACTCAACTTTCATTCTCGCTCCACAGTATAAATATTTACCACTTTCTATGTCTGTTAGCTTTGACAAAGAGTCATCGGACTCAAAACGTTAGCTCTTTTCTCCCCCTACAGATGCTTCCAGACCTGCTGAGGTTTTCCAGCATTTTCTCTTTCGTTTCAGATTCCAGCATCCCCAGTAATTTGCTTTTATTTTTTTCACAATTCAACTAAGTTTATTTTCAAACACAGTAAAACAGTTTATTCCCCCAAATTATCCCAACTATAATATGCCTAAGGTTCTTAATATTACCTGTACTGATGAATTGGATCGAGCTGTAGGTCCAATCCTCTGAGTCTCGGTCATCTCATGGCCTTTGTCTGCGAAGTTTGGTCTCGTATGCTGCTTCCTTCTGACCTCTAGTCCACCATTGAGAATTCTCCACTGCCTCAGCATCGAGTCTTGGCTGGGGATGGTTTCTGGGCGCTTCTTTCTTAGCCCCCTCTTCGAGCCCTTCCAGAAACTTCTCTGGCCCTCAACCAATGAGGTCACTGGATGGGGGTTGCAACACCCAATCAAGTTGCTGGTTGCAACTCTGCAGGGCACCAGGAACTCTCCCCAAAGGTCCATCCTTGGGTGCGTTGTCTGCGCGTAATCTTATCCCATATAAGATGGTCTAGGTGCCCTGAAGTCTGACTTCATCTGGGCAATCCACAACAATTGATCCATTTGAATGGGGCTGTTTACCTTCCGCAAGCCCAGACTTGCCCAAGTTGTCTGTCTCTGTCCAGTGAATTCGATTTTGGTTGCTTAACTTCCCACCAGGCCTGTCTGTGGTTCTGACTGGCTTTAATTTAAGTGTCCAATCCTGTATTGAGCCTAAGATTCAGGCCGTTGCCCATTTTGCCGCACTGAACTCCAATCTCTTATTATCAACGCACTTCCAAGTCTCTTGCAAACTACAAGCTTCACTAAGATGGTTCTGCCCGGTGTTTCTATGTATTCCAGTCCCCTGGCTGTACTTCTCCATAAATGGCTCCCAGGGCTTATCTGAGCCCTGATTGCCAGGCACAAAACCAGTGACCCTCTTCCACCTTCTCAGCTCCCCACGACTATAAGCTCTAACTGCTGGATCCTGCTAACATCTAAAGCGCACAAGGTTGAAACTGGTGCCCTCAGCTGAACAATGGCGCCAGAGTTTCCCCATTCCTTCACTGCCTAAAGCTAGCGAACGGCGGTCCCTTTTTGATATGGAGCCTCTTGCCCTGTTGCAGAACATGGAGATAAATTGAAACCATAGAACCTTCTTAAGTACCACCCATCTTGACAATGTAATCTTCCAGAGTTTACTGAATGCTTTTAAACTTATTCAGCAATAACTTCCATTTAAAAAAAAAAAAAAAAATCCTCTAGGCTGCACTGTTTTGCAAGCAGCGTACATATCACGTTACCAGCTAAGTAAGCTCTCCCGCTGTTATAAGATCCGACCTTTTTAGCTGTCGACCCCTCAAGTCAGTGTGTCCCCATGCTTCTAGATGTAATAGATTCCAAACCGCTTTCGTTGCATTTATCCAATTTTCCACTTTAATCTTCCCAGAACTAAGAATTACTTATGAACCATGAATTAGATATAGTGTATTTCTGTTAAAAGGAATTTTAAGCTTGACTGCACAAAACTGCCTGCTGCACTAATGTGCACATTGCATGAATTGTATTTACTTGGGCTTCCTCCGAGTGAGCCAACCTCCTTCCCTCTGCAGTTCTTGCAACGCACTTGAGTAAGCACCAGACAATTGCGCATAAGAAACCAACTTTTTTCACAGCATGGAATGTCAAGTCTCTGAAGTCCAAGAGTATCATTGGGTTTCACTCTCATCAGCTACCCGACCAGCACTGGAAACACTCCTTTATATACCTTGCAAAGTGTACCTCCTACATAAACTCAAATTTCACAAATAACACTATCTAACTCCTTCATGATTAAGAACCTCCAAATTTGATGATTTTGCTCCAGACCTTCCCAAAGCTCGTTTGTTTACCCAAATTATAACAGATCCACTCTATAATTTAGTTAACCCCTTTGCTTATATTTGTTACACTTATCACTCAAGTTATACATTAATCTCTCATGTTCAATGTTTGAGTCACTTATTTCCTTGCCGATGATTCTGGAATTAAATATAATTAGTTCCCCCTTGCTCACAGGCAGATGCCTACATTTCCATCTCTCTTAGCCAGACAGCCTAGTGTCCCAGTGACCAGTTATGGTTGATACAGTTCAGTTTGATTAACTCTTCTCCAACATGTCCCAATACCTTCAACTCCGAGCTGTGTTAAACAAAGGCTGATAGCTGACAGTATCATTGAAGATTCTTGGCCTTCAGGGGAATATGGATATGCAATCACACAAGCAGAAGCTGTACAATTGATATAATTGTAAAATCCCACTGTTTCATAATTTGTAATTCTCAGATGCTTTGATTGATATCTACCTCAAATAGTATACAAATTGTCTGTGTGCTATATTTGCTCTCCATCAGACTTACCCCACAAGTCAAGTACCATGCTCAAATTCCTGTCATACTTCAGAAAAAGTACTGAACAAAAGCGATCCTTTGGTACAGAAGCTGAATCGTCTTAAATGCCAAGCGACTATCAGTTACAATTGTCAGGCCTGTGAAACAATTAAACTAATCTTGTCCCAGGCAAAATTATGATGTTTTAAACATATACATGCGCATCATTATGGAAAGGAAGTTTTATAATGTAGCGTGCTATATTATCCCCTTGCTATAACATCACTGAATCATATGTTTCTACTTGTTGGAATGTTTTCCTCCCCATCCCTAATAGAGAATGCAGAGGATTGCGGACAACAGTACCCTATAGATATTTGGTTGTTTCTGGCATCCTACATACGACCTGAGGATGTTGCGAAGTTTGCTCTAATTTGTAAAAATGCCTGGACTGTTACCTGTACTGCTGCATTTTGGACCAGGTTATACAGGAGGTGAGATGCTTTGATTACTTTTTGTTCTGTAAACTATTGCCAACTGTAGAGGTTGATTTCAGAAGTTATTTACCGAGGCAGTAAAGGGGCTTGATGATTTTCTTTTTATAAAAGGAATTTGTGTGTCCTTTCAGAACAGCAAACATACTTATTTATCAGACTCTTGAAACAAATTAAGTGGAATTTTCAAGTGCACTTGCAAATTGTCTGCCTTAGCATATCAAGTACTTGGAATAATAAATGGATTCATAGTGAACAGATGCCCAGTTCTCCCTTCACCATTTTCCTAGTGTCAATGACAATCTCTGCTTCAAGGCTGATATGCAAATTGTTGATCAGCCAAACCTCTCCTTTCCTTCCATGGCCTCATACACTTTGCAACTAATCTGTGAGAATCTGTAGCGCTGGTTCCTTAATTGCGTTTCAAATTTTGTAACCTATTCATTTAAAAGTGCTCACTACCACCTTCACAACTTTGCCTGACTCCAGCACTTATTTACCCACTGTTGCCAAAAATTGCCTTGTCACATCTAGGTTCAATTTCTCTCCTTGCTGGCCAACCCCCTCCACAGATTTCAGCTCATTCAAAATACCGCCATCTGCATTCTATTGAATGTTAACTGTCACATGAACCCATCCCTCCCCAGCTCTGCAGCCATCTCCAGCCTTCCGTGGAATTCATTAAATTGCCACTGCCTTTCCTCTGTATTCAGTGGCAGAACCAACTCTTAGCCCTACTGTTTGCAACTAGTTGTTAAACTCCTGTCTTTAACAGCATTCAGAAATGCTGTATGTTTGACCAAACCTTCAGTTATCTTTCACTTTCCTCATAATAACAGTACCTGTTCATTTTCCTCTGTGGAATTTTATATTTTAAAAAATTATTTGGAAATTTCCACAGCAAAACAGGTTCAGTTGAGCTGAATAAAGCTGCCTAATTGGATGCTTGCACTATCTAACAGGTGCAACCACACACACAATGGAGATGTGCAGAAGGCGAAACATCAGGATCAGTTCCATGATATGGTGCAGAGGGTGCTTAACTCATTTCAAAAACCCTCTGATTTAATTTGGTCATCCGGAAGCCCCTCACTTCCATAAGGATAGCAATTACAATTTCCTATTCCTTGTGATACTTACATTTCTGTTACGTGAAACTCTTTTGGTTGATTTTCTTTGCTCTTTCTGAGGGAATAATTTCCCTGTGATTGGTGGACCAAAACTGTCCATAGTAGTGCAAGGTAAGAAATGCTCTAATGTAAATTGAGACAATGCTTTTTAAATCTTGTATATTTTCAAGAATTCTCTTTAAGGTTAAGTCATGTTTGGGATTGTGAATTTTTTGATGTGCATGCAAACTTTGATGCCAGAATTCTCTGAACTTCCCAAACAGTGATTTATGTTCTGTGTGCTTACAGCTTTGAACTTCATAAAAGTCTAGCATTCCAAATACACTTAAATTCTGTACTGATTGCTTGCAGTACAGTCTTTATTTGGTTCTTTATTGAAACATACCAGCTAAATTGGCTGCGACTGAAACGGAGTATGTTCACCCAGCTCAAATCAGAATTTTTGCCGTGTGGGTTTAAATGATTTACTGTGAGCATTAATACTTTGCATTCCACAACTGCTCAGTTGATACTGATGGTAGTAGCTCCTTATAAACTGAAGTATACAACCGAATCTAGTTATTTTTTTTCCAATGTAAAGTGGGTCAGAAGTACAAACATTTATCTGGCAGACAAAACGCAACGCTTTTTCATTAATTGTCAGCAGTGGTGAGAGCAATTAAACATAATCATCAACATTGACTTAATTAGATTACTACTTCCACTTTTACATTTCTATCCCTCGAAACAGTGACTAGTTTGGTCGCTGGTTATGGAAATAATGGATAAGTGTAATTTTAGCCACTAAATTCTTGATCTGTCCAGGAACTAAATTGTATGATATAGTGAAACCTATAAATTACAAACTGCTTTGGGGCAGCAGCTGTTTTTGACAGATATCTTTATGTTCTGGATGATCATTGTATTCTCAGTGTCCAAAAGAAATTCAGCCAAATGGAGTATTTTTTATTCCAAATGCATCATGGCAGATTAAGTGCTCTTTCCCTGGGTTAGAGCTGTGCAAGCATCCTATCCCAGCAATAGAGCAGATTCTCTACTGCTAGGACGCTGGGTAAAGAGTCTGCATTCTGCAAAAGCCAGTTATTTCAGAAAATCTGCTGGCACCTTGTGCAATATGTGTTTCCTATGTTTTAGGTTGCAAAGGGACTGGTGTGTGTTGAAGGTTGTTTATAGTTTATAATTTGCAAATGTATGTGGTTTCAGAGTGCCTCCTACACATTTTACCATTCAAGTTATTTAGGCCTGTTGAGTGTCTTTGTTTGCTACTGTCCTTTTTTTGGGAGTGCCTGTTTATATAGGTTTCACTATATGTGTACATTAAGAATCTATTTTTTAACATTCAAGTCAATCTTGAAGTCATATTTGCTGTGCTTTCACTTAACTGATCTATAAATATACGTAATATACAGGTACTACTGTTCAGATGTGTACTTGCCTGTACGTTTGCAACGCGAGGTCATAGGAAAGTTGGGTTCCCTGCGTGCCTGTGTGATCCGTTCTTTGTACCACATGTATGAACCATTTCGCGCTCGTATATCAGACAAACCTGCAATTCCTGAGTCTACTCCAAACACATTACAGAACTGTAGTGTAAGTGGAAACTTAATCCTTTGATATTTCCCATTATTTAGACCAGTACGTTTTGGTTAAATTAGAAATCTTCGCTTGTGATTTAAAAACCCGAATCCAAAGTTCTCTTGATTGTGTTAACTTGTACTATGCTGTGAAAAGAAGATTTCATTATGTATGTAGTTACCAAAACGGCATTATTTTATGAAAACCTTTAGTTAAAAGCTAACATACTGGAAAAGATGCTAATGGAATAAAATTGATTTTAATGTTGCAATGTTGCCACTACAAAAACTTGTTGTGGAGTGAGTTTGAGATTTTTGCTCCCCCATACTAAGCATAACAATCTAATGTAGATGAAAGTGCATTGTAAGATACGCTTAAAACCATCACTGGGCCATGCTTTTACAAATGTTGTTAACACTAAGTTTTGATACTCCAATTTAATTTGCAATTTAGAAGCTTGCCTTTTTAAAAATTACACCTATTTCCTAAATCTTGCATTCACAGAATGACACATGGACATTTCTGTTTTAAAGCTGAAGGTTTGTTGAAACTTAAAATGCGTTGAAGTAGGTTTGTTTTGAGGCAATCTTTTAGATTTTCGGTGCAGCAAAAGGGGCAAAATTAAGTGATATGTGTTCTTCTGACTGGCTACAAAAATGTCTTTGCTAATTCACAAAAACTGTCCATGGAAATGTACAAATCTATATTGAAGCTCACTGCACCTGTTAAATGATTTGGTTAACTAAAAACATTATCATGTTTGTACAAACTGTGTAGTCATTGAGGCTGCAATTTTTCATTCTTTTCTGTCCTCTTCTGATATAAATCACAAATTGTGTCTGAAGCTGACGGAGCATTTCATATATTCTGTTTCTAGTGCTTGCTCTACTGGTGCAAGAAGGGAAGTGGTAATAGATCAGACCAAAGATGGGAGTTCAACTACAAATTCAAAAAACAGGTGTGCAATTGAAAATTTAAGTTTGTGATTATTGCTTTGTTCTAAAGATGGTATCATTTCATTTTGAGTTCTCAGCTGTAATAGTGCTTACTTCAGAATCTTTAGGATATTAAATTATGGTACTATTTTGAAGCTGTATTTCCACTTTTCACCTCTACAAAATGTCTGAATCATTGTGGCATGGTCCCAGAAATGTGAGTCACAAAATGATAAAATGTAGGTTTGTTTAATTTATAATTGTAGTAATGTCACTGTTAGGAAATGCCAAGCAAGCTCCAACTTGCTCCCCGGGTTCTTTTTGTTGGGCCAGAGTAGTGAGATGTATATTTTAGGGGGGAGGTGATTGTTGGGCCAGAGCAATGAGATGTATATTTTAGGGGGAGGTGATTGTTGGGCCAGAGCAGTGAGATGTATATTTTAGGGGGAGGTGATTGTTGGGCCAGAGCAGTGAGATGTATATTTTAGGGGGAGGTGATTGTTTGGCCAGAGCAATGAGATGTATATTTTAGGGGGAGGTGAACTATTTTGTGGTGATTGGAAGAGCCAAAATTCAATCATGGGCTGAACAGAGTTGCTGGCCAAACAGAAGTTCACTGAAGCAGGGAAGTTCCCTAATCTATTTCTCTTGCTTAACTTTCCAGCTTCTGTTGTCATACTATATGACTGTTTTATGACTGTTTTATGTATAAATCCTGAACTGTTTTGTTAACTTCAAGTAGATATTTTAAATACTTTACCCACCTCCCAAGTAGATCAGATTTATGCAGGGAGTACCTGAGACCTACAGACTAAAAAAGTTCCGTGTTTGATTTGACATGAGTTTGCTGACCTTACCTAGGATAATATAAATCTTATTTTTGGCCTTGCCACCGCTGGATTAGGAGGTAAAAATTGGCCAGGATTTCAATTTCATATCATTATCCAGATCCCCTTCATAGAAGACGTTTGTTTAGGACAACTTAGCTCTAATATCCCTCAGAATCAAATAGCCTTTAAATGTTATTGTTAAAGCTGCTGGCATATCAGGCTCTTCGGCAAGTTGCTAGAGGGTGATTATGTGTGAATCGCATATGCAGCAAAGTATTCACACCTTAAGGAGATTTGAAGGGAAATGTACCAAAATAATTAAATATCCAATCATTGGTAAGCTTTGTAAGAAGAATACTTATTGAAACGTTTTGGTTTTATGTTTCAAAATTTGCTGTCAAACCTTTGTTGTATTGCAATAAATTAGTTGAGGTTGGAATGGAAGCAATTCGGTTTTAAATTGCTCAGTATATGTATATATCACAATTTGTCTCCTCCAGTCTCTCAAGTTAAAGAATGGCTCTCGAAATGGGCTTCAGTTTCCAAGGCAATATGAACAGGTACACAAGAACCCTGACCAAGACTGCTACTTGTTGCAAATCACTACCCTCAATTTCATCTTCACGCCAGTGGTTATGGGAATGACTCTAGCATTGGTAAGAGCAAATCTGAACATTCCAAAGGTGAATTTCAAAGCAAAGTAGTGTGCGAGATGTCGAACTGTTTTGTTTCCTCCCTCTGACCCCTGTTAAATTACTGAGTGAACTGACCACACATTCAGGAACAATTAAGAGAGGGGGAAGTCATCATTGAGGGAAATGACAACTTTCTGATAACATCTTGTCCTAAATCACCTGAGTCCATGCCCTTGCAGCTTAACTATTGGTTCTCAGGATTAGGGATAACTGGAAAAATCTCAAATTCCTGTAGATTGTTCAGATGGAGTTGAAAATTATTGGCTCATAATTTTTAAAATGTTGTGTATTGTGTGAATCGCATATGCCTTAGGTTATGAATTCTCTTAAACTTAGTATATCTTTAATTCTTTCAACTCTGTGCAAGGGTGATAAAACACATTTTTAATTACAAACAGGAAATGTCAAGCACATGGAAGTGCTCAAAATGGTTGTGTCCTTTAGCTCCTATTCAGTCACATACTTGTATGTATTCATGGTAGCCCTAGAATCAACCAGTTAGGCACTGAATATATCATCCAAATGCTTTTGTACACAATCTGTGTGGCATACTGTTCATTGAATAAAAGCAACCTGTTTCCCAGACTGGCTTCTCAAGATTCTCATGGATATAAGAAGCAGCCACTCCAGTTATTTATGGAGATCTAGTTGCAAATGACATACTAGGCTGCAGTTATGGCATTGGAACTGCTTGCAGTGTTTTGATATAGAGTTTTTTGATATTGAGTGTTTTGATATTGGGCAGCACGGTAGCATGGTGGTTAGCATAAATGCTTCACAGCTCCAGGGTCCCAGGTTCGATTCCCGGCTGGGCCACTGTCTGTGCGGAGTCTGCATGTCCTCCCCGTGTGTGCGTGGGTTTCCTCCGGGTGCTCCGGTTTCTTCCCACAGTCCAAAGATGTGCGGGTTAGGTGGATTGGCCATGCTAAATTGCCCGTAGTGTCCTAATAAAGTAAGGTTAAGGGGGGGGGTTGTTGGGTTACGGGTATAGGGTGGATACGTGGGTTTAAGTAGGGTGATCATGGCTCGGCACAACATCGAGGGCCGAAGGGCCTGTTCTGTGCTGTACTGTTCTATGTCTATGTAGAATTGGACTAGTCGGAAAGGAGCTTAATTAACTTCCTTTCTATTTAACCATTGCATAAAATGATACAAAGTTCTTTTGTCTAAACTGACTTCAACGATTGGTATCATTTTAATTCTGTAAAAAAGTTACGATTAAACCAGTTTTGTGCTTTAGTCTGTTGTGGAAAAAAGTCTAGTGTGACTGATGGTTGTTTATCTTATGTTATGAAATGGCCATGATCGAAATCCTCGATGAAATTTGAGATTGCTTGTTTATCTAGGACTTGCTATCCCAGATTTCATATGGTTCAAGTTGTAGGAAGCATAAGGTTCTTATTCGAAATGAAATGAAATGAAAATTGCTTATTGTCACGAGTTGGCTTCAATGAAGTTACTGTGAAAAGCCCCTAGTCGCCACATTCCGGCGCCTGTCCGGGGAGGCTGGTACGGGAATCGAACCGTGCTGCTGGCCTGCTTGGTCTGCTTTAAAAGCCAGCGATTTAGCTGAGTGAGCTAAACCAGCCCCTGGTTCGAGCTAACTTCTGTGTTGGTCATGAGAAATAGCTGTGGAAGCTCAGATCTTAACCCTTTATTTCTTTTTGCTTTGAAGGAATAATCACACTCTGAAGTCCAAAATCTATTCAACAAAATTTATTTTGTCATTTATTTATTATGTGACAGATTACACAGATTTTATTTTGCATTCCAACAATGACTGCACTTTAAAGGTACTTGGCTGTAATCATGAGATTGTGACAAACCTTGTAGATCGCAAGTCCTTTTCTTTTCTCTTGCAGTTTACAATAAGTGTGAGCACTGATATGAGGCACCACCGTGTCAGGATGCTGTTCCAAGACTCTCCACTTCCACATGGGAAGAAGCCGAAAAAGGACCAAGGACTCCAGGTTATATTGGACCCTGTGCATAGTGTGCGTTTACTGGACTGGTGGCACCCACAGTATCCCTTTTCTGCCAAGATTTAATACTATTTCCCTTTGGAGCAACATAACATGAAAATGTTGGACAAAAATTGGGCACTGGAAAGTGCTTTACATGGTAGACATGGAAAATGAGTTCAGTTTTTAGAGCAAGGATTTATGGAATTTTGAAATTCATGTTTCTGTTATGTCAACGGTAAAATTAGCAACTGAAGTGTAAAAATTGAGAGCTGGAATGTTAACACTATTTGGAACCCCAGATCTGAGAAAGAGAAAACCAATCTCACTTCTGAACGGAATTCATATAAAGGATGCACTCAACATTACAACTCTCTGTTCTTATTTTGTATTAACTTTTCAGAATGTCTGAAATGTGGCATAAGCCAGTTTTCTCTTGTCTTGGAATATAATGAAATTGTTTCTCAAACACTTGAACTGATGTACAAAGCATAGGACAATTACTAGCTTGCAATTATCCCCTCACTTTGGGTGAGTTTGTGCAATAGGCTTTGTTTCCCTAGTCCGAATGACAACCAATATAAAATGTTCTTTTGTAATGTTTCCACTAAAGATGGTGATGAAATTGAGTTGCTAGAAACAAGGCTTTGTTACTTTTGAGGGCAATAAATGTAGCTCAGGTTAAAAATCGCAATGTATCTCAGATCGACGTGAATTGCAAGAAAAATTAGAGTCCCCAGTCAGTTCATTCCCTAGAAAATATTTGTGAAGAATGCTGTTTTGAAATTTGACGTTTTTTGCACTCTTCACTCCTTCCATTATTTTAATTCTAAAGCATCAGATACGGAATAAAATGAAATTGTGTCTTAGCTTTTGTTTTGTGTAACTTGAGGGGAAGCGGTGTTTGCCAGACAGTACCTAGAGTAGGAACACTAACTTAGTCGTCAACCTTAGAAATGAGCAAAAGGAGTTGGAATTGTGAGGATGTAAACTTGAACACATTCACTCCATGTCTGGGCCATTATGGAGCCAAGTCTGTGGAACATCATTTTCATTGCCACATATGGTACTTGGAAAATAGTCTGATCACATTTTTGTAGGTGGTGGGTGGCAACAATATCTTCCTTGATCTTCTCTCAAAAAAATGTAATTTAAACATTTTACTTGGTGTCACTGGGCAGGAATTGCAGTGAGTGGTAGCTGTGCACAAAGTGAGAGAGATGCTGATTATTATTGAATTCCAGAATCTAAAAAATGGCTAATCTTCTAAGTTGCAAAACTTTTTTCCATTGCAAACCTGTTGCTTGGTGCAGTTTACTGTTTGTTCGGGAAAGTCTATTGAGCTGTATTTTGTACGCTTTTGTTTTCACTACTTAACCACTGTCTGAGTCCTCTGAAGACTAAAACTCAGGGCAAGACTGAATATTGTGATGATCTAACCTG
Organism: Scyliorhinus canicula; assembly: GCF_902713615.1. Taxonomy (NCBI): domain Eukaryota; kingdom Metazoa; phylum Chordata; class Chondrichthyes; order Carcharhiniformes; family Scyliorhinidae; genus Scyliorhinus; species Scyliorhinus canicula. Next base: position 100,732,653 of record NC_052160.1, on the reverse strand, counting down.
GAATGCTGTCTGACATGCTGCTTAAATGAAGTAAAATAATAAGTTAAATTTCAAAGTCGCATTACATTTCTAAACAGGATCAAGTACTGTGAGATTTGAATTGTGAAATTCAAAAATAATCATTGAATACAAAATCATGTATGCAGATGAGTCTACTATTTCAGGTTGAGAAATTTGAGAAACAGGCCATTGCTCTCTAAAGCAAAACTGATTTATGCACAGAACAATTTCAGCTTGCATGGATCTAATAACATGAATATTTCAGTGTAGCTTGAAGCCTGCGCCAAGTGCTATTTTTCTTTCCCCCAAATGGACACTTGTGTGAAAATGTAAAGTTCAAGTATTTTGAGTTTCTTTTGTCATTGGTCTTAAAGCTCTGTTTCTCATTAAATATGCAAAAGCACAGCATGTTAAGAGACGATTTTGTGGACAGATTACAGATGCAGTGGTCCCAAAATAATGTGGAATGTGCAGAAAAGTTCAGACATGGTATTTAAACCTGTACTTAAATATGCAGATTTTCTAGGTTTAGGTTTGGCCATTGCTGCATTTTACCTAAATGGATTTCTTCAAATTACTGCGCTAAGTTTCTTGATTGTGATGGCTTAGCTTGCATTCCACCTTCTACTGTAACTTAATTTATCCTATACTGTATAGATATTCAAATGTGAATTTCCTGCAAGCAAAATCATTCCGGTATTATCTTTTGTAAGTTCCTGAGAATCAGAAACTTGCTTTAATTGAAATGTAGTCGATTGCTCCCATGCAGGTACTTTACAGAGATGGGTGAGGCACGGGTTCCAAATAATTTGGACAATTCCACTTGCAAGCATTGACAGAGCCAGGACCCCAAGTATAGCACCATGTCCAATATATTCAAACATGTTGTCACATGTAACTTGTTTCTTCCAAAAACCTAATTGCTTTGATGAGATGTCTTTTTAATATAAATATTTTTCTGATCTAATTATTGCAGTTAAAATAGGAAGACTGTCTAAATTTTTAATAATTAAGAAACAAAATGCATTTATTTTACAGTCATATATGCAGGCTTACATGGTGCATTTTTAAGAGCAGGAGAATATATTGAAACTTTTTTTTTACATTTTCAGTGATTCTGCATTCCAGTTTTTCTGCTCTGGCATTTGCGTTGAGCACAGTAAGAAGTCTTACAACACCAGGTTAAAGTCCAACATGTTTGTTTCAAACACTAGCTTTCGGAGCACTGCTCCTTCACCTGAGGAAGGAGCAGTGCTCCGAAAGCTAGTGTTTGAAACAAACATGTTGGACTTTAACCTGGTGTTGTAAGACTTCTTACTGTGCTCACCCCAGTCCAACGGCGGCATCTCCACATCATTTGCGTTGAGACTTGCCTATTATATAGCCATAAAACACTCCCATAATTTCCCTTAAAAGTGATGGGATGCCATTGGAGGAAGTAATGAAATATGATCATCAAATATAGTTGTAAGTAGAAATGTTGGAAGTTGATTATCAATACCCTTGCCCATTTAAAATTGAGACTTGCACACTTTTAGAAAATGCCCTTTTTTGGTGAGTAAACTTGTTGACATTTGATGCTTCATGCGTACTGAGTAGAAAATCGAGCGGAGATAAAATACTGGTGTACACCAAAATTGCACCACTATTGAACAATGCTGCAAGACTTATAGCAAGGCAGAAATCAATGAATTATATTCCAAGCTGTTCAGTTCTACTTCAGCTAGGTATTGCTAATGTCCTGTAAAATGTCACTCCAATGTATTGAAATATATCCTGGCTCCTTCGACTGGACTTTAAGTAAATGTTTAACTTTGATGTAGGTTGACAACTAGTGAGCATGATTGCCTGAAATACATTTTTGAATTTGTTTCTTTCATAATCTAAGATTCTAATGTTCAATTTTTAAAAAAAGTAAAAACTTGAATTTTACACAAGTTGAAATGCTTCTGTGCAAAACTAAAATCATTTTCAGATGGATTGTATTTTTACTCTGTACAATTTCATGACCCCAATAAAGTTTGCGTAAAAGCTTAAATTATTTCGTCTTTGCTATAAGAGCTAGCAATGCATCTCCGACTGGAGCCTCAGGCAACATTGTATCCGAGGCAAACTCAATTCCCCACCAAAGAAACTTAGTTAACAAATTTTCGGGCCAGCAACCTACTGGAATGTATTGTTGTTCTTCACTTTAGACTATTGTTAGAACACACTTTTCATATTTTACAAGCAGGGAGAATGGATGTTTTCAAGTAAAAACGAGGGAAACATTTGAATGCACAAGTTTGCTTAATTTTGTACTGCTGTTATGTGAACATGTCACAACACGGGTGACCTCAATGTCTTCTGTAAACTTGTGGATGCCCTCAACAGTGGGATCTTTTAATACACTAAAGATGCTGTACAAGTAGAAGTTGTTAAATAAAACATTTTATAATCAGTTACTGAAAGTGATCCCTAGGTGGCAGACTGCTACAGTTTCAAATACATTGTCTTCCTAGCTCAGACTATGATGGCTTGGCTTGCATTCCACCTTCTACTGCAACTTGATTTATCCTATATTGTATAGGTATTCTCTGAAGGGATTTGAGGAAAAAGACACGGCCATATTACTGAGTATATATTCTACAAATCCAGTTGAGATTCAATTTTATAGTTGCTCTATTGAAATATTTCCGACGACAACCCATAAGTAAAAGATTTTTCAGGTGCCTTGTACAACAAAGCCAATCAACAAACATAGGTATTTGCATGAATGTAGATTTTCAAGTCTGAAATATATTGTCCTGATCTTTATTGTCACAAGTAAGCTGACATTAACACTGCAATGAAGTTACTGTGAAAAGCCCCTAGTTGCCACATTACCTGTTTGGGTACACGGAGAATTCAGAATGTCCAATTCACCTAACAGCACGTCTTTTGGGAGGTAACTGGAGCACCCAGAGGAAACCCACACATACACTATTAGCTCAAGAAGTCAAAATTTGAGCAGCACAGATATCTCGGATATTTAGGGGGTTGAGGGTGCTAGATAGGGAGGTTATGAAGGAGTTGAAAACGGACGAGAACTTTTAAGATCAAAATGTTGCTTATCTGGGACCCAATGTAGGTCAATGAGCACAGGGATGAAAGGGAAACAGGACTTGGTGCAGCAAAAGGTTATATTCAATTGCTGTAAAATGTATGGAAGTTCTTGTTCAATTTATCAATGTTTTGTGATGGCTCAGCAAGTTTGCTCAATGAATGACTGAGTCGTTAAAATCATTAAGATGCACGTTTCGATCCGTTCCTTTGTTTTCAGTCCCTATCCCGTTCTCCATTCCCTAGCTACCTACTCCATCCCCCTGCCTGGATATAGTCTGAAATTAAACCAGCCTGCTTGCAGCATTGGTGTCATGGTTAAATAAGTTTCTAATCTCATCTTCATGCCTATTTTCACCTCTGACATTGCCTGACTTCACCCCATCTTGGTTCATTTCCTGCTGAAACCCTCATGCCTTTGTGACCTCTAGACTTGACTATTCCCATGTGCTTCTGGCCAGTCTCCGACATTCTACCCTCCATATACGTGAGTCCATTTAAAACTCTGCGGTCAGTGTCTTAACTTGCACCAAGCCGTGTTCCCCTTTCATCCCTGTGCTTATTGACCTACAATGGGTCCCAGATAAGCAACATTTGATCTTAAAAGTTCTCATCCCTGTTTTCAATTCCTTCATAACCTCCCTATCTGTAGCACCCTCTGACCCCCTAACTATCTGAGATATCTGTGCTACTCTAATTCTGACTTCTTGAGCTAATCGTGTTTACCTGGGTTTCCTCCGGGTGCTCCGGTTTCCTCCCACAAGTCCCGAAAGATGTGCTGATCGGTGAATTGGATATTCAGAATTCTCCGCTGTACCCGAACAGGTGCCGGAATGTGGTGACTAGGGGCTTTTCACAGTAAATCCATTGCAGTGTTAATGTAAGCCTACTTGTGACAATAAAGATTATTGTTAATCCCGCCACCATTAGTTACTCTGGAACAACCCCCCCCCCCCCCCCCCCCCTCCCAAACCAACATCTCTTCATCTCTTTAACATGTGGCTCAATGTCATGTTTTACAATGCTCCTGTAATGAACCGTGGGTGTTTTATGTTAAAGGTACCATCTAAGTTGCTGTTTATTAATATCCAGTCAAGGCACTGTATATTTTATGAATAAAGTATACTTTTTCAAAATAAAAGTGTGGAAGAACGTTTAATCCAACCAACCAGTAATGAGCTCCTGCACACCGGCCTTACTGAGCAACTGGTGTAAGTGTATAGCTTATTTGGTTAAGTAAGGTTGCCCGCATGAAATGGAAATTGTACCTATTGTTTTGTGTTGTTTGGGGTGAGTAGAGGGGGTCAAAAACCTGGGGGCATAGATTTAAGGTAAGGGCAGAAGATAAGAGAGAATTTGAGGAAAAGCTTTTTCACCCAGAGGTGGTGGGAATCTAGAACTTTCTTCCTGAAAGGATGGTCGAGGCGAAAATCCTTGCAACATTTAAGAAGCAGTTAGATGACCGCTTAAAACGTCATCGGATACAAGGCTATGGACCAAGAGCTGAAAATGAGATGAGAATAGATAGGTGCTCGATGCTGGCACAGACATGATGGGCTGAAGGGCCTCTATGTGCTGTAGAGGTATCCCAATTGGTCACAAGCACTCCTTTAAGAGAAGGAAAATTGTTGGTGTTTCTGGCCTGATTTGCTATCCACTATATCTTGTCTGGAGTATATGTGTAGATACTGGTATGGACAAGGTTGAGCTTGAATGTGAATGCGCTTGCAGATACTCACAAAGGTTTAACTGAAGGCAGTTGGTCAGGATACTGGAGGGTGACTGGCACTGTGGAACTGCCCACTTAAGGATGTTGACATTTTCAGGATGGAACAAAGAGTCTTTTCTGATAAAAAGGGAATACCACATTTATTGAAAGACTTTTTCAGTGGGGCTGTGTATTCGGAGGACCTGCAGTATGATGTGGATAGGTCAACCAAACTGACTTTGGGTTATTTGGAACTAAAAAATCATAAGTTTGAATTGTAAATAAATGCTTTAAAAGTGTTTCGAAAATATTAGTCAAAAGCATCCCAATTACCTCATGGTTCCCACACCCCTGCCAAGTTTAGGTTAAACCATCCCCAACAGCGCTCGCTAATCACCTGCAAGGAAATTGGTCCCGGCTCTGTTTAGGTGTTACCCATCTGGCCCGTGCATGTCCCAACTCCCCTGGAACTGATCCCACGATCAAAAGCCCTCCTGCACCACCTCCAGGCGTGTATTCATGAAATGAAATGAAATAAAAATTGCTTATTGTCACGAGTAGGCTTCAATGAAGTTACTGTGAAAAGCCCCTAGTCGCCACATTCCGGCGCCTGTCCGTGGAGGCTGGTACGGGAATCGAATCGTGCTGCTGGCCTGCTTGGTCTGCTTTAAAAGCCAGCAATTTAGCCCAGTGAGCTAAACCAGCCCCTAATCTGCTCCGTTCTCTATATTCTAATTTACATGTGGTACTGGGAATAATCTGGAGCTGAATAGTTTTGCAGTTCTACTTGCTAATTTCTTATTTAGCTCCCAAAATGAAGTTAGTATCATTAAAATGCTGATTATAGAAGGATGTATATTTAAAATAATGAAGGGAATGTGACAGATCAAAGTAAACTTTCCTGTAGTAAATATTGTCGTGAGAGGGTTTCAAACAAGTGACATTAAGGAAAAAAAAATTTTTTAGAAAAGAGGTTTAGAATTTGAGGGCAAGAAGTAACATCTTCATGCAGATTGTGGGTGGTGTTATTCATTTTTAGCGTTAATGGTTGAAACAGAAACATCAACACCATTCAAGATTGAATTGCCTAGGTTGAAGAAGAGAAAAAAAAGTTAAATGGATATTGGTAGGTAAATGAGATTTTAATTTAATATATTCCTGCTCAGCCTGTTTGAACAGAACTCTTGTCCATCAAGCCTGTTTTGTCATTTTATTAGCTGAGGAATCTACCTTGCTGATCCCTGTCTCCTCACATGGTGTTCTCATTGAATGTTACTAATCATGGCTCTCTACGCTATGGTACTACAATAAGGCAAGGAGAAGGGGCAGGCCCCAAGAGCTACCTCTGCCAGTCAGGAGACTGAACTTGGCCAGAGTTAGCATCATGCTGTTGACAACAGTTAACTGGCTCTATAATCCCTCCATTCCTGCCATTTATCCAAATCTCTTAACCATTGTTGCTCTTTTATCTATATAAATAATAACCACAAGACACAAGTATGTTCCTTGTATTGGACACACAACCAGTATATTAGTTCAATTATTGTTTATTATTAAACAGGCGTGGTGCTATGCATAATAATCTATACGCGGCTACATATTAAACTGTCTAACAACTTAAATGACCTTTACTTAACTTTCAAGTGACCGGCTCTGTGCAGGTTAGACAGGGTCTTTGTCTGAATCCCCACGTGTGGTGGCTGTAAGTCGTCAGGTACGTCTAGGCTGCGGTTTGTCCTTCAGGTAGCGGTCGTGGGTCCTTGAACTTGGCTGGTCAAGGTGCTGCAGTTGGCAGGGTCAGAGGCTAGTCCCAAAAGAGACAGAATATTGTTTGCGCAGTTCTTATCCTCCGGTCTTTTGGGCCGTCCCAACTAGGGATCCAATGGATCGATAGAGTTTTGATCATCTTAATCGATTCTGGCCAATTAGGGGAGGGTACCTCGATGGCTGGGCGGGTCCTAGCTGCTATTATCCAAGGCACGTATGCAGTCCTAAATACGGTAATTAGGCACCCCGAGTCTGTTGCTGCTATGTTTCAATCTGTGTCCCGTTGTCCTGGGGAAATCAGTGATTAACCTTTAGCAGGTGTGAGTTTCTATCCAGGTCTGGTTTTCCTCTGCACAATACACAGAGGCTGTGTATCATCCGTGTCCCAACCTGACCACAATTCTCATTATCCTTTGCGGGCGGCCATTTTAGATGGCCACACCATAGTCCCAAATATGTGCTGACTAGTCACTTTAAACAATGCAGTTGATGCTACATCATTTATAGCTAACGAGAGAGTGCATACCCCAGCCGTTGCATCTTTTTGGAAAATTACATTGTCTCTAATTTTACAGTGTTCAGTGGTTTGCAGAGGGAAAAGTTGTTCCCCATCTATCTTGTCAATTGCTTTCTTTATTTTTTCCAGAGATAGCTACTTATTCTCCATCTCTAGGGATGTAGCATGGTATATTGTGCTGATTTTTTTGTAAAGCTGAAGTTGAAAAGTACTTGCACATCTGTTAAGTTTAATTTGTAATGAACATTGCAGTGTTTGGAAAATTAGTGAACCAAGCAAACCTATATACTGCTTAAAAAAACACTTTAAAAAAAAATTGAGCACTACAGTTGACTATTCCTGACTGTTATTTGCAGGACACCTGACAGTCCATCAGATATAGGAGCAGGACTAGACCATGTGGCCCATCTAGTCTGCTTTGCCATTCAATCATGGCTGATATGTTTCCCATCCCCAATCTCCTGACTTTTCCCCATAACCCCTGATCCTCTTATTAATCAAGGACCAAGTCAGTGAGTTGGCCTCTGCAGCCTTCTGTGGCAAAGAGTTCCACAGATTTGCCTCCCTCTGGCTGAAGAGATTCCTCTTCATCTCCGTTTTAAAGGATTGTCCCTTCAGTCTGAGGCTGTGCCCTTTGGTTCTAGTCTCTCCTTCTGGTGGATACATCACGTCAACTCTATCTAGTATACTCTCAGTTTTCTGTAAGCTGCAATGAAATCTCTCTTTCTCCCCCCCCCCCCCCCCCCCCCCCCCCCCCCCGTCCTCATCCTTCTGAACTCCATCGAGTGCGGACCCAGAGTCTTCAACTGCTCCTCATATGGCAAACTCTTCATTCCCAGTTTCATTCTTGTGAACCTCCTCTGGACTCCCTTTCAGGCCAGCACATCCTTCCTTGGATTCGGGGGCCAAAACTGCTCACAATATTCCACATTTGGTCTGACCAAAGCCTTATACAGCCTCAGCAGTACATTCCCACTCATATATTCTAGTCCTCTCAAAATGAATGCGAACATTTCACTTACCTTCCTCTCTGCCAACTGAACATGCATGTTAACCTTAAGAGAATTCTGAACAAGGACTCCTAAGTCCCTTTGTGTTTCTGATTTACAAAGTCTTTTCCCATTTAGAAAATAGTCTATGCTTCTATTCTTCCTACCAAAGTGCATAACCTCACACTTGACCACATTGCATTCCATCTGCCACTTTGCTCACTCTCCAATCTGTTCAAGTCTTCTGCAGCTTCCCTGCTTTCGCAACACAGAATCACATAATACAGTGCAGAAGAGGCCCTTCAGCCCATCATGTATGCACTAACTGTCCCTCTACTAATCATATGCAAACTTAGCAACAATGCCCTCCGCTCCTTTCTCCAGATCATTAATGTACATCGTGAATATGTTGTGGTCACAATATTGACTCCTGCAGAACTCCACTAGTTACCGTCTGCCATCCTGAAAAGGACCCCTTTATCCCCACCCTCTGCCTTCTGCCAGTCAGCCAATCCTCTATCCATGCCAGTACCTTGCCCCTAACACCATGGGCTTATCTTATTTAGCAGCCTCCTGTATGGCACCTTGGCAAAGGCCTGGAAATCCAAATAGATCACGTCCACTGGCTCTCCTTTTGTTTAACTTCCTCGTTACCTCTTCAAAGAATTCTAACAGATTTGTCAGGCATGACCACCCTTGATGAAGCTGTGCTGACTCAGCCTTATTTAACATGATGTGGAGATGCCGGCATTGGACTGGGATGGGCACAGTAAGAGGTCTTACAACACCAGGTTAAAGTCCAACAGGTTTGTTTTGAATCACTACCTTTTGGAGCGCAGCTCCTTCCTCAGGTTCCTTCACCTGAGGAAGGAGCTGCACTCTGAAAGCTAGTGATTCGAAACAAACCTGTTGGACTTTAATCTGGTGTTGTAAAATCTCTTATTTAGCATGCACTTCCAAGTACTTTGCAATCTCATCCTTACTGATGGACTCTAAAATCTTACCAATGACTGAAGTCAGGCTAACCAGCCTATAATTTCCCATCTTCTGCCTCCCTTCCTCTCCTCTTAAACAGGAATGTTACTGATGTGCCATCAATTGACACAAGACGAGTAGTGAACGAAACTGAGGCTTTAATAAGCTAAACAGGAAATCTGGCCACTGATCCTGAACTGGGTAGGACCAGAGGTCAGCCACCTTTATACAGAGCCTGAGGGGAGGAGCCACAGGCGAAGCCATCAGGCAGTGGTTTACCACAATCCATGTAGTACAGTAACAGTTTACCACAATACATATAATACACTAAGTGGTTTACCACATTTACCCCCTGTTAAAAAAGAGTCCAGCAGGGGTGAAGTGAACTTAAAGGGCACAAAGGTAGGGTGGGGGTGGGGGTGGTGGTGATGGTCGCTGGGGAACCTGCAGGTGCTAAATCCCAGAGGGAGACTGTGTCCTGCCGCTTGTCATGATGTGCCACGTAGGCACATTGTGGGTTGGCATGGAGGAGCCAGACCTTCTTGACGAGGGGATCCGATTTATGTCCCCTCGCATGCTTCCAAAGGAGGACGGGCCCTGGGACTGTCAGGCAGGACGGGAGCGAGACCCCTGAGGTGGACTTCCGAGGGAAGGCAAACATACGTCCGTGAGGGGTCTCATTGATGGCAGTGCACAGGAGCGACCGGATGGAGTGGTGTGCATCGGGAAGGACCTTCTGCCAGCGGGAGACTGGGAGATTTCTAGACCGTAGGGCCAGAAGGATGGCCTTCCAGACCGTCGCGTTCTCCCTCTCCACCTGTCCGTTGTCCCGGGGGTTGTAGCTGGTCGTCCTGCTTGAGGCGATGCCCTTGCTAAGCAGGAACTGACGCAACTCGTGAAGGTGGTGGGTGGGCCGGTCGGAGATAGAAGTGGCCAGCGTACGACCGGGTGAGCCGGGGTCCCGGGCGTGGCGGAGTGGTTCCAAAAAGGCAGCCGGCATTGAAGGTGGCGTCAAAGATGGCAGCCCTCATGGGTCGCACGTGGTATCGAAAATGGCGTCATATGTGGCGGGTTGCGCGGCAGATGGGGGTGGTCCCGATAGGCAACAGGCAGCACTGCTGGACCTAGGAACTTTAGGGACAGGTCGGGTCTGGCAGACTTTGGCAAAGTGGCCCTTCCTCCCACACCCGTTGCAAATCATGTTCCGTGCAGGGCTGCGTTGTCTGGGATGCTTACCCTGGCCACTAAAGAAGCATTTTGGGCTTCCGGAGTTGGCGGGCTGCTGCGCGGCACAGGCTTGCACTGCACTCTAGTCGGGTGATGGCAGCGCCCATGACGTCTACGAGGATGCCGCGTGGCCGGAGGTGTAGGCCTCCATATTCTGGAATGCCACTTCCAGCGGGTTCGAGAGCTGCACTGTCTCTGGGAGGCCGAGTGTACTCCTTTCTAGCAAGCGCTGGTGGATGTAATTGGATTTAATGCCCGCGATATAGACATCCCTGATCAGCAGCTGTGTTGGACAGCTGATACCGCCTGGCAAGCACAGTTCCGACCTAGTACCCGCAAGGCACGCAAGAATTCGGCTTGTGATTCTCTGGGGTGTTTTCGCCTCGTGGCAAGGAAGTGCCTGGTGTACACCTCGTTTTCTGCCTTTACGTACTGTCCCTTCAGCAGTATTATTGCCTCCGTATACGAGGGGGCGTCTCTGATAAGAAGGAAAACTTACTGGCTCACCCGTGCCTTGAGTATTTGAAGCTTTTGGAGGTCGGTGACGTCGTCGGTGGAGGATCCGAGGTAAGCTTCGAAGCAGCTTAGCCAGTGCTCGAATGTCGCAGTGGTGTCGGCTGCTTGTGGATCCAGCTCCAGGCGATCAGGCTTGAGTGATGAATTCATCTTAAAAGTTTAGCTTATTAAATTGATGTACCATTAACACAAGATGAGTAGTGAACGAAACTGAGGCTTTAATAAGCTAAACAGGAAGCCTCCTGGCCACTGATCCTGAACTGGGGCAGGACCGGAGGTCAGCCACCTTTATACTGAGCCCGAGGGGAGGAGCCACAGGCGGAGCCATCAGGCAGCGGTTTACGACAATACATGTAGTACAGTAACAGTTTACCACAATACATATAATACACTAACAGTGGTTTACCACGGTTACATTAGCCATTTTACAGTCCTCTGGACCGTCCCTGACTCCAGTGATTCCTGAAAGATCACTGGTCTTGGTGATTAAAAGGCCAAGAGATTAAAATATTAAGGTGGTGAAATAGATATTTCTGAAGTAATTATTCTTTAAAACATTTCTAAAGGATATCATTATCACCATGGAAGGGAAAAGCATTGGAACAAGTGCCTACATGTTCTGATGCAGCTTGAATGTGACATAATTCAGGACTATATTAATTTGAAGAAACCCTTGTAATATTACAGGAACATAAAATATGGTCCTGGTTTCCTATTTATAATCTTAATTCAAGAGCTAATGAGGTAAAGTTCCTCAGTGCAAACAGACTGTTATCCCATCCCAACCATCACTGCAATCCATGAAATTACATCCTCAGTAATCAAGTTTCAAAACCATGCTTGCTGCAACTTTGAGGCTCCTAAATTCCAAAGAAAAATGTATTCTTTTGATCGTAATGTTCGGTAGAGTGGAAATGAATGCAAGAAAAACATTTGAAATGGTCGCAAACATAAAAATTAAACAGGAAAGGAAAGAAGAAACCAAACTAGCGTGAATAAAGAAAGATAAATGTCACTAAAGTGACTAGCACAGTGTGTAGCACTGTTGCTTCACAGCTCTAGGGTCCCAGGTTCAATTCCCGGCTTGGGTCTCTGTGCGGAGTCTGCACCTTCTCCCTGTGTCTGCGTGGGTTTCCCCCGGGTGCTCTGGTTTCCTCCCACAAGTCCTGAAAGATGTGCTGTTAGGTAATTTGGACATTCTGAATTTTCCCTCTGTGTCCCAAACAGGCGGCGGAATGTGGTGACTTGGGCCTTTTCACAGTAACTTCAGTGCAGTGAGAATAAAGCCTACTTGTGACAAACAAAACATACCAACAATAGTACAAGATTAAGCTGAACGACTGAATAGAAAACTTAATTCCCTTGCCACCAACTCCATTTCTCTCCCAGCTATGGTGGAAACATTTTATTTGACTCCAAGGTAAGCTACCAACCACAGATTTGCATCATGACCTCTCAGACTGCCAATTTTCCACATTGAAAACATCACTGAAATCCATCCTTACCTCGACTCATCTGGCTTTGTTACCTCTAGACTTGACTATTCCAACACACTGCTGTCTGGCCTCCCAACTTTCATCAAAGGTTGTGTTTAAATATAGATCCCAGGCCTTCGGGCCCATTAGGTGATGGCGGGGTGAGAGAATCAGTGCCCGACATGCCATGTGATATGGAGAGAAATTCAGCTATTCATAATTAACAAGCAAACAAATGTGAAATCTGGTGAGAATTCCCACCTCCTCCCAGTGGTAAACGTGCTGTGAAACCAGTATGCCACTGGACTTAGTCTCAAAAATGGTAAATTCTGTTCCATATGCATTCCCTATTTCAAACTTAGTACGGTGCAATGCCATTTTTAAGATGGCTACTTGCTGGCCAAAATATTTGAATTCTGGATTTTTTTTTACTTGTTTAATTAATCACCTAAAATACCATGAGTGATCCACGGCATTGGGAACTGGCCCATCGGGGGCGGAGCATCGAGGGAGGGCCTCAGGTGACGACCTGAGGCTGGCGTGAGGCGTACTCTGAGTACGCCGTTATCGATGTGTGGATCATCACGAAAATGGCGCCGCCCTAGATTTCGCCACAAACGAGGATTCTCCGGCCGATTGGCGGTGATTTCAGTGTCTCCTCCGGAGAATCCCGCCCCAGAACCTTTATTGAGTTTCAGTGACCCACTACCACAGTATAAAGTAACTTGGCTTCATAAAAGTTAAACTTTCAATATCCGCAGTAAGCTAGATGGCAGAAGAGGTTGAAAAATAAAGCCAGAATAAACAAAATTGTTTGAAAGACACGCAGTAGCCAATTTATTACCACAACAGCTGCAGCCAGGAATATCCAGTAATGAGAAGGTGGCTCAGTTTGAGTGAATTTAATCATGAAGAACTTTATCATACCATAATATTGGAAATCCAGCATTAAATTGGCCACCTTAATGATTGTCTAGGTAATCATTAACACTTCAGTTCACATATTGTCTGCCTATTACTTGCAGATACCAAAACGAAAGCCTCACTGCTGTGTTTACTGAGAGAAATGACAAAATGAAATAAAGCAATAAAGTATCTCAAGGTATCAGCAATGACAAGTCTACAGGAACATTGAACAGACCTTCTTGAACCTGGGAGCTCTGTTATTAAAAATGGATGAAGAGCATTGGATGGTAAAACTGCAGAAAGTCTTCTACCCACTTCTTGCGGTGATTGGAATTCCATGTGAGTACATGCCTGCCTGGAAGACTTCAGTGAAATAAGCTTTATTTAACACCACAATGCCAACATAAAGCTGAGTCTTTGTAGGTATGTTGACGCAGAAAGTTTGCTTCACTGACAGGCTTCGCAATGACGCATCGCCTTTGTTAAGTGTGTCTGATACCACAAGCTGATTAATCATTATTCCAAAAATGAAAATTTAAAACATGAAAATGGCATTGAAATTACTGCTCTGCCGCAAAATGGGCTTCCATAGGCAGCCCTTACACCAGCTTCGCGGCTGGGGTTTGGGGCTGGGGGTTCAACCCTGCCTGCGTTTTGGGGTATTAACTCAACAGCAAACTCAGCAATATGGGGACACTGTGGCCTTTAAAACTATTTCAAGTTTGAAGCAGTTTTTGGGGGGATAAAATTAACTCAGCCAGACAAATCTTTAATGCAAATGGGTAAAATTATGATGTTAACCAAACTTAATTAATCAAGCGGTTCAGATTATATGAAGGCTATTCTCTCAATATTTGTTCAAAGGTCTGGGAGTGATGCTTCAGCAGGGAGCTTGTGTTTAAAAAGTTATTTTCTGCAATTGTATTGATTTTGGAATGAATTACACATATATTTCAGCTTTAATCCGTTAATACTATTTTGTTTAATATATTAAATGGAAATATATAAATTCTTCAAGTATTACAGTGTTCAAAATGAGAGGATTGTATCATTGGATCTTTGTGTAATATATTAAGGGCATCCTTTACATTCTGTCCCCGCCAGTCATGACTTCTAAAAGTACCGATGCCTTCAAATGTCAGATCAAAAACAGACCATACCTAAAGTAATGTTCATCAAGGATTAACTCACCAAAAGACATGATTAAAATTCATAAGTGTGCCTGTAGCTGTCATTGCAAAAAGGCTGAATGTGGCATCGGAAAATACCATTTATTCCCCTTGAAAATACTTCAAGGTTATTCATATTTTCAAGATTATTATTAACTACAATTATTCATCTGTATTCTATAAACTACAGATTACACCAGGTCTTATTTCTATTAAATCCCATTGTCATTCCAATTTTACTGACAAAAGATTTTCATGAGATTTTGTACTTATCACTAGTTAGTAACTTTGACAACAGAGAATTAATTAAAATGTAATTCTTGCAGACTTGCACTTATATTTCTCCTTATCGCATCTCTCAAAGACATACCAAAGTATGACTTTCTTTCTCCAGCTGAAAACAACAGCTATTTGTTTTGTGATAGAAAAATCCCTCAACAGTCATATGATGAATGACATCTTTTTATTTTGCTGATATTGGGAGAAGAGAGAATGTGGGTAAGCATTGGGAAACTGGGTGAACCCTTGCTCTTCTTCAAATAGTGCTATAGGATCTTCAAATCCATCTGAATAATTAACATGGGATAGACAGAGGTCGGTATTCTCTGATCGTTGCGATTTCCCCACCGCAGCACAGCCCTGGCAGTGGATTTCGCGACAGGGTGGGGTGGTTACAATGGGAAATCCCATTGACAATCAGCGGGAAGATAGAATCCCGCCACCAGCGAATGGTGTGCAGCCGAGGAACATGCGGCTGGTGGACCGGAGAATCCTATCCAGAGCCACAATTTATTTGCCTATAATAGGAATGCATCTTTGACAATGCAATATTCCATCAGTAATGCAGGGACTATTGTCTAAATTGTGTGCGCAAACCATTGAAAAAGGGCTTGAAGCTACGGTCTTGAACATTTTAACAATGATTCTTAATATCTGTATTGTGAAACCTTTATCTGTAATATAGTGAGTAATTCTAAATACAGTGTTAATTTTTACGTATTCTATTTTTTTCAGCAAACATCGTGGCCTTCTTAATATTCTGGCAAAGAAACTGCATGGTTTCCAAATCAAGCACTTATTATCTGATGGCAATTTCAGTTGCGGACACCCTGGTGCTTCTTCTCATTGTAATAATTGAGCTAGTCCTCAGATTCCACATCCTTGAACCATTTTGGATGAGAGATCCATGGTGTACTATCAGGGATATTTTAAATTATGGGGCATACAATGCTTCTGTCTGGCTTGTCGTGACCTTCACAGTTGAACGTTTCATTGCTATAAGTGGTTTTAGACTCAAAGCTAAATTATGTACCTCAAGATGTGCCATCATGGTTATAACTCTCACTTTCGTCTTAAGTTATTTGCTCGCTATTCCGTATTTTTGGTCGAATCACTCTCAAATGAGGCAGATTTACAACAATGTAACAGAGACACTTGAAATTCGGTATGTATGCATTTACAAACGAAAGATTTCACATTTTTTTGTTCATGGACTTGTGTGGTTTCAAACAATTTTAGATTACATTATTCCATTCATAATTATTTTCACACTAAATGGTTTGACACTTAGGCTAATTGTGCGGAGCAATAAGGTGCACCACTCCAGTAAAGTGAAGGGAATGGGCAACTCAGCAAGTTATCTTCATTTCAGGGCTCAGAAAAGGAAATCAGTTCTCCTCCTGATTACTATTTCAATGAGTTTTGCACTCTTATGTGCTACGAGACTAGTCACACAGCTTATTCTGCGTATAGCATACTATGATATTGACCGGGCAGACTATTCGCAAACCATTAATGTTGTTGCTGATATTGGTTCTATGCTGGACTTGACCAATATGGCAATTAACATGTACCTATATGCATGTACACAATCCAAATTCCGGAAAGAGCTGCTATATTGTGCAAATGCCATGCTGTGCCCTTGCAAACGCTGCAAACACATGCATGCCGATTCTCCAACGGCCATCTATCAGCTGTGAAGCACGGAAAAGACATTGGCAGATGTAATACATTCTAGTGGAATACCAAATCTTACAATTATCCCTTATCTGTAAACTAATTGCTGCACCCAAAACAATTCCAAAGCCGTAAATGTGCTTCAGAGTATTGTCAAATCTGAACCTCCTACCTCGGCGTCTTTACGCTGACAGTTTGAGTTATCAGGTTAATAGCAAAGCATATTCAATAGCATTTGAAAATAGACTGTCACAGTACAACCTGTAGGGGACAATCCTTTCAGCGCCGGAGCAGCGCACAGCACTCCGGTGCCGTTCAAGCCACCTCTGAAGAACAGGAGAATTACTGGTTCTGCAGGCCCATTGACGCCGACGTAGCTCGCGCCGGTTTTGACGCCGCCGTCAACACTTGGCCGCAATATTGGAGAACCCCGGCCAAAATTTCTTAAAAGCTTTTAACAAAGTTCCTCCGTAAGCTCTTGTCTAAACTCCACTACTATGGAATTGGGGAAATATTTATGAAATTGGATCTGATACTCCCTTATCAACATAAGACAAAGATTGTTGTGTGGTGTGGAATCATCCTCTCCTTGAGCTGTACTCTCCGGAGCACCCCAAGAAACTGTGTTGGACCTTTACTCCTCTTCAAGTACATAAATGACCTTCCCAACAAGTTAAAGAACAGGGTGTGACTATTTGCAGTTGGCTGTGTGGTTTATGCTTCAGGAAAACTCAAGATCATATCAGTTCACTGTAAGATGATCTTTTGGAAGTGCAAAAATAGCAGAGCCAATTGGAGATGGCATTCAATGCCAAAACGTGCTGTGTGATGTTCATCACCAACCAAATAGATCCAGCAACAGATAGCTTTAAGTTCTCTAATCAAATTCTCCAACAGGTAAATTCAGAATCATACCTGGGAGTGCATCGTAACAATCTGAACAATCTCCAATGGGGATTTCACATTCAACTGATAACATCCAAACAAATCTTTGGCTTTGCAACAAAAATATCAAGAGTTATAGTTTACCAAATATTTATTTGTCCAATCCTGGAGTGAGAATATTAGGTGCGGGATCCTTGTATGGTGAGTAATATGAATAAGATTGAAGTGATCTGAAGATGATCACTCAGGTCAGTACGATCATTATGGAAAATATACAAGTGCCACATCCTTGATAAAAGATTTGGAATGGGGAGCACTGCAGCAAAGGAGTGAGACAAGAGACTTAACTACAAAAATATGGAGTGGACAGAAAAAGGTAGCTGGTGCCCTCCGGCAATGACAGAACACAAGGTAATCATCTACAAAAACTTAGAAAATCATGTTTCCAAGACAGTGTAACAACAATCTTTCCTCCTAAGGAAAATCCTACAGCTGCCAAAGGAAATAATCACAGCCCCATCACTTTTAGACTTTTTTCAAACTATTTCCATTTACAAGTTTACATTATCAGGACTACTATTTCAGCGAGGCATGTCTGGTTTAGCTCACGCTACCTAAATAGATGCTGGTTGAATACCGATATTAGTCTGGGATGCGGACACAATTAAAGCTGAAACAGAAGAAACACTTTATCAGGAAAAATGGCATAATTATTCCTAAGTAATCCGGAACAAGATATTCAAGTCTGGTACTATTTTTCAAGATAGAATGGGCAAATAATTTAAATTAAGAAAATCTCTGCCTGTTTCTTTAAGGAATAGTCCATTGAAAGCATTAACTTGCATGTAGAGTAATAATGCTTTTGTTAGGATACAGAAGCCTTCTGATATAATCTATTTTAACACAGTTGATTTTAGCATAAAAAGTAATTCCATTGTAAATGTAAGCATCGTGACTGTGACTCTTTTGTGAATAATTTTTCATATGGTCTAATTCACATAACATTTCGGTAGGACTTTGATTTTATAAAAGGTTCCCGTGTAAGTTTGGTAATGTTATGTAATGGGCAGTCAATGTAGGCTAGCCAAAAAGCCATCTCCTTGACAATTGTGAGGTTCTTTTACTAACAATAAGAATTCATTGTTTGACAGTAATTGTATTATTTGGGAACATTCTGTACTGTGTCTTTCATCTATAACCTTCCATTTTGAACATAGCCATCCTTTAAGCACTGTGTGTATGTGTAACTGGATTGCCAGAGAACAAATTTACTGCAATGAGATTAAATGCCTTTATCTTATGTGTCTTTCAATTGATCGTGACTAACACGTAATTAATGCACTAAGTTCTGCTAAGCACTTCTTCATGTCCTTTTGTTTGTGTTACAAAGCGTCAGTGCCCTTTGGTGAATGTCAATATACACCAAAGTCAGGACCACACTGACCATGCTGGGTGTATGGAGAGCCGGCTGCCGTGCGAATGGTGCTAAAAGGTGAAGTCAAAATGCACAAATAGCATTTTTAAAAATACAACAACGATAAAACTGTACTCTCCTACTGAAATTCAGACCATAATTACAAATTGCTGTGGCTTCACGTTTATGCCTTATCAAATTGGCTTAATGTCTCATTTAGATCATTATGTTTTCTGATACCATGATTAACATTCATAAACTACATTTTCAGCTGTTGCAGATTCAGAAGAACATAAGAACTAGGAGCAGGAGTAGGCCTTCTGGCCCCTCGGGCCTGCTCCGCCATTCAATGAAATCATGGCTGATCTTTTGTGGACTCAGCTCCACTTTCCAGCCCGAACACCATAACCCTTAATCCCTTAATTCTTCAAAAAACTATCTATCTTTCTCTTAAAAACATTTAATAAAGGAGCCTCAACTGCTTCACTGGGCAGGGAATTCCATAGATTCACAACCTTTTGGGTGAAGAAGTTCCTCCTAAACTCAGTCCTAAATCTACTTCCCCTTATTTTGAGGCTATGCCCCCTAGTTCTGCTTTCACCCACCAGTGGAAAAACCTGCGCGCATCTATCCTATCTATTCCTTTCATAATTTTAAATGTTTCTATAAGATCCCCCGCATCCTTCTAAATTCCAACGAGTACAGTCCCAGTCTACTCAACCTCTCCTCATAATCCAACCCCTTCAGGCCTGGGATTAACCTAGTTAATCTCCTCTGCACACCCCGCAGTGCCAGTACGTCCAAATGCATTCTCAGCATACTCCCAATAGAAAGATGCGCTGTATACCCTGACCAATTTTCTACCCTTGAGGTTGTTTTAATTATTTTAGGCAGGAGTCCACCCTTTGAGGGAACAAAGGAGAGACTGGCTTTGGCAGGTCTCGGAGTAGCATAGCCAACAGTCATTGAGCTGCCAGTTCATTTTCTTTAGCAAAGTTTTATTTTGGTTAAAGCTATTTCTAAGTCAATAAATAGCTCTGCTTAAATTTGAATGATTCAAAAATCAATTTAAATGATGCAAAGGAGTGAATAGTTGTAACCAGTGCCTAGCACTACTGTAGCAAAATGATAGAAGTGTATGTTTTTTACTTATTTATGTCACTTGAATTTTTTTTTTCTTAAGGGGCAATCTAGTGTGGTCAATCCACCTACCCTGCACATCTTTGGGTTGTGGGTGTGAGACCCATGCAGACATGGGGAGAATGTGCAAACTCCACACGGACAGTGCCCCAGGGTCGAGATCGAACCGTGAGGCAGCAGTGCTAGCCACCGTGCCGCCCTGTCATTTGAAAATTATTACAATATCTGTACCATATGTGGGCAGGCTTTTTGTATGCCACCTAACGCCACCAGCTGAATGTTAGACCAAAATATTAGGTGGCAACTTGTCAGCACAGGTATTGTGCTGACGTACCTCACCTTTGCCAAAAAAAGAGGCAGCGAAAGGGCAGGAAATCTACCAGCAGTCTTTAATTACTTTATTATTATCATCCATTTAAGCATGCTCTTACTTCATGTGGCTGATTTTGACTTTGTGCGATGGTATGAAACAATGGAAATAAAAATCGGGGGAGATGTAAAACAAACTGCCCGTTCACTGTTTAACACTGTCGTACAAAGTCAAAATCTAATCACAAGGATAGTATTTCTTAGACCTCCCATTTTGATCACGGAAGGAACTGTGCACAATTGTCATCACAAATCACTAAAAGTAGGTTGATAAGGTTATAGAAAAAAAACCAAGCACTGATGTTGAGAGGGAATAGCAAAGCAGAGAAGTTACGTTAAACTTGTAGGAACCTTAGTTAGACCACACTTGGAATGATGTGAAGAATTCCGGTCTCCATATAAAAGGATATTGCATCTTTGGAAAAGGTGCAAAAGAAAGATTCACAAGGATGATAGCAGAACTGAAAGGGTAAACTGATTGGGTAAGACTGAACAGGCTAAGATTTTTTGTGATGCAAATGAAAAGATCGAGAGTTTGACCTGATAGATGTCTCGATGATTATGAAGTGGTTTGCTGGGGTAGGGGTAGAGAATCATCCCCACTTGCGGGTAGTCCACAACTATAGATTGGAATTATATCTTCAATAATAAATCCAGTAAGGAATTCAACAGGAAATTTACCATAAGCAAGGTAAGAATGTGGAATTGACTAACACAAGGAATAGTTGAGGCTGATAGCGTACATGCATATAGATGCATACGGGTTAATTGATGATGGCTGGGTGGTGGCTCGTGTGGCGTATAAACACTCTGTTGGGCCAAAAGGCCTCATTTCTGAGCTGTATGATCAATGTAATCTGACGTAATCAGATGCATGAGACACGATGGTGTAGCAAAACGTTATTTTTTTTGCACCATGCGTTTGCAATCAAAGAAAAGATGATTTGGCACATACCTTTTACTGAAGATTTGCATCTTTTTTGTGAAACATTTTGTTTCATCTCTCTAAATTACTTAATTAGCATTTCACTTCTCTCAAAATAAATTATTAAATTCCCACTTTGAAATTAATTGATGTAAGAATATTCCTCATATTCCATTGTTCTTTAGATTAGCCAGTATAGTTTTCAAAACCCCCTATTAAATGATGAATTTGAGTTGAACCCAGTTATTAGCTAATGCACTGTACTCTTGACCTCTGATGTTAAATTTACGTTCCAACATTTTTGATAGGACACCATAATTCCTCACCAGTATGTGAACCACATTAGACTAATTCAAGAGTAACAAGTTTGTAATGATATGTATAAAAGGGGCTGGTTTAGCTCAAAAGGGGCTGGTTTAGCTCACTCGGCTAAATCGCTGGCTTTTACAGCAGACCAAGCAGGCCAGCAGCACGGTTCGATTCCCGTACCAGCCTCCCCGGACAGGCACCGGAATGTGGCGACTAGGGGCTTTTCACAGTAACTTCATTGAAGCCTACTCGTGACAATAAGCGATTTTAATTTTCATTTTCATTTCAATCTAAGGAGAGGAAAGGGTTAACACGATGATATTCATGTATATCAACACTAGATGGCATCACTGAGTAGTCTTATGAAAGGCTGTATCTCTAGGCATTCTGGGAGAAGCTGTTGGAGAAATTGATGTCGAAGGATAGCGTGAAGTTGAGTTAGAGTGTTGGTTATATATGGTAGAGAGGTAATTAATTACTGTATCATAGATTTAATACTATTATTTTGTTAAATGTTACTCAGTAGAGTGTGCAAACCAATTTAAGTAGTGTAAAATAAACTAGTTTTGATTTAAACATATAGCTTTCTGTTCTTTGTCAACACTACAACTTTGGCTATCTTGGAGAACAATACAAGGAACTGGGCGCGATTCTCCGCAAATGCGGCGAGTCGTAAAGGCTGCCGTGAAACTGCCCGTGTTTCACGGCAGCCTCCGCGCCCCCTCCCGGGACCCGATTCTCCCCCCGGGCGGGGCTAGCAGCGCGGCCCCATGAAGCACGGCATCGCGGGCTTAGCGACCGTCGCTAAGTCCGCGCGCCAAGCGTCACGGCGGCTGATGCGCACGATGACGTCAGCCGCGCATGCGCGGGTTGGACGGCTCCAACCCGCGCATGCGCGGTTGATGTCATCATGCAGATGCGTCAAACCCGCGCATGCGCGGGCCCTCATGCCCCTCAGCCGCCCCACGGACTGATCCTGCGGGGCGGCGGAGGAACAAATAGTACGCAGGTATCGGACCCGCTGCCCGCGATCAGTGCCCACCGATTGCAGGCCCATGCCACCCTTGGCACGGCCGTGCCAATCGGTGCCATGGTTGTCCGGGACGGCACTTTGCGGCAGTTTTCACGAACGGTGTGATTGCGTTCGTGAAAACGGCCATAAAGGCCTGGGAACTCGGCCCATCGGCCTGGGGAGAATCGCTGTTCGCCGTAAAAAACGGCGAGCAGCGATTCGTGTCGTGGGGCGGCCGTGAGGGGGGGGGGGGGGAAGAATAGCGGGAGGGCGGGAAAAATGTCGGGAAGGCCCTCCCGCTATTCTCCCACCCGTCGTGGGCAGCGGAGAATCGCGCCCTTAAAGTTCAGCAGAGATGATTAATTATTGGATTGACAGTTTGCAATACAGGGCAGTAAATCTTGTAATGGAGAAATTCAGAAATAGCTCATCTCAGAGTGAACGTATAAAAAATTCTGTATGAGCAAAAAACCAATGGCTAAAACATGGTTTGGCAGGTTTCAGTAGCTTGTTTCTTTGTATCTTGGCAGGCAGTTCAGTAGTCCTGTGTGGCCTCACTATGAACTGGCCAATCAGAACTCTGACATTTTTACACATGCATTGGGCTGCAGTAACCTAAGGCTTGCTTGGTTGGAAGCCTGAACTTTGGTGTGTGTGTGTGATGATTGGGAGGAGGAGGAGGAAGGTTAATCCCATTGGCATCTGATAGAGTGCTGGTAGATTGAAAACCTTCCAGTGCTGAACAGTTCCTTAAAGGAATGCATTTTACAGTGTTATAGTTGTGATTGACAGCCTAGTGATACCCACGACGAATGGATTAAAGATTATCTACTGATCAACTGGAAGTCTGGAAATATATTTGATTTATATTTTGATGTTAAATGAAGTATAATAAGAGTCTTCCTAGCAATCTTTGACATTCCTCTGGCATAGAGTTGCTGACTGTGCCTCAATCTCTAGCAAAATGTCTCTGTCTGTGTCAATACTGTGCATGCAGCAATGAGGAAAATAATTTAAATCTTATATAATAACCTAAGATTTGCAACAGATTATATCTGAAATTCATTTGTGCACCATTGCACAGGCTGATTGTAACATGTAATTAGACAATATTAGGAAGGATTGTAGAAAGTAAATTAATTCTGAAGAAGTCATTAATCCATACCTCACTAGGATTGGACCACTTACTACTGGCTACAAGAGGCCTAGAGGCCAAAAATATCATTAATTCCTTCATAAAATTGATCACTTTAACTGCAACTTGGTTCCTAAATTATATCTCAGCATTTCCCTAACATTCCCTTAACACTATGGCCATTGCGCACTGCATGATTGTTGCATCAAATTTTATTTCCAATGGAAAGTTTATTTTTAATTAAAAGACTCAAATGTAATTTTGATTTTATTTGATCAAAGGTCATGTTTAGAACAATATAGTGTGATTATATGTTGATTATTTATGCTCCCAACCTAACACAAACTATTTGCCTCACTGACAGCAGATGTCACTTAATTTGATTGTTCCGCTGATTTTGGAAACTACATCACAGACTCCGGGAAGTGATTCATAATGCTAAGAAATTAACAAATACATAAAGCAAAACATGTTATGTTGAAAACATCTGGAATTAAAGATCTAATGATAACCATGAAAATCCAGCTGGTTCACTCATGACCTTTAGGGAAGGAAATCTGCCGTTCTTATCTGGTCTGCCTACTTACATAGAACAGTACAGCACAGAACAGGCCCTTCGGCCCTCGATGTTGTGCCGAGCAATGATCACCCTACTCAAACCCACATATCCACCCTATACCCATAACCCAACACCCATACCCATAACCCAACACACACCCCCCCCCCACCTTACTTTTTAGGACACTACGGGCAATTTAGCATGGCCAATCCACCTAACCCGCACATCTTTGGACTGTGGGAGGAAACCGGAGCACCCGGAGGAAACCCACGCACACACGGGGAGGACGTGCAGACTCCGCACAGACAGTGACCCAGCCGGGAATCGAACCTGGGACCCTGGAGCTGTGAAGCATTTATGCTAACCACCATGCTACCGTACTGCCCGAACTAGTGCTGTGACTACAGATCCCCAGAAGTGTGGTTGACTCTTAGAATGTCCTCTGACATGCCCTAGCAAACCACCCAGTTAAAGAGAAATTAGGGATGGGTAATAAATGTTGGCCCAGCCAGCAACATCCCATTAAATATTAAAAAAGAAATCTCCTGCAGGTTGTCAAATCAGACCAGTTATAATTACAGCTCTACGAGCTATATCAACTCTACAAAATAGGTCAGACGTTCTGCCAGGTGCCTGCGTGGGTTTTCTCCGGGTCCTCTAATTTCCTCCCACAGTCCAAAGATGTGCAGGTTAGGTGGATTGGCCATGATAAATTGCCCCTTAGTGTCCAAAAAGGTTAGGTGGGGTTACTGGGTTACAGGGATAGGGTGGAGGTGTGAGCTTAAGTGGGGTGCTCTTTCCAAGGACTGGTGCAGACTCGATGAGCCGAATGGCCTCCTTCTGCACTATAAATTCTATGATGAATAGCTCACCTCTTGATCCCTGAAGATTTCTCCACCATCTACAAGGTTCAAACTTGAACATTCACCACATGACTGATAGGTGCAGCATAACAAGATACAATCTACCGGTTTCAGTGTAGCGATTAAAAGAAGTTTACTTTGGCTAAAATTCCTTACACATGATCTCCACCACCATGAAAGACAATAGTACCAAAGTCATAGGGACCCCATCATGTTCTGGTTGCTTACAAGTTGCAACCCGTCTTGAATATACATTTCTGTTCCTTCATCTTCTTTGGGTGAAAGTCCTCGAATTTTTCGCGTAACACTATTAGGGAGCACTATCTGTACAAGGGCTACAGTGGTTCAAGGAGACTCATCACAACCACCTTCTGAGGGCAACAAGGGATTGGCAATGAATGCAGCCAGGCTGGGACGGCCAATACTGTTTTGACATCTTTGGTGCTATAGCCGAGCTTTAGTGAGGTTTCACAGTTACCATGTTTTGTGGTCTTAGCGAACCTTGACAGAACTTTTCTTCCCTTTAGCAGACTTGAGATAGCTGAATTAGTTTAACTTCAGACCTTATATAAATTTTAAAAAAAAAATTTAGTGCACTCAATTCATTTTTTCCAATTAAGGGTCAATTTAGAGTGGCCAATTCACCTACCCTGCACATATTTGGGTTGTGGGGGCGAAACCCACGCAAATACGGGGAGAATGTGCAAACTCCACCTGGACAGTGACCCTGAGCCGGGATCGAACCAGGGACCTCAGCGCCGTGAGGCAACAGGGCTAACCAGCTGAGCCACCGTGCTGCCTTTCTTCATACCTTTTATTAAGAACTACATACAAAGACCTCAGAGTAAGCAGGATATACAGCAGACAGACCGTATTGCTCCAAGCTCTCTTGGAGCCTCTTGATCATCTGACGCCGCAATTATATCATTAACATATTCATTAACCCATTACTCTACAAACATCATGTCAACAAATGACACAAGATCAGGTTGTAAGAGTTGAAGAAAATCTTAATGCTTGTTGGATTTTTGGAAGTATTTGCACATGTCCTGCTTTCAGTGATACTGCATGGCAGAAGGTTTCAGCAACACCTGATTGGACTAACGTTCCAAAACATCATCAACTACACAAGTAGACCAGTTATACCTACCTGCTAATGATTTAGGAAAACTATCTTTGCCTCCTCTGACTCAGCAAGTGTTGGGAATGTATCCTCCTTTGAACTGCAGTTCCTTACCTAACCACTTTGCCTTATGGCATGTTACTGCAATGAAGGCAGCTGTCGGGTTGTTGCTGTTGGTGATGGTGTAGCTGTTGTTGATGTAATTGTTGGTGATGGTGTAGCTGTTGATGTAACTGTTGGTGATGGTGTAATTGTTGATGATGGTGTAGTTGTTGGTGATGGTATTGGTGATGGTGTAGCTTTTGGTGATGGTGTAGCTGTTGATGTAACTGTTGGTGATGGTATCGCTGTTGGTGATGGTATAGCTGTTGGTGGTGGTGTAGCTGTTGATGGTGATGTAGCTGTTGATGGTGGTGTAGCTGTTGGTGATGGTGTAGCTGTTGATGGTGTAGCTGTTGGTGATGGTGTGGCTGTTAATGGTGTGGCTGTTGGTGATGGTGTAGCTGTTGGTGATGGTGTAGCTGTTGGTGATAGTGTAGCTGTTGGTGATAGTGTAGCTGTTGGTGATGGTGTAGCTGTTGGTGGTGGTGTAGCTGTTAGTGATGGTGTAGCTGTTGATGTGGTTGTTAATGATGGTGTAGCTGTTGGTGATGGTGTAGCTGTTGATGGTGTGGCTGTTGGTCATGGTGTAGCTGTTGGTGATGGTGTAGCTGTTGGTGATGGTGTAGCTGTTGGTGATGGTGTGGCTGTTGGTGATGGTGTAGCTCTTGGTGATGGTGTAGCTGTTGATGGTGTAGCTGTTGGTGATGGTGTGGCTGTTAATGGTGTGGCTGTTGGTGATGGTGTAGCTGTTGGTGATAGTGTAGCTGTTGGTGATGGTGTAGCTGTTGGTGGTGGTGTAGCTGTTAGTGATGGTGTAGCTGTTGATGTTGTGGTTGTTAGTGATGGTGTAACTGTTGGTGATGGTGTAGCTGTTGATGGTGTGGCTGTTGGTCATGGTGTAGCTGTTGGTGATAGTGTAGCTGTTGGTGATGGTGATGCTGTTGGTGATGGTGTAGCTCTTGGTGATGGTGTAGCTGTTGGTGATGGTGTAGCTGTTGGTGGTGGTGTAGCTATTGGTGATGGTGTAGCTGTTGGTGATGGTGTAGCTGTTGGTGATGATGTTGCTATTAGTGATGATGTAGCTGTTGGTGATGGTGTAGCTGTTGGTGATGGTGTGGTAGTTGGTGATGGTGTAGCTGTTGATGGTGTAGCTGTTGGTGATGGTGTGGCTGTTGGTGATGGTGTAGCTGTTGGTGATAGTGTAGCTGTAGGTGATGGTGTGGCTGTTGGTGATGGTGTAGCTGTTAGTGATGGTGTAGCTCTTGGTGATGGTGTACCTGTTGGTGATGGTGTAGCTGTTGGTGATGTTGTAGCTGTTGATGGTGTGGTTGTTAGTGATGGTGTGGCTGTTGGTGATGGTGTAGCTGTTGGTGATGATGTTGCTATTAGAGATGATGTAGCTGTTGGTGATGGTGTGGTAGTTGGTGATGGTGTAGCTGTTGATGGTGTAGCTGTTGGTGATGGTGTAGCTGTTGGTGATGATGTGGCTGTTAGTGATGGTGTAGCCGTTTGTAATGGTGTGGCTGTTGGTGATGGTGTAGCTGTTGATAGTGTAGCTGTTGGTGATGGTGATGGTGTAGCTGTTGGTGATGATGTGGCTGTTGGTGATGGTGTAGCTGTTGGTGATGGTGTAGCTGTTGTTGTTGATGTAACTGTTGGTGATGATGTCGCTGTCGGTGATGGTATTGCTGTTGGTGATAGTGTAGCTGGTGTTCTTGATGTAACTATTGGTGATGGTGTAGCTGTTGATGGTGTAGCTGTTGGTGATGGTGTAGCTGTTGATGGTGTAGCTGTTGGTGATGGTGTAGCTGATGGTGTAGCTGTTGTTGATGGTGTAGCTGTTGTTGATGGTGTAGCTGTTGGTATTGGTGTAGCTGTTGATGGTGTAGCTGTAGGTGATGGTGTAGCTTCTGTTGATGGTGTTGCTGTTGGTGATGGTGTGGCTGTTGGTGATGGTTTAGCTGTTGGTGATGGTGTAGCTGTTAGTGATGGTGTAGCTGTTGGTGGTGGTGTAGCTGTTGGTGGTGGTGTAGCTGTTGGTGATGGTGTAGCTGTTGGTGATGGTGTAGCTGTTGGTGATGGTGTAGCTGTTGGTGATGGTGTAGCTGTTGGTGATGGTGTAGCTGTTGGCGGTGGTGTAGCTGTTGATGGCGTGGTTGTTAGTGATGGTGTAGCTGTTGGTGATGGTGTAGCTGTTGATGGTGTGGCTGTTGGTGATGGTGTAGCTGTTGGTGATGGTGTAGGTGTTGGTGTGGCTGTTGGTGATGACGTGGCTGTTGGTGATGGTGTGGCTGTTGGTGATGGTGTGGCTGTTAGTGATGGTGTGGCTGTTAGTGATGGTGTGGCTGTTGGTGCTGGTGTGGCTGTTGGTGCTGGTGTGGCTGTTGGTGATGTTGTGGCTGTTGGTGATGGTGTAATTGTTGGTGATGGTGTATCTGTTGGTGACGATGTGGCTGTTGGTGATGATGTGGCTGTTGGTGATGGTGTAGCTGTTGGTGATGGTGTAGCTGTTGGTGATGGTGTAGCTGTTGGTGATGGTATAGCTGTTGGTGATGGTATAGCTGTTGGTGATGGTGTAGCTGTTGGTGATGGTGTAGCTTTTGGTGATGGTGTAGCTGTTGGTGATGGTGTAGCTGTTGGTGATGGTGTGGCTGTTAGTGATGGTGTAGCTGTTGGTGATGGTGTAGCTGTTGGTGATGGTATAGCTGTTGGTGATGGTGTAGCTGTTGGTGATGGTGTGGCTGTTGGGGATGGTGTAGCTGTTGGTGATGGTGTGGCTGTTAGTGATGGTGTAGCTGTTGGTGATGGTGTGGCTGTTGGTGATGGTGTAGCTGTTGGTAATGGTGTAGCTGTTGGTGATGGTGTAGCTGTTGGTGATGGTGTAGCTGTTGGTGATGGTGTAGCTGTTGGTGATGGTGTGGCTGTTGGGGATGGTGTAGCTGTTGGTGATGGTGTGGCTGTTGGGGATGGTGTGGCTGTTGGTGATGGTGTGGCTGTTGGTGATGGTGTGGCTGTTGGTGATGGTGTGGCTGTTAGTGATGGTGTAGCTGTTGGTGATGGTGTAGCTGTTGGTGATGGTGTCGCTGTTGGTGATGGTGTAGCTGTTGGTGATGGTGTGGCTGTTGGTGATGGTGTGGCTATTGGTGATGGTGTAGCTGTTGGTGATGGTGTAGCTGTTGGTGATGGTGTAGCTGTTGGTGATGGTGTGGCTGTTAGTGATGGTGTAGCTGTTGGTGATGGTGTAGCTGTTGGTGATGGTGTAGCTGTTGGGGATGGTGTAGCTGTTGGTGATGGTGTGGCTGTTGGTGATGGTGTGGCTGTTAGTGATGGTGTCGCTGTTGGTGATTGTATCGCTGTTGGTGATGGTGTAGCTGTTGGTGATGGTGTGGCTATTGGTGATGGTGTAGCTGTTGGTGATGGTGTAGCTGTTGGTGATGGTGTAGCTGTTGGTGATGGTGTAGCTGTTGGTGATGGTGTGGCTGTTGGTGATGGTGTAGCTGTTGGTGATGGTGTGGCTGTTAGTGATGGTGTCGCTGTTGGTGATGGTATCGCTGTTGGTGATGTTCCAGCTGGTGAGATAGCAAATTGGAAGAACAACACGTTATCCTCCGATTAGGCACGTTACAGATTTCTGGACTCAACATTGAGTACAACAACTTTATACAGTAAACTTCCCCCTCTAGCTTAAACCATCTACCCCCTCGCCATTTGTATTGTATTGTCTGGTGTTTTTCAGCTTCCTGGCCTGCCCCAACACAACCTCATCCCTCCCCCACTTGGCCACCAGTCCTGGCTGCTCAGTTACACCAATGATCACCTTCTGCTACCTGACCTTTTGACATTCTTTGCACTCTTCATACCTTAATGACACCATTAACAGTCCCCTTTGCTTTATATCCCTCACAAATTTGTCCTTTTCTCCTTACCCTGATTCATCCCTTTTATTTTATTCTGCCCCACCTTCTCTGCCCCTTTTCCACCTATAGAATTTTGCACATTTCTAACTTTCTTGGGTTCTTAGGAAGGATCATTTAGATCTGAAACGTTGCGTGCGATGAAATCAAAACATTTCTAAGTGTAATTTTGAGCAGGTTTGACAGGGTGTTCCCCATTGGCCTTTTGGGTGAGATCCAGACTTGGACCAACCAAACCTAGGGCACGATTTAATGGAAATATTTATGTGTAGTAGTGAGCGTGGGCGGCAGGGTGGCACATTGGTTAGAACTGCTGCCTCATGGGCAAGAGATCCCAGGTTTGATCCTGGCTCTGGGCCACTGTCCGTATGGAGTTTGCACATTCACCCCGTGTGTGCGTGGGTTTCGTCCCCACAACCCAAAGATGTGCAGGGTAGGTGGATTGAACATGCTAAATTGCCCCTTAAAGAAAAAAAATGTTTGGTAGTGAGCGGGAACTTCTATGAGGTTCCGGCACTTGACCTGGCGAAGATGTCACCAGTATCAAGCGTTAATTGGTCCATTTGACAAGCCCTCACTGCTTCACACTGCAAATGATGGTCCCACTGGCTGATTCGCCAGGACCACATCTGCCAGCTCCCTGCTAACAAGGCACAGCAGCACTTAAACCAATCCTGCAGAGTAAATCCCACACAGCTTACAGCCATGCCACCAAGGAGACCAGCCCCACGGTTCGGGGATGCCGACCTGGCCAGATTGTTAGACCCGGCGGAGACCAGACTAGATGCCCTGTTTCCCCAAGGGGCTTGGAGGGTCAGCCACAGGGAAGCCAGTGGCGCCTAGAAGGAAGTAGCAGCAACCATTAGGAGTGTCACCAGGAGGACCGGCACCCAATGAAAATCAATGAGCCCCTGGCACTGCCCCCAACCAGCACTGTACCGTGCTCTGGTGTCCAACAGCGCTGCTCAGGCGACCTCCCCTTCCTGCCCCCCATACTCCTCATTCTCCCAAC
Organism: Scyliorhinus canicula; assembly: GCF_902713615.1. Taxonomy (NCBI): domain Eukaryota; kingdom Metazoa; phylum Chordata; class Chondrichthyes; order Carcharhiniformes; family Scyliorhinidae; genus Scyliorhinus; species Scyliorhinus canicula. The sequence goes on along the minus strand of NC_052160.1, from coordinate 100,701,605 downwards.
CCTCCCCAAACTCCCCATCTCCCCCCCCCCCCCCCCACACTCCCCACCCCCACCTCTGGACCAGGTTTACCCAGAGCTGCTGCAGTTGATAGAGTGCGGCTGTGAAATTCAGAGGGGGTCAGTGACACTCCAGCAGGTCCATCACCAATTGGAGGAGTCCCAGAGGCCACGGGCTCAGGAGATAGCAGTGAAAATGCAGAACACCGAGGCCCACTCTGCTGTGGAGAGCCTGGTGCATGACTTCGGCAGTACGAGTGGTGTGTCCAAGGCATGGCTCAGTCAGTGACGGCATGTCACAGTTGCTGGGGGACGTGTCCCAATCCCAGGTGAACCTTCACAAGATGTTGCAGACCATGTCATCGCATTGCCGGGGTGCTCCAGAGCATGTCCCAGTCATGGAGAAGCATCGCCGAGGGCATCGACACCATGCTGCAGACATTGGGGAGCCACCAGGGTGGCATAGCCAGATGATGCGGGCAGCCGGGGCTCGATCCAGCTGCCCCTCCGTTCCGAGGTAAATCCCAAGACCTTATGGGCACAAACCAGAAGGATGGGTTCTTGGGTGCCAACCTGAGCTCCCCGATGGAGTGGCGACGCCGCGACGGAGCCATCAGCTCCCCCGAGTTCCAACCCCTGTCAGCACCCTGTACAGGGTGGCACAGAGGGGCATATCCCAGAACCTCGGCAAGTGAGCCCGCGCACTCTGGCTCCACGGCTCCAGAGTAATTTTGCCAGGGGCAAGGGATGCGGTAGGCAGCAGACTGTCTCCACCCCGATGTGCATCCTGGGGACACACCTAGTTGCAGCGGTAGAGCACAGAAAGCAGCAACCATCGAAGTTGAGGATCATGTCAAGGGCACGGGTGGGGGGTGGGGTGAGGGAGGTAAGGGAGAGATGGCGGGGTGAGGGTGGAAGGTGGGGCGGCATCATCGGGGGATTGGGATAGTTGGTGGACACATTTATACAGCATTAATTAACGTTGCACGCGAGAAATATGACGCCACTCGCATTTCCGCAATGCGGCCAACCCCTGACCCAAACCCCCGGGCATGGAGGCCCTGGATCTCCCCCCCCCCCCACCATCCCCTACACAGGCACACCACTTTATGGTGATAGGTATGAGCGACCACTCAACAGGCAGGCAGGAGGCAGACTATGGAGTAGATTGAGGACCACCAGCACTTCGCTCTCAATGGGTTATCATCATCCCCTTGCCTTCAGGGGTCCGCTGATAGTGCCGACAAAGTCCCATCAACCTGGAGTGATGTTACAGACACTCTGGGATAGTGGAACAGGGTGGTGGGGGTGAGGTATGGGGGAGAGGTGTGTGGTTGGGGAGGGGGAAGGAACAGGAAGAAGGGAGGAGTTGAAGGGGGTGCGCTGATGGACGAGGCCATGTCCTATGTGAAGCAGGTGAGGATGAGGGCCTACCTGACCCTCGGGCTTGCCGGACCCTCTGTGCTCTGTCCTCCATCCTCCTGCTAGTCCTGCGGGTACTCCCTGGGCTCGTCCTCCAGCTTCTCTTGGTCCAACACCACCTCGTCCTCCTCCTCCTCAGTGGCCACATGTTCCTCCGCCTCCACCTCCAGTATGTCGCCATGCTGCTGTGCCAGGTTGTAGAGGGCTCAGCCGACCACCACAAAGCTGGCAACCCTCTGGGAGGTGTACTGCAATGCGCCACCAGAGTGGTCGAGGCACTGGAACCGCAATTTGATGTCCGATGCACCGCTCAATGACAGCCTAAGTGGCCACATGGGCCTCGTTGTATCGGGCCTATGTCTTGGTCACCGGCCTCTGTACTGGCATCATCAGCCAGGTCCTCAGCGGGTACCCTTATTTCCCAAGAGCCAACCGGTCATCATGGGGTGATCCTCAAAGAGGCCGGGGGTGTCCGACTGCCCAAGGATACAGCTGTCATGCATAGTTCCTGGGAAGCGTGCGCACACATGCATGATCTTCATGTGGTAGCCACAAGTGAGTTAGACATTCATGAAGTGGAAGACTTCCCTGTTGATATAGGGCACTCCCTGATGGCCTGGTGTGCGAAAGGCAATATTTATTATCCCCGGTCCTGGGGCAGCCCAGCGATGGAGGACAATCCTGCTGCTGGGGCACCTTGTTGGATCAGGTTCATGTCAAAATTTCCCTGGGAAAACAGGGCATCCATGACCTCGCTGATGCACTTGTGAGCTGTAGCTTGGAAGATGCCACACAATTCCCCGCTCATGTCCTGCAATGACCCTGAGGCATAAAAGTTCATGGCTGCGTGACCTTTTTAAAAAAGTTTTAAATTTAGAATATCCAATTCATTTTTTCCAATTAAGGGGCAATTTAGTGTGGCCAGTCCACCTAGCCTGCACATCTTTGGGTTGTGGGGGCGAAACCCACGCAGACACGGGGAGAACGTGCAAACTCCACACGGACAGTGACCCAGAGCCGGGATCGAACCTGGGACCTCGGCGCTGTGAGGCAGCAGGGCTAACCCACTGCGCCATCGTGCTGCCACAATGGCTGTGTGACCTTGACAGCCACCAGGAGCGAGAATCCCCCTCCGCGTGTTGCCAAGTCCATTTCCTTGTTGAGGCAAAGCTTCCTGCGGCACAGGCTGTCCATCATCTGTTCGAAAGACCAGCGACGTCTGTGCACATTTTGCAGTCGCCGGTCTCCCCCTCTGGAACCCTCCCTGGCCTGATGGGCGGCTGGGTCCTCAGATTGTGGGGTGGGCCACCTCCTTGGGCCTCTGTCGACGCTGCTGCCACCACCTTCTCTGGCGTCTGGCCATCTGGTCTGCCAGCAGCACTGTGAGGGCAGACTCCACGGGGTACAAGATATCATCCATCCCGTGTAATATCTGAAAGGTATTCTAAAGGGTGTAAAACTGACAACCAGTGGTGTCTTCCACTCTGGGACCCTCCAATCCCCCATTGTTCCCCACATAACCTGCTATCCAACACGGCCAGCCCACGCCCTGAACCCGAGACACACGCATGTAACGTTACCTGGATCGGGTGCTGGTCCCCTCCCCGGTGCACACACCCACTCTCTGGTCACAGAAATGTACCCACTGCTGGGGAACAGTTCCTGAGTGTTCAGATTTATTGGCCGCAGCAGCCACGGTGTTGCTTTCTGCACAGTGTCTAGGCATCACAGTCTGATTGAGATATAGCCAATAACCCCCACATGCTAACATGGCACGCTTACCCACGGGAATCCACTTGGGAGCGGCGAACTGCTCACCCAACTACGACTGCCAATTCCCTATTAGCAATTTCCTTTAACCACATGGCCAGAAGACTCCATGGTCAGTTCGAGTTGTGGGGCTGGATTCTCTGATTTTGGGGCTATGTCCAGACTAGTGTCCAGTCTTACGATAAAAAAGTCAGTGCTGCCCCTGCACCGATGCTCCGCCTGGAGGGGGGGCTAGCAGCCGCGCCACGTAAAGCCCCTGGCGTTCCCGACAGAAACGGCCGGAGAATTGCTGGGTCCGTGGCTGCACGTGCGCACGGCGACGATCTGCAGCGGTCGTGCTTTACAGCATAGCGCCGGCCGCGGGCAGATCCAGCTGCCACATAGTGCCCCCGCTGCAACCCCCCGTGCCACCCCCGGACCATCCCCCCACCAGTCCCCCAAGACCCTGCCGAATTCCTCCCCCGGCCAGCGGTTCTCCCCCTTATTGTGGTGGCGCTGGACACAGTCCACAACCACCACGTGAGGTTGATGAAAACTCAGAGCAAAGTGCCGAGATTCTCCAAAATCCCGGCTAAGTGTTGATGCCGACGTAAACACTGGAGTGTTTCACGCCGGTGTCAATGGGTCTCTTGGCCCAGTGATTCAGTGGCCCACAGGGGGCCAGCATGGCGCCAGAGTACTCCGCGCTGCTCCAGCTCCGATACACGGCCCTGCACTGCCAGCGCACGTCCGCACATGCGCGTGGTGGCCGTTTCCATGCCGGCGCATGCACGTGGTGGCCATTTCTGCACCGGTGTCGTGCAACATGGTGGAGCGACACAGCGGGCCCGCGCGGAAGGAGGCAGTCTTCTCCCAAGATCACACGTTCCCGCCGATGGGTAGCTCCGATCGCGGGCCTAGCCATCGTAGAGGCCTCCCCCCCCGGAGTCTGATCCCCCTGCCCCCCCAACCAGGACGGCGAGCGCGGCCGCGGGTCTGAGCTCCTGCCGGGTGGTACCATATGTGAAGCACGCTGGCGGAACTCGGCCAGTCGACCAGTCGACCGCGGAGGATCGCCGCGGGGGCTTCTTTCAACGGCCCCCGACCCGACCGCGCGTGCGACTGCTGCTAATTCTCCGGTCGCCGGAGATTCGTGTCCCAGTTTCGGAGTGGCGTGGCAGGAATTTGTGGCGTCAATGGCGATTCTCTGAGCCCGCGCAAGCTCGGAGAATCCCGGCTCACGTGTCCCATGCTGTCGAGAAGTTGGCCCATTGGGGCCGCAGCATTGAGGGTGGGCCTTCAAGTGACTTTCTGAGGCCGTCCCAATGGCATGCGGCATACTCACCGAGCTTCTGAAAACAGGCGCCACCCCGATTATGGCATCAAAAGGGATTCTCCACCCGATCGCCAAATGTCATATCGGCATTGGCAAGCAGGGAATCCCGTCCAATGTTTGTCAGTAGGACAGACAGGCAGGAGCAAGGGTTTCCCCCATCATGGCTACATAAGATTCAGGGCATGGCATGGCGGACCCATGGGCACTGAGACACCTACCCACCCTCCCCAGCTCAGTAGTGCTGCCCCACCGCACCCAACGATGGTGGCCCACTTCGACTGAGGCTGGCACCCCTGGGGGCTCACCCGCCCCCGTTCTCTTCAGAGCACCGGGGCTGCAACCCCAGTTCTTCTAGGCCTGGGAGCGAATATGGCTTCTCTCCTTCTTGGGTCCCCACAGCAGCCATTCTGTCAGCTTGACGTTTTTAAAAAGGAGTACTAATCGGTGCCCACATGACCACCTGCTGGGCAGAGAGTTAGATCACAGAAGGCCGTTAGATGGGGGGTTTCCCCATGAATTGTATGGAGATTGGCCGTAAGTGAGGATTACTGGTTTTATGTCACGCCATGGCGGGATCCTGATTTTGCCATCGTGAGCGAGCCAGTTAGATTGAAAACTGATCAGCGGCAGGCGCGGTTTTCAATTTTGCCCTCTCTCGCGATCTAATGGCTGCATAGTGCTTGAGCAAGAGCACGACGGGGCCATTAAATCATATCCTTGGTTGTTTTTTCTGGGCCTTGGGGAGTTTCACCCCAGTCTAGCCCAGCCTTTGAAAGATTTTCAGCAGTGGGCAGCTGTACTCACCAGCGAGACCAACTCCTCAGAGATGGGGGTGCCATTTTGGAAGGGCTCTAACTGAGCTTGAGGGTCCTCACAACCCTAGCCATGGAAAATGCCTCCCCCCGCAGACAGGGGCATATCCTGCCCCCCCCCCAAAGTGAGCACACCCCGCTATAGTTGCTGAGGGACCCCCTTTTCAGTCTCCCCAGCCACCTTTCATGGACATTGCCCCCTTAGGCCCGGCACTTGGGAACCCAGTTGGTTCTGCCAATCTGGCAGCCGGACAGTGCTCCATGCACCCTGGTCGTGCCAACTGGATGCCCTGGTAATATCATGTTGGCATTACCAGGCTGCCCATGTGCCAGAGGGAGAGTCTGGATACTATTTTGTCTGTCCCCGACCACGCAAGGGGCTCCAATGGCCTCTGAGACTCCGAGTGGCCATCACACCTCTGCTTGTAGAGACCAGGGGTGGGATTCTCCGACCCCCTCGGATGGGATGGTGAATCCCTGGGGGGGCGGCGCGAATCCCGCCCCGCCGCCGTATTCTCCGGCGCCTCTTTTCAGATGGGGGTGGGATTCACGCCACGCCAGTTGGGGGCCGTTGGCAGCGGCCCCCCCAGCAATTCTCCAGGTCCCGATGGGTCGAGCAGCCGCCCGTTTTTGGCCAGTCCCGCCGGCGTGAATCACTCAACTCGCGTACCGGCGGGACCTGGCAGGTAAGTCGGCGGGGGCAGTCTTCGGGCGGGCACGGGGTATCCAACCCCTGGGGGGAGGTGGTTCCCATGGTGGCCTGGGCCGCCGAACGGGGCCCACCGATCTGCGGCGGGCCTGTTCCGTGGGGGCACTTTTTCCTTCTGCGCCGGCCGATGTAGGGCTCCACCATGGCTGGCGCGGAGAAGCGAACCCCCTGCGCATGCACCAAAATACGTCATCAGGGAAGGACACAAGTGAAATGTGGAACTTGTTCAAGGAACAGGTACTGCGTGTCTTTGATATGTATGTCCCTGTCAGGCAGGGAAGAGATGGTCGAGTGAGGGAACCATGGTTGACAAGAGAGGTTGAATGTCTTGTTAAGTGGAAGAAGGAGACTTATGTAAGGCTGAAGAAACAAGGTTCAGACAGGGCGCTGGAGGGATACAAGATAGCCAGGAGGGAACTGAAGAAAGGGATTAGGAGAGCTAAGAGAGGGCATGAAAAATCTTTGGCGGGTAGGATCAAGGAAAACCCCAAGGCTTTTTACACATATGTGAGAAATATGAGAATGACTAGAGCGAGGGTAGGTCCGATTAAGGACAGTAGCGGGAGATTGTGTATTGAGTCTGAAGAGATAGGAGAGGTCTTGAACAAGTATTTTTCTTCAGTATTTACAAACGAGAGGGGCCATATTGTTGGAGAGGACAGCGTGAAGCAGACTGATAAGCTTGAGGAGATACTTGTCAGGAAGGAAGATGTGTTGCGCGTTTTGAAAAACTTGAGGATAGACAAGTCCCCCGGGCCTGACGGGATATATCCAAGGATTCTATGGGAAGCAAGAAATGAAATTGCAGAGCCGTTGGCAATGATCTTTTCGTCCTCGCTGTCAACAGGGGTGGTACCAGAGGATTGGAGAGTGGCGAATGTCGTGCCCCTGTTCAAAAAATGGAATAGGGATAACCCTGGGAATTACAGGCCAGTTAGTCTTACTTCGGTGGTAGGCAAAGTAATGGAAAGGGTACTGAGGGATAGGATTTCTGAGCATCTGGAAAGGCATTGCTTGATTAGGGATAGTCAGCACGGATTTGTGAGGGGTAGGTCTTGCCTTACAAGTCTTATTGAATTCTTTGAGGAGGTGACCAAGCATGTGGATGAAGGTAAAGCAGTGGATGTAGTGTACATGGATTTTAGTAAGGCATTTGATAAGGTTCCCCATGGTAGGCTTATGCAGAAAGTAAGGAGGCATGGGATAGTGGGAAATTTGGCCAGTTGGATAACAAACTGGCTAACCGATAGAAGACAGAGAGTGGTGGTGGATGGCAAATATTCAGCCTGGAGCCGTTATCAGTGGCGTACCGCAGGGATCAGTTCTGGGTCCTCTGCTGTTTGTGATTTTCATTAACGACTTGGATGAGGGAGTTGAAGGGTGGGTCAGTAAATTTGCAGATGATACGAAGATTGGTGGAGTTGTGGATAGTGAGGAGGGCTGTTGTCGGCTTCAAAGAGACATAGATAGAATGCAGAGCTGGGCTGAGAAGTGGCAGATGGAGTTTAACCCTGACAAGTGTGAGGTTGTCCATTTTGGAAGGACAAATCTGAATGTGGAATACAGGGTTAATGGTAGGGTTCTTGGCAATGTGGAGGAGCAGAGAGATCTTGGGGTCTATGTTCATAGTTCTTTGAAAGTTGCCACTCAAGTGGATAGAGCTGTGAAGAAGGCCTATGGTGTGCTAGCGTTCATTAGCAGAGGGATTGAATTTAAGAGCCGTGAGGTGATGATGCAGCTGTACAAAACCTTGGTCAGGCCACATTTGGAGTACTGTGTGCAGTTCTGGTCACCTCATTTTAGGAAGGATGTGGAAGCTTTGGAAAAGGTGCAAAGGAGATTTACCAGGATGTTGCCTGGAATGGAGAGTAGGTCATACGAGGAAAGGTTGAGGGTGCTAGGCCTTTTCTCATTAGAACGGAGAAGGATGAGGGGCGACTTGATAGAGGTTTATAAGATGATCAGGGGAATAGATAGAGTAGACAGTCAGAGACTTTTTCCCCGGGTGGAACACACCATTACAAGGGGACATAAATTTAAGATAAATGGTGGAAGATATAGAGGGGATGTCAGAGGTAGGTTCTTTACCCAGAGAGTAGTGGGGGCATGGAATGCACTGCCTGTGGTAGTAGTTGAGTCGGAAAAGTTAGGGACCTTCAAGCGGCTATTGGATAGGTACTTGGATTAGGGTAGAATAATGGAGTGTAGGTTAACTTCTTAAGGGCAGCACGGTAGCATTGTGGATAGCACAATTGCTTCACAGCTCCAGGGTCCCAAGTTCAATTTCGACTTGGGTCACTGTCTGTGTGGAGTCTGCACATCCTCCCCGTGACTGCGTGGGTTTCCTCCGGGTACTCCGGTTTCCTCCCACAGTCCAAAGATGTGCAGGTTGGGTGGATTGGCCATGAAAAATTGTCCAAAATTCTATGATTAACCTAGGACAAAAGTTCGGCGCAACATCGTGGGCCGAAGGGCCTGTTCTGTGCTGTATTTCTCTAAGGTCTGCGCATGCGCGGAACCACACCGGCGGTTCCGCGCATGCGTGAGATCGCGCCATCCCTTCGGCGCCGGCTTGAGCGGCAGCAACCCCTCTGGTGTCCACCTAGCCGTCGGGAGATGTTGACACCGGAGTGGTTGGCGCCAGTTCTCCCCCCGGCGTGGGGACTTGGTCTGCATAAGGGAGAATCCCGGCCCAGTACTAATCGCCATCCAGGTGAGACCTCACTGGGCACAGCGCGATGGTAGAATCATTCCTGTTATCTCTGCTTCGCTCTGCACAAATGTTGGCAGACCTGCTGGGTTTATCCAGCATTTTCTATTTTTATTTCCGATTTACAACATCTGCAGTATTTTGATTTCATCACAGTAAGTAATGCCAGTTTGTTAAAAAATTGCATTAGAAGATGGAAAACACAAAGTCACAGTTATGAGACTTTGACTGATGAAGAACTACTCCAAGAGAGCCTGATACAAATATACACGCAGAGAACAAATAGGTAAAAAATTAGAAAGAAATGAAAAGGAACAGAATAAATAATAAGATTGAACATCACTAATTTTTTGAAAGAACAAAATACCTTGTGGCTCGTGAAGACGCTCACAAATTCATGCTTTGGCCAAAAGACTTAATGCAATTCCTAAAAAACTTGTGCCGTTCTAAGCTGGTCAAATGAAAGCTTTTATGTGTGGAGATTATCTGGAAAATTTTGCTTGTGGACGTAAAACATAAACCAAGGAACCTGAAGAGGAAAGCTGACTAACAGCGAATGGTTTTGATTCACAATCACCTTTCCAGGGGCAGATGATAATTCTCATGGGAAATTAAACATAATCAAATGTTCAGCTCCACACGGAGGAAATAGCAATCTAAGTTTTACAACTATAATAGGAAAAGTAGAGATGGGTACATTACATGCTTCGGAAATTGCTGTAAGGCCATACGGTTATTAATCAGAAAGATTAGGCCGCACGAGATAATGATACACATTTAATTTTATATGTGATTGGATGAAGTACTCTTCAGCCAATTATCATGCAACAAAATAAAAAAGCTGCTCTTTCCCAGTGAAGACGGTGGCGTAATGGTGTTGTCACTGGAGTAGTAATCCACAGACCCAGGGTACTGCTCTTTGAATCCCAACACATCAGATGGTGAAAGTCTAATGATGACCTTGAAACCACTGTCAATTGTTGTTATAACCCATAACCCGCATGAGACCTACAGGGTTGGAGCAATGAACTTCCCTGTGCATCTCGCCGAATCAGAACTCCATCCCCCCACCACCCACCTACCCACCACCCCCCCCACCCACCACCCCCCCCACCCACCACCCCCCCACCCCCCCCCCCCCACCCACCACCCCCCCCACCCACCACCCCCCCCACCCACCACCCCCCCCACCCACCCCCCCACCACCCACCCCCACCCCCCCACCACCCACCCCCACCCACCCCAACCACCCCACCCCACCACACCTCCCCCACTAAAGGGGCGGGGAACCTTAAATCATCCATAGTTAAGTTCTATATAAGTTGGCCAGGTATGGTACCAACAGCTCAGACCTGTTTGGGATCTGCCGTATATTGTAAATATTGTAAATAGAAACTAGCCATTTCCACCCCGCGATATCCCAATTACTCCAAAACCTAACCTGCGCATCCCTGGGCACTAAGGGCAATTTAGCATGGCCAATGCACCTAACCTGCACATCTTTGGACTGTGGGACGAAACCGGAGCACCCAGAGGAAACCCACGCAGACACGGAGAGAATGTACAAATTCCACACAGACAGTGACCCAAGGCTGGAATTCGACCCGGGTCCCTGGCGTTATGAGGCAACAGTGCCACCCCAAGTGTGAGTTAATAAACCGAGTTTTCATAAATCTACTCGGTCTGGACTCATTTGTGGAGTACAAAAGTTTAAAAACTATCTGCTTCACTAATGTCCTTTAGGGAAGGAAATCTGCCGTCCTTATCGGGTCTGGCCTACGAGTGGCTCCAGACCCACAGCAATCTGGTTAACTCATAAATGCCCTCTGAAATGGCTGAACAAGCCACTCAGAGCAATTAGGGATGGGCAATAAATGTCAGCCCAGCCAGCGACTCCCACATTCCATATATGAATAAAGAGAATCTCTCCTTTACCATCTTTCCTCAAACGGCGCTTGACCTATTTACTCACCTTCACCTGTGTGCCTCTCTCTGTT